>NC_133753.1:176059048-176700715 GCF_036562045.2 Rhinolophus sinicus | reverse complement strand
ATATTTAGACATAGAGCATGCAGTCCTTCATTTGCACTTTTCCCCATGCCCCACAAATATTAGTGGCATGTCTGGTTTTCCATGACCATTCTATTTATAATTGCTTCTCTTTCCATGGACACTCCATATCACCCCACCCTCTTTTTATTTATCTCCATAGCACTTATCACCATCTGACATACTATTTGTTTAGTGCGTCTCCTACATGGAGAATATAAAGTCCATTGAGGGCAGGAGTTATTTTCTGTTTTGTTCGTTGCTATTTCCATAGCACCAAGAATAGTCCTTAGCACGAGAGACACTCAATAAACACTTGTTGAATGAATAAATGGTCAATGGCTTTTCTCTAGTGAGCACCTACCGTTTTACATGTGTTATGTCTTTTAAATCTAAATAATCTTATGAGCCGTTTATAATAAACCTTATCATCACTTCCATTTTACAGTGTAGTCTCAAAGGGTTGTAATAACTTCCCTGAGGTCACACAGACTCCAAGTAGAACTAAAATTTGCTTCCAAAGCTCATGTTCTTACTACTGTATTGCCTTTGGAGATACAAAGATCCAAATGCTAGGTTAGATGTATGATGCGAGGATTTCTATTCCATTTGCCTGGCTGGCTGACTCTTTACACTCAAAAGAGCACTGAATTGACTAGAAAACTTGAAGAATGGTAAAATTTTTCTTTCAGCAATTGGAATTCATTTATTTGCTTTATTTAGCTTGGACAAGTAGGGGTGGCAATAAAGTATATTCCAGTTTGGCAAGTTCATACAAAGATGGCATTGGACTGAAAATATTTGGAAGGAGAATAAATATTTTCTACTATTCAGATGTGTTCAAGATGGGCTACTCACCCAGTGATTCAGGTTGGGGGTGAGGCAATATCAGTGGTCCATAAAATAGCCTGCACTTTGGAATAGAAGCAGAAATTGAAGGAAAAACACAACTTTGGTGGCTGGCTGTTTTCCAGCCTTAGATTTATTCATAACTGTTCCCATTTGGTTAGGAATATGAACACTTCATTCTTAGAGTGCCATGTGGACTATACGATGAGATATCATGGAAGAACTACAAATGCTTAGATGAGGCTGTTTCTCTCCGAAGCATCCTCGAGTCTTGTGAGTGCTCTCTTTTTCCCAGAATGTTTCATTACATCTGTACCCAATCTAGCCCCTAATTCAAAGCCAATCTCGTGTTCCAAGAAATGTCTTGCCTTAGCGGACTGTCCCTGGATACATCAACACCAAGCTGCCACTTTCCTGTAGACTGTCCTTTAAAGCTTTCTTTTTGAACCACAGTCCTTTGGGTGAAACTTTGGAAATCATAAATCTCTGAATTTAAAGGAAACTTCATTTCATTTTAGAAGCTGTTGAGTCCTTCCATGTCAGATTCGTTTATTATTATACCACATAGAAATACCAATCTTCCTTATGATTCTTTTAAGACTTTTCCTCCCTGCCCGAGTTCCAGAAATAACATTCACTCATTCATTCTACAAATATGTGTTGTGAACTTGCTTTGTGCTCTACCTGGAACAAAAACCTAAAATAAAATGTAGTCACTACATTCACAGTGTTTACAGACAGATTCAACATGAAAAAAAGAAAAAAATACAACTGTTATCCAGGGACACCGATATATTAAGTTTTTTGGTGTAAAAGAAAGGATATGTAAGATGGCTTCAATCCAGCTTTCCTTTAAAATGTCAAAAACATTAATTTCTTCATTAATTAATGGAGAAAATGGAACTATCATAAATGGAACTTTATGTAGCTGCCCTGAGAGCAATACCTTGGATCTGAAATAATAACTTCTCATCAGGTCTAGGGGCACAATTCACTGTCAGTCCAAATTTGTATCAGCACAATTATCTTCTTGACTTCCTATGCAAGGCATGGGATTGCGAGGGGGCGCTCATGAAAACTTCAGGGGGCTGAAGGGCAGCACTACCATATCCTGTCTGACTAACTACTTCCTGGTTGACAAGATGTCTCATCTGGGAGAGGACTTGCCCCTGTTGCCTTAACAGAGCAGAGCTTTGTGGCTCTTAGGGGTTGCTTATGCCATATCCAATGTAAGTCAGAATATACAGATCAGGAAAGTGGGTAAAGGATCACAGCACGTCCACACTGGACAGGACCATGCATACATTTCATTTTACTCATGAGTTTAGGTTCCAAAACCCTAATGCTTCTACTCTAAGTACACAGTCTCATCTCTTTAAAACCACTGGGAAGCCTGAAGAAGGTGAGAGAAGAACCAAAGGAGTGAAATCCTGACGATTTTATTCTCTATTTTGCTAGAGTCTATAAATTTCACTTCTTGATAAGTCATCTGTTTTCATATTTGAACATTGCTTTGGGTGTGTTTTGGCAGTCTTTAAAGGGTACATTGAAAAATAAGTTTTTCATATGTTCTAATACCTCCTTCTCAGCTGAGGAATCTACTGATTAATTTTCCATTAATATATTCATTAAAAATAAAGCATTTTCTTGCTATGTTCTTGTTGTGGTGTGATGCCTCTCTGTAAGCCAAATATTTGCTGGCTTCATACTTTGGGTATTCAGAGAACCTGTGGGTGGTAATGAAAATGCTGGTCTTTTCATCTGAGTGAGGGCAGCCTGCTCTGAGGCAGTGATATTAGTACCAGCATCAAAGTCTTCATGCTATTTAAATCCCCACAATAGCACAGGAAGAGGAACTCTCTTAGCCCTGTTGTCTTGGACCCACAGCAAAAGTAATCAGGAACACCTTGAGCAAATATCACAGTCTGCTGCAACCACCGGGTGTGCGCTACTTATGTGTCGCCTTCTGAGCTACACCATGAGAATACTGAGAAGAAGAGAGGGTCTTTTTCAATTCCTTTGTATTACTTCAGCTCACAACCTAGTGAAAGGAAGGCAAGAGGACCAGGGAATGAAGAAGGAATAAAGACATGATCAGACATAACTGATGATTCACCAAGGGGCTTCTTATTTGCTTCTTGTTTATGAAAACCACATTCTTGCTAAATACAAATGAATAATTTACTTGTGTAGTGCACAGCCTTTAGTTTTGTGTCTGTCCCACATTCTTTCATTTTGAGAACTTCCTCCTGCTCACTTCACACGATTCTAGTAAGACCAACAGGTGAACCTGTGATCCAGGCTAGCCAGTCAGAACATGGCGTCCCTTTGGACCACTGATACGTCCAAAGATGAGCATTTGACTCAGCAGGAACATTTGGGGTCTTTTCTCAGAAACAGAAATAGATGCTGGAAGAGAAGCTCTTTCCTTTTGAGACTGTGACTTGCAAGGATCTTATGAGCCTGGAGAGGCTGGAACCCATATTTCTTTATACATGGAGACACCTTGTCAGAGCACAAAGCCAACAGAGTTGAAAGCAGAGAGAAAGGGGAGGACAGACAATGTTTGCTGTTTGAATACTGAATGCAATTATGTCTGAAGACCAAACCATAGTTTTATCAGACTTTTGAGATAATGATATTTATTTTTTTATGTATTTATTTTTGCTTGGGTCAGTTTGAATTGGGCTTTCATCACTTACAACCAAATGGTCTTGGTAACCAGAAATATTACAATAGGCAACACTGTACTAGTATAAGTGATTCTAGTGAGGTATCATGATTGACAGCATTGCAAGAGCAATGTGTTATTGGCCCTCAGGGCCTCATTCCCTATGGAAGGGTCAAGACTATAGCTCTAGGGACCCACTCACCTATAGCCCTTCTTTCTGTGGTGGTTCCAGCCAAAAGTTACTACTGTGGCAACTAACTGCTTTGTCATCATTCAGCCTTCTCTTGGCCTCCAGAAAACCTTCACGGACTCTCTTTTCTTCTGCGGGCATTCCAGGCAAGAAAAGGAAAAAAATACATTTTCTTTTTCCTCTTAGCTCAAACCTATTGCCTTCATCCAAGTCAGAAAAACCACAGACCTGCTGCATCTATTTATTCTCAACTCAGAAAAAACTAGAGAGTGTTACCAGAGGGCTGTTCACCCTACTGATAAAAATAAACAGTGTCAATAGGAGAGAAAGCCCTTGAATTTCAAGGGAATGTTTGGCTGTTCTGTTAAGAGAGCAAACAAACCAGTCCCGTCCAAGGAATGGGCCACCAGAACTCCTACTGACCCACGGAATCTGGCAAGTTCCTTGAGGCAGTTATTTACATACAAACCCAAGTATTTCCTTTCTTTGTAAACATGTACTCTGTGATCTTAGCAAGAAGTTTTGGGCATTTTCAGTATTCCCCACTAAACCCATGTTAACATGCAACATTTATACTCTCTTTTGCCTTGTGTTATTAAATGCAACCCAAACCACCAACATTCACCAATGACATAACTGGCATTTGTGGCTGGTTCTGTGATAGAAGGAATTCTCCCTGTCAGTCCTTTCCTAAGTGAGCCCTGTGACTTTAATCATCTTTTATTAAATAAAGCACTTTAGAGATGAAATGCAAAAGTGACCTAATTTCACAGTCTAATGTGACACACCGTGCACAGAAAAAGGGAGTGAGATTTCAGGTTTTGGGGTGTGATGTGGAGCCAGAGAGGATGGACGTTATCCAGGATTTAGAATCAGTTCTCTCCTGGGCTGAGATGTGTGAATCTACAGTAGAGGGAGGTAAACTAGTGCCCTTGGGCCAAATCTAGCCCATTGTGATCTAAGAATGGTTTTCTACCAGTGGATCTTGTTGGATCAGCCTTTCCTCCGCAATTGGGAGTCCTCTGGTCTGATGTGCACCCCCAGGCAGCACAGCCCTGAGCCTTCTGCCAAGCCTGACAGAATGATGTGAGATTAGTTTTGCCTGAACCCTGGGACTCAACATATCCAGATGAACACCACTTCCTGAGGAGGAGGCAGGATGTGAGATAATGATGAAGTGAACTGTGCATTTAGGCCACATTAAAAGAAGGGCTTATATCTGAACATGAACATGCATGAAGGAGTGAGTGCTGTGCCTCCTTTGAGTTCTGTTCAAGGCTGGTACTATCGGAGTCAAATTCATGAGGCAAAGGGTCAGAAACATGGTAAATGCTACCCGAAGATGTATTTGACTACATGAAACATACGAGGTCTGACAACTAAGTTCGCTAATTTGTTGCACCGATGTTGCTAACCTTTTTTTGATATCAGAGGGCGTATTCATTATGAATTTGTACCAACTGGACAGTTAAACAAGTTTACTATTTGGAAGTGCTGAAAAGGCTGCATGAAAAAGTTAGACGACCTGAACTTTTCGCCACCAATTCATGGCTCTTGCATGACGACAATGCACCAGCTCACACAGCACTGTCTGCAAAGGAGTTTTTAGCCAGTAAACAAATAACTGTATTGGAACACTCTCCCCTCCTCACCTGATGTGGCCCCCAATGACATCTTTCTTTGCCCAAAGATAAAGGAAATATTGAAAGAAAGACATTTTGATGACATTCATGATATCAAGGGTAATACAATATCAGCTCTGATGGCCATTCCAGAAAAGAGTTCCAGAATTGCTTTGAATGGTGGACTACGCACTGGTGTCAGTGCATAGCTTCCCAAGGGGAGTACTTCAAAGGTGACCTTAGTGATTTTCAGCAATGAGGTGTGTAGCACTTTTTCTAGGATGAGTTCGCGAACTTAATTGTCTGACCTCGTATGTATTACTGAAATCTTTCATATTAATGGAACCACAGATATTTATTATAACATCAAAGAAGGTTTATGTTAATTTCCTAATGCTCTTCAAGTGCCAGAGTTTCCTAACTTTCTAAACCTCAGGTTTCTCTGGCTCTAGCATTCCTGAGAATTTCGTTCATTCATTCACGCTTGCACCAAATATTTACTGATCACTTACTACGTAGAAGCATTGTGCAAGGGATATTGTGTTGAATAGAAAGACTGGGTCATTGCTCAAATGCAAACCAGGTAAATGCAGACACATTGTCAGGAGATCCTGGCCATTCATGTGTTGCAAATATCTGGCTGGAAGCTCTGCTTATTGACGCAAAGGATTGAGATAAAGCTAGATATATTTTGAGCATTTTAAGCAGGAGCTAGGACATTTTTGCCTTGAAATAATTCTTCAGACTGGGTATGAACTACTGTCCAAGTCTCCTTGGCCACCTCCCTTAGTGGACTTTCTAAGTACATGATTACTACTCTAACACATAAAGCATGGAATGGGAACTTACACAACAACCAGTTTACTGATCTGTGGGGCTTACATTCTAGTGGGGGACACAGACGAGAAAGAAGCCAACCTGCTGACAAACACAATACTGCTAAACAATGGTAAATTCCAAAGAGAAAGTAACTAAGGTATCGAGACACTCAGTGAAGCCAAGGACATTTTACTGATGGATGGTCAGGAAAGAGCTCTGTGAGTGTGAACCATGTAAGTGGACACAAAAAGAATGCAGAGAAGCCAATTGCTTGAGATCCAGAGAAAAAACATTTTAGGCAGAGGACACAGCAAAGCGCAAAAAGCTCTGAACAGGGAAAAGCTTGGTTTGCTGGAGGTCCTCAAGAGACCAGCATGACTAGAGTAGTGTGAAGAAGAGTCTTATATAAGACTGGGGAGGCAGAGAGGGGCTGACTCACCGGGGTCTAGAAGTTTGGATTTTACCCAAAGTACATTGAGAAGCCACAAAAGTTTTAATCAATGATATAGTTTTTTTTTTTTTTTTTTTTTTAAGTAAAGATAATTTTGTGTGTTAGATGGAGTGGAGAGAGAGGGGAGAAAGAATGATAGAAGCAGTGGGGCCAGGCTTCTGGAGGAAGCCATTGGAAGACAAAGTCCAGCTCAGGGATGATGGTGCCATGATTAGGGTGGATGTGCTGTGAGAATATATTTCAAGCAACATTAGAAATTTATCACCTGGGTTAAGTGAAGGGGGCTACTGTGAGGCGTAGGTTTAGGCAGATGGACAGTCAGCAACAGAGCACAGTTCTTCCCATTCTTTTATTTCGGTACATCCTGGCCATCGACCACTCAGAAGAGATGCACTTGGCTGTGCTAGATAGGTGGAGGGGGGTCCAGGATAATAGGGGAAGGGGACCTTGGAAGAAGGGGCTAAGGCATTTAGAGCACAAATGGAGAAAACTTGGGGGCGGGTGGCATTCGATATTTGTCAACTGGAACAGAAAGTATTTCGACAGATTTAAGGTATGGCCATGAAGCTGCATGAATCTCAGCTTGCGCTGTAGGATACAGAAAGATGAGGGCCTGGGGGTACAACCATGGTTTAGAAATAAGCCCTGAGTTCCACCCACTCACTCTAGGAGCTTCTTTAAAGAAGCTTTAGTTCTTAAGAAAGTAAAAAATTTTGTGTGTGTGTGTGTGTGTGTGTGTGATGTAAATAATCTCACCTAAGTGTGTGTTTTGAAGCACCAAGATCTTCTTAAACTAGAGCACAGCTGTATGACACATTCAATAAGTTATGTCCATTTTGAAAGCAAACTTTTTTTTTTTTTTTTTTTACTACAGCAATCAGATTGTTAACATGAGGGGCAGAGGTGGCTTTGAGGAAAGAACTCCTAAAATAACTAACCCGATGGAGAGGTAACAGCGCTCGCCACATGGTTTCATAAATTGTGGGCCTGCCCCTCCACACTCAAGAATCTTTACCTCAGAAGTGTCTTAAATAATCGAAGCAGGATATATATTCAGTCCCTGCTACAGTGACTGCAATTATGAGAGGGCTGCGAGCTTGGAGACCTGCGGTGTGGAAGGTCTTCCCTTTCCCCACTGCTCTCCTCTCATCCTGCGTCCTGCTCTCAACCACACAGGTCACATCCATGGCTTCTCTTTCCTCTGATGTCCAGGATGAGTTTGCCCCACGAGCCTTGAAGTTGAGGGAGGGAAGGAATGCAGTTGGGGTGTTTATCCCCTTGCTGCCTTGCTATGAGGTCTCCTTGGGCTGACTGAAAGTCACTGCTTCCCTCCAAGTGGCCCTTTCTAGCCAACTCTCTCTCTGGAGGTGAGGTATGACCATGCCCACCCTGCCCCTTCAGGGGTAGGGTGGTCCTGCAGTTGCTCACACCTTTGTGAAGTGTCATTGTCAAGCCCTTCTCAGATTGTCCTGTTTCCTGTAGGGACCCTGTGCTGTGGAGACAACACCAACCTCTCTCGTCACAGTTCCTACAGCGACGCTGTGAGGGTCTGCTCCTCACACCGATGGCTCCTGCTACTGCTGGGGAACAGTGCAGATTTGGTGTCTGCTTTTACTGCCAGATGTACTTTCTTTTCTAGAGTGGCTGATAGGACTTGATTTGTTCTGAGCAAAGCATTAATATTTTTATTTAAGCAGAAATGAGTTCTGGTTAAATAAATGGTTCTGTGGAAAATGTAATAAATTCATTCTGCTTTGTCCTTGTAGATAAGAAGAAAGTTTCTGATACTTGTGTATGAGGTTTAGAGTTTCTTTTCCTTCCTTCCTTCCTTCCTTCCTTCCTTCCTTCCTTCCTTCCTTCCTTCCTTCCTTCCTTCCTTCCTTCCTTCTTTCCCTCCTTCCCTCCCTACCACCCTTCTCTCTCTTCCTTTCTCTCTCTCTCTCTTTCTCTCACTCTCTTCCTCCCTCTTTTCTTTCTTTCCTCCCTCCCTTTCTTCTTTCTTTTTCTCATTTGTTTGTATGGTTTTTGTTTATTGTTGAGATTGTTCTTAAGAGGGTCTCTAGAAAAATAAGCCTTCCCGCCCTTTGCTCCCACACTTTTCTCCGCTTTTGTCTTTATTCTAACCTCCTACCCCTCTTCTCCCACTCCCTCCATCGCCTCTGTGGTTTAATTTATAAGGTCTTGATCCCTAGGGTCATCTTCATAGAGGTTGGCTGATGAAATTCATTACCTTTCAGAGGTGGGGTTCTTTTTATGAGAACCTCTTACAATCTAGAAATCCTTCGCTGACGGTGGGATGGCAGGCAGAGCGAGCAGGCACGAGATCCATTTAGCACCTGCTTTTCCTCTTCCTCAGCCCCGACCCTGTTCCCCAGGGAGAGCCATTCCAGCAAAAGAGGAAACCAAAGCATGTCTGGACGCTATTCAGCTCAGTTCTAAGGGATTTGGCAGATCATTTAGGAGCTAAGTGGCAAGACTGGCCTGAATTCTGTGGCCCTTTATTTAAGGAAAAAAATTGGGAAACAAAATGCGGAAACTTGGCCTCCTCAAAAGCCTCTGGCAAGAGTGACCTTCCAGTTCAGAAGTTAAATTCTTCCCAGTTTCTCTTTTGCTGTTGGCTACTGAAACTTTCCTGCCTCTTACCCCTTCAAAAGGACATGTCACATCCAATTGAAACACTACTTCAACATATTGTGAAAGAAAGAAATTATTATTAATATGCATTACTTTTAAGGGTAATTTTTAATTGTTCTTCATTTTCTATGTTGACAACATACCACTCTGGTTCCTTAATTTTCTGTGGTGAAAATGTGATTATTTGAAAAACCCCACAATTAAGTTGTTCATTCCTGTTGATGGGTAACTAAGTGTTTCTCCACATGTTTCTCCTAATAATGCTGTAAACATTCTCTAGCTGGATGCCAGGCACAAATGCAGAGACATTGTCATTTTGACCCAACCACCATCACCTCCTGTCTTCCACTTCATTTTCCAATAAACCCCTTTCCTCCGCTCCACATCCAAGTCACTCTGCTTGAGCTCCATGTCTTGGCCCCTGTTTTCTGATCAGGCCCTTGTTTCCATCACTTGTTTTCGGAACTGCCACGTTAACTTGAACCTTGGGAACTCTTCTGGGATGGGATTCTTGTCTTTGCCCTCCAACTTCAGACTGGAAATTACAGGTAAGAGCCTCCCCTGGAGCACCACAGAGCCTGTGGGACTTGTTCTCCCTGGATTAGATCCTTCCTGGATCCTGTTTGACTAGATTGCAAGCTCAGAGAGGCAAGACAACCTCTGACTTAGTCAAGGATGTATGCTCAGCTCAGGTGCACGACTTGGCACAGGGTATAATTTTAGATGGAATTTTAAAGTTATTTTGTGACTTAGCAAATAAATTTTCATTACTTTTTGATGTCAAATATTTTGTAGACATATCCTGATTAAAGACAGATAGGTGATGATAGATAGATAGATAGATAGATAGATAGATAGATAGATAGATAGATAGATAGATGTTAGATAGATCTGTGATAAGTCTAGTAGCTAGTGACTTATGTAGAGTATACATGTGATGCTTCAACCTGAAGGAGAAGCTGTTTAGCAAGGGGAAAAGGCCTTTTGTATGCTTTGCCTTCAGAGTTTCTGAGAACAAGTCTTCTAAGCATTAACATTTTAGAGGTTGTGCCATGACAATCTTTTCTACAAGTGATGCCGATCCTACTCTATGTGCTTTTCTCCTAGTATGAAGACAAGTCTCCTCAAACAAGACATTAGCTATTAGAAAGACTTCAAGAATTGCCGCTGCTTTCTTTGTCTGACAAGAGAATACATTTTCTCAAGGAGCATCCTTCCATACTCACTTTCTTTTGAAATATTACATGATCATTGCATACAAAGTAAGAGAATACTGAGAAACAAAAGGAAGAAAAAAGATTCATATCACCTTGAAATCCCATTAAACAGAGACAATTATTGTTAACACTTGGTAGCATATTCTTTGAGAATTTTTCCCATTGGGATAGATATTTGTTATATATTGTAATATATAAAGTATATTGTATATGTACGTATATATTACAAATACACACACACACATGATCCCCATGCACATCTGCTTGACTGTTTTCATAAACCTAGTCTCCATGTGTCTCTTATCACCTAGTTCTCTCCCAATCTTGACTTCTCCCAGTTACAAATTTTTTCATAGCTTTCCCCCAAAACAAGGACTAATTTTGCTACATACCAGTCTGTTTCAAAAACCCATCAATAATTCCCAATTTAACCTTTTACCTTTTTGATTTTTTAAATTAAGAAATAATTCACATACCATGAAATCGACCCTCTTAAAGTGTACAATTTAGTGGTTTTTTTGTATGTTCTCAAAGTCAAGCATTCATCACCATAATCAACTTCAGAACATTTTAATCACCACCACAAGTAAACCTGTAATATTAACAAATCACTTCTTATTCCTCCCTCCCCCTAGCCCCTGGCAACCACTAATCTACTTTTTGTCTCTATGTACTTACCTATTCTGGATGTTTTATAAAAATGGAATCATTAAATACATGGTCTTATGTGATTGGACACTTTCACTGTGCATGTTTTTGAGGTTCATCTACGTCATAGTACGTATCACTACTATGTAGGTATCATTCTTTATATGGCTTCATTCTTTATATTCCATTGTATGGATTATCACATTTTGTTTACCCATTTACCCATTGATGGACACTTGATTTGTTTACTCCTTTTGGACAGTGTGAATAGTGCTGCTATGAACATTCATATATACCAGTATTTGTTTGAGTATCTGTTTTCAATTTTGGGGAGTATATAAACTTACTATTGGAATTGCTGGGTCATATGGTACTTTTATGTTTAACTTTTTGACACTGCCCAGTTGTCTTCTGAAGTGGTTGTACCATTTTATATGTCCATCAGCAGAGTCTGAGGGTTCTAAATTCTTCACATACTCACCCACACTTGTTATTACCTGTCATTTTAATTATAGCCATCCTACTGGGTGTGAAGTAGTATCTCATTGTGGTTTTGATTTTTGTTTTTCTAGTGAGTAATGATTTTGAGCATCTTTTCATGTACTCAGTCGCCATTTGGATATCTTTTTTTGAGAAATGTCTATTCAGATTCTTTGTCTATTTTTTAATTGGGTTATTTGAGTTTATATTGTTCCAAGTTTAACCTTTTTCAATCCAGATTTCTGTCACTCGGTTGTAAACTAAGCCTTCAGGAAAGATGATATTAAGGAGCATTCCTACACTCAGATTTTCTTTGTCTTCACACTTGCCCTTAGGAGCCAAATGTACTTGGCTCTTATGTATCATAAACACCTATCAAGATTCGGCATCCATGCCATTAGTTGTGGTTTACATTATTCATAAGGCCTGAATGTAGTTGCGTGGCCTATGAAGGAACTCGCTTACAACCAGAATACACATTGTTAAAATCTGGCTGCATGCGCAAAATGCAAAATGTTCACTGTATGCCCTATAGGAAACATTATGGAGAAGGAGTGATTTAGTTATTGATGTTAGTTATTATACTGTCTGACTTCACATAAGTGTAATGGAGCAGATGAACTCTAGCAGTTTGCTCTATGGTGAATTTAGTGCAAGTCCCATTATCCTACTGAATTATTTTATAAATGGAAATGTGGTCTGATAAAAACGATTTTTATCTGTGATTATATTAAAACCACATTTTTAAACAGTGCCCCAAAGCTTTGTAGAAATATATTAAAAAAACCAAGTTATGTTTATGAAAAAAATTACAAAGTACTATTAATAATAACATATTGAGGTAGTGGTTGACATCATCAAAATGGCGGCATGAGGTGAGCCTCTGTAAAGCTCCCCTGGACTTTACAATTAATAAAACAACAATAACACCACAAAAGACTCCCTGAACAGCAGACAGGAAAGACGAAGAGGCCCACTACTGAATTCACCTAAAGGTGGGCGAATCACGCGAGTTGGGGGAGGAGGGAAAGGAGAAGTGCGGAGACGGAGCCACACAGGCGCAGGACGCAGCCCTAGCTCAGTGCTCCAAGCTCGCTGCTGCCCGGAACTACCGCAGCTGCGGAAGAGGGAAGAACTCGGACTGCTAGGGCTCCGCTTATGGCCCACAGGGCTGAGGGGGCAGCATATAACATGGCTGAACCCAACACTCACGGCAGAGACCTCAAAGAAAAGACCAAGGGAAGAAGGCTGAAAACGGTGGTTTAAGCCCTCACTGCCGAGCAGAGAACAGAAGCCTTAGGCACTGAGACTGGCCACCCCCTCCCCACCCTCCCAGAGCTCGCCCCGCCCCCACCTGCCTGGTGCTAGAAGCGGAACAGTAGCAGTGTCAGATCAAAAGAACAGAATATTTGCTGTTCTGAGAACTGTGGACCACAGACACAGATTCACAGCCCAACTAGTTCCGGCAAAGAGGAGGGAGCCGTGGAAGCAGGACCAGCTGTGGTGGTGGTCGCCGCCATTCTCTGGGCCATCTCTCACAACTCACCCCGCCCCTGGCCCCACCTATCTGGGCAGATTCCTGCAGGAGTAAACAGAACTGCTGAAACATACGGGCTCTGAATCTGGTACAGGAAGAGCTTTGGAACTTCAAAAGCTCTCTGCATACCCACCGGGACACTGCATCCTGTGACCCAGGTGAACTATTAACAGAGGAGAAGCCTGTCTCCCAGGGAATCCCCCCATTGGGTGAGAAGCTGGAATAGTGCAGAGAAAATATAGCACTACTATGTGAGAGAGAAAAAAAAAGGCTGCAGTCGGAGGGAAAAGAAAACATTCTACCAAAAAGTACTGGAAAACAAAAGAAAGACCTCTTCCTATGAACCTGTTGCAGAAGCCACTCCTGTAGATGTCTCGGAAGAGAAATAATAAATCAGTAATTGCCATGAATAACTAAGGCAACAAGACAGCTCAGAAAGAAAGTGAAAAGTCTCCAGAAAAGGAAATAAAAGATATGGGAATATGTGACTTAAATGACAGAGAATTCAAGATTGCAGTTCTGAAAAAACTCAACAAGATGCAAGAAAACACAGAAAGGCAGTTTAATGAACTCAGAAACACAATCACAGAACAACATGAGCATTTTATGAGAGAGATTGAAATTTTAAAAATTAATCAAATAGAATTTCTGGAGATTAAGAACTCAATAGAAGAAATTAAGAATGAAATAACCAGCTTAGGTAGTAGAGTTGACCAGATGGCGGAAAGAATCAGTGACATCAAACATAGAAACCTGGAAATTACACAGATGGAAGAAGAGACTTGAGGCTTAAAAGAAATGAAAGAACTCTACAGGAACTTTCTGACTCCATCAGAAAGAGCAATATAAGAGTAATGGGCATACCAGAAAGAGAAGAAAGAGAGAAGGGAACAGAGAATATATTCAAACAAATTGTTGATGAGAACTTCCCAAACTTGTGGACAGAACTGGATCCTCGAATCCAAGAAGCAAATAGAACACCTAATTACCTCAATCCCAACAGGCCTTCTCCAAGGCACATTGTATTGAAGCTGTCTAAAATCAACGACAAAGAAAGAATCCTCAAGGCAGCCAGGGAAAAGACGTCAGTAACGTACAAAGGAAAGCCCATTAGATCATCATCAGATTTTTCAGCAGAAACTCTACAAGCCAGGAGGGAGTGGAACCAGATATTCAAACTATTGAAAGAGAGAAATTATGAGCCAAGAATAATATATCCAGCAAAGATATCCTTTAGATATGAAGGAGGAATAAAGACCTTTCCAGACATACAGAAGCTGAGGGTATTTTATACTACACGACCCACACTACAAGAAATACTAAAGGAGGCTATTCGACCACCATCAACAGGGACAATTTGTGGCAACCAAAACATAAAAAGGGGGAGAGTAAAGGCCTGAACCAGAATATGGGAATGGAGAAAGTAAGCGTGCTGAAGAAAATGGAATACTCTAAATATCAAACTTTCTTTTACATAAACTTAAGGGTAACCACTTGAAAAAAATCCAGACCTGAAATATATACTGTAATAAAAGAAGAAACAGAGGGAAACATCATAGAATACCACCACACAGAAATAATAGACAACAACAAAAAGGCAAAGAAACAATGGAGAAACAGCCTTACCAGAAATCTAAAGATAGAATGGCAGGAAATCTTCACATATCAATAATCACCCTAAATGTAAATGGACTAAACTCACCAATAAAAGGGCACAGAGTAGCAGATAGGGTCAAAAAGAGAAACCCAACCATATGCTGTCTCCAAGAGACACATCTCAGCTACAAGGACAAGCATAGACTCAAAGTGAAAGGGTAGAAAGTGACACTCCATGCAAATGGTACCCAGAGAAAATCAGGTGTAGCCATAATGATATCAGATCAAACAGACTTCAGGATAAAAAAGATAACAAGAGACAAAGATGGACATTTCATAATGGTAAAGGGGACTATACAACAAGAAGACATAACAGTCATCAATATTTATGCCCTCAATCAGGGAGCACCGAAATATACCAAGCAACTACTAACAGAACTAAAGGGAGAAATTGACCAAAACACAATTATACTAGGGGACTTAAATACATCATTGACAGCTATGGATAGATCATCCAAACAGAAAATAAATAATGAAATAGCAGCCCTAAATGACACATTAGATGAAATGGACATAATTGACATATATAGAGCACTTCATCCTAAAACATCAGACTATACATTCTTTTCTAGTGTACATGGAACATTCTCAAGTATAGACCATATATTGGGACATAAAATCAGCCTCAGCAAATTTAAGAAGATTGAAATCATACCAAGCATATTCTCTGATCACAAGGATTTGAAATTGGATGTCAACTGCAAAAAGAAAGCAGGAAAAAACACAAATACATGAAAATTAAACAACATACTTTTAAAGAATGACTGTTCTTTAAAAGAAATTAGAGGAGAGATCAAAAGATACATAGAAACAAATGACAATGAAAATACGTCCTACCAAAATTTGGGGGATGCAGCGAAAGCAGTTTTAAGTGGGACATTTATATCATTACAGGCCTATCCCAAGAAACAAGAAAAATTCCAAATAAATAACCTCATGTTACACCTTAAAGAACTAGAAAAAGAAGAACAAGTGAAACCCAAGGTCAGCAGAAGAAAGGAAATTACAAAAATCAGAGCAGAACTAAATGAAATAGAGAACAAAAAGACAATAGAAAAAATTAATGTGACAAAGAACTGGTTCTTTGAAAAGATTAACAAAATTGACATACCCTTGGCTAGACTCACTAAGATGAAAAAAGAGAAGACACTAATTAACAAAATCAGAAATGAAAAAGGGGAAGTTATCACGGACACCACAGAAATACAAAGGATCATCCAAGAATACTATGAAGGACTATATGCCACCAAATTCAATAACCTAGAAGAAATGGACAAGTTCTTAGAAACATATAGCCTTCCAAGGCTGAACCATGAAGAACTGGAAAATCTAAACAGACCGATCACCAGTAACGAAATTGAATCAGTCATCCAAAACCTTCCCAAAAGCAAAAGTCCGGGACCAGATGGCTTCATTAGTGAATTCTACCAAACCTTCAAAGAGGATCTAATACCAATCCTGCTCAAACTCTTCCAAAAAATTGAAGAAGAGAGAGTACTCCCTAACTCATTTTATGAGGCCAACATTAGCCTGATACCAAAACCTGGTAAGGACAACACAAAAAAAGAAAACTACAGACCAATATCTCTGATGAATACAGATGCAAAAATCCTAAACAAAATTCTAGGAAATCGAATACAACAATGCATTAAAAAGATTATTCATCATGACCAAGTGGGGTTCATCCATGGGGCACAAGGATGGTTCAACATCCACAAATCCATCAATGTGATACATCACATAAACAAAATAAAGGACAAAAATCATATGATTATATCAATTGATGCAGAAAAAGCATTTGACAAGATACAACATCCATTTATGATTAAAACACTTAATAAAATAGGTATAGAAGGAAAATACCTTAACATAATAAAGGCCATATATGACAAGCCCTCTGCTAATCTCATAATTAATGGTGAAAAACTGAAGCCCTTTGCTCTACGTTCAGGAACACGACAGGGCTGTCCCCTATCACCTCTGCTTTTCAACATAGTGTTGGAAGTCCTTGCCAGAGCAATCAGGCAAGAGAAAGAAATAAAAGGCATCCAAATTGGGAATGAAGAAGTTAAATTATCACTCTTTGCAGATGACATGATGCTATATATAGAAAACCCTAAAGACTCCACCAAAAAGCTATTAGAAACAATCAACGAATACAGTAAAGTTGCTGGCTACAAAATCAACGCACAAAAGTCCATTGCATTCCTATATACTAACAATGAAATCTCAGAAAAAGAAATACAAAAAACAATTCCTTTTGCAATTGCAGCAAAAAAATAAAATACCTAGGAATAAACTTAACCAAGGATGTGAAGGACCTATATGCTGAAAACTATAAGACATTTTTGAAAGAAATTGAAGAAGACACAAAGAAATGGAAAGACATTCCGTGCTCATGGATTGGAAGAATCAACATAGTTAAAATGGCCATATTACCCAAAGCAATATACAGATTTAATGCAATCCCCATCAAAATCCCAATGGCATTTTTTAAAGAAATAGAACAAAAAATCATCAGATTTGTTTGGAACCACAAAAGATCCCTAATAGCCAAAGCAATCTTAAGAAAAAAGAACTTTACTGGAGGTATCACACTCCCTGACTTTGGCTTGTACTACAGGGCTACAATAATCAAAACAGCATAGTATTGGCAGAAAAACAGACACATAGACCAATGGAATAGAATTGAGAACCCAGAAATAAAATGACATAAATATAGACCGACCATTTTTGACAAAGAAGCTAAAAACATACAATGGAGGAAAGACAACCTCTTCAATAAATGGTGCTGGGAGAATTGGATAGCCACGTGCAAAAGAATGAAACTGGACTGCTATCTGTCACCATGTACCAAAACTAATTCAAAATGGATCAAAGACTTAAGCATAAGACCTGACACAGTAAACTGCATAGAAGAAAACATAGGTAGTAAACTTATGGACCTTGGGTTCAAAGAGCATTTTATGAATTTGACTCCAAAGGCAATGGAAGTAAAAGCTAAAATAAACGAATGGGACTATATGAAACTTAAAAGCTTCTGCACAGCAAAAGAAACCATTGACAAAATAAAGAGGCAACCAACTGAATGGGAGAAGATTTTTGCAAACAGTGCCTCAGATAAGGGGCTAATATCCAAAATATACAAGGAACTCACGAAACTCAACAACCCAAAAAACAAACAACCCAATTGAAAAATGGGCAGAGGACCTGAAGAGACATTTCTCCAAAGAGGACATACAAATGGCAAATAGACATATGAAAAAATGCTCAACATCACTAATCATCAGAGAAATGCAAATCAAAACCACAATGAGATATCACCTCACCCCAGTCAGAATGGCTATCATCAACAAGACAAATAGTAACAAGTGTTGGAGAGGCTGTGGAGAAAAAGGAACCCTCATACACTGTTGGTGGGAATGCAGACTGGTGCAGCCGTTATGGAAGGCAGTGTGGAGGTTCCTCAAAAAATTACGAATAGAATTACCATATGACCCAGCAATCCCTCTCCTGGGTATCTACCCAAAAAATCTGAAAACATTTATACATAAAGACACGTGTGCTCCAATGTTCATTGCAGCTTTGTTTACAGTGGCCAAGACATGGAAACAACCAAAATGTCCTTCGATAGATGAATGGATAAAGAAGTTGTGGTATATATACACAATGGAATACTATTCGGCAGTAAGAAAAGATGATATAGGAACATTTGTGACAACATGGATGGATCTTGAGAGTGTAATGCTGAGCGAAATAAGTCAGACAGAAAAAGCAGAGAACCATGTGATTTCACTGATATGTGGTATATAAACCAAAAACAACAAAAGAACAAGACAAACAAATGAGAAACAAAAACTCATAGACACAGACAATAGTTTAGTGGTTACCAGAGGGTAAGGGGGGGGTCGGGTAGGAGATGAGGGTAAAGGGGGATCAAATATATGGTTATGGAAGGAGAACTGACCCTGGTTGGTGAATACACAATGGGATTTATAGATGATGTAATACAGAATTGTACACCTGAAATCTATGTAATTTCACTAACAATAAATTAAAAAAATATATAACATAGTGATTAAATAAAATTAAACAATAAAAATGCTAATATAATTCAGCCCTGGAAATTCTGACTGTGTATATATACTCATATCTCACTTTTATTAAAGTTTTGAGCTAGGAGTTCTTAAAGTATGTACAACCTGGCTAAAGCTTTCAGCATTAATGAACCATATTCTAGCAATGATGTCATAGAAATTTCTGGGACCTTTGCAATGACTTTTTAACCTTCCCTAATTTTAATTCCTTTGCTAGTTTTCACTTTGTCCTCAGGAGAAAGGTCTCAAGACTCTTCACACCTAATAAATTCTATTCCTCACAGCTCACCTCCTCACAGCTCATCAATCCCAACCAGCCCCCTCTCACCATCTACTATTCAGGCTGGTGTCAAAAGCTCTCCTCTGACCACATGAATGGTGTCTCTGTACCTTTGCACCACTAGTGACCACACAGTATCTAGCACATCGTGAGGGATCTGCAAATGTTTGCTGAGAAAATGGAAAGATATATTAGCCATGCTAATCCTTGCTTCCTATCTTGGCTCCTCTGTTCATCCATGTCTGTTAAAATTTTGCCCATCCTTTAATATTTACTTTCTCTATGCAGCTTTAACTGTGTACAATATTTTACTGATAGCTAGTTAGGTCAAGTGAATAAGACAGATGTGGTAATAGCAGAGATATGGATCTTGCTCTCATGAAGCTTCTAGTCCAGTGTGGTAGGACAACACGCAAAAGAGCAGACAAATAGCTATCAATCACTGTAAGTGTTTGTGGAAGCCTGAGTGGATCACACAGTGACTTTATATGGCACTCCTCTATGCTCCTTATTTTGACATTTACTGCAGAACATTCTGTGCAGTTATTAATTTTTTTAATGAAAGTATGTATCTCCTACCTCCTCAATTGAAGATTGGAAGTGTTTTTGAGAGCAGTGGCATATAGTAGACATTTAAAATATAACTTTGATTCGTATGTCCTCGGGCAAAAGTAATGAGCAGCACATTCAGTTCAGTCCTAAATTGTCCAATTCTCAAGGCTCCACAGCAGTGAAAACTTGCCTAATAGTTCACTGGGATATATAATTAAATGTCCAACAACCAGCTAACCTCTGCTGACAATATTTACATTGGAATTCCACTGGCCATTCTGTGTATTTAATCAAGGGTGATCTCATTAGGAGCTAAAATTTATCAGTCATGCTTAATTATCTGGCATTGTTGTATATTAATTAGCCAGGCATTGGAGTCTAGCTATTAATTAGGCTAATAGAAGCGTGAGCCATACCATCCAGCTGGTGAAGTAACAGTGAGAGAAAAAATCATTTGGCACCGTTAATTTCAGTAAGATTGTGGGAGAGATGTGCTGTGTGCTTATATTAATTTTGAATTATTTCATGTAATCATTAAGTTCAGAAGCATTTCTTGGCAGATGCCTATTAAGTGAGAGATGCCACTCAGACTGTGTTATTCTTCTAAAAGAGTCCTTTCTCCTCTCTTAATGAATTTAATAACACCAATTTGCAGTATTCAATTCTCATAACATCAGTACTCATTTCCAGATTAAGGGCAATTCTTTGTGAAGTAAGGAATAAAGTGGAGGATAAAATAATTCAACCCAGTAAATTCCTCTTTTTATGATTAAGGGGAAGAGATCCTAAAGCCTTCTTAAGCAGAAAGGCTCTTAGGGAAAGAGGTCTGTGGCAACTACATACCATGTTTCCCCAAAAATAAGACCTAGCTGGACAATCAGCTGTAATGCGTCTTTTGGAGCAAAAGTTTATATAAGACCTGGTCTTATATTATATTATGCTAGATAAGACCCGGTCTTATAGTAAAATAAGACCGGGACTTATGTTAATTTTTGCTCCAAAAGGCTGATTGTCCGGCTAGGTCTTATTCTTGGGGAAACATGGTAGTCTCTGCACATGCAAATAGGAGGTAGACGTTGGCTGTGTTGCTTTCTTCCTTTGTCCTCACACACATAAATGTTACCCCAGATCTTCTTTCTGGAGATGTTTCATGGAGCCTGAAAACTGTTTTAAGGTCTTCAACTGTTGTGAGGTACAGTTGATAATATCACACATGGTTGAGAGTGGACTTTGAAGATGTCACACTACTTCTGACCCATGGTCTACCATCACCCACTGAATTTTTTGATGATATCTTTCTACCCGGAAGAACCCAACATACTGGTTCATGATCTCATTCCAAGCGGTTTTGTGAGCATTCTTTACACATCAGTATGTAGAATCTTTGAGATAAACAAAGGCTTTGTGAAGAAAATTTTGCTGAATTTAACCATCTGTATATGTGCTAGGTCAAATAAAGCACAACTCATAACTGTTGACCTAAAGAAACTGGGGCATCGATTCTGCCTGAGTCTAAGTCTCACAGTTAGTTGACCAAACAGTGCCTCTTCAAGTTAAATGTTATTGTTGCCAGAAATATCTTTCCCTCCGTAAATTTATGTAATGTTCTACATAGTTCGTAGATTTCCATGCAGATAGATTTTATTGCTAGTGTCATGAACAATAAAGGAAAGAGAAAGAAATAACGAAGAACAAGGTAATCAGAAAACTTCCATTTCACACTTGATTCTAGCTCTTCTTTCATTCCCACTCAAAATTTGAGGATAGGTATGAATATACCAGTTGGAAGAGTCCTACGACTCGGATGATTAGCGCCTATTACCGAGGCTCTGAATTGTGCCCTAGAGCACACTAATGAAACAAAATAGTTCTTAGCAGTTTTTAATAATGCTGGTTTTCTGGATAATCCAAAGAGAAAAGAACCAATTTAAATGCCTGTTCTTGGCATGATCCAGTTTCCAAAGAGACCATCCAGAGTCCTCTGCGGTCTTGCTGCTGTATTTATTGGGCTTGTGAAAAATAAGCTGATCCTGTCATACCCAATTGATCATTTAGTGTTAGGACAGAGCTGCCTTATTTCACACAGAAAAAACAGTTGTAATTCCCAGGACTGGAAAACACTTTGCTTAACAGCAGGAGCCCTCTGCTGTTTCCCCGGTGTCTATTTCATTTGGACAAATGAGCAGGCAGAAACTCAAGAACTGCTCATGTATTGTGTCTATCTGTCAGGTCAACCTTGCCTGCACCTTACCTCCTTTCCTACAGGGCATAGTTCTACATGGCCAAAGTAGGAACTCAATGAGGCTGTAGGTGAGATTGGGTAGCAGGACTCTAAGCACTTTGCACATATTTATTCAATCTTCCAAATAACACAATTATTCTTGAGGGTATTTTATGAGGTAAGTCATCTGACTGTTACTGTTCAGTTTAGCATAGAGCCACACATGTTATAAATGCTCAGCGAGCAAATGTAAGAACTATTACTAATTCAGAATGGATGATATTCTGGCATGATTTAGGCCAAAGTCCACCTCTGTAGTATATCAAACAAGAAAAGTTTTGTTCTGCATAAAAAATTTTCAGGGAACTGTTTGAAGGACTTTAGAGAAACAACTGTTTAAGACATTATCAAGCACCTTAGGCTTTCAGATCCCTTTGGGCAGGAAATGAACTGACCTATGAGTCATTAGTCTCACTCTTTAGGCTTGGATCTTCTTTCAATTTCAGAGGCCTCATTGATACAATAAGAAAGGACAAAATGAATTTCCACATCCCTTCCAACCTAAATTCCAGCATGTGTTAATTTCATGGTGTCTGTATGTAGCTGGTAAATCCAACCTCCTAAGAGTTTACCATCATTTAGAGGTATTTTGTACCATGAATGGAGTTCCCTTTAAATACTCCCCAAGTCAGGCCAGACTACCCATGTCCTTCTAAGGTAGTGTGTTTTTATTCTCCCCAAACACCTGTGTGGTTGAGACATCAAATAGGAAAGTTTACTTTCCTAGAAAAACCTTCCCAGTGAGTGCCCTGAGGGTTGAAACTTGGGTCTCTTCTAACTGAAATTATAGGCCCAGTGTTTGTCTGTTTCTCTGTCCGGGGCCCCATGGAGGAATGAAACGGGCAAAGTCCTCATGGAAACGTGC
Source organism: Rhinolophus sinicus (assembly GCF_036562045.2). Taxonomy (NCBI): domain Eukaryota; kingdom Metazoa; phylum Chordata; class Mammalia; order Chiroptera; family Rhinolophidae; genus Rhinolophus; species Rhinolophus sinicus. The sequence goes on along the minus strand of NC_133753.1, from coordinate 176,677,869 downwards.
TTCTAGGAAACACACGAGCTCTGTAGAAAGGTCTAGTCCTGGCTCACTGTGATTTGTTCAGTTGCTAATAATTAACTCTGAAACTTGTAGCAGAGGCAGTCACACTTGTGGAAGGCAGAAATTCTATGTCTACAAATACACTGCTGAGAACTAGAGGTGGAGGCTAATCCAGGAACAAGAGCAGGTGTCTCCCTTTGACCAGGTTTCCTAGTGGCTCTAAGACTAGCCTGTTGATTCCTTGTGGTGAGAGACTGACTGGCTGGAGCAAGAGGGGACTTGGGATTCTATTTTGCTGCATCTGTTTCTTTTCAGAATACTCAGAGCAGGATGAACGTTTTCCCAACCACATTAGTGCGTTATATTTCTACTAGTTGGTGCTGGTGTAATGAGTACAAATAACCTCACCTTGTGGTTCTCCCCAGCATGACATTGACCTGATTGATGTTCATCGAGATTTGCTATGATGCTGGCTAGTGCAGCCTGACATCTTACCTAGGACTTACTCTAGCCTCACCCTGGAGAGATCTTAGAGGATGTCTCTTTTTCACCTAGAGGAGGCCTTGATGCCTCAATTGAGGCCTCAGTTTACCCAGGAAGCAGCTCTCCCTCTCCTAAGAACCTGAGAGGTGTTGTTGCCACCTGGGACGCCTGTGTTCTGGTTGTTCTAGTGTCCTTTAAGTGAGGGGTGATGGGATGAGGAAGAGGGCAGGAGGGCCAGTATGAAAATCTCACTGTAGATCAGAGAGGCAGGGGCTGTCTCACCTACCCTAGAGTGTAGCTCACTAACTCGTTTTGCTTTACCTTTGATTAAACAGATTATTTCTAATGTCAGATACTCAAAATCTCACTTATCTATTAAAAACTAGTTCACACTACGAAGATGAATGCCACTTGTCTGCAGCTATTTAGAGTACGTATCCTTGCTTGCTTGTTCACCCTTGTGATGGATGGATCAGTCTGTTCTTGAGAATCAACCCCCTTGCTCATGTTGAGGTCGATGCCAGCTTAAAATGGAGCACCCAAGGGGGCATGTGGCTGGAATTTTCTGAGGGTCATCAGAGGCAGCTGGTGTGTAGCAGAAAGAACACCAAAGCAGTAGTAAAAGTCTTAGCTCTTTTACTCAATAGCTGGGGATCTTGGGCAAGCCGGTTCCCTGCTCTGTATAAAATGCATTTAAGAGTATCTACTTCAGAAAGTGGATCTTATGAGTGGTAAACATAAGTACTCTGACACTATTAACAGAAAAGGTATCACTGTTGTTAATATAATATGTCCCCTCATTAACTCGATGGCTGGGAGCAGGTCACCTAACTTCTCGGCTCAGGTTCCTTATCTACCAAATGGTTTGGAGTGGATTCCTAAGATCCCTTTTAGCATCAAGAGTGCATAACTTCCAGACTCTAAACCCCTCAAAAAATGGCTGAGGAAATTGAGCCCCAAAAGTTCCCATCATTTTGGGGCAGCAGAATCAAGTCAGGCATCTTCCCTCCCAGTCCAGGGTTTTCCTACAGGAACACAGGAAGCCCTCCTGTTTACCTGGTGAAAGCAGTCACGGGAATTAGATGCCAAGAGGCATGAGGTAAACTTGCCTTGGCCTCAGAGGTCAGAGAGTTGATCTTCCCAAGATAAGGGTTAAAGGTTGTTATAGTAAGTCCATCCCCTCCAAACCACTCTGTGGACAACCATCTTTCTGATACCTTCCTCAACGGAAACTATATATCCCTAATCATTTTTTCCTTAGCAGCTCAGCTTGACTTTGGCCTATGGTGTCAGTTATCCCCTCTCCCAGGCACATGCTGTCTCCTTCATCCCCTCCCTCCGGGCAGCCCCTGAGAGCTATAGAGGAGTTTGCTAAGAAGCAGAACCTTGCAGGACGCAGAAAGCTCAACAAAGAGGCCACAGGGCCTTCCAGACCCAGCTCTGGTTAATTTCAGCAGCTTGCCCTCTGATAGTTTCTCTTATTCTCCTTGACCTGGAATTCATTTGGGGCCACCTGCTTTGTTTAGCCACCCACACCAAAGGTCAACACACCTTATTTATTTTTTTAAAGGGCTGATTCAAAGTGAACAGAGATGAGCAAACACTTTTATTCACGTCAGCTGCTCCCCCGGGAACACAGGGACAACTCATCTAGGACATGCCTTAGTAAGCTTTATTTCCAAGGCCCATGTGGGAGAGCCACTGGCCGTGGAAAGCTTGCTTCTGTGGGTTCCTCAGGAAGACAGAAGATGGTGACTGATGCCGCATGCTAACAAATGGCAGGCAGTTTGTTCCAGAATCTGTCTTCTTAACTACAGTAATACTACAGGTATTTGCCCATCCCTAGGTTCAGGGACCCAGCTGCCTGGCACATCTTCATAGCCTCTGTGGGAAGGATGTCTCCTCTTTGATTATAAGCAGAGAGATAATTGTTCTAGCACAGGGTGGCAGAATAAGACGGGCTAGACTATGGCCTCACTAGGGAAAGATCGTGGACCACTAAGGATTTCATTTATTCCTTTCTCTTTACTACAGGACGATGCCCAAATTAAGCTTTGTTTCAAACCAAAAGCATTCAACTGTTTAGACAAAACAGAATTCTTTTTCAATTCTGTAGATAAGAAGACAGATTCTGGAACAAATTGTCTCAGCCTTCTCACTGGCCTCAAAGTCCATCCTGAGTTGGTTCTGCCTTCCTATCTCAGGTCTCACCTCTCCCCAGGCTGAACAGTCAGGGTTCTGGCCATGTTATACCCTCGTTTCCCAATTACTGCCCCTTCTTCTCAGTGCCTTAGCTCTATATTTGCTCCTTCTGTTTGGAACATGCTATCTAGTATCTTCCTCCCAACTTCACCTTCAAGACTCATTCTGGCATCAAGTCTTTACAAATTCTTCCCAGCCCAGCCCATTTGGATTCCAGGCCTTCTCATGTAGACCCACTGCCCTAGTGTCTTTCAGAACCAAATACTTCATCATGTTTGTTTTCACCATTATGGGTCCATGTGTCCGTGTCACCCACAAGCTTCTTGGGGACAAGGACTACATGTCACCTATTTAAGTGTTGTTATAGCCTACCCTCTAATTGGTGTTCAATCAACATTTGTTGAGAGAACACATGAATAAATAAATGACCCATAGTTTAATATTATGAATAGTGACGGCATGGCTCTGGGCTCTGTCGTGAGTGTCCCTGGAAACTCAAGACTCCTTGTGAAAGAGCTAGTGCCAACCTGTGCCTACCATTCTCAGCTGTGTGGCCTCCTCTCTCTCCCACCTCCTGGTTTCCTTGCCGAGGTTTTGCCTTTGTTATAAGTGGATGGTTAAAGATGCTCCAATGTCTGTGACTGAGACACATAGGGTGGGGCGGGGGAAGAAAGGGTGTAGACTCAAATAGAAGGAGGTAGGTCTAGGGAGTGTTCTGGAAAGCTAGGGAGAAAAACTGTGAATGGGAGAAGCAAGAGGGAAAGGATTTGTCGTAGCACTGTCTTCTTTTTCTCTCTACTATTACCACATGTTGGCCTTTGCCCTGCATGAAGTCCCCACATGAAGGCAAATGCAAATAAGCAAGATAAGGTGAAAATTGAGCTAGTGAGCCCCAGATAGCAGATGCCCAAAGAAAACGTTGTGGTGAGACACAGACATGCTCTCATGGAAACTTTTGGGTATAGAAAGCTTAGGGGTAGTTCTCTGGGTACCCATAGGTGTAAGAAATGCCCCCGACACTGGCCAGGCACAGCAAAAGCGGCCATGGGCTGATGTGTTAGGAGAGGCCAGCTGTCCCCAAGGCTGATTCTATGCTGTGATTTCAGCCTAACTCTCCCTTGTTTGCATTTCTGGTGACATGGAGGTGTTTGGGCTACTTTTGTGCCCCTGTGGTTTAAGGAACTCTGAGGCTGGCACCTTGGGAATACTCAGAATCAACACTGGGCCATTCTATCCACAGATGTGTCCTTCACGGATTGCCCTTCAGGGGGTTTCAAGGTGGGAAGGCAGCTCTTCCTTGCCCCACCCAATGCCCCCCCCACACACACCCTCTCTGTTTAATGAACTGTCCACAGTGGCCCTTGACTCCCGAGTTATGTAACAGTCAGGACAAGGAGTGAAATGGGTGTCTCTGGGGGGCCTCACTGTTCAAATCAGCCTTGGGCCAAGCAGCCTCCACATTCTTTCTCTGAGATAAGAAGGTCTCAAGATCTCTCTACCCTCATGCTGATTGTGTAAATCATGTCAGCACAAGCATGGGTGGGATGGGAACAGATCTCAAGCAAAATACCCCCATCGACTTACTGGGCTCATTGTACCGAGAGAAAGTGATGTGGGTAAAGGAATGCCAGTGTCATGCCTTGGAGAGAACCTGATTTTAAGCAGTGACATTGCTCAAGGTGCAGATCTGAGCAATCAGCTCTTTTGCCTGGAGGAGGACCATCCAGCCAGTGAATTCTAACTATTCTAACTGGTGAATTTCTTTGATGCTGTAGTTTTTGAGCTGACTTACCAGCTCGTCTGAAGAGCGATCCCCCTTCCACCCAGATTGTTTGCTGGGCTCCAACAGCTCCCACAAGTGGACTGTCACTGTTGTGGCACAGCGACAAGCCACTGTGAGCATGTGGTAGGCACAGCTCATCTTCCTCTCATAGCTGTTTCTTAACACCCAGGTCACCCTGCTGGCTCTCCCTGTTCTGCAGAAGTTGTGTGGGTAATTCTGGTGCCTTGGCATTAGGTTGAAGGAGTGCATGGATAACCAGCTTCTAGCCTGTGGTGAAAATGCCTTTTTACCTGGTATATTGGTTGATTGGACTCCCCCCTAGTTTTCCTGCTTCCCTAAAAGTTGTCTCTGGTTCTGTCCACATAATATGTCACAAGGCAAGGTGCAGATGACAGCAAGACATATGCCTTCTTGGTTGAGGAGGTGAGCATATCATGCAAGCTTTTACCCTCCCTGTGGCATGGAGGGTCTCAGCCCAGCAAGCAGCTGGGACCTGCCTGAGATGCCTGGCCACCTCAGGTGCTTCAGATCTGGAATCTGGGTGAACTTGCTCTTTAGAAAAGGTTTGGAGGTTTAGCTGGCTCAACAAATATTTATTAGATAACTGTAATGTGTTGGACTCTCAGGGTGACAATGACATATTGCTGCCCTAATGAAGTTTCTATCAGAGTAGGGAAGACCTGGGGGAAATAGGTGACGAGCTGGCCTCTCCCACTGGGCATTGCTCTCAAGAGCCCTCCTTAGGCCAATTCAGGCCTCTGTACCGACCTTTGTTTTCCCACTTATCCAAACCTTCCTCTTTCTTGCTTCTGTCACCTCTTATGGCCCTTGCTGCTTTCTCTTCATCTATCCTTTCTATTGTTTCTGCATTTTATCTCACTGAGAAATCTGCCCAAATGGATTAACAAACTGTGATATGTCCATACAATGGGGTATGAGTCAGTGCTAAAAAGAAATGAACTATAAAGCTATGAAAAAATATGGAGGAAACTTACCAGCAGGTAACTAAGTGAAAGAAGCCAATTTGAAAAGGCTACACAGTGTATAATTCCAATTATATGATATTGTGGAAAAGGCAAAAGTATAGAGACAGTGAAAAGATGAGAGGTTGGCAGGGGTTTTGAGGAAATGCATGAGGGATGACTAAGTGAAACACAGGGCAGTTTTAAGGCAGTGAAACTATTCTGTATGATACTGTAATGGTGGCTACATGACATTTTGCATTGTCAAAACTCACTGGATGTTACAACACAAAGAGTGAACTATATGTAAACTATGGACTCAAGTAAATACTAATGTACCCATATTGCTTCATCATTGTAATAAATGAACCACACTCATGCGAGATGATAATATTATATAGAGGAATCTGTGGAGAGGAGTGGGGAGACATGGGAACTCTCTGTGCAATTTCTCTGTAAACCTAAGAATGCTCTGAAAAATGAAGTCTGTTAAAATTAAAACAAACAAACAAAAACCTCAGCCTTCATCCCTCAGACTCCACCCTTTCCTGGAGCATGGGCTCCAGTGGATCTTCACAGGCGTCTGGCTGGCCTCCCTTTGCCTTTCTGCCTTCCAGTGAGATGTGGAGATGTTCCCAACTTCACACCAACACAATACATCCTTGACTCCAGCATCCCTGTTCCCACAGTGACTGGTCTTTCATGGGACCATGCTGCTGTCTTATCACACTGGCCTTTTGATCTTAACTCCATGCTAGGTCCACGCTTTCTCCCTGGAACACCCAGGGTCGAGTGTGGGCCTTCCTGTTGGTCTTTATGTTAACACGCCATCTCCTTGCCTGTCTCTTATTAAAACACAGACCTCTCCATAAGACCTTTGTGCAACCATTGATATAGCTTAATCATACTCCCCACTCCCTACCCATTCCCAGATCCAGAAGAGAAAGGTGAAAGGAAGGAATCAAAGCTGATGAAGAAAAGTGAAAGTCACCAAAGTCCCTCACCTGTGGTCTTCCTGCTGTCTGTCGTCCCACTCATACTGCTGGCTGGCACCTGCCACATCTTTGTTATGAATCTTAGAGGCACATGGCCTGAGATCACATCTTCCTCTACATTTCTACACTGACCAGGAGAATGTTGGGACTCTAACCAGTCATCTTTTTACAACCTGGGAAAAGTACAACCCACTGTTAATAATTTATCTGTATATAAAGCAGGGAGACTTGCTATCATTGTTCAGTTATGGGGCTAGAGCAGGCAAGACAATCTCTTGCTGCAAAACATGAGGGCACACTGTTTCAGCTCGTTCCAAGGGTCAGAGCTTGGGATTGGGGGAGGCTTGCTCACATATTTGCTCATGCTTGTCTATTAGGTTTGGTTGAGGGTGGGGTGTAGGGGAGAAGCCTTTAGTCTTTAACAGGCTTTAAGCAAAAAGGAAAAGTTGATTCTGAAGGAAAACACTAATTCTCAAGTTTCCAGAAAAAGCAGTCTATCAACTCCTGCGAATAATAGGCACTGAAAAAGGCCAAGAGACGGATTCATTCTGACACCATATTCAACAGTCCTGGGCTGAGCCTGCATGCAATGGAAGGCCAGGCTGAGATGTTTGAGCTCAATTCTGTCGGCAAGGAGGAGCCACTAAGCTTTCTGGGAAGTGACAAAGGTGTGGAAGGATAAAAGGAAAAAAAGTGAAGAGAGGAAATTAAATTGAGGAAAAGCAAAGGGACTGAAAAATAGTGCTACTTTCCTCAAGGTCCTCATTCACATGCTGTCTGCCTGCTCAGAAACTGAACACACATAGGGAAAGGAAGCTTAGGAGAGCAAGCACATTTGTGAATGTTTAAGGCCAATTAAGACTCAAAGGAATTCTCTCTAGCCTGACTCCCCCAAGGAGAAGCACCTCCTTGAACCCTTGCTCCTCATAACTTACCTCTCCTCCCACCAGGAGAAGCCAGTTAGGGGAGCACGCCTCCACAGTGGGGATGAGCTGGGAACCAGGGACATCTGCCCAGAGCACAGAACCCTCACTGACCATGAGGGTCTTGCCCTAGACTCTCAACTCCCCAGGCTTTGCAGTAGCAGTATCACCCACTTTGTGGCTCTAAAACCCTGGCACGTAGTAGGTACTCAGTAATGTGTGGTAAATAAATGGCCATATGGCATTTGAGTTGCAGCTGCAGAATAATCTCCTTCAAACTGCCTGTGCTTGGATGTCACAGCACCTCCTCCTTTGGTTGGGTTGAGGATTATGTCTGGGTGTGGAAGCAGCAGCGTGAAAGGCATAACTTTCTCTTCTACTTCCTCCCCCAGCACAAGAGGATGTCCAAAGCATAGTAAACTGTCACACGCAGGGGAGAATGGCTTCAAGTTTTCTAAAGGAGACATGAGAGCGTTGTGTGACATAAGTAGCAATTCCCAGTATCCTCGAGGAAAAGAAACAGGAAAGGAAAGAAGCCAAATGGGTTCTGCTTCTGAGTGCAGTGCCCATTGTGTTCTGACTGTTCATGATTCTGGCCACCAAAAAAGCTATTGCATTGGCATTTTGGAGAAGTCTTCATATTCCTTTGAGGAGGTTGTTGATGACGGCCCTAGTTGGAGGTTCTTTCAAAATCATACTCTGAAATGTGAAACTCATTTGGCCTTGGCCCATTTTGCCTAAAGGTAAAGGAGAGAGAAATACTATCTGAAAGGGGGTTAGAAGGAAAGTGAATACAGTAAATCCCCCCTTATTCTCAGGTTCGCTTTCCATGGTTTCAGTTACCCACGGTCAACCAGGGTTCCAAAATAATAAATGGAAAATTTCAGAAATAAAGAGTTCAGCTATTGAGAATCCCCAACCATTGGCATCATCATGGCTCAATGATCCAGGATCGCCTGAAGCAAATGACCCTCCTTTTGATGTACGGTGAGAGGTCAAAAGTAGCGCAACGCTGTGTCACAATACCCACGTCATTCACCTCACTTCATTTCATCACGTAGGCATTTTATCATCTCACATCATCACAAAGAAGAAGGGTGAGTACAGTATAACAAGATATTTTGAGAGTAACAGAGAGACAGAGAGAGAGGGGCCACATTCATGTAACTTTTATTACAGTGCGTTTGTATAATAAACATTATTGTTGTTCATCTATTTTTGTGCCTAATTTATAAGTTAAACTTCATCATAGGTGTGTATGTATATAAAAAACAAAACAAGACAAAACAAAACAAAACAAAACATAGTACCAGTAGGGTTCTGTGTTATCTGCTGTTTCATACAGCCAGTGGGGGTCTTGAAACACATCCCCTGTGGCTAAGGATAAAGGGGGACTACCGTATAGACAGAGGGTAGGCTGAGACATCCGCGAGCAAAAGCAGAACAAAAGGGCATATTAATAAGGCATGCCTCCTCAGAGAATTGTTTCTGCTGAAGTAATCTTCCTCAGTTTCCCAGGCTACCACATGAAGGTTGCTACAGAGAAGACAGGCTCAGAACTCTTGCCTGGGAGCCTGGGGAAGTGGGCCAAAGCCACTGGCAGGTCACTCAGTGTGGCTGCAAATAAACGAAGAAAAGGCCAATCCAGACCTCCCCCAAGGGAATGGGTCTCAGTGGTGGGACATCCAGGTCCCTGGGAACTACTTTCCTTTGACCCTAACATTTTTTGTGATCTAAGGTATGTCAATTTGCCAAGAACTTCAGCCATGAGTAGAAATATAAAGACAAGTAGGAAAGGAAGAGGGTGCTTTGCTATCGGACCTGGAAGGATTTGCAGGCTCATTGGAAGTGTTTGCAGCTACAGTCATTTTTTTTTCTTTTTCTTTTTTCTGTCTTTGAACATTAATCAGCCAGAGGGCCAACCCCTCCCCTTCTGGTTGCTTCCCCAGGTCTATCCAACTGCAGGACTTCCCCGGGAGGATTCCCCCACTGCTTAGTTCTGGGAGTGACCGGTTGGTTCCATTAGGGCTCAGGTGAATGACTAAGGCTCAACCCAATGTTGAGTGTCACTCTTGCTGAGTTTGCTCACATGTCACCACTCATCAGCTCAACTTCTATGGTCTATCACTTGTGACCACAACGGCCAGTCCCTCATCATGCCCAGTTAGTCTTTGAGCTCAGGAGGACCTACAAAGCATAAGTGGAGTGGAGACGGATGATAAATCAGCCAACTAAACTGGCACCATCCCCAAGAGAGCACCGCCTATGGCTGAGACCTACTCTGCTGGAGAAACCTCTGTCACCACTGAGCGCTGCTCAGAGTATGCATCCTTAGTCATTTTGTGGACTGGAGCAAAGTTCCCATGAGGCCATGGTCAGGGTTCCTTTATCACGTGGGTTTGCCACCTTGGCCCTGCAGCGCCCTCCTTGGGCATTCAGTGGCATGAGGACTGAGATTGGCAAGTTGAAGGAGCAACGTCCAACTGGATAAGAGGGAAAACCAGCCTCTGATACCTGCCCTGAGGATGGTGGAGAAGTCTGGGGTGTTGCATGAGAGAGCCATTTCTCTAGCCAGCCCTTTAATCCCTCTTACACCATCTTCCAGCCTCCCTTTGGATCCCCCAATGACGGAGCAGTATTTTAGGGAGCCCAGCTCCCTAAATTTCAGGGATTTACCAACGATGCTGACAAATTTTATCTCTTCCTGTAGATATCTCAGGGCCCCTCTGAGAATAGGAAGGTTGAGAAAAACCTTGTCCCAGAGAAGGATTCCCTTTTTCTTTCAAATGGTGCTGGCTCCAGTCCTATCAGTGTTGCTTAGTAACCTCCTCCTACACCTGCCAAAGTAAACAAATAGAACACTTTATTATATCATGTCTGGACTCTGGAACATCTGTCTAGTCCCTAGTGAAATTTCAAAGCTGATCACTTTCAATGGGTTTCCTTGGCATTGGACAAAAGTGTGTTTTGGCGGGGATGCTTACAGACATCTCTCTTTCATCACAAGGTCATCAGCATTTTCAACTTCTTCTTTGCCTCTCTCTTTTCTCAAAGAGAAGAGCCTGAATTCTTGACTCTAAAAACAGGCCATTTCATCTTATTTTATTTTTTGTTATTTGTGGTTAAGTCAGAGACACCAGTTTTCTAAACAGGAAAATATTTGAGCGGCTGAAAGAGTATTTTTTGTTCGGTTGTTTCCTGCTTTATTTTTATAACTAAATTCCACCCTTCAGTTTCTGTTCTCTCTTTCATCCCTTACCTTTCTTTAACATGAGAAAGTATGTAATATCTACCTGGTTTGGGTTCTAAAATCAGTCACTTGGACTGTGTTTCTATCAGCTCTGAGGGTGGTGTCCTCAGTGAACTGCAGACACTCTCTACAGGTCACCTTCTGGCCCCTTGATCTGCTATGACAAGAAGCCTGAAACCTTCCCTGCAGCCAGCTGATCTGTCCCCGCTGAGGTCTTTGCTCCTAAATAACAACCACCACCACAATAACAATAGCAAAGATGAAACGAGCTGATTATGTGTCCTCTGGCTGGATTTCTGGTTCTTCAGAGCTGGTCATTAAGAAAGCAGGCTCCCTTGGCAGGAAGCTCCAGAGCTGACGCAGAGTTGCTTTTCCTCAGAAGCAGGAAAAATAAGGGAAAACACATAGACATATGGCTTTAAGCCCCCCGAACTGACCAAAAAGTTACAGGGGCTCATAGAGTTTGCACATCAACAGGCTTTTCTTAAGTGTAAAGAAATGCTATAGGAGAAATGCAAGATCAACACAGAGACAGAATTAAATGCCTATCTTTTTTTCTTTTCTCCTCCTGAGCCTGGCTGTGTAATTTACGGACATTTTCAGTTTAAGATAGCTCAAATGTGAAAGAGGTTTTGACTGTGAGATAGACAACGTATCTGGTTGGAAAACTATTTTCTGAAAGGAAGAGCTGTGATCTACTTTGGGGTCCTATAAGGCTAGGAATAATAATTTCCACTCATCTCCTGTGATTAAGGTTATGATGGAAAGGTTCTCAAGGTATCATTTTTATAGCTAAAAATTTACTTTCAGGGGGTGAAGTTTAGGGAAGCTAACAAAAGTTTTCTAAAAGATTTTCCTTCAAAATTTGAAAAATAGCAATATATTCTACCCCTTTACACGTTGTCCTTTATAGTTCTCTAAATAAAATCTGGTGAGTACATGAGCAATGCAGTGACTACATAATCTATCTTGTTATTCCAAAAATGCAGTTGTAGACCTGTAGATGAGATGGAAAATTATTTTGTATATTTCAATTTCCACTACATTTTGTAGCTTCCTTATACCCATAAATTCCAAAGGTGTATTCCAAGGCATCAAAATTTCCAAAACTATTGTATTTATTATCACAACTAAACAGAACCCAGGACTGAATGAATATAAAAGAAACAAAGGCTTGGATAAATTGTCATCAGTTGGTCATAGCCTTGACCCTGCCCAAAGGGTGGGTGTGAGCTTTAGAAAATGCAGGATTTCTTTCCTGCCAGCAAGGTCCTACATGCTTTGAGTGGTTCTGATGACTGACAGAAAAGGAGGAGGAATGGTACTTTGAAACTGGCTGGTTATTTAGGTGACAGAGAATGGATGACACGGCAGGAAGACCAGTGTGAAACTTACTAGCTCTGAGATCCTGGGCAGTTCTCCCAGACCCTCAATTTCTTCCTTTGTAAAGTGGAACTAAAACTACTTCAGAGGGTTACCATGAGGGTTAGAAATAATATATATATCTAATGCATCAGTCCCATAGGAGGCGGTTGGTAAATGACAGCTCTCATGACAGTAATGACCTTTGACACAAGAACAAATCAATTCTGTCAGGGCCACAAGCTGCCCAGGACCTTCCCTCTGAAAGTTCTATTTACTCTAGGATGAAAGAAGTCTTTCTCAGAATATCAACAACCTCAGGGCAATGACTAATCTTGTTTATTGACTAACAATTGCTTTACCCAGCAGCCAGTGAGAGGGTGCTCAGAAATATACTCCTTGTAAAGGACTTCTCAATTTCACATAATGAATTTTTATATTGTAAGGAAAGGGAGGTACAATCTTTAAGAACAAATCTGTTCCTAACCAAGTTGGTCTGGCAGCTGTGGAGGGAGAATGGCACCAAGGGAAGAGGCCAGAGATTCTGGGCACTGCTTTGAGGATTCATGACATAAAGGTTGTAGTTGTAGTTCCTACACTAAGTACCTTGCCTTTGTACGCTGCTCTCCATCTTAGAGAGACCCTAAGCATATCTGGCCTGACTGGATCATCCTCTGTGAATTATCACGCTGAATAGTCCCAGCCCCATTTTATAATAATAAGTCAACAGTTCAAACAAAGGGTTAACGGATTTGCCCAAGATCTCACAGATGAATAGAAGCAGGGTAAGAATTGAAACTCAGATAGTTTATCCTTCTTGCTCAGGATTCTGTTCACAAGGCCCTGCTTTTCTCCTACTTAGTGGTATGGCACAATTCCATGACTCAACACCCAGGTCTGGAGATGGAGTCAGTCTCTCTACCAACCTGTGAGCAAGTCACTTAGGCTCTCTGAAACCCAGTTTCTTCTTTAAATAGGGATGATAATGACAGCCCTCAAAAATTATGAAGAGTAGAAGGAATAATGCATATAGTTATTGGTATGTTATCAAGCACATAGCAAAAGCTAAAAGTCACTTATTAATTTCACTACTGTTGTTGTAATTTATTCTTCCAGGCTTTGATTCCCTCCATGGAACTGGGAAGGTAGCCATGGGGTAGAAGAAAGAGCACTAGACATGGTATCTGTCACTAGATCAGGGTCCACACCCTGGCCTGGCTGCTTATCAACCACGTGGCCATGGTATGTCACTTCACTGTTTTGACTGAGTCTCTCCATCTCTGAAAAATGAAGCTAATAATATATACTTCCTAGAGTTGCGGTAACAATGGAATGAAAAGTAAATCCCTGTAAGTACTCCACAAAGGAAAGGCAGTAGGTGGGAATGAGTAGAAATCCACTTATTGGAAACCTTTTCTACTTTTGTTTTGACAACAAAGTAGATTGCTAAAGAACCTTCAATCTCCCAAGAATGGCTAAAAACTCGGATCCCTCCTTTGTGACTCAGGGAAGCTGCACAAAATAGAGGTAGAAGTTCAGTCACTCACTTTCCTGGTGCCACCTTGAGAATCCACAACGAGAGTGATACAAGCATACCAAACATTGCTTTGGAACAAGGAAGTAGGTGAAAGGGAGGAAGGAATAACTAGCTGGACAAGGAAAAAAAGGTAGAATTTTCACCAGAATTGGTATACGCCAAGTTTTGCAGGTTGTCTCAGCAGTGAAAGAAAAGGGCAGCTGACACTGATGTGTGCTTGCCTAAGTTAATAGTTTACAGGAGGACTGATAAGTGCTGCAAATGAATTTTTATGGCAAGAGATAAAGCCTGTGTTGGCTTGGAATCAGACAGGCCCTAGGGAGTGGGCTTATTCACTTGATTTAGTCTCTAACAAGATGCCTCAGGAACTTCAGCAGTTCTAAGAAGACCATCAGTTCTTAGGGAAATCATTGACTTGAGAAAACATGACCCAGTCTCTAACAAAACCAAGACCCTGCAAAACATGCAGTCAATCCTTGAGTGAGATTTCTTGTGCAAGAAAAGCCAAAGCAAAAAGAAGTTGATTCCTCAATAGAGCTCATATCCACGTAGAGGACTTCAGATCTTTTCTTCTGGTTCTCCAGCAGTGTCTAGCCGATCAATTATCACTCCTGCTCAACACTGCAGCTGGAAAATGAACCAATTCTTTCAATCTAGCAGTTCTCTGCCATACAGCCTCCCTAAGACAACAAGAGCTGGATCTAGTTTTGCAAATCCCTTTGAGAAATTCATCTTTGGACCCAGGTGAGAGCTGATTTATGGAGGGAAGTCCTGTTTAGCTACCCATGCATTTGTACTTCTATCATATTACTACTGTAGTATTGCATTGTCTGAAATTTTCCCTTCTCTCGGGGTACTTGAACTTATAGCTGCTTCATCAGATGTAATTTGTGCATAGTCTACTTTTGCTCTGACCTAAGAGATGGGGAAAGTTCTAGTATGACAATTCTGTTTAACACGTGCTTCTTAAATATTAACCATGTGTGAGGAGGGGGAATCTTGGATCAAAAACAATGCATTCTAGGGTAACAAAACAAGATAAAATCTCTCTACAGAAAGTTATCCAAATGCCCCATGGCCCCTCTCCTGAAGGAGTTTTCTTTATAATTAAAACCAACTAAAATGTTCACATATAAAATAAAGGACTCTATTCAAAGTCTACACCAACAGCATCAGAAATAGGAGGATGGGAGAGCCAAGGCCCCAGTTTTTCCATCTACAATAAAATCATAGAAATAAATACCTCTCCATGTTCTACCTTGTAAAGATGGTCAGGAGATTTACGAAACGCTGTTAAAGGTGTTTCAAACACACACACATACACACACACACACACACACACTCACACACGCAGATATAAATCTATATGTCTATATATCCAACATATATTAAAATTTTAGAGGTATAAAAATGAACATAAATATGACAAGTACTTCTAAAAAGTGGACTCAATACCCTTTTCCATATGGAATGAATAATAAAAAGAAACACTAAGGTCTTTGTGCAGGCCAATGCTTGTACCTTATTTCATGATACTTTAGAGCTGGAGGAACCTTCAGAGGCCATTATAGTCCAGCCTCAGACATCATGTCTTTATTCCACCTGAGTACCACCTTCCAAGAGTTATTCAATCTCTGCTCAAACACTTGTGGGGAAAGGGAAGTTACTCCTGTGCATAGTAGTTGCAGTATATCACGGAGTTAGTTAATGGAAAGCTTTTCTTTATATTAGTAGATCTGTCCTGCTGTCACAATTCCCACTGTGCTGGTTCTAGTGGGAATTGAACCCTGAGTAACTCCTTAGGAGTAACTCCTACTCCTCTCACATAATAAATCTTTGATGTTGAACTCTCAGTAAATATTGATTTTTCATAAGTTATTGAAGAGCTATTGATACTCAAAACACAGTAGATGATTTGTAAAACAACACTATTTGGGTTATATTGTAGGAGTGTATTTAACATTTGGGCTTCCAAGGGAAATATCCTATTCCTTTGGTAAGTGCAAAGTAAGAAGACAGCCCTAAGGACTGTTCGGATGCTATTAATATCAATGCCTGAAGAGAAAAACTTATACAACTGTTTGTCCTGCTTTGACTTCAGCTTACACTCCAATGTCTTTTTCATTCTTTCCATGAATATGTGAACAAAACCAATCAATATTGATCAGGCACATAATATTTCTCTTAGATTTTTAGTTTTTAACTTTCCATGTCTTGGGTAGTAAAACAATTGCACCATTTGTAACATCTCACAAGTCTCTGTTAATATCCTTTGAAGATCCTCTGGCACGTCTCTGCCCTTACCAGGGCGAGGCTGCCCAGTTCCACGTATCTGGTTTCAAGTAATCAGGAAGGGGTAAAGAAAAAGATATCTGAAGACATGAGTAGGGGATGTCCTTCATTCTTTGGCCCCAAGACCTGTGTGATCATAGACATTAATCCCTGCAGTTCCCAATTTGGCCAGTTATGAAATCTATTCTGGAAGGCAGCCCTTGCTTGCTGACACTAGCATCAGTAGAACACAGACAAATGCTTAGAGATCTCTAGATCAAGAGAGCGTAAAGTGTTGTTAAGACTAGAGATGCTGAAGCCTGATTGCCTGGAATCACCTGACTGGTTGTGTGACTTTGGACAAGTTACTTAATTTCTTCATGCTTCAGTTTCCTCATCTGTAATATAGAGATAATAAGAGAACTCACTGATTGCTTCCAGCAGGTAATTTATATATTTCTATCACGTAATCTTTAGTCCAATCAGTGTGGTTGGTGGTCCCTAGCATTTGGAGTGACAAGTGTAATCTAGCAGAGAAAACCACGCCTATGAATCAGGCCTGACTTCAGGTCTTCTACTAGCTGTGACTCCCCAAGTCATTGGTCAAATCATCATATCCAAAGCACTGTATAATCTAATCCCAACTTACTTTTTTTCCACACTTGCTGTCACTTCCTACTTCTTCTTCCTGTGCTCTGCCCATCAGACTACTTGCAATAGCCCAAAATATCAGGGACATGTGAGTCACTCTAAGTTTGCATGTGCTATTTCTTCTATAGAATCTCCTCCTTACTATTCCTGCTTGCTCAATAAGTGCCCCATGCACGGCCATGACTGTATTACAGCTCTCTCCTCCACTAGACTGTATTTCTTGAAGGTAAAGAATGGTCACCTTTTCATATTGGTGCTTAGCAAAGTATCCAGCACATGGTAGGTGCAAAAGAACTCTTGTAAATGATGAGAAGATGAAATGAATACATTTCAGGTAAGTCTCTTAAGTACAGTGATCATAATGTGGCTCTTTTGTACTTTAGAAAAATAAATGAGTGCTCTGTTTGAAAGCAAATTAATGATAAAACATATATGAACAATGAAGCTCTCACTAAAGGCATGAGTGCAATACAGCCTTAGGACTTTCCTACACTCCTTTGAGAGCCTAAAAAAACATTCAAATGTTTTATGTGTCCCTGAAAATGTCAGTGGAAATTCATCTGTTAATGGAGCATCTGTCTCCTGACAATCAAATGGGGGATGTTGTATAATGACCCCATTCTTGGCCTGGTTCTTAAACATGTGATAAATCCATGATAGCTTCTCATTGTCATGGCAGATCCTGTGTCCGGGTAGATCCTGCTCCCAAAGGGCACTAGAGAGAGAAGAGGATCTGAGCCAAGCACATCTTTCATCTGGCTCTGGAAGTTGCACCAATTACCTGGCCACATTGTGGTCTCAAAAGCTCCTTTGTTTGAGAATGATTCTTTCAGAAAAACTGGGCTGTCCTTTTCTTTAGGCAGTAGGAAACTGAGTGCGTCTGTGTGCTATAGAAGTTGGACTCCTGGCAAAATATGGTTAAAAAATCCAGTCCTTAAGGTACCAGCAAATGTGTGGTTGTGCCAGAGGTGATAGTGTCCATAGAAGCTGGCTTGCTCAGCAGGATATTTTGCTGAGTGTGTAACTAGTAAGACCCACTGGATGGAAGAAAATAGATAAGGAACCAAGATTTCTTGAGCTCCTACCATGGCCAGGAATCATATGTTGTGTCTGAAATTATCACAAGGAGGCAGATAGCATCCTGCTGTGCCAAAACTTTGGATCCAACACCATTCTTCCTATGTGTGGTCCTAAGTATTGTTCACTGCTCATGGAGTAGGAAGGAGCAGAAAATTGCTGAATGATGGTCCAGTAGCTGTTAATTCAGATCTGAAGGTGTCTGTGTTAATCTAGAACAGCTTTGCTAATAAGTCGTCAAATATATGTGTAGAGAGAGCAATAATATGGAGCAAGCAAAGTATTAGTGGGACCAACTTATTTCTTGAATATAATTTCTAATAACAAAGCTCCTCTTTTCATCCAGTGGACAAACATGGAAATTTTGAGTCTTTACCAAAATATCCTATAGTAAATACCTTGGGCAGGTGGTTGATCTTTCTCTCCTTGGACTTTATTGTTTGTTTGGTATCCATGGTGTTGTAAGTCAAGACTGAGAAAGTCAAAATGGAATTTTTTTGATGGTCATGAAGAAAACAACAGCTTTTATTTTTATTGGTGGTGACAAGAAAAATCAAGGGGAGGGACACATGTGTTTCTTACGAACATTGTTTTAAGGGGCAATGTTTTCATGATATTTTAAGGAATATGTATTTTAAAGGCTAACCATGTGAAATTGTTCTCTTAAAGGATTTGAATTTAACTTTGTCGCCTTACTTCTGAATTGGAAAAGTAACTTTGGCTAAGAGTATGTAAAGTATACTTACGTGCAATGATTGAATGTTTAGCTATGTTTTGAATCTTACAACTAAGGTAGGCCCATTTCCTAAGGGAGCAGGATTGAGATTTTCATTATATGAAGCAGAGGATACCTCCAGGATGTCTCAAAAGCTGTGCTGAAGGCTCAGTCTTATTTTCTGGGTTAATTATTTAGTGTTATTCTTCAAAGACTCTCACTTCACCAATCTTATTACCCCCAAGGAACAATGGAATATAATATCATACTCAAAGCTTTCCTGGTAGACAAAAAAGACAATCTTAAGAGAGAAAAAAAAAATGCATTTGTATGAGAGTCAAAAGATTTTTAAACAATATGGGAGACATCACAAATTCCAAAGATTGGACACACCAGTTCCACACATAACAATGATAGAAGTAGGAGGAAGGTCTTAAATTACCCAATGCAAGAAACCATGTCTTACACATCTCTGTATGTCTACTTTCTAGTACAGTGCCAGATACATCATAGGACCTCAAAGATTAGTTGACTTGCAGAGATAATAATGCCATATCTTTTGAAACATACACCTAATCACCCTTTTAAGAAAGTAACAAAAATACGATTAACTAGCTTCCTGCCACCTTTTCTCCCCAGGACATTTGTTCATCTGTAAAAGGATTTCCCTGGTGAGACAGCACTTAAAAATGCTATAGGTTGCTACAGAGATCATCATGTATTTGAATTTATTTATGTATGTAAAATAGAGAAACATGTTAGTTGCTCTACAAACTTGGATTTGATTTAACGAGTAGTTGAGCCAAGATTCCTGGGGGGAAATGTATAGAATAATATAATCTTAAAACTGGAAAAATTTAAGAAGACATGTATTAGGTTTTTGGGAAGAAGTTCCTATTTTTGACTGCTTATAAAGTCATGGGGGAAAGGAGGGGAGAGAAGGAAAACTCTAGACAATACCTCAAACCAAAACCTGCAGTTATCCATGGCCAGAAACTTGAAAGCAATGCAGGATTATCATGACTCATAACACTGAATTCAGAATTATAATTATTAACCAATGTATGATTTCCTGCTGGAAACAAAAACAAACTGTTGGCTTTAAAGAAGGTAGGGAGACAGTTCATTCCTTTCCTAACAACTGTCAGCTATCCCTCTGCTGAGCGAAACCATCCTCACACCAGCAGGCCATCACTTCTATATTCGTATAAAAATCTCAACCCCCAGAAAACAATGAAGTTGGATGTTACAAGAATGAGTAGAGGCACACTGAATCCTGGAACACACATCCAACAAGAAAAGCCTACGGGGAGGAGAAAGGAAGAGCCTTAGAAGACAGGCACCCCCCAAATGATGAATTTTTATGTCCTCTGTTTTGAATGTAGGAGAACAGGCAGTGGGGGAAAGATCCTATCTCAATGCACAAAGCTACATCAGTCACATTCCTGTCAGAAGCTGATACTGAACTAGGACACGTCATTCTGCCCTCCAGTTGTGGACCAGAAAACTTATAGCCTAGTACATATTGAGCAGCTCCAGGAACACACTGCCCATGCAATGTGTTCACAAATATTGGGTCTAAGTAGATTGATTTTCATTCCTGGATGAGTAAGCATGAAAAACAAATAGCATAGACAGTGGAAAAGGTGCATAAAATGGGAACTGAAACATCATCTCAAAGACAATTTTAGAAAACGTTTCTCACCTTCAACTGATTTAGAAACAGGACACTGAAAAAAACAGTAACCATTATGAGATAAAAGGATGGAAGAAAAAGGGTGCTAGGTGAGATAAGGAGGGATTGTAAAGAAGCCAGCAATGAAAGTATTAATAATACTATTAATATGTCCACTGAAGATAGTAAGAGGTACAACTAATGCTATAGGAAACCCAATCAGACACTCCCTCAAATATAGAAACTCTACATGTATTCCCTAAAAGGATTAAACAAGAGGTGGCAGATACATAAAAGGGGGAATAGAATTAATGTGAATGTGTATTCATGAAAAAGAGACCAGCGATCACAATGAGACAGCACTACATGCTCACTAGTATAGATAAAATAAAAGTGTGACAACACTGAATGTTAGTGGGTATACAGAGCAAACAAAACTCATAAATTGCTGATGGGGTGGAAAATAGCACAATCACTTTGGAAAATTGTTGGCAGTTTCTTAACAGTTAAATGTAATCCCATCCCATGACCTCAAAATTCCACCCTAGGTAATTATCCAAAAGAAATGAAAAATATGTCCACAACAAACCTAACAAGAATGTTAATAGCAGCATTACTTATAATAGCCACCAACTGGAAACAGCCCAGGTATCCACAAACAGGAAAATCAATTAACAAATTGTAGTGTATTCATATAATGGAATACTAATCAGTAATAAGTAAAATTATTTACTGATACAAGCAACAACATAGACAAATCTCAAAAAACATGAGAAAGAAGTCTTACACGTAACATTGTGTGACTCCCTTTATATGACATTCAGGATAGGCAGAACTAATCTAAGGTGATAGAAATCAGATCACTTCAGGTTGCTTCTGGAATTGGGAATGCCTGGGAAGAGCATGAGGAAATTTTCTGGAATGATGGAAATGTTCTGTATCTTAATAGGGATGTGGGTTACTAATATATATATATATATATATATATGTATATGTATATGTATATGTATATGTATATGTATATGTATATGTATGTATATGTATGTATATGTATGTATATATAAATAAATATATATTTATATATATATTTATATATATATATATTTGGGAAAACTAATCAAACCATACATTTAGTTTCTGTATTTCATTGAATGTAACTTATATGTCTACAAAAAGGCATTCACATTTTAAAAATATATTTTAAAAAGGAGAATAAAGAAAATATAACCAAAGAAATATTCAAAATTATAAAGAAGTTTTTAAAAACATCTCAGTGCTAATATAAGATCTGACTCAGGAAACTAAAATGATTCAGTAAGTACTATGCAAAATCAGTAAAAAGAGCTCAACCCTAGATACATTAGGAGAAAATATTTGAATTACAGAGGAAAACCTATAAAAATCCAGGAAGAAAAAAGATTACTAAGAAACAAAAATATGATCTCAGTTTTGTACCACATGACTAAATATGAAAGGCAAGAAAAACGGTGAGACAAAAATTTTATATGCAGACAAGTCATTCTCTATGTTGAAAACCAAAAGAAACTTGGCTCAAGCTAACCAAGGCATTAAAAAAATATATGACTGAAAATACCAAAATGGTGCAGTAGGTAAATGCTTTGCTTACCTTCTCTCACGACTACATCAAAATTACAACTAATCTACAAAACAACCATCATTGAAAGTCACCTAAAATCTTGCCAAACTGAAGCTCTACAACTGAAAACGTGCAGAAAAAGCCACCGCAAGACTGGTAGGAGGGGCAGAAACACAGAACGGGTCACTTGAGTGTGACCATTAAAGGTCAGAAGGGATAAAGGTCAGAAGGGACCCCCACCCCCCAGAAGAATGAGAGGTGCCAGCCCTACCCCATCCCAGGTTTCCAGTGCTGGGGAGAGAAGTCCCCATAATTTCCAGTTGTGAAAACCTGCGGAGATTGTGACTGAGTGAGACGGAGTGCGGCTGCACTCCCAGGTGCTCCGCTTAAAGGGACTGCACACGGACTTACCCACCAATGGAATCACTCGCTCTGAGCTCCAGCGTAGGGGCATCAACTGGAAAGGTGGCAGGGACACATGGTGGGGACCTGAATTGTCTGTCTTGGGACGGGGGCTGCAGAGGCGGCTTTCTCCTAGACAGAGGAGTTGGTGAAGGCCACTTTTCCTTTGTTGAGCCCTGCGCCTTTTCCCGCTGGGCGGAAGCAGGTGGCCCGCACATATACGTCTCCGCCGTTTGTTCGCCACGCCCTGAGAATTCTAGACACCACCCCACCCAACTTTCGGGCATACCCAAGCCGCTTCCAGTAGATTTTTCATATAAACCGCCTGCCTTAGCTCAAGCAGCAGACTTTCCTAGGATTTCTCAAGGTTCACAGAACCCAGATAAGCAGTATCTGCCTTGAGTGTGTCCTGTACCTCTAGCTGAGTAGCCCTAAGCCAGCACTAGCAGTAGCCAGCCTTGGTTCGCGGCTTGGCCTCTCACGGCACATCCAAACATGGCATGGGCAGTCACCATCTGTGGATTTATTTGTGGCTCCTGCTGGGTGGCCTGGGTAGGGCACAGGCTGTGGCAGAACTTGACCTATAGCGGATCCCCTCCAAGGTGGTCCTGGGGCTGGCGCCCCCAGTGGCCAGCTTCAAATCGACCTGGAACATCACCCAGCCACCTCCAAATACCACACACCCAAGGGGTGGATTGAGTGGACACTAGAGTCCTGGGGAGGCAGATTCTGCTCTGTAGGGTCAGCCCCTGCACAACAACTCTTCCACTGTAGTCAAGGTCCGTCCTCACAACAAGTGAGCCCAAGGGTCAGCCCAATTATCAAACGATAATTGACATGCAATTATCAACCAAGGCTCCACTACAAGAGGAGGGCACACACCACCTACACGTGGCTCAGGTGACCAGAAAGACTGTGCCACTGAGCCCCACAGGACACATACAACATAAGTGCACTCTACTAAGACCAGAAGATATAGCAACCCTACCTAATCCACAGAAACAAACACAGGGAGGCAACCAAAATGGAGAGACAAAGAAATATGTCTCAAATAAAAGAACAGGACAAAGCTCCAGGAAAAGAACTAAACAAAATGGAGATAAGCAATCTTTCAGATGCAGAGTTCCTAATACTGGTTATAGGGAAGCTCATTGATCTTGGGGAGAACTTTAACAAAGAGATAGAAAACATAAAAATGGAGATAGAAAACATGAAAAAGAACCAGTCAGAAATAAAGAATACAATAATGGAAATAAAGAATATATTACAGGTAATCAACAGTATTAGATGAAGCAGAGGCTCGAACCAGTGATGTAGAAAATAAGGTAGCAGAAAAAAACCAACCAGAACAGCAAAAAGAAAAAAGAATGCAAAAAACTGAGGAGAGTTTAAGGAGCCTCTGGGACAACATCAAGTGTACCAACATTTGCATTATGTTGGTACCCAAAGGAGAAGAGAGAGAACAAGGAATTGAAAACCTATTTGAAAAAATAATGACAGAAAACTTCCCTAACCTGGTGAAGGAAATAGATATACAAGCTCAGGAAGAGCAGAGAGTCTCAAACAAGATGAACCCAAAGAGGCCCACACCAAGACACATCATAATGAAAATGCCAAAGGTTAAAGACAAAGACAGAATCTTAAAAGTAGCAAGAGAAAAGCAGTTAGTTACCTACAAGGGAGCTGCCATAAGACTGGCAGCTGATTTCTCAACAGAAACTTTGCAGGCCAGAACACAGCAAATATATCATTTATATAGAATTGAAGGACAGATGAAGAGCTTCCAAGACAAGAAAAAGCTAAAGGAGTTCATCACCAAACCAGTGTTACAAGGAATCTTAGAGGGACTTATTTAAGATGGGAGGGGATTAGGTATGGGTGAAAATGGGAAGGGATTAAGAAGCACAAATTTGTTACATAGTAGTCATGGGGATGTAGGGTACAGCATAAGGAATGTAGTCAATAATATTGTAATAACTATGTATGGTACCAGATAGATATTAGATCTATCAGGGTGGTGGGTGGGAATATGGTAGGGGGCAGGATGAAAAAGTTGAAGGTATTAAGAAATACAAATTGGTAGTTACAAAATAGTCATTGGGATGTCAAGTATAGGAAATATAATCAATAATATGGTAAAAACTATGTATAGTGCCAGGTGGTACTATACAGGTGGTATTAGTCAGGGAGATCACTTTCTAAATTATACAAATGTCTAACACTATTCTGTACACTTGAGACTAATATAAAATAATATTGGATGTCAACTCTAATTGAAAAATTTTTTAAATGTGGGAAAAGATCAATAATATTGTGATAGCGTGGTCGAGTGTCAGGTGATTGCTGGACTTATCATGTTGATCACTTTTTTAGCATAGAATAAAATCAATAATGTGGTAATAACACTGTATAGACCTGGGTGGGAACTGTTGAATAACTAGGATGCACACCTTAAACTAATATTATGTGTCAGCAGTATTTTAATAAAATCTTAAAAAAATACATATGACCCATTTGCCCTACTTATGATAATTCTTAAAGATATCCCTTAGCTGCCTCAGAGATTAACTAAAATTAGAAATCAAAAATAAGATATTTATAGTGTGAAAGAACAATAACTATGGACACAGAAACCAGATAATCATAGGACTGCCTAGGAACGTATTGTAAATATGATTACATTGCTAAGTAGATAAAATAATTCATGAAAAAGAAGTCATGTAATATAAAATATTTACTGATAGTAACCTGGATAAGACAGTTAAATTATTTTTCTAAATACTGAGAAAAGTGTTGGAAGGAGGAAAACTGGATTAAACTTTTCATCTGTAATGGGATTATTCAAACACACAATTTCATTCTAAATTTGATTAGAAAAGTAGATCGTTATGTCTTTGACTTTGGTAAGTATAAAATATAGGTAGAAGTGTTTTGAAAAATGTTAAGTACAATCACTTGTAGAAATAAAAAAAAATCACTATCTTCTAAATTATTAGAAATAATAATAGCAAAATCAAACTCCAGTATGGCAAAAGATAGAGATAAGGGTGCACAAAATATTGCAAAAAGTAAGATCAAATTAATATAATTTTGACTGTCATACTGATGTAAATTTCCAAATAAGAGAAAAATACTTCATGGTTAAATGCATTTTAGAAATTTTGGGTTAAACTCAGTTGTACTAGTTTCATTACTACAGAACTCAGACTCTTAATGTACTAATATACATTATAAATCCCTGGGAGAGTGGATTTCATTTGTAGCATTTCCCAAGTTTATTTTATTTGCTCTCACAGAATATACTATGATAAATGTTAGATGAAGAGGGATTCTTCTTAAAATTTATATTAAGACAGGATGCTTATTATTTTCATTATTATTTAATAGAGGTTATAATCAACATTGTAAGACATCAAATATAAATTAGATGCAACTATTGAAAGAAGGAAAATTATAATTTACAAACATCATGATTATGGTTACAAACTCCTAATCAACTAAAAGCTCATAATTATAATGAGTTAAATAGTTAGATAGGAAGAAAATGTACACACATTATTAATTTTCCTGTCTTCTAGCAATACCAGAGAGAAGATATGGAAAAAAGATCCATTTATAACGAAACACTAAAACTATAAAATACATAAGCAGAGCCCTAACAAAAAATGTGCGGGACCTATATGAATAAAAGTATAATATTTTAACAAGAAATATAAAAGAAAATTAAAGTAAGTGGAAAGATGTTCAGTGCTTCTTGATGGACTTATTCAATATTTAAAAAATGCCATTTTCCCCCACAACTGATCTATAGTTTTAACCCATTCCTAAGCAAATTACCAACAGGAGAGCGCGCGTGTGTGTGTGTGTGTGTGTGTGTACACACACATGTCTATATGCAACTATGAGTCACTTAACGAAAGGGATATGTCCTGAGAAATGAGTCATTGACTATTTCATTATTGTGCCAACATCATAGAGAGCACTTTCACAAACCTGGATGGTATAGCCTAGGCCAGATGGTATAGCCTATTGTTCCTAGGCTATAAACCTGCATGGCATGTGGCTGTATTGAATGCTGTAGGCAATTGTAATGCAATGATAATTATTTGTGTATCTAAACAGAAAATGTACAATAGTAATACGGTATAAAAGATAGTAAATGGTTCACCTGTATAAGGCACTTAACCATGAATGGAGGTTGCAGGACTGGAAGTTGCTCTGGGTGAGTCGGTGAGTGAGTGGTGAGTGAATGTGAAGGCCTAGGACATCACTGTACAAGACTGCAGGCTTATAAACACTGCACACTTAGGCTACACTAAATTTATAAAAAGACAAAACAAAATATTTTTTCTTCAATAGTAAGTTAACCTTAGCTTGCTGTAACATTTTACTTTCTAAACTTTTAAAAACACTTTTTGACTCTTTCGTAATAACACTTAGCATAAAACACAAACACATTGTACAGATGTACAAAATATTTTCTTTCTTCATATCTTTATGGTTAATAATATTTTTTCTATTTTTAAATTTTAAAAATGATTTTCTACTAGTAAACTTTGTTTTTGTTAAAAACTAAGACACAAACACACACATTAGGCCTACACAGGGCCAGGATTACCAATATTGCTGTCTTCCATGTCTACATCTTGTCCCACTGGAAAGTCTTCAGGGGCCTTAACGTGCATGGAACTGTCATCTCCTATGACAACACTGCCTTCTTCTGGAATTCCTCCTGAAGGACCTGCCTAAGGCTCTTCTTGAGGAGGTATTACTCTTTTCAGAAATACATGGTTTGTTTTTCCATCACAGACTTGTTTGTAAGCAGACATTGTACCACGAATATTCCTCTCTATTTATAAAAATCTTTGGGTTTTTTTATCCCCAAATTGTTGGGGTCCATGGTTTCAAACTTTTTAAGGAGCTTATTGAGGTCTTTTGCTAAAGCTTCTTCTAAACCCTTCACAATATTTCCATGGGGTTCTCATTCTTCCGCAGTTTTCTTTTCTCTTGCCTCTTATTCAGCAATGTGTTTCTGTTCTAGTTCTAACACCTCATTAGTCATTTCCTCAGGAACCACTTCTAGAAGCTCCTCAAGGTCACCCTCATCCACACCCAGGTTAAAGTGTTTGCCATCTCAGCCGCAGCCTTGTTGGTTTTTACAACCTCCTCATCCTTGGCAAATCCTTTGAAGTCATGAATGAACCTTTTGAGTGTCTTCTTCCAGATGCCTTTCACACACTCCTTGGTGACATCACTCCAAGCCCAAGCAAGGTTTTTGATGCAGTTATAGATGTTGTAATCCTTCCAGAATAGCATCAGTATCTTCCTCAGTTGTATCAATAGCCTTGGAAAAGGTCCTTCTCAGGTAGTAGGTCTTAAAAGCTGCTATAACTCCTTCATCCATTGGTTGGATCAAAGAGGTGGTGTTTGGGGGGACAAATACCACTTTGATATTGGGATGAAGATAATCAATAAAAAGGTGGTGTTGGGAGCGTTATTATCAACAAGCAAACTCTTGTAAGGTATGTTATTCCCAAACAGTACTTCTCCTTGTTGACATAGCAATTAAGGAGGGCATCTTGGAAGAGGAGCTGGGTCATTCATGACTTCTTATTGCTCCGGTAGTACATTGGTGGTGTGTACTTATTGATATTTTTGAAGGCCCTTCTCACTGTGTCAGATCACAAAGCATTTCAATTTGAAGCCTATAATATTGTCCCCAAGCAAGACTGTTATGCTATCCTTAAAAGCCTTAAAACCTGGCGCTGACTTGGTCTCCTTACGGATGAGAGTCCTTTCAGGCATCTGTCTTCAGAATAGAAAGATTTCATCCATATTGAACATTTGCTCTGGCAAGAGTTTTCCTCTATGGTCAGATTATATAGTTTCCAAAACTTCTTCAACTGCCTTCACATCAACACTCACAGACTCACGACTCACTTTCACATTATGTAATGAATAACGATTTTTGAATCATTTAAACCACCCAGAGCTAGCAGTAAATTCAACATCATATTTGGGCCCAGCCTTTGTTTCAACATTGCAAACAAGCTTTTCTTTGGCCGTGATCATCATGGTGCTGAGAGGGATGTGCTCTGTGTGTGGTCTTCAGTACAGATAATTAGAACTTTTTCCATGTCTGATACAGGCCCTTCTCAAATTTTTGTTAGTCGTGTTGTTTCAATGAAGCAGATCTTTTAACAGCTTCAGTTTGTTATATAACTTTGTTCTTGTTTTTCAAGATCATAGCTATGATGGATGGGACATGCCTGACAGGCAAGCCATAACCATCACCGATCTTCTACCTTCATAGTCCTTCATCACTTTTAATTTCATTTCCAGGTCAATCACTTAATGTGGCCCCTACCTGGCAATGTTAGCAGTGGCTTTTGTACACTTAGGGGCCACGATGAACAAATCAACACAAGATTAAGTTAAGAGAATATAATGCAATCAAGTGACACGGTAAACAGGAGACGTATGAGGCTGCTGCCAGCGTAACACAGCACACTGTTTTACAGCAAACTTTTTTTTATAAGTAGAAAGAGAACACACTAAAATAAAAATATAGTATGGTAAATACTATATTTTATATAGTATTTTTATATAACCCAGTAACATAGTTGTTTATTATCATTATCAAGTATTGTGTACTGTACATAACTGTATGTGCTATAATTTTACATGACTGGCAGTGCAGTAGGTTTATTTATACCAGTTTCACTACTGACACATGATCAATGCATTGCTCTATGATTTTAGGATGGCCACAACGTCACTAGGAGATAGGGATGTTTCTGCTCCATTATAATTTGATGGGACCATCATTGTATATGTAGTCCATTGCATGTGCAGACCAAAGTGTCATTATGCTATATATGACTGTGTGTATGTACACACACACACACACACACACACACACACACACAGCTGAAAAATGTATATGCATTTTAAGAAAGGAAAAAACTATTTGTAATACTCAAAAGATGAATACAAGTCATGTTTGACGTCTGCAATTACATGAGGTGCTCAAAGTGGTCACCATCAGTATCCAGGCACTTCTGATTATGGTGAACTACTGCTTGAGTAACGTTGACCAAAGTGTTAACATCTCTTAAAATGTGTACACATTTTTTTGGCACCCCTGGTGTGTGTGTGCATATATATATATCCCCACACATATATAGATATATCATATCTATATATGTGTATATATGCTATACATATAGTATACATATATATACACTATACATATACATAAATATATACACATTCACATATATTTGCACATATACACACATATGTATAATATATGTACATACTTTTCTCTCTTTTCAAAATAATTTTAGAATTTATCTAGGAGAACACATTGGCAAGAGTAGATAAATTGATTTTGAAAATGAAAAGTGATGAGAGGATACATCCTCTACTAGTTTAGTTTAAATGTTTTATAAAACTCAAAATAGGCATTGTGCTAGTGCAAGAATTGACATAACAATAAAACTAAATAAATTATTCTGCAGAAGATAGTATGACAGGCATAATAAGTCAATATGACCATTAAGGTCTGACAAGTAATTTAGTGAACTTATCACCGTGCACGTACATCGGCAGCACTGTACAAAGAGCTCAGTAAGGTTTCATAACCTTGGTATATCAGTGTCTACAGCTGTGTTCGTGTCAACATGTGGCAGTGTCTTGCTGACTGGCTTTCACTATTGTTATTGTGTGATTTTCTGTGCCGTCATAAGAATGTCTGAGCTTGAATTAGAGCAACAAACAAACATTAAGTTTCTTGTTAAACTTGGCAAGACTGGAAGTGAAATCAGGGACACATTAGTCCAAGTTTATGGGGATAAAGCCATGAAGAAAATGGCAATGTACAAATGAATTAAACATTTTTCTGAGGGGAGAGAACACATCACTGATGAAGAGAAGTCAGGAAAGCCAGTAACAAGCAGAATTGATGAAAACATTGCAAAAATTCATCGAATTGTGCATCAAAATTGTCAGCTGACTGTGAGAAGCATAGCAGACCAAGTAAACGTCAATAGAGAAACAGTTAGGAAAATCTTAACTGAAAATCTTGGCATGAGAATGGTGTGTGCGAAAATAGTCCGGAAGGAGCTCGCAGGTGAACAAAAGCAAAGGAGAGTAGAAGTTTGCCAAGACCTTTTAGAGAGTCATAATAATGTTTTGGGCCATGTTATCACTGGTAATGAAACATGCGTGTACCAATATGACCCTGAAACAAAGCGTCAGCATGCACAATGTGAGTCAGCCAATTCTCCACGACTAAAAAAATTTCATCAGTCCAAATCAAGAGTCAAAACGATGTCACTAATTTTATTTATATCAGAGGGATTATTCATTATGAATTTGTACCAATTAGACAAGGAGTTAACCAAGTTTACTATTTGGAAGTGCTGAAAAGCTGTGTGGAAAAGTTAGATGACCTGAACTTTTTGCCAACAATTCATGGCTCTTACATTACGACAATTCAACAGCTCACACAGAACTATCTGTGAGGGAGTTTTTAGCCAGTAAACAAACAACTGTATTGGAACACCCTCCCTACACATCTGATCTGGCCCCCAATGAATTCTTTCTTTACCTGAAGATAAAGGAAATATTGAAAGGAAGACATTTGGATGACATTCAGGACATCAAGGGTAATACAACGATAGCTCTGATGGTCATTCCAGAAAAAGAGTTCCAAAATTGCTTTGAAGGGTGGACTAGGCACTGGCATCAGTGCATAGCTTCCCAAGGGAAGTACTTCCAAAAGTGACCATAGTGACATTCAGCAATGAGGTATGCAGCACTTTTTCTAGGATGAGTTCTCAAACTTAATTGTCAGACCTCAGATGTAACTGAAGCATTGCTTATGCAATGAAAAGGGATGAGTTAGTTAACACGGTCCCTGCCCATTGTCATTATCTCTCTCCTGGACTATTGCAACAGCTTCCCCAGTGATCCCCTGTTCATACTTTTGACCACTTCTCCCTTCATCCCACATACGAGTACACACACTTCATGCTATAGGCACAGAAGACATTTAGCATTTTGATTACTGAATATGAACATTTGCACATGCTGTTTCCTCTGTCCCAATTCACATTACCATTGTCTCTTCATTCTCAGCTAGGAAGTTGCTTTCTTCCAGATGCCTTCCTTTATCCCAATGTCTATATTAGATGTCTCACGCCACCCTGTACTCTCTCTTGCATAGTTTATAATATGCTATATTACAGTGGACTGGGTTCTGTTTGACTGTTTTCTTCATTAGACTATAATTCTGAGAAAGTTAAGCCATCTATGTCTTATTTCCTGTTTTACCCCTTGTATCTTGCTTAGGGCCTAACACATAACACTCAAAAAGTATTTGTTGAGTAAATAGCTGAAAAGTAATCACAAAGGAAAAAATTGGTAGATCTTAAACAACAAAAACTTATGAATTTGTCAAAAATATTTTAAACAGAATTAAAAGATAATCATCAAATTGGGAAAATAACAAATATAGAAAATAGATTGATATCCTGAAAACATAGAGTTCATTTTTAAAAAAATTAAGAAATATTAAGAAAACTTAAGGTTTTTTTAAAAATTAAGAAATATTAAGAAAACTTAAGGAAATATTGAGAGTCAATATAAATCTTGATAAATTGACATGAAAAGGTAATTCATAAAAGAAGAAATATGGAGGTTGGTAAATGTGTGAAAACATTAATTATACCTGGTAATAAAAAAATGAAAATGAATATTATGTTAGAATTATCAAATTGGCACAATCAGTACATTCATGATGGTATGTTACGTAGGCTTAAAAAACAGGTTTTCAGAACTATGTATTGACACATACATATATAATTGACTATTATATAACACTAAGTTTAAAAAAAAGGTTTTACAAAATGTATAAACAATATATTCCTAAATTTTTAAAGAATAAGGGGGAAAATTCACCATATATAAACAGTGATTTTTTTTTCTGGATGGTGAAATTATGGGTGATAACATTTTCTTTATTCCATTCTATAATGCCAGGAAGATTATAAAAATTTTAAGCCTATATAAAAATCCATTTTTCTAACTTCTCACCAACTTCAGGAACCCACTCTATAATATACTAAATATCAAGCATTTATATTCTTAAACAAAATTACTTTCTTCCATCTCTTTTATGTGCCAAATAAAATCAAACTGTTTAGAATCCATTGATCGAGAAAATAGTCTTCCCTTGAGCAAAATGAGTGTCAAGAGATAGGTAAATAAAATACCAAACCCTCAAAGACCAATAGGGTACTTAAGACCCACTGTTCAGAATTAACCACAAACTTGGAGGATAAACCAATTAGTTGGCTTATTACTGGAAATAATTCATGGAGATGGAAATACCAAGTAGACGCTAAGGAAAATCATGTCTGTTGAGTTCCTAAACAAAAGTTAATTAAATCTTTCTTCCTTCTCAAAAGTATGTGCCTGAGATCCCAAAGTATTAAACCTCACTATTAGGTGTCAATCGAGCTGTGTGGTACAACATTCATTTCCACATGTTTTCGAAGGAAAACCTCTTAACTGTGTTATGCTACCTGGTCTTGGGCAACCTTTCAGTCTGTCATTTAAAAGTCATACTAGGGTAGTTACTGGCCTTGCTTACCTTTCTTACCTGCTGCCTTTACATCTGAATAAGTCTACAGGCATTTACTCTCACCTCCCACAATATTCTCCACAGAATAATCTGAGTGGTTCTTTTAAAAATACCAATCATGCCATGCTGTCCCTCTCCTTCAAACACCCCAAAGACTTCCTATTGATCCTTGAGATGCTGTATGGCCTGGTCTCTCTCTCTCTCATTCTCCAGTTTTTTCCTCATATTTTGCTTTAACCTGGTTCTTCTATTCCCCCGCATTTAACATGCTCTCTCTTGCCTCAGCACCTTTATGTGTGCTGTTCCTTTTGCTGTGAAAACTTCTTTCCCATTTTGATCTTAGGTCAGTCACCACTTTCCCAGAGTTGTTCTCTTAAGAGAATAATATGTCTCTCCTTTGTTGTCTTAACCATACTTACAAATGTACGTGACTTTGATTGATATATGCTTCCTCATTATATTGTATGCTCTCTATGGGCAGAGACCATTCTGCTCACTATTATTTCCCGAGCACCTAGCAGTTTCTAAGGGGTTTGGTAAATGATTGTTTAGTGAATTTTTTAGGATCACTCCCAATGATGATGATGACAAATGTTAATTGAACCTTTGCACAGGATTTTCAATGACAATATAGTCTCTGTAACTGACCTCGTTAAATTCGGGTAAACTTTTCCCACTGGCTCTGGAGGACAGAGGAAAGAATTCAGTGCAAAGGTAAATCTTCCCAGATTAGCAGTGAGTCCTGTCTAGACAGCATAGTTCATTCCAGAGTTATTTAGCCCATTGTGCTAATTTATGTCCCAGATTTTCTCATCCCACAGAAGTGTAATTTGTGTAAAATCTTTGCCTGGTTAGTACCCATCAGAGATGAACTCTTCACTCTAAATTACTTACTAGAGGATAATTCTTAGGCAAAACAGGATGCTGCTTTTGTTCTTACTCTTTCCAACACTCCAGAAAGTTTAAATGTGGTCACATCTAAGACTTAAAGGAATTATGGAATGCATGAGTAGTCAGTTCAAAATGTTTTGCAAGAGTCAATGTTTTCTTTACATGTAGTCCGTTTTGCTCTTCCCATAACCCTCTGGGCTTTCTCAGTTTCTTCCCTACTTTCACACTTTTTACTTTGTTTATTGCTTGCTGCAGTCAAAAGGTACAACTGAGTATCATTAGGAAGAGATGATGGGGCCAACCTGAGACAATGTGTTCCAGTCTCGTCACTACACTTCAAGGACTCACCAAGCCCAAAGAGACTTAGTGATGTAGGCACTAAATGATCAAAGAGATGAGGGAGAAAGGGTTATTTAAGGACAAATCATGAAGATCAGAACTATTTAGTCTGTAAAGATAAAAGCTATCTCAGGACATAGACTCAAGAAAGATAGGGATGGAAAAAACAGGCTTATTCCCCAAACTATAATTACGTAAAACCCCTCTGACCAGAAAGCGTTAAGGAAGTGGGAGAGGATTGGCTGCATTATTCAATAGATAGTTAACTCAAGATACTTGTTACCTCAAGGTGTGTTTGTTATTGACTACAAATATTGACAGAATAAACAATGACTTTAAAAATTTCATATATGGCATGACAACAGATTCACGATATAATATTAATAATGTCTAAATATTAATAGATCAAACAAATGTTTAGATAAATTCATGTATGGTATGACAACAGATTCATAATGTATTATGTAATATTGACTAAGTTATTAATAGGAAGTCTTAGAACAGGGGTCAGCAAAATATAACCCAGGGGCCAAATTTGGCCCATTGACTGTTTTTGATAATGAATTTTTGGAACATGCCACACTCATATATTTATGTATTGGCTACAGCTGTTTTTGTATGACAGGACCGAGTTGCATAAATTATGACAAAGGCTATATGGCTCACAAATCCTAAAATATTTACTACCTGGTGCTTTACAGAAAAAGCTTGCTGATTCCAGTCTAGGACATGTTAGGAACATGCAAATGTTATCATATTTGAGGTCCACATTAAGCAGGATGAAATTAATTCTTCTAGATAACATCCCTTGATATGTGCAGAATTTGGGCAAGGGCAGTGATTTCTGATAATTATATGGAGAACCTGAAAACAATGCCTATTTACCAGTCATCTTATTGCCATCTCTTTTGGGGTTTGGTAATCAAGTTAAGCATGCTTCCTGAATATAAGGAAGATGACGAGAAAACAGGCTTCTGACTATCAGTCTTTAGCTTTTGTTGATGCTTTTCACTTCTGGTTCCCCATTTACAAAGAATCATGGAATTGTTGAGAAACGAAATTCAGACATATCAAGTGATGTCATGAGGTTAGCTGGAGCTGAGATTAGGGCTTCTGATTTTTAGATAAAAACACTGCGCTTTCCTGTATACCAAATATATTAGTGTTTTACCCACAAAGAAATCAAATTTGTCGTCTTCAGTAATAGTGACTTCTTTTTTCCCCCAGTGAAGTTCCCTGGTATGAAATCCATTTGTGTAAATGCATTATGATATGATGGTGGTGACCACAGCCCTTATACCGCCTAAATAGTTACATAATAGAATAATTTAGGGAGACTATTCCATTGTTTGGGCTTTTGTGTTCTGACTTTGCATAATGAAACCCATATTCTGGGACAAATTTTCACTCAGGGACAAATGCCTGGATCGAAATCTAAGTATGAGATTCATTAAGATATTTCATTTTTAACTGTCATCAACAATAATCAGTGTCATTCTCCCACTCCTACTGAATGTTTACCACTTGCTGGGCAAATTCACCCACAAAAAGAAGTTCTCCATAGCATCCAGTTCCCTATACAGAAGAAAGATTCCTGGAGAAGCTTAATGCTTTGCCACCGAATAATGCCCCAGCTGCTTGGATAATCACAGCTACCTGTCACACTGTACAAAATCATGCCCTATCTGAATTTTGTCGTCTGCTTCCAAAGGAATATCAATGACAAGGTCCCAATCAATGGCTACTTTGTAAAGTAGGTTTCCATGAAATACCACTGTGGGGAGAAGTTGTTTTACATTTGAACATGTATTTACCAAGCTCTTACATACTCAGTCCCCTAATAACTTTGGTGAGAATCCATACACATTTCTTGTGCTCCAATTGAAGATATCCCTAAGTCACGTGTGATTTCTATTTTAAAAGAAATCCATGACTTTTTAAAGGGATTATACTTTGACTGCCTTAGATTTCAAAGTGTTCCCCATACGGTATTGATTCTCACCTTAACAACACAAGATATTTGGAGCCCGTGTTACTATTGTTCCTATCATTTTAGTCTCTTGTAGATCTTTACTTTTGGATTCTTACTATGCTGTTTGTTCACAAATGAAAGTTTTCTTTTTATACCGCTAATCACAATTATGTTTAGGGAATTAGAAATAAATGGAAAGAACCAACACGAAACAGCCAAACATTACAAGCTTCTAAACCTGACAGTGCCTTCTGGTGCAGTCCCCAGGGCTAGTGGCACGCAGCCATCCAAGTTTCAGGCCCCCTTCCTGTGGCCAGTGGCAGCCAGGCATATTGCTTTTGTAATTGTTTGACCTTGGAGATGGGTTAGAGAATCATAAAACCCATATCGTTTCATCTCTCACAAGTAGAAACAGGCCTGCTTTGTGAAGCTGGTTTTCAATTCTCGGTGCCTGGGGCCCAGTTTTTGCAGAGTCCAGCCCCTGGCCATTCAGGCCTTTGTCCAATCTGAGGCCAGTCTGACAGGCTCTCAGGCACAAGTGGACTGACTGCAGGGCTCTCACCAGCAATGTGGTTGTTTTTTGCAGCACATTTCCAGCCCCCCACCCCCACCCCTTGTGCTTGCCAACGGTGGTGATATATTTCTGAGTGTTTTTTTTTTCATTTACTTTGGCTTTGCTACAGGAAGAACAGGTGCTTCTGCCTCCCCTCATTTCTCAGAATTGCACACTGCCCAACCGGCTCTGATTGCCTGCGGGCATCAAATGTAGGCCAAATGAAGAAGGTATACTCAGCTGACCTACTGGCTTCATCTCTCTTGAGGAGTTTTCCTGAATCCCTATCAGATTTGGTTCCAAAGGCTCATAACCTAGTGCTCTAGTTAAGTATCTGGCAAGAGCAATGACCGTAAAAGTCCACCATTTGTGGCTGGGTGTACAAAGCACCAAATCAACAAACTATTATTATTCCAGAGCCTTTCCTCCATGTGTGACACACTGCTCAAACCATCCAAATGCATGGGGTCACAGAGGAAGCAATCAATCTCATTTTGAGGGCCAACTATAGCTGAGGTACCTCTCATCCACTGTCATACTCCGTCCTCAAAATAGTTCTGGAATGCAGGCACTACCATCATCTCTGTTCTCACAAATAAGGAGACTGCGGCTCAAGAGAAGTTTAGCAAACTTTGTGTGGGTCACACACCTTGTCAGTGGCACAGCCTTGAAACCGATTCAGCAAGAAGAAGGAAAATGCTGCCCTTGTATTCAGAGAAGGTAAATGCTATGATAAGGGCTGCCAACTAGAAGCACCATGTTGGTCTCCTGGTGAAATGCAAGAAGGGAGGGAAGTGGTTGAATTATGCGGTTCATAAAAGGAGTTTTGAGAGTCTTACACGCTCATTTATTCATGGTGAGCTCAGGCTCAACACTTACTCCATGCCCTTGGAGTTTTGCCTTGTTGACTGCATTCGTAGGTCTCCCCACTAAGTCATGAATTTTTTGATGGTGATACTAGTGACTCCACAAGTACTGGTGGTACCAGTACTTGATGAATCGAGTACTTCCTTGGTGCCAATTGTTTTACATACCTTACCTTGTCTTTTTCCAGCAACCCTTGAAATCCCTACAGAACACAGAGCCCAAGCAGGGTTAGGTCCCAGGACTCTCTCCCTGATACTTAACAACTCTATCTGCATTATTTGTAAAATAACTATTAAAAGCACATGCCCACTGACACCCAGACCTGGGCATCTCATGTAATTTCATCTTCCCCTCTACACTTGGCAGATAGACTCTTCTCTAAAAATAGTGCTGTCCATCCTTTAATAACCACACTGAACAATACACTTGAGTTTAAAGAGGAAACTCCAGGATCAATAAAAATCAAGTGCTAGTAGGACTGGGAGGTCAGCAATAGAATGTAGGTTCTGGCTTCACAGAGTCCTAGCATCACGGATGTGAAATAAAAAAGGACATCCAGCCCATATTCCTATATAGTGTATTTTTGTAAACACATGGGATATTTTTAATAATCTAATAAGAGAGCTTGTTTATGGGGGCAATGGGTGGCTGGGGGATGGGAGAGGAAAGACGTATTTTTCACTGAGTACTCTTTTGTACCTTGAATTTTAAACCACGTACAAAAATAAATAAAAATTTTAAAGTCACAGATCTGAATACTTTTCAACGATGTCCTTTGAAAAGTAAAATTAGAAAAGTTTGCAAAAAAAAAAAAAAAGAAGAAAATTAAACTCTTCTAGTCAAAACACCAATGAGGCACATAGCTGCCATTGCTTTGATCTTTGAACAACTTGGTTTTAGGACATAGTCACAGTTGATAGATAGTCACCCTCACTTTCTGCTGAATATTTAATCAAAACTGTCCAATAAAGGAGGACTTTACCTTATTGGTTTGAAGATGAATTTCTTTTCTTCTTCTTCTTTTTTTTTTAAATCAATCTATTTGTAGGATTCTGAGCCATTTGGGAATATTCAAATACTTGAAATGGCCTTCCAACTTTCCTTAATTAAGGGATGTTTCACTGCAATCTTCCTAACTTAAATAAGATGATAATCTAATGCAACTATAACTATAGTTGTTTCCTTTGTAGTTTTGAATTTTAAAGTTAAGATCATCATAGGAAATATCTGACACTTACTATATAACATTTAAAAATAACACTTTTATTGAAAATCAAACAGTTGACTCAATAGATTGATGATTTGATTAGATAAATTCAACATTTCCAAAGAAGGCTTGCCAATCACACACAAAAAAAATTACTATATGACAAATGCAGAGAAAAAAAACTTTGCTTCCTATTTAATTAAAATAGATAAGTTAAAACTTACAGCATAGGAGATGAATCATCACAGTTGCTGCATTTACAGTAGTTGCTGAAGAATTCATTAATGGAGTTGAACAAACCTTAATGAATTTCTTTATATAAACCTTAGTTCTGTTAAATTCATGGTCGTTACTACCATTAGGGAGGGGGAAGGTCTGTTACTTTCACGGTGATTATTGAAAAACCAAGTAACTTGACAGAAAAATTTTCTGGAAGCAGATATACAGTGAAAGATAGAGAAGAGAGCATGACCCGTTGTGTTCCTTATGCTTTTTTCACTACTAATAATAAAACTTTGGAGAGAATCTTCAATATTTTTAAGGCAAAAAAATGTGATTAACAAATGAATTAATGACTCTTTTTGTTGGTTTCTAATGGCCAGCCTCAAATGACCGTGGAGAACAAATAGAATTTGCTGCACAGCTTATTGAATAACTTTGATTTCTTCAGTCCTTTGAGAAGGGACTGGTAGGTGGGTATAATACAGGAACTGTGAGTAGTGGTTAGAAGAGGGAGTGAGAAGAGGGGGCAATTTCATTGCTGGTGTTGGCAACTTTGTCCTGCCAGCTCCCTAGGTGGGACGTTTATCCTCCTATCCTGGCAGATGGGGCAGGTGGTTTAGATGTGAGGCCTTCCTGGTGAGGGAATGAATCATCCAGCCTCTAAATTATACATATTTTATGTATTATTATATATTTCCCCTCCACTCCCACTTCTGGAAGCCCTGCCCAAGTTGAATTGCCTCCTAGTGGTGTCTTGAGGTTTTACTGCAGGAGAAACAAGTCTACATCTGAAGATAAGAGCTTCAGTTATACTGGAAAGAGTGAAAAGGAGACAGAGGAGAAGTGGCACAGCTTTGATGACTAAGAACCTGGAGCTCTGCAGCCAGGCTCAGTTCAAAACCTGGCTTTGTTCCTTACCCCTATGTAATCTTGAGCAAATGACTGAAGGCTCTTTTTTTTTTTTTTTTTTCCTCAGTTGCTTCATTTATAAAATGATAATAATTGTTCTCACTCTAAGAGTGGCTGGGAGGATTAAATAAGTGAAAATGTGAAATTCTTAAAACAATGCCTCGGATATAGTAAGTGCTCATAAAAAGCTTGCTCCTGAAAAGTTAGCATTTATATGGAGAAACTGGCCAACTGCAAAAAGCCACGTGTAAACGTCTGACAGGCTGAAGGACTCAGTAAATACAGCCAAAGTGTGAAATGCTCAGAAAAGAGATAAGCTAGCAATGTGAATATGACATTTTCAGCACTTACGAAAAACACAGTAATCAAAAACAATAAAACCCGTCAGAATGGTCTTATGAGACAGGATGAAATTTTTATGGTGAGGAGGTTAAAAGCAGCAAACAGAAATTTCACCATGGACAGGACTTTTTTTTTCTTTCTGCTTAAATAAGTTGAAGTCAAAGTCCCTCATGTTTCTAATAACACTAGATGTTATTCCAAGTTTGGTTCAAAGCCAGTGGCCCAAGTTGGGATTGGGTAAGAGCAATGATCTCAGACAGGACTAGGTCCGCTGTCACTTTTACTGGCTCTATTCATCTCAAAGCCATGATGGCTGAACCTCCAAATTCACTCCGGGACCTAATGCTTCTACCCCACTGCTCCACTGCTATTAATATCACCCCAGCTGATGCGTCCTCACCTCTTGCTGATCTGAACAGCCTCCCAAGTTCTCCCTCTGATTCCAGGCTACAATCCATTCTCCACACAGAAACCTGAGCAATCTCTAAAATGCAATGTAAAACGTGTCACTCCCTTGCTTAAAACCTCCCAATGATTTCCTTAAAGTGCTGTAAATCTGAACTCCATCGCCTGACCTTAGGCCCTCCGGGCTGTTTTCCTGCCTGACTGTCTAGCCCTTCCTCCCTAAGGTCCAGCCACACTGGTCTCCTTTTTTGTTTCCTGAACATGTCAAACCTTTTCCAATGTCAGGGCTTTTGCTCTTGCTGTTCCCTCTGCCTGGCCTTCTCTCCCTGATCTCTGCGTGGCTTTCTCTTAAATACTAATGTGCTAGCAAATCCCACCTCAGAGAGAGCAACTCTGGTAAGCCTATTTAAAGCAGCCCTCGTTAGAGTCCGTTCCTTTTCTCTCACTGTATTTTTCTTCATAGCACTAACATATTTGATTTTGTTTCTTTTTTAATGAGGATATGCTTCCGCTCACTGGAATACAGACTTCACGAGAGCAAGAACTTCGTCACTCTGTCTCCAGCTCCTGTGACAGCCCTGATACATAGCAGACCCTCCATAAATATTACTTGAGTAAATAAAACTTGCCAATGCCCATGACACTTGGCTAACAGCAGACCTTTATCCATCTTCTCCCTGCATTCTTCACAATTTCTTATCTTCTCTTAATTCTGCAATCTTAGGACTCCCGAAAGTACAGTGGTACAACATCCCTCCCTCCCAATTTAGTACAAAAACTTGGCTACCTTTTGGTAGTAATACAACTTTCAGAGAAAAAGTGGGAGTTTTAGACTTAACTGGACCCTGGATAATTATTCTCAGATTGCTTCTAGAATCATTTTCCATATCCCAGATTCTTTTATATTTGAGGTGACTTACAATGGCCCTTTCTAACCCCAAATTCATGACTCTCCTAGCCCAGTCTGATGCTGGAAGACTCTGCAACCCAAAAGATTTCCTGGGACTGAGAGGGTTTTATACAACCTAGTTAGTTCTTGGCTAATTCACCTTGTAAAGTCTACACAGTGACTGGGGAATATTACTGTAATTATATTTTTAATAAGGGTGTGTACAAGAATGGAGTTAATTGGCTTTAAAATGTCTGAGACAGGACAGCAAGTGTTGGTTAACTAAAGATCAACATAGCAATCGGAAAATTTAATGTATGGGTGGTAGGGAAGCTTAACCTTTATCTTTCAATCTCATAATTATTAAGCTTCTGGCGACCTGATTTCCAAATTGTGCGTACAGAAATTTTAATCATAAGGGCCCCTCTGAGTGTGAAGTTATTACATAGGCAGGACATTTAGTATCATGCTAGAAATCATGCTCCCCAAAGAGTAGAATGATAAAGTTGTTAACCAATACAAATATATTTTGGATGGTTCTCTGGGGTCCATGCCACGTAAAATAAGGCTAAAGAAGAAATAGAAATAAGTAGTTAAGATTTGGATCTTAGCTGAGCCATGAGATCAACTCGTACTGATGCACATAAGAATCACCTGGAGAACTGGAACTCAAGATGCCGAGGCTCCATTCTCAAAATCTTGATTCAATGGGTTTATGGTTAGGGCCCCGGGCATTTGTATTTTTTAAAGCTTCTGAGATGATTCTCATGTGCAATCAGTATTGAGGACCATTGTTTTACAGGCTTGCCTTTTGCTATAGCTAAAGATATTAGAAATTGTTCTTAATTCAGTCATGGATTGGGAAACAGAGAACAAGAAAATAACCATTTTGGGATGGCACAAAACTGACCTATCTTTTTGTCCTAAAGAGGGTGTAGTGCCAAGACTCTAGCTTTTTCCCACTACCCTTCATAATGATCTCCCAACCTCACCACTGGTAATAAACCCAGAAATTCCCAAGACAAAAAGAATTCTCTTAAAATTCTACTATAAAAATTGTTGGGCTTTGTTCTCTCTCTCTCTCTCTCTCTCTCTCTCTCTCTCTCTCTCAATCAATCAATATTCAGTGAATACAAGCTTCAGAGAAGAGAAATCAGAACAGCTTGAAAGCTCTGGGGCTAGGAAGCCTTCACTTCCCAGAGGTAGGAGTGGATGAGGTGTAAGTACGCATGACGCATAACACATGACGCATGACGGAGCTTGAATGGAAGCTCCAAGTCGGTAGGGATGGGGCTCCTGGGACTGCTGTGGTGGCGACGGACTGCTGACTATTCATAGTCATAGTGTTGGCAGCTCGACCAGACTAGTCGTCTTTCACCTACTGGTCTATAACACTAATTCATTCATTGAAGAAATAACATTGCCAGGTACAGAGTATTCTGTAACAGGAGACTGGGCACTCTCTTTGGGAGCCAAATAAGATACGGGGAATTCAGTGGCTGAGAATTCTAATTCCACCTCTGTTGCCAGCAACTCAAAGCCCAAGCCAAGTAATTAAACTCCATTTCCCAATTTGTAAAGTTGTAGAGGTGAGGGAAGATTACACATCATAATAAAATAGCTACTGTCGGGACTAATGGCATGCTAATAAAGCCCTTTGCAATGATTACACAAAACCTGGTTGATATAAGCAGCTGTGAGATACCAATTGCCTCACACTTAGCTCAAGTTGACTAGAAGACACCCCAAAAGCATACAGAACACAGGCATGGGCAGCTGATCTACACCTTTTAGTTACAACATGCAAATTGATGGAATCACTACAAACAACATTTTCTGTGAATTAAAAAGACCATATAGAAATATGGGTGTATATAAAATTTCTACAAAGTAAAGACCACACATCTTGATTGTCCATTGAATTCTCTTTAAAATATTACCCTTTTAATTGAATTTTCCATGATTACGATACAAAGACCTTGTGTTTTTGCTCAATGATTTTTCAACTCTGGCTTCACATTAGAATATTCTGGGGAATTAAAAAAAAAAAATGCTGATACCCAGTGTCCATTCCTAAACTGACTACATGAAAATTCTGGAGGTAAGGTGGAAGCATCATTAGTTTTTAAAAGCTTTTTTGGTGATTCCAACTATTCTTTTTTCATATCACCGGACACTTCATGCACAATTCCAATGCCATGCCACTTGTGCATTTCTCCTTACTTAGAGTGCCTTCTTTTCCTGTCTCCATTTATCTTTAGCTCTTACATCCATCAGTGGTCATCTCTTACCTTTCTCAATGTACTTTAGAACTTAGGGCACACTGTCTTCCGGAACCTCCAAACTACACTTGTATCATTCATGTAATGTACTTAGAGAATGTACATTATGTTACATTGCTCCTGGTGTTTTATGTTTATGCCCATCTTCCTAACTAGACAATATATTCCTCTAGAGCAAGGACCTGGCTTTCCCGTGGAGTCTGGCACAGACTTCTTGGCTTAGAAGATGCTAAAAAATATGTGTTACTGTTGCTGTAGGTACACTAAAATTCATTCCTATAAGCTTCTTACTGCCATTTCCCTCCAAATTTAGATTTTAAGTGGAAATGAACAAATGCTACTTATATATTTCAAAGAGCATCTTGTATAGTGCTTCACTCTAGCTACAGGAAGGAAACTCTCCTCTGCAGGCAAAGGTTGGCAGAAGCCATCAGTTCTCAGGTTATCAGTGGTAACCAGAGCCCACATTTTTATAGCACATTTCTCCATTAGCATTTGATGTGGCATTATTTCATCAACTCTGAACTTACCACAGGATTGTTGGGGGAGGAAGGTGAGGGTAACACACAAACCAGTAATCAAAAGTAGAATCCAGGCTTCTAATATCCCAGGCCAGAGGCTTCCTCTAACAATACCAGAATCTGACTGCTCTTCCCTTTAAAAGACATGAAACTGCAGGAACAAATCACCTATTTCCTTTCTTGACATACTCAAGGGCCATTTTAGCTAGTGGACAAAAGAAACCCAAATGGCCTTCTGTGATGTCCTTGGAGAAGCCCTTCTGGAAACTGGGACTGCATCTTGTTCAAACTGTTTTAAGCAAAAGGACAGAGAGGAAGAAACATTTATCACCACGGTGAGATGACTTATTTAAAGAGCTCTGCACACAAACAAGAAACCCTAGCTGACTCCTTGTCTGATTTTACAAAGTGCCGAGAATGACAGAGACATTGTCCTGGGAAGTGATTTTAAGGTAAAACTGTAAATCCAGATTCAAAATGACCCTTTGGTCATAGGATTATTGAAGCTTCTTGAGATTTGCCTGAGTGAGAGGATGGGTGGTGACGAATGTAACCACTGAGTCTATTTCATCAAATCTAATAGTGACATGATGAAATAGGCTGCAAATTATCACCAGCTCAGCAGAAGAATGAGGGTGGGGATGCGTGCAGAGGGACGTCTTTTTCTCTTGTTTACTGCTTTGCTGAATACAGAATTTTGGGACAGATTTGACATGGAGTCTGAGTCAAGACTAGAGGAAAAGTTGTTAGGAAGAAGAAAAATTTCTCATCATTTTTTTTGTCAATGTATTAGTCTATAGCAGTGCTGTTAAATGGAAATATAATGTGAGCCACAAATGTGATTTAAATTTTTCTATTAACCACATTAAAAATTAAAAGGAAACAGGTGAAATTAATTTTAATATATTTCATCTAAACTAATATATCAAAAATATTATCATTTTAACATACAATCAATATTAAAAATTAATGATTTTTTATACTAGTTCTTTGAAATCTAGGGTATATTTCATACTTAAGGCACATC
This sequence comes from Rhinolophus sinicus, assembly GCF_036562045.2. Lineage (NCBI taxonomy): Eukaryota > Metazoa > Chordata > Mammalia > Chiroptera > Rhinolophidae > Rhinolophus > Rhinolophus sinicus. Next base: position 176,632,910 of record NC_133753.1, on the reverse strand, counting down.
TCAATTTGAACTACTGTGTTTCCCCCAAAACAAGACTGGGTCTTGTATTAATTTTGGTTCCAAAAGACGTATTAGGGCTTATGTTCAGGGGATGTCATCCTGAAAAATCACGCTAGGGCTTATTGTCTGGTTAGGTCTTATTTTCGGGGAAACAAGGTAGTCACATTTCAAGTACCCAATAGCCACATGTGGCTAGAGCTTGTATTGCATACTACAGGAATTTGTACTAGCAGGTAGAAATCATTGTCAGCATTCAGCTACCTGATACACTTTTAATATTTTCCTTCTGGTAGCTCTTTCACTATTCCCTGGAAGAGATTATCTCAAAGGCCACACGTTTTGTTAGCAAAAAGTTTTGGGCTTTGAAGCAAAACAGGCTATGAGATTCAAATTCCAGCTTTGTAACCCAGGGCTAGCTGCTTATCCCCTATGAGTCCTGGTTTCTTCAATTATTAAAATCAAGACAAAAATCTCTAACTCACCAGATTGTTGAGAAGATTAAATAAGATCGGTATAAAGCACACAGCATAGCCTAGAAACATATAATAGGCATTCAAACAATAATTTCCCCTATACGAAACCCATCTTGATTTCTACGAGGCCATGTCATTGTATTTGAGGCTCCACTGCTTCATGTATTCCACTTCCAGATGTTTCCCTTGAGGTTTCTTCTGCTAATGCAGCCGTTTCCCCAGACCTTCGTGGCCTGGCTCCCTCTTATTATGCAAGTTTAAGTTCAAGGGTGACTTTCTTATGTAAATTTTCTCTGGTTGCCTTATTTAAAGTTGCCTCCAAGCCCTGGTAGCCCACACTATTCCTCAGCCTCTCTTTACTTTCTTCATAGCATTTATCAGTATCTGAAATTATTTATGTATTGGTTCGCCTGCCTCTTATCTGCCCCACTCTCTCTAGCATAAAAGCTTTACAATAGCTAGGACCTTGTCTGTCTTATTCAGAGCTGAAAAAGTATTTATTGAATGAATGAATGAATGAATGACTACTTAACCCAGGGAAGTAAATGTAAATGGTCCCCTGATTCTAAAGGTAATAGGTAAAGGAAATTCCAGAGATCTTCTTTTTTTTTTTAATTAATTAAAGTTTATTAGGGTGACAATTGTTAGTAATTATATAGGTTTCAGGTGTACAATTCCAGAGCTCTTTTTAACCTGAAAGAATCGCTCAGGAAGTCAATGACTCAGGGCCAGTCTCCCTTGCTGAGGTTTGGTATTTGATATCTTGAGTCTAACAGCAGAATTTGTAAAGGGTTGGGAAAATTATTCTCCACAGGTGATTTTATTGGTGTTGCCTATTAATATGTATGACATGCAAAGTATATGTTCACACCAGTTGAAATCACCCGGAAGATTTGGTTATTCCTGCTCTTTAGAAGAACTGGGACCCAGGTGGCATGATGCAACTTTTGATATAGGGATCTTGGCAGCACCGGGTATTAGAAAAAGAGTGAGTGTCAAAGTCAGACAGACCGGGGCTTGGATCTCAGTTTTTGCCTTTTACTAACTCTGCAGACTGGGAAAGTTATGTAAATTTTTATAAGTCTCAGTTTTTTTATCTATAAAGCCATAAGTGATAATGTATACCTTGTGTTGCTATAAAAATTCACTGAGTTATGTAGGAAAGCGTTTAAACAGCTTGAAGACTCAATGAATAGAAGGTATCAGTATTATCTCTGCATGCAAGAATACTGATCCATCTTTGGAATGGCTACTTTGAGGGTAACCAGTTTCCTTTTAATGTTCTGATATTTCTTTCCCACATTTCTACATCATCCAACTTCTTGCACCTGAGGGGCCAGGATGAGAGAGAGAGAGAGAGAGAGAGAGAGAGAGAGAGAGAGAGAGCACTGAACTGGTTAAATCTATGTCAAGTGGAGACATTTCTCTCTACAGAGAGTTTCTGGTGTATCTGGAGATGGATGCAGGCCTGAAACCTCTCCAGTTTCCATGTCCAGATGTTTGTAGCTATAGGCAGAGATCTAGCTGTTTTGTATTCAAGATTATGGACCAAAAGAGAACCGAGAGAGAGTTAAGAATCCATGCCAATCTGGACACATTTCACTTGCTGGCAACACAGAGTGCTTTACTTGACAAAGGTGAAACAGTAAACCCAACTCTGTGTTCTAAACCCATTACTCATCTTTAAGAATATTTAGGCCAGGATTGATTTTACTCATTCTTCTGCTGGTGTAAGCCCCATAAGAGAAACAGTAAGCTGCTCTAAAAAGTATGAAATTATTTGACACTTATTTAGAATCTCACATTAACATTAATAGTAGCAGTTTTTCATTGACTATAGAACCAGGCACTGTATAAACATTACTTTTGTTTTCCTAATAACTGTGCAAGAATGGCAGTACTGTTCCGCATTTTACAGACAGAAAGTGAAGCTCAGAGAAGTGACTTGCCAAGGTGTATGAGCCAAGATTCGCAGCCCAGTCATTGGGCCACAAGGCTCCATGTGTCCTCTGCCACGTCTTGCTGGGGTTGCCAGTGGAAGACCCCATCGCACAAAACCAGAGGCCCTCGTCCCTTCAAGGCAAATTGCAGAGGTACAAAAGAAAACCATTACTATTCTTACTATGCACTGGGAGCAATTGGCACTTCCTTTCAAAACAAAGCCTTCGCATTACTGTCTGACATCCAGCTAGGTGACCTGATGAGTTCTCTTCCAGACAGACAGATCTTCTCTGCAGGTGGCTGTCTAGTGCTGTTTGTAAGAATGAAAACTCCAGGCGTGAGGACTATCACTTTAGGAAATTCATTAAAAGAGTTTATGAGGAAGGTTCCCTAGGAGGCAAAGATTGGTGAAGCCCTTGGGAAACAGTGCCCGAGGAGCTCACTCAGAAAAGGAGGGCTTTCCCTTTCAACAGCCTGGCTGGCTCCAGACCTTGGAGAAAGCTGTACATTACTCCCACAGTCAGCCCAGCTGCCAGCAGAGTTTGGCTGGACGGTCCTGATGCAGGTCTTCAAAGGGAAGGCTTTCTTTAGACAAAGAATGTTGACCGGAGGTTCAGGTGGAGACTTCAGGGGGGTGTCTAGGAACCATCAGGAATTGCTTGCAAATTTTTATGTACATCCTATAAGAACACCCCCAGTTTTTCAGAACCACTGAAATGAAAATTTTCATCTGCTTCTTCCTTGCATTAGTCAGTGCTTTTACCCCATGTAGACACATACATATCATATGCACACATGTTTAATGGGAGATATATATATTATATATATAATACATATAATATGTATTACATATAACATATATAGTATATACTATATATTATGTAACATATATAATATATGTTATATATTATATATAATATATATGTTATATAAAATATATAACATAATATATGTGTGTATATATGTGTATATGTGTGTATATATATATATATATATATATATATATATATATATATACACACACACACATATAAATTCCCCTAAATGTTGCAAAGAAAACTGAGGCCCAGAGAACATAAGTGTCTTCCAAGCTTGCACAGCTCAGGGCAGGGCTAGGATTAGCAGCGCTCCACTGACCAAGAAGCAGGAGACTCAGGTGGGAAATTTTGCCAGCCAACTTGATGAATGAAGACAAACGAATCCCTCCGGATTACTAATAATGTTTCGCAACCATTTTCAAGCCAAATCATAGAAAATCCTAAATTGCCTGTTATTAGGGTAACGTGGGCCGTTTCCCCGCGATATAGGTAGAGGTCACTAAAAGGATCTTCTCCCACTCAGTGAGTTAGCACTCCAGCCCTTGCTTTCCTTCCCCTTGCACAGCGCTCGGGCTCTCCCGTTACCGCAGTTTGCTTGACTTCTCTCCTCTCCCTTCTGCTGCACACACTCCTCTCATCTCCTCTCCCCTCCAGCGGGTTCTCCTATCAGCTTCCTCTCTGGTTGGAATTCCTCTGCCCAGGTCAATCCGCCTTCCGCCTGCTCCGGGGTCTGGGTGACAGCCCCGAGCTGCTTACCTGATATCACCGCCTCTGCTTTTGAGGGGAGCTGCGCCTTTCGGGTCAGCACAGGTAGCGCTAACTTTCCCCACCGGACACCGGGAGGCTTCCACTGACGCTGCTGGAAAATCCTCAAGTCCGCTGTCATCGCATCACCTGTCTGAGCCCCTTCGCCTCCCCGCCCCCTCTTCTTTTTTTTCTTTTTTTTTCAATTTGACGTAAATAATTTACATTATTGGAATCCCACAGTCATTCCAAAACTCGTTCTCAAGGGTGCATCTGACGATGCGTTTTAAAAAGACAAATGTGTGCAGTTGTAAAATCTGGGCGCGGAGAGCATTTCTAGCTCCTCTGAGAAGGGATCTCAGCGCCGACTACGGTCAGAGCCCCTGCCTTCCCAGCCCCTCTGCCAGCTCCGGCTGCTTTCTGGCGATTTGCTGAGCAGTCCGCGCCCGCGGCCGCCCTCGTTCCCCTCCCGCCCTTGGCCTCCAACCCGAAGCTCCGGCGCCTCGTGGCCGGCGCCGCTCTTGGTCGCACGCGTCCCCTGGCTACTCACTTTTGCCGGGGAGCAAAGTCTGCCATATCAGTCCGTGAGCACTTCCTGCAAAAGGACGCTGAGATCCACTCTGGTAAAGCTGTTTCATGAATAGCGGGTAAAATCCAGAAAGAGGGAGAGGAGCGAGTAAGACAGAAAGGGAAAGGGGCGGGGAAGCTCAGCCCAAAAGACACTGTCTCGAGATTTCAGCCTGGGCCCCACCGTCCCCAGCCCGGCGGTTTTGCGAGAAGAAGCTCAACTCAGTGCACTTGTTCACTGTTTCTTCATTAGAGGAGGAGTCAGTTGTTGCAACATTTATATTCCTTGCTGGAAGCAAAACAGTGATTTTCTTCAGCAATGCAAAATGTCCAGAGCCTGCAAGTTTTACAAGGTGAGGGTAGTAGTTGGGGAAGCGCGAATGCAGAAAAGATGTAGAGAAGAAATAACTGATTCTGCCTAGATTGGTTTTGCATGATGAGGGCCACACATCTTTCATTAAGACGGTACCAAAAAATAGACAGACAAAACAGTAATAAAAATGTCTTAATAAATTCATTGACCTCAAATATCATATTTCTCCTGGCAGCCGAGATGTAGAGTGCCTCCATGTTAAGTTTCTTTCCTTATTTCTGAATAACTTTGAACAGAACTTGGTAACATTTGAAGGGGGCTCCAGGGATTTGAATCTCACCTTCCTAAGAAGAAGGGGTCAGAGTGAGTAGGGCAAAAGAAAATAAAAGTCAGTGACCCAAGGAAATTTTGCTTTCTTTTTTGATACCCCAAAACTCAAACTTCTAGGGTGCTGTTAATTCTCTGCCACACAGAAACATTTGTTGTTTTCCACAGATATAGAATTTATCTCTTCTAATAGGGCTTTATGTGGTTCTGAGTTTTTTTTTTTTTTTGGTAATCACGAAACCATGCACAACCATCACGTTTTCTCTTGGGAATATATATATATATATATATATATATATATATATACACACACACATATATATGTATATGTATATATGTATATATACATATATACACACAAACAGTAGTAGCTGATTGAATGAAATAGTTATTAGTAAGCTGCTAGTGTCTGTCTGATGTTATTAATACTGCACATGAGTATTTCATAACTCAGAGGGGCACCAAGAAGGCACTTTAAACAAAGGCTATTGAGCTTGTTGACCCCGAGAAGAATACACCTGCCAAGAAATATTCCTTGTGGTTGTGTTCAAATTCATAATCAGTCTAGAAGCCATTGCTGACAGGGTCCTCTCATGCACTCTACACTTCAGGGGAAAGCCACAGACTGAGCTGCCAGCCTCGTGTATGGAGTTGCTGCCACCTGAGCAGGCTTTTATAAAGGAGTTCCTAGATTTGTCTTTCAACTAATAGGCTGAGAACTTTCCCATCCAATCAGAGCTACACAGCTATACGTTATTTGCATCTTTACTAACCAATCAGAGCAGCTTCATAAAGACCAATTAGAATGCATGATTCCAACCAATCAGGACAGTGATATTTGGACCAATCAAACTGTGTAAATTTGCATTCCTCATTTGCATAGATATGGACCAATCAGGGACTGGGGCAGGAACTCCCTCTGTGAAAGTGAGCCTCCCCTTTGTCTTGGGGGAGAGCACTTGCCCTTTATTCTGGAGGCTGCGTTTTTCTGGTTTGCGAACTGTTTTTAATGAAGTTTCTCCTTTTTACTGCATCCCAGATTAGGGACTCCTGTTGGCATTGGATTGGTGGCAGCAAACTTCTGATGACAAATTTCAACAAAAAAGTATTGAAACACTAGGCTTTCCTTCCCTCTTTGTTGATTGCCACTATGGAATAACTCAAATCACATGCAGCAGCAGCCACTTGCCAAACCTTTGAAAGTCGCTGAAAGTCTCAGCATGATTTGCTCGTCCTTTTGGACTGGAAGCCCAGAGGCACCTGTTTAATAACATAGCCTTGTACAATTAAACTGTAGACTCCATCTGGTTCTCTTAGCTGATGGGAGATGCTTCTCTCATGTATATTTACATTTACCCATGGGTGGCAACCCCTTTTTATGGTCAAAACCCCTGGGCAACATGGGATCTTCAATGGCAGAATATTTCTATATGGTCTTTACAAAGCAAAGGACCTCTCCATTTTTTGGAGTTGTTCTAATCAGACAATTTTAATCGCTGGTGAAAAACATCACTCTAGACGTCAGCTCTTGAAAGTTAGGAACTTTGCTTTTCCTCCATGTAGTTCCAAGTTAGCTGCAGGCAGCTCAACTCATCTGTGCTCATGGCTTCCAACAGATGAGAGATTGTTTTTGTTTTTTAAAATTTTATTGGGGAATACTGGGGAACAGTGTGTTTCTCCAGGGCCCATCAGCTCCAAGTCATTTTCCTTCAATCTAGTTGTGGAGGGAGCAGCTCAGGTCCAAGTCCAGTCACCGTTTTCAATCTTTAGTTGCAGGGGGCGAAGCCCACCATCCCAAGTGGGAATTGAACCATAACCTTGTTGTTGTTGAGAGCCCGTGCTCTAACCAAGTGAGCCATCCAGCCCTCCTGAGAGATTGGTTTTTGAGTGACTAATGTGCATATCACTGGGAGAGAGAGGCAAGGTTGGCTTTCTGCTCTGTTGTGCAGCACACAGGCACGACCTAAGCCACCAGCATTCACTCTCAGTGGATTACCTCACTGCAGCTTTTCTGAGATGATGAAGGAAATCTGCTATAAACCTCAGCCTCCTTCCTCCACCCCAAAATTGTTTTGTCATTGCCTCTTTTTTTTTGCACACTTTATATGTGTTCCCTTTATGTGTGTTCCTTTTATGTGTGTTCCTTTCTTGCACATTTGTCTTGTCACTGTCTCCATGGCTAAGTTCCTCCTTTTTTCCAAGCTACTCCTCCCACTGAGTCCTGGCCCCCCTCCTTCCCTCTGCCTCCAAGACCTTGCTCCATGACCTGATGCAAAGGAAAGAGCCCAGCCCTTGGCATGGGTTTGGGTCCTACTATTTATTTGCCTTCCCTAAGCTTCACTTGTCTCATTGTAAATTGGATGTAGTACTAAATGCCTCAATGATTAATAATAATAATAATAATAAATCACCAGTAAAGGGAATAATAATGGTGATTGATAGCATATGTAAAATGCCTGATGAATAACAGAAAGTCTAGAAACACGAAGTTCCCTTTTTCCCCATGAATATTTAATCTCTTCTATCCCATGGGCTCCTTCACCTCTGCCTACATTAACCTCACCTCTTCCTTGACCCTGTTAACCCTTTTGGTGGCTTTACAATTTAATGCACTGCTTTCTTCACCTGTCACACTTGATGTACATGCCTCAACTTCCCTGTCTCATGTGCTCTCAGTTGTTCTTAACCTTGGCTGCACACCACGATCATCTGAGGAGTGTTTCAAATGGACAGTCTGGGTGTCACTTGCAGAGCTAACTCAGGAGGTTTAAGGTGGGGCATCCAACCAGTCAAAAAGTCCTGCAAAAACCTTTTTTTCCCTTTCCACTGTTAATGCCTCAGTTCATGCCTCTTCCCCTCAATAGTCCCCTGGCTTGCCTCATTTTAACCGGCCTTGTCTACCTTAACCTCAATGCTTCCATAATGAGTCTCATTATATCACTCCCTGAATTTAAGTTCTTTAATGGCACCTACTTCCCACCGAATAAAGTTAAAACATGTTTGTTCCTGCTGATTTTATTGGGTTTTAGAGCAGTAGATCAATAAAGATATACAGTGAGTTTTTATCCCACCTTCCTTTCTAGCAATGTTATTTCCCCCACCCCTCACCTACTTGAAACTCGATTCATTCTTGATCTTCATATTCAATGTCACTTTCTTCTAAAAGCTTTCCCTGATCACTCCAATGCTGAAGGCATTCTGCTTCTGTCCAATACATCCCTCTGCTCTACTTCCAAGGGTATTGTGGGGATATGAGTTGATATGTGCAAGTGCATTTGGTGAATTATAAACCATGTGTAAATGTAGGGCAGTACTCTTATTAGACAATGTTAAATTTATTTCTAAGTATTTTATTCTTTTTGATACTACTTTAAATATAATTATTTTCTTAATTTCCTTTTGGGATAGCTTATTGTTAATATATATAAATAAAACTGATTTTTATATTTTGATTTTGTATCCTATAACTTTACTGAATTTGTTTACTAGTCCTAACAATTTTTTTTGTGTGTGGCATCTTTAGGATTTTCTGCACTTAAAATCATGTCATCTGCAAACAGATAATTTTACTTCTTTCTTTCTGATTTAGATGCCTTCTATTTCTTTTATTTGCCTAATTGCGATGACTAGGACTTTCAGTGCTATGTGAAGAGAAGGAGAGTGGACATTCTTACATTGTTCTTGATCTTAGAGAAAAAGCTTTCAGTTTTTCATTTTTGAATATGATGATCCTGTGAGATATTTATATGTGAACTTTATTATGTTGAGACACTTTTCTTCTATTCCTAGTTTGTTGAGAGTTTTTGTCATGACAGGGTGTTGGATTTTGTCAAAGGCTTTTCAGTATTTGTTAAGATAATCATATGATTAAGCCATCATTCTGTTAATGTAGTGTATTACATACATTGATTTACATATTTTGAACCATCCTCGCATCCCACAAATAAATCCCACTTGGTCATGGTGCATGATCATTTTAATGTGCTGTTGAATTTGGTTTCGTAGTATTTTGTTGAGGAGTTTTGCACCTTTGTTCATCAGGGATATTGGACTTTAGTTTCTTTTCTTGTAGTGTCTTTGTCTGGCTTTGGTATCAGGATAATGTTGGCCTCATAAAATGAGTTTGGCAGGGTCTCTTCCTCTTTAATTTTTGGAAGAGTTTGAGCAGGATTAATGCTAATTTTTTAAATATTTGGAAGAATTCACCAGTGAAGCTGTCTAGACTGGACTTTTCTATGTTGGTGGATTTCTTTTATTCCTGATGCAATTTCCTTCCTCATTATTGATTTGTTCAGATTTTCTACTTTTCATGATTCAGTCTGTGGAGGTTGTATGCTTCTAGGAATCTATCTATCCATTTCTTCTAGGTTATTCATTGTTTTGGCATATAATTGTTCACAGTAGTCTTGTATGATCATTTTTATTTCTGTGGTATCAGATATAATGCTCCTCTTTCAGAATTTCTAATATTATTTATTATTTTCTTAGTCTGGCTAACAATTTGTCAACTTCATTTATCTTTTAAAAAAACCATGCTTAATTTTGTTCATTTTGAAAAATCTGTTTTTCTCTTCTCTATTTCATTTATTTCTGTTCTAATCTCTATTATTTTCCTCCTTCTGCTAATTTTTGGTTTTGTTTTTTCTTCTTTTTCTAGTTCTTTGAGTTTTAAGGTTAAGTTTTTTACAGATTTTTAAAAAAAACATTTTGTAATGTAGGTGTTTATCACTATAAACTTTCCTCCTGGTACTACTTTTGCTGTATTCCATAATTTGTATGTTATGTTTTCATTTGCATTTGACTTAAGTAATTTTCTGATTTCCCTTTTGATATCTTTTTTGACCCAATGCTATTCAGGAATATATTTTTAAATTTCTGCATACATGTGAATTTTCCAGTTTTCCTTCTATTCTTGATTCTAGTTTCATTCCATTGTACTAGAAAGATGCTTGGTATGATTTTAAGCTTCTTAAAATTGTTAAGGCTAGTTTTGTAACCTAACATATGTTCTTTACTGGAAAATGTTCCTCGTATGCTTGAGAAGAATGTTTATGCTACTGCTGTTGGGTGGAATTTTCTATGTATGTTTGTAAGGTCTAGTTTGTCTATAGGTTTTTCTAGTCCTTTGTTTCTTTATTGGTCTTCCGTTTGGATGTACTAGCCATTATTGCAAATGGGTTATTGGTGTCTTTTACTATTATTGTGTTATTGTCCATTTCTCCTTTCAGATCTGTCAATTTTTTTTTGTATATTTAGGTGCTCTGTTGTGGGTGTATGCATATGTATAATTGTTATATCTTTTCGATGAATTGATATTGTTATCATTATAAATGTCTTTTTTTTACTTCTAGTGACAGTTTTTTAACTTAAAGTATATATTGCTGATATAAGTACAGCTTTCTTTCTTTTTTTCATCATTTGCATGGAATATCTTTTTCATCCCTTCACTTTCAGCCTATGCTTGTCCTTAAGTCTAAAGTGAATCTGTTGCAGGTATCACATAGTTGGGTCTTGTTTTTTTAATCCATTCAGTCATTCCATGTCCCTTGATTGAAGAGTTTATCTCAGTTACATTTAAAGTAATTATTGATAGAAAAGGATTTACTATTGACATTTTGTTAACTATTTTCTTTCTGTTTGTAGCTCTCTTGTTCCTCTTTGCTTCTCTTATTGTCTTCTTTTTGTATTTTGTTGATTTTTCTGTAGTAATATGCTTGGTTTTTTTTTCTCTTTGTTTATCTTGTATAGGTATTTTCTTTGTGGCTACCATGAGGCTTACATAAAACATCTTATAGTTATTAGTCTATTTTAGGCTAACAACTTTACTTCTATTGCATGTGAAAACTCTACGCTTTGACTTCTTCCCACCAATAATTTATGCTACTGATGGGACAATTTACATCTCTTTATATTGTGTTTCTATTATCAAATATTTGTTTTTGTAGTTATTCTTAATACTTTTGTCTTACACTTTTATATTAAAATCAAAAGTGATTTACATGCTACCATTACAGCATTGCAGTATTCTATATATTACTTTTACCAGTGGTTTTATACTTTCATTACTTTCTTATTGTTGTTTAGTGTCCTTTAATTTCGACTTGAAGAACTCACTTTACTATTGTGCAAATTGCTGACATTTAATTTAATTTATTAAGGTGAATATAAAATCAACCATTTTAAAGTATATAAATGGTAGCATTTAGTACATTCACAATGTTGTGCAACCATCACCTCTATCTAGTTCCAAAAGATTCATCACCCCCAAAGGAGACCCTATATACACCCATTAAACAGTCACACTCCATCCCTCTCTTCCCAGATTTGGAAACCACCAATCTGCTTTAGGTTTTTATGGATTTACTCATTCTGTTTTTTTATATTAATGAAATCATACAATATGTTACATTTTGTGTCTGACTTTCTTCAGTAGCATACTTTTTTAAGTGTGTCCATGTTGTAGGTTGTATCATTACTTTATTCATTTTATGGCTGAATAGTATTCTATTGTATGGCTGTGCCACATTTTGTTTATTCACTCATCCATCTATCAATAGGCAATTAGAGTTATTTACAACTTTTAGCTATTGATGAAACTGTTTAACTTTTGGCCCCTATTTTCCTCATCTGCAAAGTGGGGATAACAATTAATTGCTTTCAGTATCATTGTGAAAACTGGAGTTAATTAATACATGTTATGTGTCTGGCTCAATAAATACAAGCTATTATGAATACTTTTTTTTTTTTTTTTTGATGTGAGACCAGAGACAAAGAACTATTAAAGTAGGTCCTCAGTTGGTTTGCAGAAAAGATGAGTGTTCCTATTTTTTAAACCATGAAAGATTTATCAGTTCCTTTCATCTTGCTCCATCTTCCTATCCATATTTGGGTTACAAATATAACTTTTTTAAGGTTTTCTGACTGTTGCGGTCATCTTTTAGTTATTATCTTTACCCATCTGCTTTCTTTGTTTCCTATTAATTTTTTTTCCCCCATTCACCCATTAACAAATACCAGGCTCAGTATTAGGTGCTGGAATACAGCAGAAAAAGAGTTAGACTCAGTCTGAGATCTCCTCCTTGGTATTATATTTTGGTATTATTCATTATATGATATACATGGCTGGGGGGAGAAGGGACCTAAAACAAATAAATGAACCATAGATCAGGTGGTGATACGTGCTAAAAAAGTAAAACAAAACAGAGAAAGGAGATAGAGAGGGTTCAAATCAAGTCTGAGGGTAACAGTGAACCTTTATTTTAATTGGGGAATATTGGGGAACAGTGTATTTCTCCAGGGCCCATCAGCTCCAAGTCATTGTCCTTCAATCTATAGTTGTGGAGGGCGCAGCTCAGCTCCAAGTCCAGTTGCCGTTTTCAATCTCAGTTGCAGGGGGCGCAACCCACCATCCCATGTGGGAATTGAACCAGAAGCCTTGCTGTTGAGAGCTCCTGCTCTAACCACCTGGGCCATCCGGCTGCCCCTCTGAAAGCTCAGCAGCAGCTAGTTCTCTGACTTCAATCTAGTTGTGGAGGGCGCAGCTCACTGGCCCATGTGGGAATCGAAGTGGCAACCCTGCTGCGAAGAGCTCGTGCTCTAACCAACTGAGCCATCAGCCGCCCGAACCTCTTTGTTAATATAATTTGAGCAGAATCTTGAATGAGGACTATGAAGCACATTTCTGGAATAAGGCTTTTCCTGGGAGGAAAGAGGGAAGCCATTGGAGTGTTGAGCAAAGTGACATGAACTAACCTTCATTTTAAATGGATCACCTTGCCTGCTGCCATGAAAATATACTATTGACAATTGTCATCTCTGTTTGTTTCCATCTTTGGTTCCTTCTGCTGAGATTTTTGCCTTGTGAGCCCTTTCTGAAAGTTCACTTTCTTGATAAAATCTTTCAGATTCAGCTTTGTAAGCGGAGGCCATCCCTTTCTCCTTACCCCACCTCTTAATTCCTTAGGGAAGAAGGAAAATACTACACAAAGAAAGCTTTCACCACTGAGTTTCCACCATCTCAATAGCCTCAGGTGACAAGGACCTGTGGCTGGAGGCCATTGCTTCTTCCTTGTTCCAACTAAAGACTTCCCTGAACTTTGCCTTCATTGCTGCCTAAAGTGTGGGAAAAAGGGAGAGTCTTAGAGTCTTTTCTAGAGCAAGGCTGCCTTTCTGTCCTTGCTAATGTTCATTTTCCTGACAAAATTTAGAAATAGGGAATGTTACTTTCTACTTTTGATAACATATGTCAAACTAAACAGATATCCAGTTCTCCCGGGATTTTGGATTTGAAATTCTACACCCTAGTTCTCCCTCCCCAAGATCCCCTTACTTTCTCCTAAGGGCATTCCACCTACATTCAGGACAATGTGACACGGTTGGAAGAGCGTTAGACTGCGAGCCAGAGGTGTGAGTCTTAGTCTGGACTCACTACCCAGTTTGTTAGTGGAGAGGTGGCAGAGCACAGCGCTAATGAACAATATGAGCTCTGGAGCCAGACTAACTAGTTTGGGTGTCTGGCTCCACTACCTCCTGGTTATGTGTCTTGGACAAATTACTTAACTTCTATCTTTTGTATTGTCCTCATCTATAACATGGGAATAATAATTGTGCCTACCTCACAGGATTGCTTAAGTATTAAATAAGATAATTGAAGTAAAAGCACTTAGAATGGCATTAGGCACTCAGTAACCTTTGCGGTTAGTATTATTGTTGAGAAGTCAATCTTTAAGTTATGTCCAAATGCTGGGAATTGTATCATATGTGGAATGTCCTATAGAGCTGATGATGTTTGGTTGAGGAAAAACAAGGCAAGTAGGTTCGTTTCCTGCAGTCAGATAAAGGACTGTCCCACGAAAGTGATGTATGTTCTGAGTTGCTTAGAGAGTTCTTTGGAGTTTGATTCAAAACAATGGAGAATTTATAATCAATAGAACCTGAGAATTGGAATGACCATTTTGCAAAGCAGTGAGGTTTCCATCACTGAAAGAATTCAAGCAAAGATCAGCATAGAAGGGATTCCTCTCTCTAAAATGAATGTAAAAAGTAGGAAGAGACACTTTTCCCCATAACAACCTAAAAGTTATTTTTCAACTGCCTTCATACTCTTTCTGCTCTTTTGTCCCCACCTAAAAGAATGGCTGAGGGTTTTCCAGTTGGGCGTGATGGTAATCAGAGATGGTTGGGCCACTTTTTAGATGAAGAAACGAATGCCCAAAGACAGTTGCATTGGGCCAGAAACAAGTTAAAATGTTCAGATCAGTTAATGATTGGGAATATAAAATCTCCAAGGGCATCCCTGAAGCCTGGCAGTAAGATAAAGTTGATAATGGGAAACCATGCAAATCACTACGAAAGCTTAGTTTAATAAAACCACAGGTGAGTGTTGATAGATGTTCTGAGATGTACACACACAGCCCCAGCCACCCCTGCTAGCTTCTCTGCCTGCCATTATCACATTTACTTATTTTAAATAAGAAGGTATACTTTTAAATCAGGTTTCCAGATGTTACAATCCCCAGTCACTAACATATGGTCATAAAATAAAATGGTGGAGTGGAAAGTGTCTACTTAGATCTGCCTGTTTTATCTCTGATTTCCTCTTCCACCTTTGCCTGGAATACCCCTCACCACTCCACTCTCCTCCCCGACCCCCAGCCACGTGTCCTTCTCCCATACCTCCTTCAGACCTTCCCTCAAATAGCACCTGTTTCTTATCAGCAAGGCCTTCCCTGATCTCCACATTTAAAATTACCTCCCATGACCCTCCCTTTCCTCTTTCTATGCATTTTATACTGTAGCACTTATTAACATCTTTCATAGTTTGAGTCACCCCAGAAGTAAATTTTGTGCCCAAAATTGGAATGTAAGTGGTTTCTTGGGGAGATGCTGCATGGTTACCCTACTCAAGTGGAGAAAAAGCTGAGGTACTTCTACACAAGCTTTCATTAGTCATTGGTTATGGACACTCAGGGACAGACTTAATTTCCTGCTTCTCTCAAAGTGAGCAAATACAAATAAGTCTTCTGTGATGACTCTGGATAAAGTCCCAAATGCAGATCTTGGCCCCTGAAATATAAGGGAGCACACTGAAGTGATGATATGATATGATATTTAGGGATGTGGGTGGGGCACCAATAATATATGCTGCGTCATCTGACATACCATACAGTTTATTGAGATAAATCATATATGTATATCTCAGTATATATCTCAGTATATATATATATACACACACACATATATATACACATATATATGTGTGATATGTATATATATATGTGTGTGTATCTATATATACTGAGATATATACTGAGATATATATATGATTTATCTATCTATATCTATATCTATATCTATATCTATATCTATATCTATATCTATATCTATATCTATATCTATATCTATATCTATATCCCCTTCTGGAATGTAAGTTCTATGAGGGAAAGTATTTTTGTCTGTTTAGTTCTCTGCTGAACTTAGAGTAGTACCTGGCAACCTGGCACTTGTTGGTGTTTGATAAGTATTTGTTGAATGAATGAATGATCTAGATCAGAGATTTTAAGCTGTGGGTTGTGATGCATTTAGCAAGTCACAAAATGAACTTTATGAGTCATGATAAGCAATAAAGATAGAAAGGAGGAAGCATGTTGTAGGTGGTAAGGGTAAATATTGTTTTCTAAAATATTTAACTTCAGCAACTTGATATATAATTATTGAATTAAGTGAAAATATATACATTAAATTTATATTGGGTCCTGAAGTAAAACAAATTTTTTATTCTAGGTTGTGGTCTTTGACAATCGCTGAACCATTTTCTCAGTTTAGAGACTACGAGATCGAGGATCAGAGAAGTGAAGGCTTTTCCAAGGAGGTCACAAAACTGAAACCTGGACCCGGGCAAAACAGGCCATGACATTAGAGCACTTCTGTGAGTCTAGCAAATGTTAGACACTGGCGGCACAGTTTATGAGCTGGAGGCCTCCAGCCAGGTCTCTCCTCAGAGCCAAAGGAAACCTGATCCTTTGTAAACATCTGAAAAGCCAAGTCACAAAAACTGTGAGGCTCTGGAGTCCTGTGGGTGGCTGAGAGGCTGGCTGGGCTACCAAAGGCTGCAATAACAGCATCTACCTGCCAGTTCCCTGTTCTCAGTACCTCAGGATTGGCTTGTTTTGCTATTTGCATATCGGCAGGAAACAGTCTTCCTAGCTACCCTGGTCTGCTAGCTATTTTCAATACTGTAAAAAAAAAAAAAAAAAAAAAAAAAAAAGCCACTAGGGAGTCCTGTTAAAAGTGATTTTCTTAAGCATTATCTTTATTATTATTTAATTCCATTAATTTCAGCTTGGAAGCAAGAACTTGCTCTGAGCCTGACTCTCTACTTGCTTGTCCTTTATTCTTTTCTTCTTTTGTATTTCCTACATGGAAAGAAGTAAGTGTAGGGCATTTTCCTGGCTTCAGAGCTTCAGGACTATGCTTCCGAGAGAACAGGGCGTCTGACTATAGTCAGCTAGAAGTTGTTATGTAGATTTCCTCCATAACCCAAGGTTCTTTGCTAGAGCCAAAGAAACGGCGGCTGATCATGGTGACAAACAGCTGTTAAACACACCAGTGCTCTGTTTGCTGCTGCCTGTCTTTAACTTCCTGTCCCCAAGAAATACTTCCCAGGTGGGGAAACAGGCACAGTGGCTCCCCGTTGGATTGCATCTAAAGGCAGGGTATGGCTATGGGTAGGGTCTGGTTTAAGCAAAAACCAAATCAAAACAAAACAGAAAAACCCCACCAGTTTGCAGGGACCAGAGGGGTTAAGATGGGCTATTTGGGAAGTGAAAGTACACTCCCCAAATGCTGTTTTTTTCTAGACATTACAAACATATTAACTTTCAATGTTTATGAGTAAGGGGGTGGAGGGGGTGATAGCAAAAAGATGGTGGCTGAGCTAGCAAGGGTGGATTGCAGTTAGCAGGGCGGATTGCAGCTAGCAAGTGGCGTTGATTGGTTGGCAGAAAAGCGGACGGCAGATTGCAGATCGTGTGGCTCCTGCCTCTTGTGTCTCCAACCCAGCCGCCAGTGAGAATATAGTGGTGTGACTCCCCTATCTATGGCTCTGTGGGCGTTCCTTTTTGGCCTCACCATGTCCTGCATTCTTATGTGGGGAGCGGGACCAGAGACCCCGCATGCCACCCTGCATGACATAGATTCTCTCTGTCTAACACATTGCAACACAAGCTGCTTCCTTGCAAAGTGAGAAAAGCCACCAGCAGGGCTGAGTGAAACCAAGCCACAGCTGGGACACTTGGCAGGCTGTATGCTTCACCAGGTCCTGCCAAGGAAACCATGGCCAGCCACTTCTCCCAGTCCTTCTCAGGCCCTCTTCCACACTTGTGGGGTTCCTTTGTTGGCTTCAATCATGAAATCAACTGTTGGTCCTATGGGAGGAACAAGGAGAGGATAGACTCATTCCTACCTTGGGATTTACAACTGGGGAAAGAGATCAGCTGGGCAAGTGGCAGAGCGCCTTCCCTTTTGTTCCCTTCACTTTTCTCCTGCCCCTCGTTGACTAATGACAGAAGTCATATGTGCCATGGTTTCTCACACAGGCAGCATGTGGCTGCCAAGGCAAACACATCACTCTGCACCTGGACTGAAAGGCAAACAACATCACTGGTTGTTTATATGATAAGGCAGACCTTAGTTCTGTCTATGGAGATTCATGACACCCATCTTACACTGCACTCAGGATAAAGTTGTTTGCTTTTGTGTAGTTGTACCACCTGTCTTCTCTCACACAGCATTTAAACGTGTAAACATTGATTGATGCTCTCAGGCCCAGTGTATATTACTCCTTTGCTTGAGTCAGTTGGCATATTCTGTTCCTGAATTACAAAGGCCACAGGAGTTTACACGCTTACTGAGAAGTGGGATTGCTCATAAAATTGTCCTGCTGTTTACTCTTGTCATAAACATTTTTCTTAAAAGGAGACTACAGTTATGTTCATCAACTACACAAGTCTTCCAGGAAATAATACTTTTCATAATGTTAACTCTCTAACACTGCTATTGCAATTTTGGCAATTGCATAGTTCCAGTTTTAATGTCTGATACAATGTCCTTTCATGTACTTGTATGCATAAAACAGAGGCCTAAAATGGCAGCCTTAGCAGTGAAATTGAATGTAGCTCATAGACTTCTTTTCAAAACTTGAGAACGTTTACCATAAAATTTATATTTGCAGCTTTTCTTGAAAAACACTGTCTCTGTGGAACTCACATTCCCACCTTTCAATAGTCCACTTTCACTGACCTGTGACCTACCCTCTCCAGTTCAGGCCAGTCTCCTATGCTCTCTGCCCTCTCCCTGACCCTGAAGCTTCATGTCAGTTGCTATTTATTGTTCTACTTGCATTGTTTTTCTTAGACTAGAAATATAGTTTTCTGTGCCAGGTTGCTATTAAAAATGAGAAAACAAAAGTTGAACCCCATGATAGAGCCCCATGTTTCTAGAGAAACACATGGAAAGATCATAATTGTTCAATGAAAGGTTATTTTTTTATACCCAGACTTGCTTCACTCATTCAGGTTGCCTTTTGCCTGCTGTGTGTATGTGCGATTGAGACCCCTGGTATATCCTGATTCCAACACCTTCCCCACACATTCTGAAAAGCTAGCTCTCTTGCTATAGCTTGTCTTCTGTCTTACCTTCAGTTCTCTACCTCATTCCTTTTATAACACCTCAAAGAAACTCATGTCAAATGATTTGAGAAAATAAGAGACCAACTGATAAGATTAGAATTCACCATGGTCATCAGAAAAGATAAAAATGAAATTAAGAGATAATAGGAGAGGTGTGGTTTTTTCCTTGCTGCTGATTGGTTAGAGAACTAAAGTGACTATAGTTTGAACAATCAGTGTTTTCATCACATATGGGTAAAATTTGCATTAATTTTCTTCAAGATGCACATATAAAATTCTGCAAAGGTACCCAAGATGGTGACCATGAATACCCTTTATTTTTATTAAAGCCTCGCATTAGGGATTTTAGGAAAGTGCTTTGAGGCAGAAAACAGTTTCCAAAACAAAGCCACGATACGTCAGATTGAGAAACTAGTTTTCTTCCTGTTAGTAAAAAGCCAGTAGAAGACGAGAGAATGGAACACAGATATAAGGGTATTGAAAAAGGTGATCTTTCATTAAATGTTGCCTAAGTATCTACTACAGCGCCAGGAGAATTTTATAAATCCCTGAGGTACTGCAGAGCACCCCCTGCAGTGAATACCAGGGACCTATAATTCTTCCTTACCACCGTCCCAGTAAAGAGCGCCTTAGTAGGCAAAGCACTTCAAAATTAGAAAAGCCCTTTCTGTATTAGAAAGGTGTGATTCATCCAGAATGAGCCATGGAAAAAAATAAAAAAGTGTTTTTTAGGACAGATAAGCTGTAAGAAAATGAACTGTAGATATGGATGAGTCAGGAAAGGAGGGAGCTTAGAATTTCAAGGAAGGAATCCATCTGTTTTGGATTTAAAATGAAAGTTATTTTGCAAGAATTTATATTCCAGCTGGCATGTGAGGGAAATAGGGGCCAGGGAGAGTTTTAGAGGTAAATAGCTAAGAGGGGAATACTTCCTGGATTTTAGGGCAAGAAAGAAACCCACACATACACGATTATTTAATATTTGCCATATTTTCTTTATCTCTCATTCTGTGTGTGTGTATACATATATAAACATATATGCATATCTCTCTCCCGCTCCCTATGTATATATAGATAATATACATATTATGTATAAGTTATAACATACTTGTATATTATATATATAATATGTATATTATATATACAGAGAAAGGGAGAGAAATAGGGAGAGAGCTATGCATATATGTATATACATATATGCTTATACACACAGTGAGAGATAAAGCATATATATATATATATATATATATATATATATATATATATATATATAATCACTATTTTATCACTCACAGAAACATTTGATAGAAAGTTGCAGGTAGCACAAGACTACACCTGTCATGCTTTAGCATGCAGCATTGAGGAACATGGACATTCTCCTATATAACTAGACCAAGATTCGTTTAAGGTCTTGCATTTGATTGTCATGCCTCTTTATTCTAGAACACTCACCCTGCCTTCCATGCCTCTGCATTCAATCTGTTGTGATATGATACTTTGAAGTACATGAAGAAAAGCTAGCTTCATAGATACATATAGTTGGAAAGGGAATTTTAATAGTTTAAGTATTTTAATAACTTATTCAGATAATTATGGATATTCTTTTAAACAATACAGAAACTCAACAAGTAGCAGTTCCTTCAAAGTGAGCTGCAATGTGGAATCTGAAACCGTATCAGTGACCTTTTGGGAGCCTGTTGCACCAGAATCCATTGCTGTATGTTGTACTTCTAGAGTGGGTTTTTCATGGATGCATGATTCTGTAACATCATGCATGGGTCATTTCAAAAGTACTGGTTCACTGAGCTATCGAGGTCTTCCAAATGGTGACACTCTTCATTATGTAATATCAAAAAAATCACATTACTTGATACCATTAAGTCTTCAAGTACTGCGGCGCTGTCAAGCTCACAGTGATGAATTTTCTCAATTTCTAATTTCTCTGGAAAACTCAAATTTTTATCATTGGCAACAAATTCTGTCAGTTGTTTACCTTGATACAATAGGCTAATGTTATTCATTTCTGAGATAATGTCTGTCAAATACCCAAGTCTGAATAACCGTAGCATGTCATTTTTTTCTTTCAAGTAACACTGGGATTCTCTGGGGGGAAAAGCAGTTGGTTTAGCTTGCAAGCCAACCAATCACACGCATACGTTTCCTCTCACCACCATTATACTTGTGTATGAGGGAAAGCGTTTATGTGAACTTCCCATTTTATCACATAGCATAAAAGATTTGTACTCAAGGTTTGCAATTTCATAAAATTAATAAATTTTACTGCTTCATTAAGGATATTTGCTTTTTTAAATTAAAGTTTATTGGGGTGCCAATGGTTAGTAAAGTTACAGAGGTTGCAGGTGTACAATTCTGTAATACATCATGTATAGATCACCTTGTATGTGCTTAGGTAAAACTGGCTGTTTTGATTTTTTTCTCGTGTACCCATGCTTCTAAAGAAGACCACGGCGGCTAACCGTGTAGGCCGTGTCTTGACTTACACTAAAGTGTCAGCAGTTTTACCCACTATGGCTTGCATTAGTGCAACTATCAACGCCGTGAAAAATGCACATTATTATTATTAGGCTACTCTTACTACAAAAACAATTTTGACCTTGTAGTCCTAGCTCTGAAAGGGTCTTAGGTATCCCCAGAGGTCCATGGAGAATCACTGTGTTCAAGGCTATGGGTCAATTCAGTTTTAATTCTGCTGGTATGCTTTCTGCTAGGTTTCAGGGAGAATACCTACTAAATTGTCTGAAACTTAGTCTTGAGGAGCTAAAAATCCAGTGGAGAAAACAGACATGTGTACCACTGGGTAAAAACCACGCTAAACACTGGCCAGTGTGGATGCTGAGGAGGGAGTAATTCTTTTGAGTTGGGGTGGTCGGGGAAGCCTTCTCAAAAAGATCATTTGTCCCGGGCCTTGCAAACCACATTCGATTTCCATGTTCCACGCAGAGATATTGGCCCCTGCACATACATAAATCTCTGAACCCTTAAGGAATGGCAAGGCGCCTGGGATGGCTGGTTGATAGGGTGCCTCAGAGAAGTGGTGCCATGAAACTGGGACATTAGGTGGTGGCTGGTTTGAGAGGACCCTTGGGACAGAGCCAAGAGTGCAGTTTCCAGGCTCTTGGCCCCACGTGGGAAGGTGCTGGCTCAGGTAGTAAATGGCCATCAACTGTGATTGGATGGCCATCAGCTGTGGCTAGTTGGCCGTCAGCTGTAACCAGTGAGCCATTGGCCACTAATATAACTGCCGTGGCTATGCTAGCAGCAAATGGGGGCTAGCAAGAAGGTGGTGGCTCAGCTAGCAAGAGCAGATTGCAGTTAGCATGGCGGATTGCAGTTAGCAAGTGAGGTTGGTTGGCAGAGAAATGGATGGCGGATTGCGGATCCTGTGGCTCCTGCTTCCTGTGTCTCCAACCCAGACGCCAGTGAGACTACTGTGGTATGACTCCCCTATCTATGGCTCCGTGGGTGTTCCTTTTCAGCCTCACCATATCCTGAGTTCTTATGTGGGGAGTGGGACTAGAGACCCCACCTGAAACCCCACGTAACAACCCTGAAGGCTTTGGGAATGCATAGTCTTTTTATGTCCCACTGAGCAGACACATTAATTTAGCCTAGAGCAGTGGTTCACAAAATGCGGTCCTAAGCCAGTAGCATCAGCATCACCCCTGAACTTGTTAGAAATACAGATTCTCAGACCCCACCAAGATCTGCTGAATCAGAAACTCTGAGGGTGGGGCCCAGCAATCTATGTCTCAATAGTTTTTCTTGTTAAGATTCTGATGGCTGCTAAAGTTCAGGAACAACTGACCTGGAGTCCAGAGTGCGTTTCTTTTAAGAGAAGTCCCACCTGCAATAGAATCAGCTGGGGGGCGGGGGGTTGTATGTGTGCTACACCTGTGTATCCCTGGGCCCTACCTCAGAGCTACAGAATGAGAACCTCTGAAATACAGCCCAGGAACCTGCATGTTTGCAAGCTAGCCAGGGGATTCTGATTACAGAATGAGCATCACTGACCTGGTAGAGATGAGGCTGGAGGAAAACTTCTTAATTGTTACGAAATATTGTATTTTGATAGAAGGAATTTTGGAGGAAGAAATAAGAACTTCACTTTTCACCTAATTTCCATTGCAAGTCACTATCTACTGTGTTTCCCCAAAAATAAGACCTAGCCGGACCATCAGCTCTAATGCGTCTTTTGGAGCAAAAATTAATGTAAGACCCGGTTTATATTATATTATATTATATTACATTACATTACATTATAGTATAGTATATTAAAGACCTGGTCTTACATTATAGTAAAATAAGACGTAGTCTTACATTAATTTTTGCTCAAAAAGACGCATTAGAGCTGATTGTGTGACTAGGTCTTCTTTTCGGGGAAACACGGTATTGCATTTTTACAGGGTCAAAAGTGAACCACAAAGTTTCTATAGATTCACCAAGTAGAACCACCGTTCTTTTCAGAAGGCTCTTCGTATATTCATGATCTTTACAACTTGTGTGGAGTTGGGAAGTGGGAGCATAGTCGGTGACTATATGCACAGATAATTGCAAAGCACAATTTAAGATTTTTTCTGCTAGAGGAGACTACCAGAATGAAGGTACACATTATAATTATCTAAAATGAAAGTTTTATCTCCTGGTAGTTACTAAGAGCATCTAGTTTTGTTTTACTCTAAGCTAAGTATATGTTAAGAGACACCCACAACTTAATTCCCTTAAAGAGTTAGTTACTCTAATCAGATGTGTTATTTTCTTAATCTCTACAGTAAACTTCAGTTAGATATAATGTTGCTGGATGTCAAGTGGGCAGTAATTTGCCAGGCACTTAAAAATTATGAAGTATCCCACACAGATCTGTGGGAGGTAAAGGAAAATGCATTGAGGGGATTTAGTTGACATATATGAGCCTAAAAAGTGAACACTAATCTAGGGTATTTGACCAGCAAAGACTCTTGAAGACTTTCTGTGCAACTGTATGTGAATGGGACAGGAGCGGGTAGAACCAGGAGAAGGTCAGAGCTTAAGGACAAGGGATATTTGAAATTTGCAGTTTTTTTAACCTTTCTTTTGCCAAAAGGAAAATAAAAGCCATTTAATATGCTTTTACATATAAATCTTATAAACAAAATAAGAATAGGAAAGATTAGTTATTTTGTTGTACTTGGCTAGTGTCTTAGTTTGAAAGTGGCTGAACTTTTGTTCTCTAAGTTTTGTAAAGTACTTTCAGGGTAAATATTACCCTAAAATCAGAAAAACGCAGTACTGCATATTTAATTCTGAGTTTTCCCCTGCTCTATATACCAGAGACCATCCAAATACAAAGTTTTCTGTGATTAGGTAAAGTCAAAAGACATTCGTTTTTCATTTGGAGGAAAGTTTCACATAGCCAGAACAGTTTTTAAAAAGTTCCAGCAAACTGAATTAAATTTAGATTTTTAACGTAGGTCTCCCATAAGCTAGAGAAAAGGTGGGGTCGAAGGAAAAGAAAAGTGGTTCTCAGAACCCACCTGAAGGCACTTCAATCAGAGTCTATGCTCCTTATGGATCCTCTCTAGTCCCATTTGCACAGGGACACTGGGTTCTGAGGTGCTTGATAGAAAATGAAACTGCCCTGCCTGATTCACAGATGTCACAAGCACCTGCAGAAAGGCCAAAGCTGGCCCCAGCACAGGGCATATGCTACCTAAACACACTAAAACTGGTCAAAGGGCAGAGATGGGTCAGAAAGCATAGTTCTTGGCCTTTCATCTAAAAGAAAAGTCTGCCCATGATAATTTAGAGACACATACTCTTTTAAGGAATCATGTGGGAAGAACTTGCCTCTGTATTAATTGAGAAAAGCAAATCCCAGCCCACTGGGACTCGGGGTCTTCTCTGCTTTAGAACTGTCCACATTGGTAAGATTAGCTATGTCTCTCAAGTGGAAATGCCGTCTCTGCAGATAGGCAATTGCAGCCTCCCCACCATTCACTATCCGTCTGGAGGGAGCAGTTTCAGTAAGCAGATGACTGACGTGGCTTTCCTGCCAAAACCTGCAGTGCTTGAATGAGCAGCCCCTTAATATTTTTTATCGTTATGAATACCCACTTTCAAAGTGATCTCAAGTTTGTTGTGACTCTTCCATGTGTGAAGTACTGTGTATGCTGGAGCCAGTGGAAGGCTCCAAGGAAAAAGAGCTCTTGCTCCCATCCCTCAGGAATCTGCAGTTCAGAAAAGGACAAACAAATACGCAAACATTTTGAATACAAAGCAGATCCCGATAAGTGCCATAATGGAGGTGGAGAAACAATAGCTCACAAAAAAATGCATAAACACAAGTACAAAGCACACGTACACACTCCTGCACACGTACAGAGAGGACTGCGCATTTCTAAAGCAAGTCTCGTTAATTCACATTATATATATATCACCAGTTCTTTTATCAGTTTAACTGTAGGAGAGGGAGGCACATTCTTTCAGAGTGAATATCTGCTTTTTTTTAGCATAGATGAAAGCATATTCAGGAGATTTATTTATTTTTCGACACCAAAGAAATACCAACAATAACAACACTAGAGAAATACCATTTAAAACTTTGGACCAATTTTATCACACAGTTTTATGATCATTTAAAAACAGTGTTTGCCAAATCCAGATCTGAACACTCCTTGTCGATGCAGAAGAGATAAATGCATAATATAAATGGGATTAGTGAATGTGAAATGTTCAACAAAACGTGATGTACCAGTGGAATCTAATGATGTCCGCCTGCAGGTGGGAGCAAGGTGAACAGGGGAGATATTTGGGGCAGTTTTTCAGAGCTTGTGGTGGGTATCAGAAGAGATCCCGTAAGGCTGATACTTTCTCAATAACAACAGCTTCACCAAATACTCACAGAAGGCCTTCCATTGGAGTGCATTATGTTGGGAATACACAAGTCACAAATGACATGTGCCCTCCAGGACCTCCCAATACATTGGGAAAACAAATCAAAATGTGCCAAAGGACAGATGAATGATATAGAAGAGAAAAATCCCCAGGGGTCTAGAGGGAGGAGAGATTCCCAGGAGCAGGAAGGGTGGGAGGGCCTGGGAGGAGGCTTCTAGGAGAAGATAGGATTTGAGTTAGGCCTTCATCATCAGGTAGGATGAGACGGGCAGAGAGGAGGCCAGCATTCCAGGCAGAGGAAGTATTTCTCTCCACACACCCACATTCATACCATGTTTTGCATCCAATTTCAGAGGATGTTATGAACCCCATACAGTCCCATGGACCTTCTGGAAGTCCACAGACCTGAGGTCAAGATGCATGGCCCTATCTAGCGTTTATGAAATTGCAATACTCTGTGCTAGTTGGGCCAAATAGGATTCCTTTTTTTGTTTTGTTTTGTTTTGTTTTGAACCAGTAGAATAGGAAGCAGCATATAACACTTGGTAGTTAGGAGAAAAACCCTTCTGTCACCCAAATTACTTAATTATAAAAACAAATTACTCAAGTGTAAAAACATGCTTTTGTATGTACCCTATTTCCTTCCCCATTGCTTGTTTCTGAATGTTTAATTTTGTGTGTTTGAAAGTAATGAAAGTTTATAATATGGTCCTTTCTGGATATAAAGAGAAGCACTTGAAAATTCTTTCAAAACATGATCTGATGAAAACCACATGAAAAGTGACCAGACTTGCTGCATTTAAAAGAATATGTCATAATCCCTATGGATTTTATCTTCTTCAAAAACTGATTGCCATCTTCTAGTTTTGTTCTGGGTTGTTTCAGGGTCCCTATGAGCAGATAACTAAGCTTAGGTTTGCTACAGTAATATGATGAAAACACTTATAGGCTTTATATAACCAGTCGTGTCACAGTGGGACGGCAGGACATCCAGGCCACTTCTCCATTTACAGCTGGAGAAACAGGAGCTCAGCCTCTTGGGAGGAGTATTACCCATGGTACCTCTGCAGAGCTGGAGAGCTCTGACTTACTTCTGATCTTGGGCTCTAGCCATGGCTTCCTACTCCCCACACAGTGATTTGGCCAGAGAGGCAATATTCCCTGAGGAAATAAGACAGATTCTCAAAACTTTTTCTGGGGAGACCCAACTAATGGATGAGAAGAAAGTCACCTGCAGGATAACCTCCCATGAGGCCTCATGGTAATGTATTTTTTCTTTTTCTCAGCAGTAGCACAGATAAGAGTTTATGGGATATTTGAGGTGTCACGTAGTTATTATTTCATTCCTCTCCCTCCCAGTGATATGGATCAGCATCACCTTCTTGAGAATCCTCACTAAGCAACACATCAGTATTTATGACAGTACTTATGTCATTGCATGCATCCCAGAGATATGGGGTGATGCAGTGATTTGTGGTTCTGGGACTCCATTGGATGTAGTATCATTAGATACTTAACTCTAATAATCTTGAATGGAGAAATAAAAGAATGTTACAAAATAAGCCTATCCAGACCTGCACATCGAGGAGGCCTGTAGATCTACTCCTACCTCTGTCACCAGCTAACTGTGTGACAGTGGGTCTAATTTAATCTGTTCCTCATTTTCCTCCTTCATAAAATTAGGGAACTAGACTGGATGACCTCAAAACTCACCTCTCTCTAATCTTGTGAGTTTATAACTTCACACAAAGATCTTTTTTTCTTTTACAGTATTTGTTTTCCATAATTATCAAAGGATTTTTTTTTCAATGAAGAAACTCCCAATACTAAATTTTAATTCACTTAATTTTCCCACAAAGCATTCTGACCATCACTTTTCAGAAAGGCTACAATGAAAATAAAATGAACTCCAGAAGACTATTGCTCTGTGGAATATACAGGGATTAAATAAGGGAATATACATAAAATGCTTCACACATCTCAAGTACTTAATAAATTCTCAATAAATGGAGACAATAAATGTTATTGCATATACTAGCTGATGGGGATAGATAAAACGTGAAACAAGACAGACAAGAACTACTGCGCCATAGCAATTCCCAAGTTGACCCATGTGGTTTTAAAGCTTGATGAGCAAATGTTCATGATCCAAAGGTGCCCTCTTCCCTTTGTTCCTACCCCATGAAGGACTAGGGAACAGCCCCATAGGTGGAGTGAGTATAAGGTACTGCACCAAGGGAAATAACACTCTCGTGCTATGATTTGCCAAAAACTCGTATAGACAGAGTTGCTTTTACTCAACAAAGTCCATTCCAGGCTTATGGTCTTCGGTCTTCTCTGCTGTTCAGAGTACAGGGACACTGGGTTTGCCTAACATGATGTAATTACCCTCCCATCAAATTATTTACTTGTGTTTATTTAATTCCTTTTACGAGCTAAGAAATAACAATAAAGTGCAGCAAATATTGTGGGGAAGTTCCATGGGTTCATGCTGGTTAACCCTTCTGTACTTACTAGATGCAAGCTGTACATAAAATAAAGTGATTCCCCCTTTTCCCATATTTAGAAAAACCTTAATTTGGGCACATCAACAACCAAAAATTTCACAGTGAAAAATGATTAATGCTCTCAGTGACCAAGTTGAGCAGGTAAGCCTGGATCTACTGTTGGGTTCACTATTCTATTTAGGTTTTAGAAAGATCAAAACAGCAAATTTACCATTTCTTCCCTGGTAGGATAATCATTAAAGAATCTTCCTATCCTTTAAAATACACTGATTAACACATAAGAAAACACTAGTTTTTCATCTTCCTCTCCCTTAACATATGCTCACATTTGGCCACATATAATGGAATTCAATTCCTAGGAGCAACCTAATTCAATTAGAAGATGTAAGACCGTGGATGTGTAGATGGTCCATGAGCTGTGGGGGCACAAAATGAATCAAGACGAGAAAAAATATGTAACTAATAAATGCAATATAATATATTCTTTCAGTCAAGCATTTATTTATAAATTTCTATTGCATTCTTACTATAAACTATTTTCTGTACTAGGTGTTGGCAATACAAAAATTAAAAACATAGTCCTGACTCTCTATTATCACAAATATTAAAGGTGGTAAGATAAAATGCCTCAGAATCTTAGGGAGAAGAAAGAGAGTAAAAAGATAGAATTTTTGTTTTTTAAAGGAAGACTGCATGCTGACAAAAGAAATAAAATTATAAAGGTGTTAATGTAAAATTATGTCCAAGGCCACAGATGTAGAAAATAAAAGCAAGAACCATCATTTTTATGAAAAAATAACTTTGGTTATATTCTTCAGCAGAAGATCAAATTATTTAAAAAATCAATTAAATGTAAAATAGCTATGGGCAATAGTTACTGGTTGTGCCACAAACTCAGTAAACAAAGGACATAACAAGTAGAAATGAGAAAGCAAAAAAAAATACTTGTAAATCTTAACATAGTTCTTTGAAATGAGATGCGTATTCAAATAAATTTTCATCATGGTAACAAATAGGGGTATTTGGTGGTGGGAGAGAAAAACTGGAGTGAGGACAATTAAGCCAAATAGACATCCTTCTTTTAAAAATAATTAACAATTTAGAGGATTAAATCTTCTGTACAGGATTTAGACATAAAGAAAGCCAAGAGATACACTCAAAGAATCCCTGTGAGAAGAGGTTCTTGAAACTCTCTCCCAATTTTCCTGTCATAGTCTGCCCTGACTGGAAAAGCCAGTTCCATTGGATCCTACCACGATCGTACCTACTTAATACTAGACAAAATCTAATTCGAACACGGTATATCGAGAAGGAAAAAACTCAATTAAGAGAGATAATTAGTTTCTGGTACAAATGTAGTTTTGTTTCAGACCATTCCGAGAATGACAACAGTCCGATGTGCCTGGTCTTGCCCAGTAGCTTGCACAATGTGCCTCTGTAAATCTCTTTTCCTATCCAAATAGAAAACGGTGAGATTCAGCAGACCTCATGGTTCTTGGCCTCTCACTGTCTTATATAAATATGTTGGCATCAGCAATGGGAAAAGCTAATGAAGTCTTTATCCATCTCTCAGCTCTCAGGACAGAATGGAATTATTATTATTATTTTTTGATTATAGAATTGTTGAGTGTTTTATTATTTCTTTGCACTGGAGAAATAATATTTCAACTGCTAAGTTTGCCCTAAATCTACAACTCAGGATCTCTGTCTTTCCCAAGAGCAGGAGTTATATATTTAGAAGCACGCTCGTGAGCCCTGGTGAAGGTTCTCCCTTTATTTATCTTGATGAGGAAAAGTAGATCAAGCAACCACAAGAATTAGGAATAACCTGGATTGGAGGAAAGATAACGAACAAATTGTTGTCTGGGTCCCTGAAATTGCACTTTGACTTTGAAAAATGAATGTAATAATATTCCATCAAAATTGGTTTGTGTCTTCTAAGCTTAATGTGGTTGGAACATAAGACACAGAAGATCACCGTCCTACTACGCACCCAGGATATTTTGGTCGTTAAGCTCTCTATGGTTTATATTTGGAAAGATCATAATTGACTCTTAAAAGTGCATTGGTATCATCATTGAAATGGATTTAAAATGAAAAGAAAGATCATACTTTTGTCAAAATCTAATCTTTAGGCTTAATGGGGACCCCCTAGTATGGACCTTTCTATGGTGATAATTTTTTTTTATTATGGTGATGGTTCTAAGAGTGTTCCAGAGAACTCTTAAGGGAGCTGACCACTTTAGTAGTGAGTTAGTTACTCCGGTATACCTCACGTCAGATGCTATTAACAAAATCTGGATTAAAAAAAAAAAGAAACAGAAAACATTATGTACCTTATAAAAGACTCCATTGTATTATCATATTACACATTAATTTCCTCGTGTGTTAAAATATAATTTAGACTTTCAGAATAAATCTATAGTTTAAAACTTGATGTACCAGAAACCAACTAATTAGGACTTTAACTGTTTATTTTTTCTCTATAGACTACTGTTGTAACAAAGAAGCAAATCACTATAACAAAACATTGATTTCTGGGATTTATTGACTTATATATTTGATCACATTATTTGCATATTTATTTACATATTTACAAAGTAGATTGGTTTATGCCCAATCGTCCTCTTTCCCCTAATTTCCTTCTTCCCTTCCTCTTCTAAGCTCATAAATATTAACTGAACACCAGTTGTGTCCCAAACCCATGCTACATGCCAGCAATACAATAGTAAACAAGTTAGGTCAGGCTCCAGGCATGACGGAGGTTACGATCTACTGGGAATATAAACGAACAAGCAGGAAATTCCAGTACAGTCTAGAGACAGACAATAAAGGAGATAAATCTTACATCTGGAGGTGCAAATACACTCTTTGGAAAGAATACAATCTTTGAGCAATTGTAGAACTGAGATACAGTTGAGAGGACAGTTTAGAGCAAGGATGTCCAAACTTTTTTCAACATTTTTTACCAACGGCCAGATGTGGTAAAATACACAAACAGCCGGGTCACTCACTCGAAGTGAAGTACATATTGCCTCACCTGGTTTATTTAAGTAAATTAAATGTATTTTTGGAATTTGCTGCCGGCCAATTAACAATAGATTGCGGACCGCAGTTGGCCCATGGCCCGCAGTTTTGACACCCCTGGTTTAGAGAGTAGCAAGGGAAGGGTACGAATGGAGACAAGAAGACTAACTGATTAGAAGGATATCAACAGTTATCCAAGCTAGGGGTGATATGACCTTGAACTGCAGTGGTGACAGTGGGGATGGGGTTTAGTAGTTGCTCTCCAAAGATATTTGAAATGTAGTATCATTAGGTGGCTTTAAAGAATGAGTTTGTGAGTGTGAATGCGAGTGTGTGTGTGTGTGTGTGTGTGTGTATTGAGTTATGGAGAAAGAGGGAGAAGGAGGAGTCAAACATGGTTATATAATTTCAGGTCTTGACAACTATGATGATATGATGATGCCTGAAATACAGAATACAGGAAGAGAGGCAGGTGTAGGGTAAGATTATGAATTCAATTTAGTGAGAAATTAAATTAAAATGACTAGTATACAGTTGGCTATATGGTTCTGAAAATGAGAAGAGAGATCTTGTTGGAGATGCAGAACTGGGTCATCAGCATAAAAAATGATTATTAAAGCTGTGAGAGTAAGAGAGGCCTCTTGAGAAACATGTGCGAGTAAGAGGAGAATTTAGCTGATACCTGTCCATTCTGCTCATCAATGGATCAGTGTATCAATAGTCATGTATACAAATCAGCTGACAGCGTTCTCCTCTTGTGACCTCTTCTCATCTGTAAAGATTTCCGATTATGATTTCTTGTAAGACTTTCCAAAATGTATTGCAGGGGAAACTGCTTTGGAGAACCATCTGGATGCCCAGGTGCACACAGAGTTCTGGCTCCATTAATGATTGGCTCAAGCCACCCAAAAAGTGTGTTGACCCATTTCTTCACTGAGTTTGTTCCTGGGTTTCACAGAGGTGTAGACAGTTGTGGAAAACGCTTTAGATATAGGTTACTTTAAAAGCTGTCATGTTTCCTGTGTACAATTATGTCAGTTACAGTCACATAACAGGTCAAACTGGGAAGAGAAGGTAGGATCATATCTACCTCCAATCCATATAGAACTGTGCATCCCTTTCTAATAGAAATTCTCTCTTATAGTCTGCTGACCTTCAGTACAAAGTGCCAGACTTGTCATTTTAAACCAGACATTGATTTGTTCTAGAAAAAAGCTAATGGCAGGTATGTATGTGTATGATGGTGAGTCTCTGTTTAAGAAGGTTCAGGAAGGGAACAGCATTTGATAACTATAAAACCAAGCAAGTTTAGGGAAGAATACCAAGATGGCACAGTAGGTAAACGCTGTGCTTACTTTCTCTCACGATCACATTAAAATTACAACTAATCTAGAAAACAACCATCATTGAGAATCACCTAAAATCTTGCTGAACCAAAGTTCTACAACAAAACCCGTGCAGAAGAAGCCACCTCAAGACTCGTAGGAGGGGCAGAGATGTGGAACAAGTTGGTCCCACACCCACATGTGACCATTAAAGATACGGAGGGATATTTCAGCTGTGGAGGTAGTCTGCAGAGGAACGACAGGTCCGAGCCCTACCCCAACCCAGAGTTCCAGTGCTGGGAAGTCCCCATAATTTCTGGTTGTGAAAACCAGGGGAGATTGTGGCTGAGTGAGACTGAGTGCGGCTGGATTCCCAGGTGCTCTGCTTAAAGGGACTGTGTGCATGTGTGCACGCATGGACTTACCCACCAACAGAGTCACTCGCTCTGAGCTCCAGCACTGGGGCAATAGCTGGAAAGGTGGCAGGGACATATGGTGGGGACCTGAGTTGCCTGGCTTGGGACAGGGACTGCAGAGGTAGCTTTCTCCTGGATGGAAGAGCTGGCAGAGGCCATTGTTTCTTTGTTGAGACCTTCCCTTTCCCAGAAAGTGGACACAGGTGGCCACCACATCTGAGTCTCTGCCGTTCGTTTGCCATGCTCTGGTGATTTGAGATCCCACCCCCGCCCCAAATTTGGGGCACACCCAAGCCACTTCCATGGCTTTTCTGTACAAATTGCCTGCCTTACCTCAGGCAGCAGACTTTCCTAGGGTCTCTCAAAGGTTCATGGAACCCAGAGAAGCTGCATTTGCCTTGAGTGTGTCCTGTACCTCTGGCTGATCAGCCCTAAGCTTTGCATGAGTGGCAGCCAACCTTGGTTCATGGTTTGGCCTCTCAAGGCACATCCAAGTATGGCACTAGTGGCAGCCATTTGCGGATTTCTTTGTGGCTCCTGCCAGGTGGTCCTGGGTGGGGCATAGACTGTGGCTAAACTTGACTAATAACGTATCTCCTCCAAGGTGGTCCTGGGGCTGGCACCCACAGTGGTCAGCTTCAAAATGAGCTGGAGCATTACCCAGCTGCCTCCAAGTACAACACACACAAGGGGCAGATTGGGCAGGCACCAGAGTCCTGCTGAGGCAGATCCTGCTCTATAGGATCAGCCCCTGCCCAACAACTCTTCCACTGAAGTCAAGGCCAGTCCTCACAACCAGGGAGCCCAAGGGTCAGTTCCTACCATTGAAGTGCAATTATCAACCAAGACTCAACTACAAGAAGAGGGCACACACAACCCACAAAAGGGACATACCTGGAGTGCATGGCTCAGGTGACCAGAAAGACTGTACCACTGAGCCCCACAGTACACCTACTACATAAGCCACTCTACTAAGACCAGAAGACATAGCAGGCCTACCTAATACACAGAAACAAACACAGGGAGACAGCCAAAATGGGGAGACAAAGAAATATGACCCAAATAAAAGAACAGAAGAAAGCTCCAAATAAAGAACTAAACAAAATGGAGACAAGCAATCTGTCAGATGCAGAGTTCCAAACATGGGTTATAAGCATGCTCACTGATCTCAGGGAGAACTTCAACAAAGAGATAGGAAACATAAAAATGGAGATAGAAAACATGAAAAAGAACCAGTCAGAAATAAAGAATACAATAACAGAAATGAAGAATATATTACAGGGAATCAACAGTAGATTAGACAAAACAGAAGATCAAACCAGTTATGTAGAAAATAAAGTAGCAGAAAACACCCAAAGAGAACAGCAAAAAGGAAAAAGAATGCAAAAAACTAAGGAGAATTTAAGGGGCCCCTGGGACAACATCAAGGTACCAACATTCACATTATAGGGGTACCCAAAGGAGAAGAGAGAGAACAAGGAATTTAAAACCTAGTTGAAGAAATAATGACAGAAAACTTCCTTAACCTGGTGATGGAAACAGATATACAAGCCCAAGAAGTGCAGAGAGTCCAAACAAGATGAACCCAAAGAGGTCAGCACCAAGACATATCATAATTAAAATGTCAAAGGTTAAAGACAAAGAGAGAATCTTAAAAGTAGTAAGAGAAAAGCAGTTATTTACCTTCAAGGGAGCCCCCATAAAAATGTCAGCTGATTTCTCAACAGAAAATTTGCAGGCCAGAAGGGATAGGCAGGAAATATTCAAAGTGATGTAAAGCAAGTACCTGCATCAAAGATTATTCTGCCCAGCAAAGCTATCATTTGGAATTGAAAGACAGATAGAGCTTCCCAGACAAGAAAAAGCTAAAGGAGTTCATCATCACCAAACTAGTATTACAAGAAATCTTAAAGGGACTTATTTAACATGGAAGAGGATTAGGTAGGGATGAAAAGGGGAAGGGATTAAGAAGTACAAATTGGTTGTTACACAGTCGTCATGGGGATGTAGGGTATAGCATAGGGAATATAGTGAATAATATTGTATGAACTATGTATGGTACCAGATAGGTATTAGATCTATCAGGGTGATAGATGAGAATAAGATTGGGGGCAGGGTGAGAAAGTTGAAGGGAGTAAGAAATACAAATTGGTAGTTACGGAATAATCATGGGGATGTCAAGTATAGGGAATAAAATCAATAATATGGTAAAAAGTATGTATAGTTCCAGGTGGTACTAGTCAGGGGGATCACTTCCTAAATTACATAAATGTCTAACCACTGTGCTGTACACCTGAAACTAATATAAAATATTAAATGTCAACTCTAATTGAAAATTAAAAAAAGGGGGAAAAGATCAATAATGTTGTGATAACATGGTACAGTGTCAGATGGGTGCTGGATCATGGTGATTACTTCTTTAGCACAGGAATAAAATAAAAAAATATGGTAATAACACTGTGAAGAACTAGGTGGGTACTGTTGAATAACTAGGATGTACACCTGAAACTAGCATAATATTGTATGTTAGCTGTATTTTAATTAAAAAACCTTTTAAAAAATATATTGGTGTTAAAAAAAAACAAGCACTTTTATACTGAATGTAAATAAAATTATCCATCTTTGTTTTTTGAAAAACCTATGTGCTTTTTTAGTATACTCAAAAACGATTGAAAGGAAGAAGAAGGACAATTAGGAACACACCTTATATCAACCAGAACAAAGGACAGCCATCTACATTCCATGAAATTTCCAGACAAATTCCAGGCGAAGTCTACAATGATTCCTTTGGGAATTTTGTTCAAACCAGAGTTTGGAAATTATTCATTTTGAGGAAAATGCCTTTAAAATAATGTAAGCACTATGGCAAAGCTATATAGTTCAGGCTGGTTAAATAAGTATCCAAAAGTATTCAAAATAAGTATTCAACAGATAAGGACATTGAAAGTACAAGCATGTGATGAAATGCTTTGGGGATAACTAAAGGCAAAGAGGAAAAAAAAAACAACAGAAAAATTGGTTATGCCAGAAAAACGATCCAAAAACTAGGATTCTGCTTGCACAGGAGTGAACATCAACACTTGTTACATTGCCTGTTGAATTCCTGTCTAAGGATTAAAGAACTTTATACACATACAATACAGTGTTTTGAGGGTTCTTGAGTATGTATTTAAAATCTTGCAAAGAGCCCAGATGAGAAACACTCTACACAAACAAAGCACTTTTATTGTTTTATCTAATCATGGCTAAAACTCACCAAAGAAGCATCTTTCCACATGAAGGCACTTGAACATCAAAGAAAGAAACACAAGTGCTTAGCGTAACTGACACATCTTAAATTTTCCTCTTTCATGTTTTTTTTTTTGATGGTTAAGATTTTTTTCTTTTACAACTTGGGTTAAAAACAATTAAAGAATGTTTTCTCCTTACTAAACTCGTTTGTCCCAAAGTCACAGGACAGGATTCAACTTTTTCCTTCATGTCTGTATGATGCAACAGCACACTCCTTTGGCGCTGTGGAGGGAATGCATTGTATTGCCCAGATCATTCTCAGGTATGTTCAAAGCACTCAGATTTCTGTGTGGGGATATTAACAGTGGAATGAAAAACAGAAGAGTTCAGGGGATCTTAGTGTAGACCTAAAATGTTAGTGTTATAATGACCAAAATTTCCAGCCCTTTAATTTGCAATTTGGCCAATTGTAGGGGCCTAATGCAGAATCAAGGATGGACCTATTGCCTACCTGCTATTGGGCATAAAGGGATTCATCAGTAATAGCCTTGACTGCTACCAGGCCATATTAATAATATTCTTCCAGGGCAGGTATGTGTGCTGCCTGATGGTCTCAGTTCAGGTTCCAAACAGAAAGGGACTCCTTCTAAGAGTTTACACAAAGGAGTGGAAAATCCAAACAGAATATGCCACCAAAGAGAATGTGCCAGCAAAGAGGGCCCAGGTAGAAAACATTTAGAATAGAGAAGAGGCAGAGAGCTACAGTACCACATGCAGATTTCCATTAACCAGTAAAGGCAGCAGCCAGCCTTTTCCAGAATGACCTGGAGGAAATACTGTTGAATGTCAACTGTAATTGAAAAAAATGAACTTCTGCAGAAATTATTGATGAATGCTCTTCAACAAAGTTGAAGTTCCAAGGGTGATTTTAAGGTCTCTGAAGCAAGAACTGGATGTCCCCAAAAGATGGCTAAGGTTGGGGGTAGGGGTAGGGGAAGGGGGCTAGG
The DNA here is from genome assembly GCF_036562045.2 of Rhinolophus sinicus. Taxonomy (NCBI): domain Eukaryota; kingdom Metazoa; phylum Chordata; class Mammalia; order Chiroptera; family Rhinolophidae; genus Rhinolophus; species Rhinolophus sinicus. Next base: position 176,595,635 of record NC_133753.1, on the reverse strand, counting down.
AGAGAGTTGAGAACGTCCAGAAGACAGGTTCTTCTCTTTGACACAGAGGATAAGGGATATCACTAGATTCTTAGGAGAAAGAAGAGTAAATTGATATAAAACACCCTTAAATCGTTATAATTCTCGTTTGTAAGTGTAGCTCTCCATAGAGAGTATGGTCCAGGCATTGTCACAAATCTATTAAGATCCTCTTTAAATGCTAGGACACATGAACTGGGCGGTCTCTCCCCAATTAGTCAAAGGAGATTATGGTGACCAGTGAGGACAAAACCCACTTATGAAATTCTGTGTTAATGAGGTATGCTATAACTGAAAGAGCTACCATGTTTCCCTGAAAATAAGACCTAGCTGGACCGTCAGTTCTCATGCATCTTTTGGAGCAAAAATTAATATAAGACCCGGTCTTACTTTACTACAATATAAGACCAGGTCTTATATAGTATAATATAGTATAATATAATGTAATATCAGACCAGGTCTTATATTAGTTTTTGCTCCAAAAGACGCATTAGAGCTGATGGTCCGGCTAGGTCTTATTTTCTGGGAAACATGGTACATGTTTCAGCAAAGTTCTTCTCTTTTCTCATCTGTAAAATAAATATGGAAAATAGTCCTCACTTCATATGAGTATTTTGTAGACAAATGAGAAAATGCACATGAAGCCTAGGAAACAGTGGGTGCTCAATAAATGTTATGATTATTCGCCATCACCCCTCGCACATGTGTGTCTGTGTGTTCACCTATGCATCGGCACACAAACTATAACCCAGCTTTCAAAACCCAAGAGTCTTGGAAAAGAAAATAGGGGTCAGAGTGAAAGCAGTGTACATTTGCAACTGGTTTTGAAAACAGAGGGGATAATTTTCTTTTCCCAATGTATAACAGATATTATTCCCTTATTTCAATGATCCATAAAGATAGATACAAAGATAAACTGGCTATATATTTTTTTTCCATTTTGAAGAAAAACTTTCTATCTTTGAATCGTCTCTGATTAACTTGTGAAAAAAAGCACTTTTTATTCCCCTAACATGTATTTTTCATTTATAGTGATTCTATCTAATGCCAAACTAACAACATAAAAGAGTTAGTAAACATATCTGTGAGAGAATTCAACTCTAAGAGTCATATCCTGGTTATGTTAGCAGTAATAAGACATTATCCGGAGAATATTACTCACATCACACATGACTCTTAAAAGGCTATGCCCATTTTGTAGCAGGAAAACTTGGTAGCAATTTGAATGGAGTTAGGATGGAGATGTTTTGTATTCATCCCGCTGTCTCCTGGCTTTTTACCTATGCTGATGCCTGCTGGGAAAATCATTTCTTTGCCACTATAACAACTGAGTATGATTCGGTCTTACATCAGCAGTTTTCACTGAGATTGCATCTATTACTTTCTAATGGTTCGTCTTTTCTGTCTATCAAGCGTAAAGTCAGGTTACGTTTGAAATTTAGAAACAATTACAGTCTATATGCTCCTCTCGAAAGTGGCTTGGGAAAAAGGCTAGGGGTACAGAGGGGGTAGCTACTTTGTTCTAACAAATGGTTTCTCTTATCAATTTCCTTTAACAATGAGAATTGGTCAGGGGTTGCTCAGGGTCTACTAAGTTAATGGTGGCAGGACTGTTCCTGATAGCACAGTACTGCTACCCAACATATTCCACCTGTCTTATGCAAATACCTGCTGGCAATGCAGAGTTTGAAAATGTTGCTGGCAGCCATTGCCAGGTGTGACTCAAAAGAACAGACTAATTGCTGTTCACGGACAATGATTTGACATGGGCCTCAGTAAATGCTGAAGCAGTTTGAAGGTGTCAGGCAGTTTCCTGTGTGCATAATTGAATAGCCAATAACCCAAGCATTCAACTTGTGTTGAAGGCAACAGAGGATGCTGAGTTCACAGCCTTTGCCTGGTTTTTCAGCTGGGTAAGGAAGTTGGCCTGGTTACTTAGTTTAAAGGTACAGCAGGTGGCAAAAAGAAGCTCAGCAGAACTCCACAAAACCAGCTTTACCAAGAGTGATCATTTATTCAGCCTACAATCAACCTGTCTGTTGTTTCTCACTGTGAGTTTCACAAAGTTTTCTGCATGTCTTTCAAGATTTCTAGTGTTTAATTAAAAGAGCATGGCGGTGGTGTACATATTCACAGGTGGCCAGGCATAAAGAGGGTTTGACTCATTCTAGTGGAACAAAAAGTATTTGATTCTTGTGCTGCAGAGTCTTGTGTAAGCAAAAGTAAATGGAGGTAAATACAATAATGGGCTTTTGACTTTCAAGGACAGACCAGTCCCAGCTCCTGTTGTTAAACGCTATCATGCAGGGTCTCAGCTCCCGCTCCCCGCACAAGAACGCAGGATATGGTACGGCTAAAAAGGAACACCAATGGAGCCATAGATAGGGGAATCTTACCCCTATATTCTTGCTGGCAGCTGAGTTGGAGATACAGGAAGCAGGAGCCGCAACCTGCCATCTGCCTCTCTGCCAACCAACCACCCCCCTAGCGTAGCCACAGCAGTTGCATTAATGGCTAATGGCTAACTGGTAACAGCTGATGGCCACCCAGGCACAGCGAGTGGCCATCTGATTACAGCTGATGGCCATCTAATAACCGAGCCAGCACCCTTCCGCGTGATGCTAAAAGCCTGAAAACTGATCTCTGGGACTCTGTCCCCACAAAGACATTCTAAGGAAACATCATAATAAAACAAAACAATAATAATAATGAACATTAATTGGTTTCTCACTAAGATTCAGAAGAAAAACTAAGCACTTCAATGCACTGAATCATTTAAACCTTATAGCATGTCTGTAATAGGGGTACTTTTATTATCCTCATTTCATATATGAGAAAACAGGCTGGCAAGATATGGGGAAGGAAAATAAAGTCAAGTTTGCCTAGCATTACAGCCTATACACTTAATCACTAGCTATACTGTCTGAACACCCCAGAGAAAGCTCTAGAGGACTGTGCAGATGGTACAGGTAACCATTCCAGCATCCTGGTTGAGTCTTGTTAAAGAGCCATGGTAATTGTTAGCAATAATTCAATACAAATATTTTCTCAGCATCCAATGAAATCATCCCCCCCTTGAGGTTATAGTTGAGGGAGCAATGACTTATCTCTCCTCAGATTTACATGTGCTAGATGTGCACACACAGCTGTTTTTATCAAAAAGGAAAAATAGTGAAGTAAAAAGTAATGGATGAGAGTCATGAGACTTAGATTTTAGACTCATTTTTTCTACTGCTCAACTGTGTATATTTGGACAAGTCACTCTATTATTATTATTTTTTAACCTTAGTTTCTGTTACATTTGTCTGTAGGACAGGACAAGACTACCCATGATTGTATTTTTACTTAGCCAGAGAAATTACATGAATGTCTACTTCTAAAAACTTGATAGGAATTTGAGGACATAGGAATTTATCTAGCTTACCCTGTGGAGTTTGCTCAAGTCTGGCCACATTAGACTTCAAATTCTCCAGGGCAGGGTCTACACATGTTTAATTATTTTTTTGGAAGCATATAAGAGGCAGTCTTTTTTAGCAATGTTATTGGATAATGACAGAAATAAATTGTGGGGATAGAGGGCAGTAGAGTATATATGAAACAATGATTTTAGACATTGGACAACAGGCAGCACTTGACAGTAATTCCTGAAAAAGGGAAACAAATGAGATGAACTGAGGGGACACGGTCCCAGAGAGCAGGTTCCAGATGGCCGTCAGCTGTAACCAGTTAGCCATTAGCCAGTAATATAACTGCCGTGGCTAAGCTAGCAAGCGCGGATTGCAGCTAGCAGGTTGGGTTGGTTGGTTGGCAGAGAAACGGTTGGCGGATTGCGGATCCTGTGGCTCCTGCTTCCTGTGTCTCCAGCCCAGCCGCCAGCGAGAATGTAGTGGTATGACTCCCCTAGCTATGGCTCCGTGGGTGTTCCTTTTTGGCCTCACCATGTCCTGTGTTCTGGTGCGGGGAGCGGGACCAGAATCCCTGCATGACATGAACCTATGATCACCCCAGCTTACTCTCTAGAGAGTGTTTCCGGGACACCAGGCCAAACTTAAAGAGACCACTGTCATCTCCTCAAGTTGAAGTGAAAGAATTGTGAATCCAAGGAGGCCAAGATGGCTAGAATTTGTAGGCAAAGTACCAGAGAGTAGAGCATCAAGGAGAAGCGAGGAGATGAGGTAGGAGGGAGAGAGAGAGAGAGAGAGAGAGAGAGAGAGAGAGAGAGAGAGAGAGAGAGAACACACTACTGTAGAGATAAGACTTCCATTCAAGTCTTTGGTTAAGTATTGATCAATGGACACATGTGAGGAAACTAACAAAAAAGAGAGAACCACAGGAAAGGAGCAGGGGGAATAATTGGAATACTTACTGTGGCTCACACAGGGCTGGGAATACTTCATACTCCCTTTAGCCAAAGTAAAAACACCTCCTCACACATGAGGCATCAAGTAACATCCTGAAAAGGGTATTGCCTCTGTTGTGGGACCAAATGAGCCTTCGAGTGGAAATGTTTTGGCTTGCCTATCAAAGCTTAAAGGAAAACATTGAAAGGATAAAATTGTTTCTGTGTAAATAAACTGAGTACAAGAGCAAAGTATCAAAGTATTTTAAATAAATGCAACAAAATCCAGCACCCAAAGTTTAAAATTTACAATGTCTGGTAACCAATATCCAATCAAAAATTACCCAGCAAGCAAAGAAGCAGGGGAATATGACCCACAATCAGGAGAAAAACTGGTCAGTATAAATAGAACCAGAAATGACAGAAATGATAGAATTAGTAAGCAAGGATGTTAAAACAGCTATTGTAACTCATATTCAAGAAGTTAAAGGAGATATGAATATTATGGAGGAGAAAAAATGAATGATACACAAAACACCTTAACTGAACATGCAGCGACAAAATATGTAATATGTAAAATGAAATTTACATTGGGTAAGATTAACAAGGGGTTAGACCCTGCAAAAGAAAAGATTAGTACACTTGAAAACATGGTAATAGAAACTATCCAAACTGAAAGACTGAAAAAAAAAAAAGAGCATCAGTGTATCAGTGTGCTGGGCAATATAAAGCAGTCTAATATATTTTTTAATGGAGTCCCAGCAGGAGAGAAATGTGTGTGTGTGTGTGTGTAATTAGCACATTCCTTCCTTTTGTTACTGCTCAGCAGCACATTTAAGAGGATGTTTTTAATTTTTTTTCCAGCATTTTAGTTTCCATCAGGAAGGTCACTCAGACTATCTAATCTGCCATATTACTGGAAACAGGTGTCTACTATGAAAATTTAAATTATTTAGTATATTCTTAGTCTTGTAATATTTAATTTATACCTATAGTGACCCATTAGTTAGAGTCAGGGAGAATTAGATATGTTATGCTTGAAATAAAACTTAATGAGGAATATGAAAATGATCATATATCTTCAACTGCACTTCAAGATGAATTTTAGTAGTTCTATAAATTATATTAATTTGGTCAATTAGTATATAGATATAATATCTCTAATATTTCAAAAATCTACATTAAAGGGGAAATATAATACATTTGATTTGAATTTTCATTCAATGTTTGCAAATATTATCCATACATTTAATGAGTTATGTATAAAAGCTCGATTAAAAAATCTTTAGGTTTTTATTTTTATCTAGTCACTTGAAATAAAATATAGACATATAAAAATCCATTTAATTTTTTGTAAAACAAAAAAATAATTCATGGTTATAGTAGCATTTTTTTCTCAAACTTAATACAATTAAACAGCTAAACTTTCATCTACATTTTATACTTAATGTCAAAACCAAATATAATATAATATCCTTTAAAATGAATTTGTCCATCAATCATGTATTTCTCTTAACTGGTTTAAAGCACAGTAAGCCAGATGCATCTATTACTTGTGAAAGTCATGTTTAATATCATATATTATAAAGGTCAATCTGTTGATCTTCATGTTTAAAGTCTAGAATATTTTTGTTTAATCACATTTAATAATATTCATTGCAAGAAGACAAATGATTGACACAGGTCACAGGATTGTGGATAACAGTGAAAGCAGTCTGAGGCCTGCAAGCAGAGAGAAACACTGTTGCTCTGGAGAATCCCTGTCGCACAGATGAGAGCTTTTCTCAGAAAGAGTCGGAGATTAAGAAGCAGGGAAGGTGAATGCATTGAGTCAGGAGTAGCAGGGGAGCAGGACGTCTCAGAGTCATCACAAATGTGGGCAGTGAAACTGCCTTCGCTCCCCCAGGAACAATGAGATAACTCAGTTTCTAGAACTGCACTGACTGCACTCAATCTCAGACTGTCTTGTTCCCTAAAGACTTTATTTTCCATGCAGGGAGAGGAGGACTGAGACCACCTTCTGGCAGGCTTGTCCTTCTTTCTACTCTTCTCAATAGAAACCATTACTTATTCCCCCCCCCAGATTTATTGAGATATAATTGACATATAACACTGTAAATTAGAGTACAATGTGTTCATTTGATACACTTACACATTGCAAAATGATTGCCACTGTAGCATTAGCTACCACCTCATCATGTACCATGATTACCATTTGTGTGTGTGTGTGGTGGGAACATTTAAGATGGGCCCTATTAACAATTTTCAAGTATATGATACAGTATTATTAACTATAACTACAGGGCTGCACATTAGAGTTCCAGAGTTTATTCATCTTTTAACTTTGACCAATATCTCCCCACTTCCTCCATTCCCCAGCCCCTGGCAACCAACACTCTACTCTCTGTTTCTATGAGTTTGGCATGTTTAGAGTCCAAATGTAAATGAGGTCATACAGTATTTGTGTTTCACTGTTCTACTTATTTCATGTATCATAATGCCCTTAACATCCATTAATGTTAGACCCCCATTACTTTAACCCAAATGTGTCTAACTTTTTTTTGTTTTGTTTGTAAATCTAAGAAAAGCCTAGCAAAAGACTAAAAGAACAAAGTCTATACAAAAGTTTAAAGAAGCTCAGAAAGAAGAAAAAACATAAACAGGCTTGCTTGTACAATGTATTGTTAATGCATTCCTCAATACATTGCTTAGCCAAAAGGAAGGACATTTCTTCAGGAATATTCGGCCCTCAGCATGAAATGGGCAGCCATTATATACTCGGACAATGAAATTCTCTTCTTAAGCCAAAAAGGTATTTAGATAAAACCCAAAAGGAAAAGAAAGGTCTTTTAAGTCTTCCAACCCAAAAGCATAATGCATTGAAATAATTTTCAGATATCTGTAAATAATACAGATTTACTAAAACTTATCACACTATCATTTACATAGAGTCTGGTAGAGCCGCCCATGTGAACTTCTTTTACCAGTTTCCAAATTTTCTACCAAATGTTCAGGTATTCACCAATCTGAAGGTGAGCCATGGCTCGTTATGGGACACGATACGTTTTCAAAGGCCTAGTCTGTGCTTTTAGGAGAGTTAGGGAAAATAAGGAAAAGAGAATTTCCTTCTTTGAAAAAGGGTTACTGTTTAAACTTTTTCTCTACTCCTTCCTCTATTACATCAGATGTAAAGACACATTCTTCTTTGTGCCAACAGAAGGTATAGCTTTAGGACAGACTGTCACACATATTTAATGAAGTCAATGAGAAAAACCAGTATAACAAGTTTCTTCTATTGTTTTTCAGTGCCTCTAAATAGATTTTTCAACTTTTAACTGCTAGAACTGCTTCTTAACTATTACAGGAAATCAAGAATTTGGTCAGCAACGATGTCTCTCCATGGACAGTGCACAGAATCTTGTTGCTAGGACTGGGTCCTTACATTAACCAAAACTATTTGTGCTTATCAAACAAGAAAAGTAAGAATATGCCTGGAGTCAAATTGGCTGTATACTACCTTTGTGATGAGGTGAGACTCAGGTACCAGGTGTTTATAGTCTCTCACCTGAGAAAACAAAAATTCCTACCAGGTATTAGAAACCCAGGGTCTAGACCAGCGCTGTTTAATAGAAATATCATGTGAGCTGCATGTGCAATTTTATAGTCTCTAGAAGCCCCATATAACATAATCTAAAAAGAAATAGAATTTAATTTTAATAATGTATTTCATTTAATCTAATATATCCAAAACAGCATTTCAACATGTAATCAATATAAACATATAAATACAATGGTTTACAGTCTTACTTTTGTTTTCTCTAAGTCTTCAGATTCCGCTGTGTATTTTACACTTACAGCATACCTCCTTTCTGACTGGCCACAATTCCAGTGTTCAATAGTCACATGTGGCTTGATGGCCACCATATTAGACAGTGTAATCTAATCCCGAGCTCACAATTTCTCTGCTTCTGATTCTAGAGGAATCTTGATGGTCAAGTTTTCACTCCAATTCACTGCAAGAATACAACCTGTCCCTCTGATGTAAGCAATGACTTTCCAGCTCAGATGAAGGCAAAGTACTTTTAAGACTAGAGAACCATGAGATAAGCTAAGCCAATAAGCCTGAACCACTTCAGTACTAAAGGTATGAGAAACCCATAGCCAGGGGGCAGAGTAAACAGTCACACAATTCACTTTGGAGCTGTGATCTTTGGAGCTTTTGGCATTCCCCTGCCCAGCCTCCTGACTCTACCTGCCCGAACCACTGTGCTTAGGTAACCATGTATCCAGCAACACATACACAGTATCTTTGGGGCGCTCTACTTTGTATGACTTTAAGATTTGACCAATCTTGAGTCCCTGTTTGTTTGGTTATATATTTTTTCACTATCTCAGATTACAATCTCAACTCTTGGTGATTCTTGGCTTCTTGGTTCAGATTCCTAGCATCCTGAGACAGTCTCTGACCAATTCCCATAGGACCTCCATTAGTACAGACCACCCAAATTATCTGGCCATGTTGGTATAACACAGTAGACAAATGAGGATAACCATGTTTATTAGGATTAGCAGCCTGAAAGCTTTTAGGTTAATATAGTGCTGGCTTAAACAAGATAGAAGTTCATTTTCTTTCTTGTGCAACGTCCAGAAGTAGGTGGTTTAGGACAGGTAGAATGTTTGTGTTCCGTGAGAGTGTCAGAAACTGTTTGGTTGTGCATCCTTCTCTAAGGTGTTGACTTTGTCCACATGTTCTGACATGACTTAGCACCAGGATTATGTTCCTGAGCAGCCTGGAAGCAGGGAGAGGAAATGGGAAGATTTCTTATCCTTCAAGGAAATAACTTGGAATTTGCTTTCATAATTTCTTCCCACATTTCTTGGCCAGATTTTAGTAACATGGTTACTTAGCTACATAGAAAGATGAGATAAGTGGTCTTTATTCTAGGGGAACTTATGCCCAGCTAAAAATTGAGAGTTACTACTCTGAGAGAAAAAAGAAGAATGGATATTAAGGGAAAACTAGCCGCCTCTGTCTTATGTAAGGAAATGTATTCTGCCATAGGTTAACTGCTGATACAACATGTATAGAAGTTTTCAATAACTTATGTCAGTAACCTTCTCATAGAGGTGGGGAAATTAATAAAGAAATGCAAGACAGAGATGAAAGTTCCTTATGATCCACTGGAGTTTGAATGGGTGGGATAAAGAAGATCTAAAATGAAGGCCATAGAAGCATAAGAAAAATGTCCTTGACCATGAAATGACACAGCAGTGGATTAAGAGTCAACTATTTGTCCTTGCTCCTTTGACCTGCCTGAGTTAAGCTTTCTTTCATGGTATCATTCAACTAGGTATTCTATTATGTTACCTCCAGTGATACTTATAAATCACTGTTATCACCATAAGCTTGGTGAGAAGAGAGGTAAGTGAGAACAGGTTATAGAAGAGAGAAGAGGGAGGAAGGTGGTAGATGTGAATAGCTGAAAGAAAATATATGAAAACTTTTCACCTTAAGAAAAAAACTGTGTCAGACTCTGTTGAATTAGAGACTAATACTTTATGGGAGGAGTACTATGGTAGAACATTCCTGAATAATGTTCCCATGTTGTGTTGTTGTCTGTCTCACAGTAGCATTGCTTGTTGCTCCATCTCTGACACCCTTTGGTGAACTGTCACATGAAGGGGCCGGAATGAGAGATGTTCTTCCATGAAGAAGGGACCACAAATGCACTTCCCTGCCCTCTTTCCCTGAGTTCTGTGCACCTCTTGGCTGCAATTAATACTTTTCTTTTTTTTTTTTTTAATGGAAGGAATGGCTGTCTTCCCTAATGGAAGTTACTGCCAGGAAAAAGTGACCTCCTTAGGGACTGGTGCCAGAAATGGGTCCTGAGGGCCCCCTTCACCAGAGTTGGCTCTCCCCATCAACCATTAGGCCTCCCTGAGTGTCTCTCCTCCCTCCCCTCCTGCAGCAGCCTGTGGTTGCCATGGCACTGCTGGACTCTCTCCACTTCTGGTTAGATTGATTCCACAGCAGTGTCAGAGATAACAGCTTCTGTGGCCACCTTGCCAAGGCTGACACCCTTCAAAGCAGCTCCTCTCCTTTTCTAGATGTAATGAGTTGGAATGATGTCCAAAGTTCTCTTCTATAGGTGTTTTTTTTTCTGTTTTCTTCCTAAATTGCATTTAATAGCCTTTGCTATGTTGCTCTGCCCATCTGCTGACCATCTTGGCTTACACCAAGATTTGGCACTCTGATAATGAAGGAAGACAAAAATAGCAGTTGCGAAGCATGGGCTTTCGACGTTTTCTTGTGTACTGCCCCAGATTGTAGACTGAATGGAGCCCCGCATAAAGCGACTCTGTTCGTTATATTACTTAAATACCCACTCAGAAAGCAAAACCTTCCTTCACATTGTCCCTCTGTCCCTGGTGTGTGACACAGCTATGGAACTTAGAAAGGCTCAACACATATATTTTAATGTAAAAATCATTTTGGACATCAGTCTCCCCCAAATATATTTGGAAGCTTTCTTAATTTCATCCATTAACCTCTGGAAAATCTCTTTAATATCCACCCCACCCCACTCCACACCTGTCATTTAAACATCATTTAGTGAGATGAAGTCAGCTATTAGTTTAGCTCAATTCTATTCATACATTTCTAACGAACACATGAGCTCATTTGGAGTATTTTTTATTTAGGTTGTGTATTATCTCAGTCTGAATATTATGACTCTGTTTAGCACAATTCCATTAAAAGGGAGACTTAAAGATTCAAAGCATTGCCTCTGGAATCAGTTGACTTGTGTGTGTGGCTTGTCAGGTTTGGTGGAAGGGATTGCATCCTCCAGATTGCAAATTCACACGGGGGGGGGGGGGGAGAGAGAGAGAGAGAGATTAGATAATATAGTCACCTTTCCAAGGGACATAAGTCATCAGCTTTGACCTATTCTTAAAGAACAAGTTGTCCTGGGATTGCAAAACTGAAATATATTGGTTAAGTTAATAATAAATTCCGACGACTGAGCTGGACAAGGCTACTTATTTATTGCCAGGTAAAATGTAAGTTACTCAGTCACCACATTCCTCTCAACTAAATCATTAGATCATCAGAAGTTGAAATGGAACTCTTTCTTCAATTAGAAAAACAATTTATGGTGCTGGCAATGTTTGGAACCACGCCTCCGTATAGCAATCTTATTACTTAACAAAGTATAAATCAATGTAGATGTTTTATTAAGTCCAAGGACCGGTAAATCCAAACTGATATTTTTTTCATTATGTTTTGCATTTTTCAGGCAGATTTTGCATTTGTAATTTTCTGCCTTTTCACATTTTGCCTCTTTACACCAGGGAGGATAGCGTGGAAAGATGTAGCATTGAGCTGTCAGTGAGGAGAAATGTGCTCCACAATATTGGTGCACAGTGTGGCCCTCAGAACTTGGCTTTACCAGGTATCAGGGGCAGTAAGCCTGGTGTGAGGTTGAGGGGACCATACTATACCTGGTGATCTGCCCTTTGCTTGCTGTGTGACCTTAGGGAAATCACTTCACCTTTCTGAGCCTGTTAATTTTTGCATTTAAGTTTTGCAAGTCAAGTCCAGAAAACAACAATCATTAAGGCCGGAGGGTAAGTATAAATACACAACTCAAGGTGAGAAACAAGTCAGATTCATGAATTTCAATCAAGGCAGGAAAGAACAGTAGAAGAAATAATCCAGACAGGGAAAAGTTTACGTTGCATAAGACAATGTACCAAAAGTCAGGAAACTGAAGGAAAAAGGTGTTGGAATGTAGACTGAGCATCTCAGCACAAAATGAAATTGAGCCAAAGAATACTGGAATCAAGGCCGGTCCTGACAACTGAGCAGGAGAGCCTGCAGCCTGAATGAGGCCAAGCCAGCTGCTGTAATCCAACGGCTGGAAGGGACCTTGGTAAAGTCTAGACTTTGTCATCTTAAATAAAGGTTTTGTTTCTATAAAGATGTGTGGATTTCTATGACTTAAACAAGAGGGTTTTCCCCCCATCCGTATATTATAATTTGGGGACTTAACAGGCCGATGAGACACTTACATAAGCTTCAAGTTACTCAGAGTCACAGAGTATAGGGCGAGAAAATTAGGTTTGGTAAACATTTATGTGTACTTTTTATATATACCACTAATTAAAGGCATGAATACAATCCCTTCAAATGTAAGAAATCCTTTTGTAAAGGGAATGGTAACCCACCAAGATCTAACTTGTAAATCTGTACATTTACATATCTGGCAAAGTATTACGTATCAACATGTGCTCACTCAGAACATTTAGTCACTATTTCAAATAGTAAACTGTGCAAAAGATCAGAGTTCTGAAGTATGAAAGTCCACATCACTGATCTTTACAATAAATGTCTTCCTTTTGGGAACACTGAAAAACTGTGTGTGTTCTTTGCTAAAGGCTTTCAAACTTGCTCTCTGGAGTTATCCCAACTCCAGCAGAGAGTGGAAAAAATGCTCCAGGATTTTCTAGTGATTGAGAAAGGAAAACATTTTTGGACCAAAAATCTGAGGGCTTTTTTTTTTTTTTTTTTGGCAATGGAAAGCTCACAGACGTTTTGAGCACCTATTTCACAACTAGCAAAGTGAAGGAAGCATAATTCTAGAGGGAAGGTAGTTTAAATAAGAACCAGTTTCAGCAACATTAGTGAAGAAGTGAAGCAGCACGACCCCAGACCTTTAACCCACAAGCCCTCTGCAGAACGTACGAGAGGGTGTCCTAATTCAGACAGAAAAATATCATTCAAAAGGCATAAGAAAGCCACACAGCTGAGAACCAATCAAATAGATTTGGCCAGTCTACATAATGTTGGGACACTTTTTCCCCACAGCTGATAGACCCAAAACTAGGCATTGCTAGACAGAGTCTTACTCCATTAGCCCTCGTGTGACATTTTCAGCTTTGAAATGCCTCTAGTTCAAAAGGCCAAATGGGTTATTTCATGAGACTCCTTTGTGTTGTCCAATATTGTAGCCAAATTTAAATTAATTAAAATAACATAAAATTAGAAACTCAGTTGTTCAGTAACACTAGCCACATTTCAAATACTCAAAAGTCACATGTGGTTAGTGGCTACTGCACTGAACAAGGCAGATACAGAATATTTCTATTGTCATAGACGATTCATTTGGACAGTGAGTCTGATTTAATGGCCACATGACATCTGAGCACATTCTAGAGTTGGAATCTCATCATTAAAAACATGTGTGGATCTTTGGTGGGATCTTCATCATTAATACATGCAATTTTGAAGACTGAGTCCACTGGGCTTGGATTAGTAAATCCGTAACGTCAGTTAACTTTCTGAGGAACAAGCTATCAAAAACCAGAACCAGATGACCTATGCTCATTAAGTGGGTGCAAAATGAATCAATATGTTCTACGGTAAAAGTTGCAAAAAGTACCATGCATATAATTGCAATTAAAAACCAACCTAAATTTTAAATACTTGAAGCTCTGTAGGATAAACACATTGATGGCTATTGTCTTGCATTAGAGACTGTTAGAGGACGTAAGCAGTGCTTTTTCTCCTTTATTTGGTTACACTATGTGCTGGCACTACAGATAGAGGTCATTAATCCGTATTGGACATGCCTCTTTTTGTCTTAGATGACAGGCCAGCTCAGATTTCCTTCCTTTTCTCTATCATTGACTATTTTATTTGACAAGAAGAAAATTGTGAATAAAGAAGTGTTAGGGGCACAAATGGCCTAACTTATGGTTACTGGCATTTTTAATTAACAAAAACAGAAACATGGGAAGAAGTTTCTTTTTAAATTTTTTTTTATTAGTGATACAGTCTATTTTCATTAGAGAATTATTTCATAAGGTCACAAGGAAGCTTAGCAATGATCATTTATGTATACCCGAGTTTCTTTTCAGTAAACAGCCTAGAATCGCAGAAAGATTCCACTGACAGACTTCAGATTATTGGCCTCTGGTTAACAGCTGCTTTGGCTATAGAGGTGGTAAATCTGACTTGGATGACTAGAGATTTTAAGCTAAAACACAGCTCAGAGGATTAAAAATTAGAGGCTCAGGGTAATGCTTCTCATCTAGGGATATCCTAAATTAGTGGGAACCTGGCGCTGCCAGGTTGTTAAAGAATTATTGCAAGATTCGGGAGCAGATTTTCAACAGCAAAACTTTTCCTGAGAACCAGCTTAGTTAGCTGCAATGAGGATTCACCAGGGAGATATGGCAGTGAATGAGTCATGCTCTGTGTTTGCCTTTTCGATAAAGAGAAATCTGGCACTGAAAAATGTTTCAGACACTTTGTTTAGGTGCTTGTCATCTGTGGAGGGGAAGGTATGGAAACTTTTGTTCTTTAAATAGTAGAAGCATCGAGAGGAATTTATTGAGGTGATTTCATTTTAGCAGATGACACATTTAAAGTGATTTCCATTGTCTTTATTTTTATCTCAATCCCAGTTTAGCATCTTGACAAGAGGTATATCAACAAAATCAGTGAATCACAATCATTTAGTTGTGTGTTTGTGTGTGATTCAATCCTTAAAGACAAGCCTTGTGGAATAATCTCTATAGCTAATCAGATTGGAAGTCTTTTCTAGCATATATCCTTGGAATAAGATCTTATATCTTATTTGAATTGATTAAAGAAATTCCCGAACTTTTACTTTGAAAAGACATAAGACATTACTTTGGAGCATATAGATTAAGGGAAATAAATGATAAAGCATCAACTTTCAATCATTTAAGACCGGAAAAGACCTACTGGCTGAAAACAATACATACTTATTATTTTATATTTCTATGAGTTAGGCATTAGGGAGAAGTTCAGTTGCTTAGTTCTGGTTCAAGGCCTGTCATGAGATTGTGATTGAGATATTGGCCAAGACTGCATTCATCCAAGGCTAGACTGGGTAAGATGATCTCCTTCCACGCTCATCCCTATGGCTGTTGGCAAGACTTCTCCATTCCTCACTAGCTGTTGGCCTCAGTTGCTCTTCACACCTGGGCCCATCCATAAGGAACTTTCAGTGTCCTCACAAAATGGTAGCTAGCTTCTCCTAGAACAAGCAATCCAAGAGAAAGAGTGTGAGGCAGAAGTCACAAGGCTTTTAATGACCTATCACTCCTGTCATATCCTATTGGTCAATATGGGAAATATGTACACAAGGATGGAAAACACCAGGATGTGAGGATCATTGGAGTCATGCTGAAGGCCCTGGCTACCACAGAAGGAATGATCTAGAGAAATTATTTTAATAGATGTGGGGCATTCCAAAATATTTGGCTAAAAGTCTGACTTAAGAAATTAAGAGTCAATTTTTCATATTCCCAGGGAACCTATGAATGTATTGAAAATTTCCCTGTACCTAAACTAATAGATTTGTAAATGTTATCATTCTGTTATCATTCTCATAGAAATGATGATGTAAGAAATAGTCATACCAGTATATGTCAGTGTTATGTAGAAGGGAGATACTTTACAATTTTCCTTTAAAAATCTATGAGTAAAGACAGTTCAGGGACCTCTCATTCAGGGACTTGGCATGTGCTGGCTGTCAGCAATAATTACTCTATTCGAATCCAGGGATTTTGCTTTACTTTGAATGACTTTTTCTTTACAGATCCCTTGAAGACTGAGTAGTTGAGTACTTCAGCAGCACCTCAGGTTGAGGAGATTGACTTTTTATGTAGCCCTTATGTTCCTTTCAGAAAATTCACACAGTATGGGGATGGCAGTGAACTGCATAAAACCAGATGTCTTGCTCCAAGTGAAGAGTTATGTCATTTGATTCATAAATGTCCAGAACCATTGTCGTAATTTCCAATGCTGTAAAATTAGGTGGATATAAATTCCAAGCAATCAGTTATATATATATATAATAAGCAAAAATCAAATGTAGGCATGAAATACTAACCCAGTGCAATTTACCTTGTATTTTCACCTATCACTCATTGATTAGAAGATACATCCTGATCTATTACTTTATTCCAAATTGTCTTGAGTGCATCCAGCATGAAGCCCCGAGACCCACATATACTCATATTCGGGGACTCCTTCTGTCTCAACATGGTAGATTTTTCACATCTGAGTCTAGATGCAATCTACTGGTGATTGTAGGGTATCAAACCAGATCTGAGTCCTACTCTAGCCCTCAGAGCACTTTCCTTTTCCCTATATTTGCGTCATCCTTGCTGAGAATTTGCACTGGCCCCTCCGCTTTCTTTAGTCTTCACATATTGTCTGAGAAAACTACCTGATACTTGGCAGTGGTAGCTGCTTACTAGGAGACTTTCATTGGGAACATATTTAACATTCCTAATCTAATCCCTTTGTCAATTTGGGGGACAAAGAGATGTTTTTATCTTCAATTGACCAAATGAGAAACCGAGGCAAAAGAAGTTAGAAGAGCCAGTCTATCTTGGTTCTGTGAAACCACCAGGAAGACAGTGAGCTCAACTACTGAGTTGCTTTTTAGAGGAGGCCAAGCTACCCCCTAATCACCACTTTGCCCCAAGAGTAGTGATTCTACTTTCTTATTTACTACAGAATCAGCTTCAAGTTGAAACTTTTATAACCATAGCTCAAAACAGCGAGTACCTTAGAAAGCTTGCTAAGTTCAAGAGAGGCATCAGCATCTCCCAACAGGAGGAACTGAGAGTTCACCTGACAAGTCTCTCTAGGCCATTCTTGGAAAGCCCCAGGCTCATGCTGTTCAGAACACTTTAAATTCAGAATCTTAAGCACCAAACCATGAAGGGGACAATTTTGAATTTTTCAGGAGTACAAATGTACCAGAAATAAGTAGGGTCAGGAAACTAGTAGATCAGAAAACCCCCAAAACCCCAAATGCCTACAAATAAGAAGAAGGCCTGTAGAATTGAAGAAAGGCTGTAGAAGTAATTGGGGACATTCGGATTATATTTGTTGCTATGTGGTTTGGATATTCTCTGTACATCCTCCAGCTGCTGTGATGAACAAAACAAAATTTGCTTTTATTTATATTTTTGCTGACTTCCAACTGAGAGGAAAACCTAACTTGATATTCCTCAAAACTGCTCTGAGTGAACAGCTGTCTCATCCAGATACTTGCATGGTTTAATTCTAGATGAGTACCTTAGCTATTGCTGAAAGCAACACCCACGTGAAGAAAAGATTTGCCATACTTTGCATGTCTTCCTTATTAAAGCTTTCTGCATTGACAAGATGCTGTTGTGGAATGACTTTTTAAACTGTTCTTCCAAGCAACTGCCAATATTTAATTAGGCTTCACCTAACAGACTTTAAGTTAAGACCAACGGCTCGGCTGTGGCTAATTGTTAGGGTATGTTGACCTGGGAGCATCCCAGTACAGTGAGTGTCTATCCTGTGCAGTTGTGCAGTGGGTGGCTAAGATGACCCAGACAGGCCTGTTTGTCCCTGCGTGGAAACACCCAAATCACCTGTTTGGCGTAATGAATCTCCCCATCATACTACCCCTTCAGAGTACAAGCTAAACTGAAAACCTGGAATTTTATTATCAAATGAATCAATAATAGCTTTTATTTGTGAAAAAGCAGGCTTACATCCATTATGCCGGAATGCCTGAGAAAACTTATCACATGAGAGCTGGAAAGGAAAGGACCTCAGAGATTATTCCAATGCCCACAGTTGGATATGAACAAATAAAGGACCAGAGAGGAGGAATGACTTGCCCAGGGCCACCCAGATTTTAGAACTGGAACTAAAACCCAGATTTTTAAGTTTTGAGTCTTTGGCTTATGTCCCCTTTTACCCTCTCCCACTCGATATATTAAATTTACCAGTTAACACTCCTTCAGGACAGGAGGTAGAAAGGATTTATGCTAGGAGGTAAGTGTATCATGAATATTTCTGACAAGCTGGCATGTTGGGCCTCCTAACCCTTGACAGCACATGTGGCCCGTCTCCTGACACTCCTGCCACTTCCACATGAATCCGCAGACTGGCGACAGGGGTCAGGCCTGCATTGTCCATGGGCAGGTGTACTGCACACAGAGGTCAGGGCCTGACATGTGGGAAGGGACCGTGAAAGACCTTGTAGAATAATAAAGGGACAACTCGCATTGTTGCCTGAAAATCGTGCTTCTAACTACTTCAGTCTTCTCAAGGTTTCCCTCTCCATTTACTCGAGGACAAACTCTGACTTTTTTATTTTCAGTCATTTTCTGTCACGACCAGGTTCTCCTCGCTCTCTTCCCCACTTCCCTCTGTCCATTCCCTTGTAGTCACTTACCTTGGCTTCTTGGTGTGTCTCTCTTTAAGTTCCCACTTCCTTCTTTGTGATTCAAAATCTTCTCCACTTGTAGCTTAAAACCAACTACTTTTCTGATCTTCCTAGGTTGGTAGGATGATTAAGTGAGTTGAAATATATAAACACTTGAAAAGAACGTCTGATGTATAATAAACACTCTCTAAAGGGTAGCTGTTTTGTCCCTTATTATTATTCTATTTTTTTACCTTCCTCTTGTTCTGCCAAAGGTTCTATGTTAACAAAATCTTACTATCTCCTGTTGCTCAGTTCTTCATTCCACTTGGAATTCTCCCTCTGTATTTATCTTCTCTTGTAAACCTGACGTAGCTGGAGGTAAGCTGCTTTTCTAAGAGGTCTTTTACCTCCTTGATTGGAAAGTGAAAGCATATGACTGTAAGATACTATTTCAATAAATCTCATTATACATACCCCCCATAAAGCTCTATTTTATAATCGCTGTGTTGTAGGAACGCTGTACTCTATTCAACAATGTTACTACTATAACCATCAATTTTAGCCCTCTTTTGAAATTTTAAGAGTTTATAAAATATTTCTAAAGTCCTTAAAAGTTTAATTCTTTAAAAAGTGTAAATCTTTGGAAAAAAGCAAAAGACATTCAGCACAAAAATTTAATAAAAATGGAATAATCAAAATGAATAATGACATTTTTAGTTTAAAAATTATATATATATAATAATCATAGAGGGTCTCTTCAAATATTTATCATAATGGGAAGATAGGCTAATTGTCAGTTATCCGAACAACTGATGAGGTAACAAACATTTTTTTAAAATCTTCATGAAAATTAAGTGTGTCTTTAATAAAGAGATAATTGGCATTAAAAGAAATTTATGATTTGGGGTAAATATGAGAACAAAACAGAACAAATAGCTGATGTACATGCCAAATACATTTAGTTGAGTAATAACAATTCACAGTAATTTTATTTTCATTAGCTCTAGTTTGCCAGCCTACAAGTATGTTACTGGAAATGGGATAAATGTTTTATGTAGATTGCCAGCGGCTGATTAAAGACAGGAGTTTGTGTGTACTTTTTGCCACAAAGAGTTTCAGCTGAAGACCAGAATAGAAATGGCATGGTTTACAATTTCACAACATTTATTTTCAAAAGTAATGCAATTTCCTTTTCCAGACTGCAAAGAAAAACAAAACAAAATGGTGCTACTTTTCTTGAAACACTTTTGCCACCTGTCTTTAACTCTCGATTGCTAGCAATATTTTAGATTCTTAATTAGTGTCCAGAAGAAAATGATGTAGGCCACTAAATCAAAGAATAAGTGGTTTTATTTAATATAAAAGCATTATGACAATGGGAATGGGAAGTTTGTTAAAGATGCCTGGATGAAAGCTTCAAAAAAAAAAAAAAAAAAAAGAAACTCAAGAGAATCTGGAAACACATAAGGAAACATACCGTAATTCCATGTGTCATTACAAGCTTGGCCCTGGTCCAGTCTTCTAGAAGGGAGATTTTAATACGGTTGAAGCTGGGGTGTTTTTCTGGAAATAAGACTCAAAGACTGCATCTATTAAGTACTCTGTGGTCATAATGATACCATTTGGTGATTTCTACCCTCCTGATTGATTTACAGAGGATTAAAAAAAAAAAAAAACACCCTGTTTGTAATATGACAAAGATGAGCATTGCAGCCAAATCTTTTGATTCAACTGTGAGCCAATTGTAACATTATAATAATTCCTATGCCTTTGACACAGAAACTTAACTTTGTTTGGTTTCTTGTGAGATCTATTTCAGTTTTGAAAGAAATTTTGTTTAGAAATTGTGATAGATTTTATTTCAAAACATTAGTTTAGCCCTTTCTGCCTCACTGAACAAAACTCTAGGTTACTTTACTAACCAAAATATCCTAAACTTCTCTTTGGGAAGGTTATATTCATCTTGGTGGAAGTGTATGTGTGTAAACTTGAACCAGACTGCTTGGTTGAATTTGTGTTCCACTTTTCTTTATGACTTGGATGCATTAGTTAACTTCTCTGTGTCTCGCTTTTCTCATCTATCAACTGCCTAACCCCAGGAAGTATTAAAAAAGACGATATTTGCAAAGCAGCGACACAGTGCCTGGCATGCAGTAAGTGCTACATAAATGTCAGTGGAGATGGTGATGATATGGGGCCTTCAATAAACTTTCAGTAACCGTGTTTCCCCCCATATAAGACCTCACCAGAAAAAAAGCCCTAGCATGATTTTTCAGGATGACATTCCCTGAACATAAGCCCTAATGCATCCTTTGGAGGAAACTTCAATATAAGACCCCGTCTTATTTTCTGGGAAACACAGTAGTACCTGCCCTATGCCTCACTTATGAAAGTGCTTCATCATACAGTGTGTCAATCAGTCATTTAACTGTTTCTCTTCAGACTGTAGGCTCCACGGATGTAGGGATCATGGATATCTTGTGTCTTGATTGATCACCAATTGATCCCAGCACCTACTACATTGTTTGGAATATAGTAGGTTCTGATGAATAATTGCTACATGGTAGTTTAAGGAAGCAGATTACTCATTGTGGGACTCTGGGAAAGTTACCCGATGTCTTTGAGACACATGTCTGTCAGTTGTAAAATGGGCATAAGAGACTAGAGGATTTGAGGTAACTAGTGTGAAAGTGCTTTGTAAAGTTTATGGGTTTTTTTTGTTGTTTTTTTTTACAAAGGTAGGGGATAGTTAATAAAGGGAAATATGGGAAAGTAAAAATAGATAGTCATGATTCACTTCTAGAAGGCGATGTAATTTCCTAGTAATAACCAACTTCTGCTTAGTCCTAAAGCTTAATCCTATTATGGCCCAGTACACAGTGATCTGTCAGAAGACTTACCAACCTCAAAAATAATGACTTTCTAGACCTTAAAAAGCTCTAGAATTCCCAAATTGGGGATATCAAAATGCAGATTACTCTGAAGAACAACTCAAGACCGTCTAGAGAATCCACTCTCAACGTCTGAGAACCTATGGCTCGTGCATAGGCTATTTGGAGTTCTCAGGTAACAGACATTTGTCAGGCCTGTCAGTGGATGTTTTCACAATGGATCCACTGGACAGATGTCATCTCATCCTTCTAGTCATTCTTTCTCCTGGGAAGCTCTATGACCATGGCAGGATAGCCGGAATTGTACAGGCCTTTTTTATTCCATTCCCAATTCCCTTTGGCAAGAGAGACAGACTTACTCTCCACCTTATTAGCTGTACTCCTCTCCAGTGATATGTACAATCACTGGGTATTATAAAGTCACTGACTATTATAAAATACTATCATCATGAGGCCATGGTCTACATTAAACACAAGAATAAAATGGAAAATCTTAATTAGAAACAAAAGTTCCAGTTAAAATAAAAGATGTTAGCTCTTCTAGAAAACATAATATTTTAACACTGTTCTCCCTGACATTTAATTTCACAGAATTTATTCTTTGCACAGTCTATAAGGAGAGGCATAGACAATGCATAGTGCCAATAGTATAAAGTGGTCTCACAGGAAGCAGTAGATAGTTGTCCAATAAAATAAGCACTTCATAAAAATAAAAAAAAAATGGACTTACTTTAACACTTGACAGTAACCCACTTAAATGTCCGATTGAAGCAATGACACTATATCGATGCACTTACATAGCACCTTTAGATACTAACTACAGGAGGAAATTACAGTGGTATATATCTTGAAATGCTACATAAGCTACAGCAATCTACTAAAATTTATTCTTACTTGATGATACTTTTTTTTTTTTGGTAAACTTTGACAAGAGCATTTTGATTCAAAAGAGTGAAGAAAAAAAAGTGAAGAAAAATCTTTCATCTTCTGGTAAAAAAAAAATGTCTCTTAGAGATGAAATTTAAAATACAAATCACAGTCTCCTTACTGGATAAAGCATATAATTTTCCTCCTTAGGTGCGTGGATTTAAAACAGCTGCCAAGCCTACTTAATTATGGGCCCTTAGAGTCAAAATAGAAATGACGGATTTTCATTTTGATAGCAACCACATTGAGTGTTTATTTAGCAAGTGTGGGTAATTATTCCAGTTCTTATTTGAAAATTTTCTCCGGAATTGGTTGCATTTTGTTCATGAAAGGCTGTGATCTCAATACTCCGCATTTCAGGGCCTCTCTTTCCTCCCTCACCTCCCCCCTCCCCTTTTTAATGAGACTTTTCTCAGAATTTAAACAACAATTTCTTGCCTACTGGTACATAACCACTAATTCCATCTCCAGAGAAAGAGCTGTATTAAAGTGTTGATGGACAAGCATTTTTATGTTTCAGGGCAGAGGTCTGAAAACAAAATGTCCCGGTCATCAACTCAGGGGGTCACTCGTAAGGCCGACATTTCTCATTGCCGTTCTTTAGTCCTTTCCCGGGGAGCACTGAGGCCACAGCAATTGCTCTCAAAGGAGGCCATTCGTTTACTAAAATAAAGTGAAGGGATGGAGGTGCCCACATTCTACAGGCTGATCTGAATTGGTTTCCAGAGCAAGGGATAAGGCAGAACTTCAAGGTCCTAAATTCAAAGTTATACAAATAACAACTTTCTGCTATGATAGCACTTGAATATTTTAGAAGCATTTTCGTATCATTTATCTGGTTTGAGCAATACAATAATAACTAAAGGTAGGTAGGAAAGACATTCTCATTTCTACTTTAATTGATGAAAAACTGAGTCTTAGGGATGTTAAAAGCTTTGTTGAAATCAAACCCCTACAGCACGTTGGGTGCTGGAATCCAAAGCTCTGGACTCCTAGTTCAGTGCTCTTGTCAGCGTAGCCATAGTTTCTGGTATGTTGATGGGATGGAATGGAACCTAGGAGCAACAGAAAAAAGAAGGCTCACAAGGGCCTCATTTAGGGTGGCCAGATAAAATACAAAAGGCCTAGTTAAATTTGAGTTTTATATAAATAACCAATCCATTTTTTAACAGAAGCATATTTTATAAACTATTTGGGACATACTTATACTAAAAGATTATGCGTTGTTGATCTGCAGTCCAAATTTAACTGGGCATCTTATATTTTATTTGCGAAATCTGGCAGTCCTATCTGTTTCCCTTTCTGATGGGGTAAGCCAGGTTAAAAGCTGACAGTGGCAGCACCGTGCAGTATAACCTAGTGTTATGAGTTGAATTGTGCACCTGCCCCCTCCCTCAAGAAGAAGACATACTGGAATCCTGACTCCTATTACCTCAGAATGTGACCTTTTTTGAAATAGGATCTTTATAAAGTTAAAATGAGGTCATTAGGGTGGGTCCCAATCCTGTATGACTGGTGTCCTTAAACAAAGGGACAATTTGGACACAGAGACAGACCTACATAGAGGGATGAAGATGTGAAGCTACATGAGGAGAAGATAGCCACGTGACTAGAGTTATGCATCTACAATCTAAGGAATACCAAGGATTGCTAGCCAATTCCAGCAGCTACAGGAGGCAAGGAAGCCTTCTCCCCTAGAGCCTTTAGAGCAGGGGTGTCCAAACTTTTTTCAACGTTTTTACCAAGGGCCATATGTGGTAAAATACACAAACAGCCGGGCCACTCACTCGAGGTGAAGTACGTATTGCCTCACCTGGTTTATTTAAGTAAACTAAATATATTTTTGGAATTTGCTGTGGGCCAATTAACAATGGATTGCGGACCGCAGTTGGCCCGCAGGCCGCAGTTTGCACACCCCTGCTTTAGAGGGAACATGGCCCTGCCAACACTTTGATTTCAGATCTCTAGCCTCCCAAACTGTGACATAATTTCTGTTATTTTAAGCCACCAGTTTTTGGTACGTTATCATGGCAGCCCTAGAGAAATGAATATACCTGGTAGAAAGTGGTGTACCCTTTATACCTTTTACTTTCAGATTTGTACAGGCCAGAAATCCTGAGGTGCTCCTTGCACATACTATATATCTTTTCACTTGGGAACCTAGTTGAATGCCGTAAAGGTCCATGCTGCATGGTAAGCACGGCAGCCATGCGGAATCACTATGATTTTATATGAATTGCTCCATCCAAGGCCTTACTGAAGCTTCTGGTTCTCCTCCCTTTCCCGAAATATGAATCATTTCCCTCCCATCTGAGAACATAACACAATGTGCAGATGACAGATTAACTGGAGAGAATTACTAATGAATTCGTTTGAATCTTGGTCACAAGTCTGATCAAATTCTCCTCCCTAATTCTAATAGTTCTCATAATATTTGGTATCTTGGAACGGTGTCATCAGAGACACAAGAGGATGTGAAATGTGGCAGCAGAAACCAGCATGGGTCAAGATACATCTGGCCTAAAGACACACATGTAGCTTCACTCTTGTTTTGTTGTGAGGCAATCAGGCCAAATTCAAAAGAGCTGTGGCACCGTGAGGTGCTCCAGTGGCCAAGTAACGACTTGGATCACTTTGTTCATTAAAAGATTGCTTCTTTCTTTTCTTCTCCAATGACACTTAAGAGACAGGGAGCATCTGTTGAAGTTAGCACGTGGCAAGAAACCAAACAGGCATATTCACTTTTTGAGGCCCCTTGTCCTCTCGTCACCTCAGAATCACAAATTGACAAACATATGAAACTCAACAGTTTATTAAACCTATATGGACACGTTAATGACTAGGGATATGATCCTAGAAGACTGTTAAGTGCCATAGAGTCACCCATCCTATGATTGACTCTAAAGCTACAGAGACTTGCTCAGAGGGGCAAGCTTCCTACTAAGGTATTAAGCCTTCTTAATGTGCCTCCACGAATGTACAGCTCATGCCCTTGATTTTGCTTTTGATTTTCTACTTGTTCTGTTGTTCTGCACCTCTTTTTCATCTTTCTGATGTCAGCTTGACTGTCACTTCCTCAGAGACCTTTCTGAACACACCTCTTTTTCCATTGCTTTCCTTTGTTGCCCTGTTTTTTTCTCCTCAGTGTAGTTATTACTTGTAAAAGTCTCATATATTTACTACATGTTTATTGTGGTCTTTCTCCACTAGAATAGAAAGCTTCATGAAGGCACCTAGCTTGGCCTTCATCTGTATTTGTTGAATGACTGAATGAAGGAATGAGTAAGTACTTCTGTGACTGTGATCAACACTCAGTCATTTTATCTGGACGTTTGGGACAAAATTGATCTCAAAGGATGTTATGAGAATTAAATGAGAATTAATGAGAATTAATGATTCTAAGGATGAGAACCTTTATCATTTATCTATTTTAATTCTTATAAGAAATTCTGGAGTTAAGTACTGAAATACCACACTAATTTTACAAAAAGAAAACAAAGTCTCAGCAAGTCTAATTAATTTGCCAAAAGCTGTCAGTAGTTGAACCAAGTGTTCTAGATTCTGAAACACTTAAGCTGGTTTTTCAAACTACTGATACACCATACAGATAAACTCAACATCAAAAATCTCAAGGATGTCCAAATCTGGATTTTGTTTCTTCTATCCAGGTCCTTTCCTAATTTAAGTTTTGTCTAAGTATACAACTTCTGGGGATTGGAATAAATTAGATCAATTCAAGAACTTAGGATCAGCAACATTTATGAGGAAAAGTGGAAAGAGAACACAACAAGCTTTATTTTATGAAGAAAATGCTATTAGGTGATATTTAAACATGTGTCTTGAAATTTTGCAAAACCTGCCAAATTTGAGGGAGTTAGGTAGGGGATACAGGTAAAGGGAAAATGGCACTGTGCAATTTTGGAAGATGTGACATAATGACTGAAAGTCCATCCTAGTAACAGCCTACAGATGGAGCAGAACCAATGACACGAATCCGCCAGAATTAGTATTTGGGAAACAGTGAGAAAGGAAAACGTTCCTCCTACTCCTCGCTGATGATTGAAAACATTTTCAACAATGAAGGTCACTCAGTGCTCTGAACTGGAAAATTATATGGTGATAATGATGAGATACTTCTATTTCACACACACACACACACACACACACACACACACACACACATAAGCATATTTCCTCTTCCTATGTTCTTAAAAATCTGTCACAGAAAAGGAGATAGAGAAAGTGAAGCAACAGGAGATAGAGGAAAAGAGCTTTCGTAAATTAGGTAACAAGCCCAAGACAGATATTTTTGGCTCTTAAAAATTTTGTTTCCTTCTTTGTTAATATTTTCATTTCTGGAGTGTTTCAGTCGCTGAGAAACATTAACATAGCATATGGCTTAGTGAGAATAAACAGAGAAGATCTAGAAAGCACTGTGCAAGTCATTAGCTGCTACATAAGTAGAAAATAATACTCGTAATAGCTTTCTGTATCCTATCTAAGCTTCAGTATCATAAAATAACAGTGATATTGATCTAGGGAGGGCTAAGAATTTGGCAAACTGAAAATAGAAAAAAAACCTGTGTATGATTTTGTAAACGTTTGGTCTTATTCTAGTTAAAGGAAAACACTGCCTTTGATCTCTATCTGAAACAAAACATTTGTTGAAGATTCTTATTCTTGGCAAAGCACCTCCACCGGTTTTTTACAGGACTAATTGAGAGCTAATGCACATTCTCCAACATCAGTTAACACTTTCATCACATTGATTTCAATATTTAAATATAAAGAAATAGAGAACAAAGGATTTAAATTTTCTCTAAAATAAGCTATCTAAAAAATAAGAAGGAATGAGTTAGTCAAAAGGCTATAAAATTCGGGTATTTTAATTAAAAAAATTGTTAACTCCTCATGAATTTTAGAGGAGGAAAAATAAGCTCCATATATTTGAGATATTAATATTTTGTGACCTGTAATGGAAAAAGCACATTGAACTCCATTCATTCATTCACTCACTCATTCATTCAGTCTATCTTTGTACTCCTGTCATGTTCACAAAAGGGTTGGGTGTGTACCAAGGCCATACAATGAGCTATGTCTTCAAAGTCTAAGAGGAAAAGTGCCCTTTTTTCATGATTCATATTGGCCTCCTTATTGTTGCTTAAAACTCCAGGCATGTTCCCACCCCAGGGTCTTTGCATTTGCAGAAGGTACATCCTCTTCCTGAAGATTCACATGTCTCACCGTCTCACCTTTAGGTCTTTTGTGAGGCATTCCTTGACCAGGCCATGAAAACATTTCCATGCCTCCTCAACTTATGTCTTATTTTCATTAATTTCCCTCCCCCCCTCCTGATTTCTTTATTCTACAGTACTCTTGTCACTTAACACATCAAAGACTCCATTTCTTTTTAAAAAAACTTGTCTATTTAAATTTCAGAGGCACAGATTTTTGTCTGGTTTGTTCACTGCAGACCATAAATATTTGTCCAGTGAATGAATGAATGAACAGGTAAAATATATTCTATATTAGTGTGAAAATATCAAACTGGGATATTAAGAGTTACAATGGGATTGGGGCAGGGTTTCAAGGATTGACAATATTTCATAGGAATCATCTTGAAGGACAAGTTTCTATACAATACGGTGTCTGATTTCAGCTTTCCAAGCAAGCAAGTAACATTCTGTCCATCAAAAAGGCCTAAAATCTCCCTCTTTTGTCAGTATAGACAGAAAGAGGCCATTCTAAGAACATCCAGTTTAGACAGACTACAGGGCCCCAGCACTGTGTGGCCATTTTTGCAGATGCTCAATCATTAAAAAAAAACTAAAAGTCAAAAAGAAGAAGCCAAGATCCCATACCTGTTAGCCAGACTGTCCAAGGCCAGAGCAAAATGAGACACCCATAAGAGGAACTAGTCTATATAGGAACTCTTTCCTTAGTTGCCCAAGTCATCCACTGTTCTTTGGTGAGGAGGATAAAAACTGATAGAACACTTTTTAAACATTTATAATTTTATGTATTTTAAAGGTTTAATTAACACCTACTTTATAGAGTTATCTGATGATAAAACAAGGTAATTTAAGTAATGGGTTTATTACAGTGGCTAGCGCTTACTGTGGCTATTATTTTATTATATACAACGTTGTAAGGTATATTGAGATCGATCAATTAAGTTCGCGAACTCATCCTAGAAAAAGTGCTACATACCTCTTTGCTGAATATCACTATGGTCACCTTCACCGTACTCCCCTTGGGAAGCTATGCACCAACACCAGCTCCTAGTCCACCCTTCAAAGCAATTTTGGAACTCTTTTTCTGGAATGGCCACCAGAGCTGTCGTCATATTACCCTTGATATCCTGAATGTCATCAAAATGTCTTCCTTTCAGTATTTCCTTTATCTTCATGTAAAGAAAGAAGTCATTGGGGGCCAGATCAGATCAATAGGGAGGGTGTTCCAATACAGTTATTTGTTTACTGACTAAAAACTCCCTCATGGACAGTGCCACGTGAGCTGGTTCACTGTCGTGATGCAGGAGCCATGAATTGTTGGCAAAAAGTTCAGGTCATCTAACTTTTTCACTTAGCCTTTTCAGCACTTCCAAATAGTGAACTTGGTTAACTGTCCAGTTGGCACAAATTCATAATGAATAATCCCTCTGATATCAAAGAAGGTTAGCAACATTTTTGCAACAAGTTCTCGACCTTAATTGTCTGACCTCATATAATATGTGAGGAATAGTCATGGAAAATCTTGAAAAGGCAAAAAGAAAAAGAAAGATTACTGGCTGTCCCATCTAATGTAGCTTCCCAGGTTATCTGTGACAGTCATTGTCTTGGAGCTATTGAACAACTTGTAAAGTGCGTATAGAAAATGGTAATAGTGCAAATTATTCTTGTCAATAGAAATGCAAATGATTTGTGCCCAGTGGACATGCAATTGATTAATACCCAATTGATAATGGCCAGTTGTGCATCTGTTAAAGAATTCATCCTAGTATTTCTAATTTCCTATGTATGTGTCTGCTCTTTGGATTCCCCTTTGAATAGTTTGTGACTTATGATTCTTATCAATTGTTTAAACAAAATCTTTGACATGCATTCATTTTATATTTATGAGGATTATGATTTCATGTTTTCAATATCCTTTAACAAATATATAGTCCTTGTTATAAACTATGAACTTAGTCATAGTCAGCAAGTCATTTTATTATTTTTATCAATGTTCTAGGTGTGTGTATTTCTTTTAATAAATATTCAGAGTGTGTTTATTTGTGTTACATTAATTTATGTTAATAAAAATTACTCAGTACTCAGTTTAAAAATAAACAAATAGAAAGATAATGGTAGGAGACGATGTCAAGTAGATGTGTTGATAGGGGGATGACAAAGGAAGAAGGAATGGAAGAAACCAAGATTGCGAAAGACTTGGTGTGGCAGACTGAGGAGATTGGATTGGGTTCTGAAGAGTCTGGAGTCCATTTTAAGAATAAGGACACCATTGCAGAGATCGTATTAATGTAAAGATATTGAAGCGCTCTCTAATATGTTCTATTATATTCTTCTTTCTGAGCAAACCAGGCCCCATGAATTTGGTATTTATATCTTTTTTTTTCTACTGCAAAAATTTATTTCTGATATTTTATCCACATATTTCTTGAACATTATACATAAACACAAGAATGCATACTGCAGCATTTTTTTTAAGAACAAAATGCTGGAAACAACCAAGTAAGCATCAAAAACTAGTAAAATAAAGTATGGCATATTTATATAGCGTACTACCATATACCATAAAGAGTAACACAGATTACACACAGTAATGTAAAAAGAGATCTAAGATTTGATGCTAATTGACAAAAGCAAGATGCAAAACATCACATTTAGTATTATCCCTTGGGGGTGAGGGAGGGGTATTTTAAGGGATACTCTATATTTTTGTGTAGAAGAGGAAACTTTCTAAAAGGATACACACACACAAAATCTTAAGAATAGTTGACTCTGGAAGTGGAATTGCAGGCCTTCTGTGCAGTTTTAATTTTTTACCAAAAGCATGTGTGACTTTTATAAGTAAAAACATCTAGTTAATCTTTTTAAGTTCTCCAAGGTAGGGGACATTTCTTGGATGGCAGATGATCTGTGATCTCTAATTGTATTTGTATCTTAAAGCCTATTGTAAGTTGCCCCACAGATGAGAGTCAAGCTCTCCAGTACTTTGTCCCTCCTGATTTCATAACAACAACTGATATACTATTATTAATCGGCGTATTAGGTTGGTGCAAAAGTAACTGCGGTTTTTGCAATTATTTTTAACCTTCTAAACCGCAATGATTTTGCACCAACCTAAAAGATGTGATGGGGAAAGAGAGATACTCGGATTGTGTGGATCGGACATCCCTGAGGGAGTGAAAGGTCAGATGCCCAGAGCAGGGAAGTACTGCTCTGGTTGTCTACTCTTTTTTTTATAAAGAGGAACCAAAAGCCGATATAACATTCTTTGAAGAGTTATAGTTTTAGGGTCTTGACTAACACCTACCTCATATTAAACAAGATAAATAAAATAATTAAATAGGATAATTTAAGTTAAGAGCTTATCATAGTGGCTAGCCCCCTGTACGGCTACCATTTTATTAACCACATCTCTTCCCATTCTTCCTTACAGACATTTGTTCTTATAAGTCTTTTCTCTGTTTGACTCTCTCACAAGTTACACCAGCAAGATATACACACATGATTCATATTGAAGGGAAAGATCTTGAAAAACTTGCCATTAATTAATTTTATAAGGTTCCACCAGAATCAGTGTACTGCATAAAATTCGTCCATCCACAGTGCGGTGACATTGCAAGGGAATGGTACAGTTCACTCTGACTTTTAGGGCACACGTTCAACCACGTAGTTTGCTTAATCTGAATGCATTTTTATCTCAATGACCTTCTAGGATCAAGGCTTGGAAATGTCTGCACTGCTCTTAAAACTGTGGTTGTGTAATGTGTAACTGTGTTTTTTGATGAAAATCAGTGATTTGATTTGAAATGGAAGTCACATGGCAAACTCCACATGGCATAAAGCTTCCAGGGCTTCTGCAATCAATAGTAACCTCCTCCATGTGTTAGGACTGGGTGAGCCATCTACCTGCTAAATTAGAGTGGTACCTCGGTTTTCGAACATAATCCTTTCCAGAAGACCGTTCGAGTTCTGAAATGTTTGAAAACCAAGGCACGGTTCCCCCATAGAAAGTAATGCAAAATGGATTAATCCATTCCAGACCTTTAAAATCAACCCCTAACACTGCAAATTTAGCATGAATTTTACTATCTAATGATACCATAGATCCATAAAATTTATGGCGTTCATAAACCTAAATGTTCGTCAGTGGAGACATTTGAAAACCAAGGTACCACTGTACTCTCACCTCCCAGTTTTAACAAACCAAGACTTAGGCATTACAGCTGTCAAGCATTTTGCGTATTTTGAAGGAGAGCTTTAGAAACATTCCTGAGATGAATATCTGACTCTTCAGAAGTTGGCCACCTAAACAAAGTGTTCTGTAGGAACATGAAAAAGTAGCAGGGTGATCGGTTGACAAGTAAAAACAAAGAAGACACAGAATCTCTGGAATCTTATTGAAGCAATGAGACTAAAAGAATCTTCCAGCAGAAAAAGAATGTGGGCCACGGCCATTCAAGTTTCATCCTGTCTATGGAGCACCTTTCCCAATAGAGATAGCCCATCAGTGGAGGTGTAACGAGACCAGGAGATAGCAACTTGGGTCAGAGTGTCATGACTTAAGTTTATATGAGGTCTGACGATTAAGTTCGCGAACTTGCCACGTCTGGTTACATGGGCAGCACTGTACAAACAGCTCAGTAAGGTTTCATAACCTCGGTGTGTCAGTGTCTCACAGCTGTATTCGAGTCGATGTGTGGGGGTGTCTTGCTGAGTGTCGTTATTGTTGTTGTGTGTTTTTGTGAGCTGTCACAAGAATATCTGAGCTTGAATTAGAGCAATGAACAAACATTAAATTTCTTGTTAAACTTTGCAAGAGTGGAAGTAAAATCAGAGACATGTTAGTCCAAGTTTATGAGGGTAATGCCATGAAGAAAACGGCAGTGTACAAATGGATGGAACATTTTTCTGAGGGGAGAGAACACATCACTGATGAATAGAGGTCAGGGAGGCCAGTAACGAGCAGAACTGATGAAAACGCTGCAAAAATTTGTAAAATTGTGCATCAATATCAACCGCTGACTGTGAGAAGCATAGCAGACCAAGTAAGCATCGGTAGAGAAACAGTTGGGAAAATCTTAACTGAAAATCTTGGCATGAGAATGGTGTGTGCAAAAATGGTCCGGAAGAAGCTCACCGATGAACAAAAGCAAAGGAGAGTAGAAGTTTGCCAAGAACAGTTGGAGAGGCAAAAACGATGTTTTGGGCCATGTTATCACTGGTGATGAAACATGTGTGTACCAATATGACCCTGAAACAAAGCATCAAAGTGCACAATGGAAGTCAGCCAATTCTCCATGACCAAAAATGTTCTGTCAGTCCAAATCAAGAGTCAAAAACAATGTTGCTAACCTTTGTTGATATCAGAGGGATTATTCACAATGAATTTGTACCTACTGAACAAATAGGTAAACAGGTTGACAATTTGGAAGTGTTGAAAAGGCTGTGTGAAAAATATAGATGAAAATAACCTGAACTTTTTGTCAACAATTCATGGCTCTTGCACTTCAACAATGCACCAGTTCACAAGGCACTGTCTGTGAGGAAGTGTTTAGCCAGTAAACAAATAAATGTATTGGAACACCCTTCCTACTCACCTGATCTGGTCGCCAATGACTTCTTTCTTTACCTGAAGATAAAGGAAATATTGAAAGGAAGACATTTTGATGACATTCAGGAAATCAAGGGTAATACAATGATAGCTCTGATGGCCATTCCAGAAAAAGAGTTCCAAAATTGCTATAAAGGGTGGACTAGGCGCTGGCATTGGTGCATAGCTTCCTAAGGGGAGTACTTCGAAGGTGACCACAATGATATTTAGCAATGAGATATGTAGCACTTTTTCTAGGATGAGTACGCGAACTTGTCAGACCTTAACTTTTATCTCTAAAGTTAAACCATATATCTAATTCCACTATGTCAGCATCTTAAGAAGTAGCTATATAATTCTAGTATAAATTGATCTATTGATCCAGGAATAACAGTAACAAACATTTACCTAACATTCTCATTTCTTCTCTCCTATAAATCTCTCAATAACCCCATGAGACAGTCCTTATTATTTCCAATTTGTATCTGAGGTTACTGATATTTGGGAACTTAAATAATTTGTCCAAAGGTAGTCACCACGCTCAGGAAATAACAGAACTAGGATTCAAACCCAGGTGGCCCAAATCCAGAGCTCATAGCTTGATCCCTATTCTCTAATTCCACTAACCTTGGGGGAAATTTTTACCACCAGATGTTATAAAACCATGTCTAAACATTTAAAAAACAATACTCACAGATAAATCATATACATTAAACACAAGAGAAAGAACACTTAACCTATCCTCTAAAATCTTTTTCTTCAGTCCATGTAGAGGCTATATTTCAATGGAAAGTGTACAAGAAAGAATCCAGACTCACATTTCAACAAAAATTAAGTATTCAGAATTCTCCCTAGTAAGTACTCAGAATTCTCACCGGCAGTGTCTAAATACTGCACCGTCAAGTAGGGTCTCAGCTCCCGGTCCCCGCACAAGAACGCAGAATATGTGAGGCCAAAAAGGAACACCAATGGAGCCATAGATAGGGGAGTCATACCATTATATTCTCACTGGCAGCTGGGTTGGAGACACAGGAAGTAGGATCCACATGATCCACAATCCACCATCCACGCTTGCTAACCCCACTTGCTAGCCACAATCCGCCGTACGCTTCTCTGACAACCAACCAATCCCCTAGCGTAGCCACGGCAGTTATATTAGGGGCTAATGGCTAACTGGTTACAGCTGATGGCCACCCAGCCACAGAGGATGGCCATCTGATTACAGCTGATGGCCATCTAATAACTGAGCCAGCACCTTTCCATGTGAGGCCGAGAGCCTGGAAACTGCTCTCTGGGACTCTGTCCCCACAAGCAGTTTAATACTAATAGTTAACTTACTGAACATCTCCTGAGAGCAAGCCAAATTGTCTCAAGTATTCTACATGCATCGACACAATAAGTATTCATAAAATCTTTGTGAAGTGGCCATGCTATTGTCCCCATTTTACAGATGATGAACTTGAGGCACACAACTCACGCTAGCAGTTAGAGGCACAACTTAGATCAGACACCTATGGTGTGGCTCTAGACCACTATGCTATGCTCCCTTAAAGAATCTTGAGTGCTGTTTCTTTTCCCTAAATCGCCATTAGCAATAGTTTTTCACAGCCTAATCATATGCTCAATATTTATGTCTGTGTGTATAATTCTTCCTGGAATCTGCCAAGAGGTTCTCCCATATGTCATATGTTATCGAATATAACATCCCTGTAAGGAAGCAGCACTATTGCCAGAGTCCCTGTTTCACAGATAAAGAAAACACAAAGGCAGAACAAGTAAGTCACTTGCTGGAGCTGAAAAAAGGCATGAATGAGAATTAGAAACCAAGTTAGTCAGCTAGCTCCCTGTCTGCAGCATATATCTGTATTGCTTGAATGTAGTTCATAGTAGTTGTTCTGAGTTCACATATGTCTAATTTTTAAAACAATCCTACCCTAATTCAGGAAAACTGCCTCACTGCCAATAGCTGGAGCAAGAAAATTACACAGATCTGGTTGCAGGTAACAGTTACAAAAGAAAAAAAAAATGCCTTGGGTCTAAGTTAAGAACACTCTATGAATGACTTACAGATGAATGAAGAAAGGGTGGGTCTATTTACTGGGTTAATTTTCAGTTCTACTAGGGAAGTGTTTCCCAAATTTCAGTCATTTACCTGCCCACCTTTGTGATTTTTGCTTTATCAATATATCACCTAGGCTACCTTACATAATATATTTTTTCAATATACTTACTAATTTTGTTAAGCTTAAGCAAAAAAAATCTGAAATTATAGGTTTGGTATGTGAGTTATATTTTTCAGATATGCATTAAAATAAATACAGAATTATAAAAACAATTCATCTGTAAACCACCTAACATCGTCTTGTATAAAAACGAATATTTATTGAGCACTTACTAGTGCCAGGTACGCTTTAAAGGGCTTTACATATATTAACCACTTATTCTCATAACAACACTATAAGTAGGTATTTTATTAGCCCCGTTTTACAGATGAGGAAACTGAAGCACAAAAAGTTTCTATAATCTGTATAAGAACACAGAGCTGATCAATAGCAGAGCTAGAGTTATGAATCCAGCTGGTTTGGCTTCAGAGTCCGGGCTTTCAACAACTAGTGGACTCCATTTTGGATAATGTTAGATTATGTGGAGGAAAAAAAACTTCCGGAATTTTTGTGTAGCATCTTTGGACAACATCTGACTCTAAAAACCCAGGTTCCTACTTAACAAATGACAGAAGCAGAGTTTCCATGATGAGGTGTGTAAGGAAAAAGATTTTTTATGACTACAAAACCCTAAACTGATTGATGCTGTAGGAAAGGATGGAGGATTGCTAGTTTAAGTCCTTTATCCAAGAATGTACCATTAACCTGAAGTCAAGGGCTAAGGAGAAGTTTGAGGCTGACCTGATAAAGGCGAGCATGGCCATGGAGGAACAGGCTATATAAACCCAAGGTTTCTTGCATCTTGTCATGCTTTTAATCTTTATTTGTTCAGATGTTAAAAAACAAAGCTCCCTTTCTTCTTGATAAAGTTCAGTGAGCTAGAGGGAAATATTTAATTGCACAAAATTGAATATAGAAAACTAATGGGAATTCACTATGAATGAATCAAATCAGGGACAGACTGGGAGAATCAAAGGTAGTAAAATACTCCATAAACATAAAATTGAACTTTAGCTGAAAGGCAAGAGAATTAAGGTTTAGCTATTTCTTTTGCCTTCTGGTGGGGTGAGGGGCAAGGACACTGGCCACTGAATTTTTAGAGCGGTATTAGGATTCTCCACGGGTATTTGAGAGCCATAATAAAGGTAAACCTCTGCTAATTTTCCCTCCCAACATCCATGTCATAATAAACCTAAGCATGATTCTCATTTGCATTCTAGACAGCGAAACTGGAACAAATACTGAGTAGGGGAATTCCCAAAATGTCACTCTGAAACTAGCATTCTGTTTCTACCTATTAATGTCTTCACAGAGTTATCCCTATATCCATAATTTATGTGTATACACATTATCTATATTTGTGTACATGTGTATCATGTAATTTTCAAGGACTGAAACATTATGTAATTTCATTTAATCACTGCAATGACCTCTTCTTGTTAAAATTATCTCCATTTCCTAAACAGGAAAATAGGCTAAGGAGGTTTAATAACTTGCCGTCAGCAAGCAAATGGTAGAGTTGCGATTTGAACCTCGGTCTGTGAGACTGATTAAAGAGAACAACAAACTCTTTTTCACCCCTTTAAGCATTGAGAGGTGGAGTCTAATTTCCCTTCCTTGAATTTGGGCTAGTCTTAGTGACTTTGCTGATACATAGAATGCAGTGGAAGTTATATTCTGGAATATTTGAGACTTGGTCATGAGAATGCTTTGCAGCTTCAGCTTGGACCTCTGGGAAACCTTGCCCTCAGGAAATTTCCTCTCAGCACACTCCCTCTTGGAGGTCAGTCGTCATGCTTTGAGGAAGCCCAAGTGGCCCCACGGAAAGACTTATACGGAATTTAACTGTGGTCCGCAGCTGACAGTCCTGGGGTTGAGCTCCCAACCAACAGCCAATGCCGAACTGTCAGTAATGTCATTGATTAGTCCTCAGTGACTCCTCGTCCAGTTGAGGTTCACATGATTGGAGCCCTGGCTTATATCTTATTGCAGCCCTAGCTAATATCTGATTGCAGCCTTACCTCATATCATGTGAGATACTACATGTTCATAGGGCTGTCATAACAAAGTACCACAAATTGGGTGGCTTAAAAGAATAGACACAGTTCTTTCACAGTTCTTTCGGTTAGGAGTATAAAATTAAGTTGTCAGAGGGTCCATGATCCTTTGAAGGCTCTAGAGAAGAATCCCTCCTTGTCTTTTCCAAATTCCAGTGGCCCTCAGTGTTCCTTGGTTTGTGGCAACATAACTCCAATATCTGCCTACCTTGGTCTTCACATGGCTTTATTTTGTGTGTGTCTCCCTGTGTTCTCTCCTCTCCTCATAAGGACTCTAGTCATTGGATTTAGGGCTCACTCTAAATCCAAGATGATTTCATCTTGAGATTTTTAAACTAATTACATCGGCAAATACAGTATTTCCAATAGAGTTACATACAAACGTTCTATGTGGACACTAAGTTTTATTGGGGGGGGCACTATTAAATTCACTACAGGTGCAAGTAAGAACTATATAGTTGAGCTCTTTCTGAAATTCATCCACAAAGTCATAGTCATAATAAAATGGCTGTTTTAAGCCGCTGTTTTGCAGCAATAGAATACCACCATCTCTTTCCACTTTACTACACCTCTGCACAGAACCTGCGATACAAAGACTTGGAACACATATTACAGACCATTATTTTAAAAATGATACTCTATGTTTGCAAACACTTTTATTCTTTAGCTCACAGAAAATTAGATTTGTGAACTACCAAACACAGTACCTCACACATGATGGGCATTGATATGTTAGTTCTTTGTATTATTAACAGTGCTAGACCCCAAAAGACGTATTTAAATGTGGCTTCTTAAATAGAAAATCTTAATCCTGTCTCTATACACTTGAGCTAAGTCTCTAAATGTAAAAAATGTTTTTTTTTCTTTATATTTGCTCTCTATAATTTCTTGGGGCTACTCCAAAAATTTAGCCTCGTCCTTGGCATGGAGTAGGAAAACACATCCTGAACAAAGAAAGGATTTAGCTAACTTGGCATCAGTCATCTACGTGCTACCAGTTTTGCCAGAAGAAAAGCATCTTTGGTTTGTGTGTATTTGGATGTGTGGATGTGTGTTTAGATGTGCACACATTGCATTACAATCAATAATACAGTCATAGGTCAGCGAGTGTGTTCTCTCTTACACTGTGCTAATTAAGGCAGAGGTGGAAAATCATCAGCCTACTGCTTGGATGTGTCTTGGACTTGATATATCCAGTGGGCTGATCTAAAATCTAACCTATTGTCCTGCTCATTGTTTTTGGACATATCAAATAATTTCCCAAACCTAATGGCTAAATCATTAAGAACAGAGCATCTGAAGGGTTAGGGCTAACAAGCAGTTAGAGAACTGAGAACAATGATTATACTGCTTATTTCAAGTCATAGAAAATAAAGGGCAAACATTTTCTAAAGCCACAACCCAAGTGAAGAGCAAGGTCTGGCAAAGTCTAGTAACATTTAAGAAATTGCTCTATCGGGCTGACCCGGTGGCTCAGGCAGTTGGAGCTCCATGCTCCTAACTCCGAAGGCTGCCGGTTCGATTCACACATGGACCAGTGGGCTCTCAAACACAAGGTTGCCAGTTCAACTCCTCGAGTCCCTCAAGGGATGGTGGGCAGCGCCCCCTGCAACTAAGATTGAACAGGGCACCTTGAGCTGAGCTGCCTCCCGGATGGCTCAGTTGGTTGGAGCACGTCTTCTCAACCACAAAGGTTGCCAGTTCCACTGCCACAAGAGATGGTGGGCTACGCCCCCTGCAACTAGCAACTGCAACTGGACCTGCAGCTGAGCTGCGCCCTCCACAACTAAGACTGAAAAGACAATAACTTGAAGCTGAACGGCACCCTCCACAACTAAGATTGAAAGGACAACAACTTGACTTGGAAAAAAGTCCTGGAAGTACACACTGTTCCCCAATAAAAGTCCTGTCCCTTCCCCAATAAAAAAATCTTACAAAAAAAAAAAAGAAAAAAAAGAAATTGCTCTATCATCTCCCTCTTGTCCAGCTTCTCCTTAATTCTGTCTGTATGTCTCCCTTTGCCTCTCAGTGCAATGTCTCCCCTTTTCATTTTTCTTACCCTATTCCATTCTTGGTCTGTTAACTTTTTCCTAGTGACTTGTCCTTTCCATTTTTCATTTTAACAACAGTGGTAATTCACAAGCAATTGCAGTATTTTAAAAATGTGTATAATATTTACCAAATGACTTTTTAAATTCTTCAATGGTTATCTCAGACATGTAAAATCACTGAACTAAATTACATTATTATTTACTTCTCTATGTTCGATAATTCCGATAATTTATTTTTGCTTCAGGTCTACTACTTGTATAATGTTTCAGATTATATGCTTACTTATACCCTAGGTTATAAAAAAAATTTTCCAGTACAAGAGGACACGAAAACCATATCCTTTCTAGAACAAATTTCATTATTATTAATTTGGGAAGACTTGTTTTGAATTAGTTAAGGGCCTGAATTAAACATACGTATTTTTTTCATGAAGTTTTAAATGTTTACCTAAGAACATTGTAACTAGGCCAACACTCACTTACTAGACATATTTAGAAACCTAATTTGTAGAAATGATAATGTGCATGAGGGTGTATAATAAAGTATAAAGAATAAAATTTTACTCATCAGAAACTTTTCTCAAATTTCTTTTCTCAAATTTCTCGAGAGAAAGATGTTCAGAATGAAAGAATTACGATTTCCAGTGTAGCCTTCCAGTGTAGCTGAAAGATTAGGAGTAAATGTAGGGAGGATGGAGCTGCCGGGTCCTCTGGCTGTCCTAGAGTGACCCTGTATGGCCTTTAAGTATGCGCAGTGTATAAGAAGTTACTTGCAGCAGAGAGGTGAGGCTGGCATAGTGGAAGTTGTCTAGCTCCATGACGTAAGTGGGAAAACAAAAGGCATAACAGTAAAATAAAGTGAAACCTACAAAGACTGAAGTCATTAAAGGAATTCAAGGAAGATACAAATGTGAGAAGATAATAGGAAGGCCTAATGCTTATCATGTGCGATAAACACCATGTTTTTTGGTACAGAAACCCATCTGTAATGATCTATTATCCTAAGGGAGGAAGTCTTCAGGATAATCCTTCAGATTCTTTTTATCTCAGTATTAAAAAGTATGGCTTATATGTAAATCCTGGTTTGATTTTTTTTTTTTTTACAGGAAGAAATGGATTAGTCAGCCAAGCCTCACTAATTTATGCCACACATTCAGATTAGGTCTGAATTTAGGTTTGTCTTTTCACTAAAAACAAAGACATTTCCATGAATGGTTATCACAAAAACAAAATCAAAAGGTGATTAAATCACTAACTGAAAAAACTGGTCTTCTTTGCATTCAAAGAATTTCCATACAACACACAAAAATAATCCCAATCTACATACCCCATGTGTGTGTGTGCAATAAATATTGGTTAAATTAAATTTGCTAAAATTTATAATACATGTAAGCTGCACGCTGAGTTGTAGAAAAAAATCCCAGAAGTTCATTATTTCACATAATTATGAGATTAACTCAATTATACCGCGGAAGAGATTGAATATTCAGAAAACTTTTCCCGAAATTTTGTTTTCTTTTGTGAAAATATACAGCGTCAGTTATAGTACACAAAAGAGACCTCTTCCCTAGCCCACAACTTAGAGTGTGCCTCAGGGAAGCTGTCCTTAGAAAGTCAAAGAATAAGCCAGAAGATGGTAACAAAGAAGTGAAAAAGAGTAAGCTTCAAACTCAAAATGTCCAAAACTTAATTTGTCATTTCTTTCCCCTCCCTTCCTTCCCAAACTGGCTATTGCATTGAGTCTACCCTTCAAACAGGCCAGGATGCAAGAAGTCTCAAAATAAGCTTCTTGGTTTATACACAAGTGAATCACAAAATACTTTTCTTCCCTTAGTTTCATCCATTTCCATGACTTAGAGTCTCATCCTTTCATACATGATGCTTCAGACAGATTCCTTTAGTCCAGTTTCATCATCTGTCAATCAAATCTACCTCCTGCTTTTTAAATTCTTGATTTCATCATATCATTCCCTACAACCTTCAGTGGCTCCCTATTTCCCAGCTCATTAAGTCTTAGTTGTCTGCATGGTTTGGAGGAATCTCCATTGTATTTACATGTACAACATTTCTGTTGCATTTATTACTTCTCCTCAGTTTGGAATCCTATATATTAGTAAGGCCGATCATCTTTCTTTTTTACAAATACTTATACTTCTACCTCCTGGTATATCTTAGATCATTTTATTTCAAGAAAAACTCAACCATTTCTGCCTCCTTGTACCTTGTCTTCAAAGACAAACTCAAGTCCTGCCTTTCTGCCTGATCCTTCTACCTCTTCCATGGCCCCTTGGTCTCCCCCTTTCCACACAGTTTAGTCCTCTACTGTATTTAGTCCAACTTAGTCCTATATTGCTTCAGGTATGATCATTTTATTCCTTCAAGTGAACTCAAGTTTCTTGAATTTAAACAATTCTGCAAGAAAGTCTTCCGCAATTACACCTTCCACCTCCAATTAACTTTAGGCCCCCAAATTATGTGCCCCCATGACACCCTCTGCTTTTCCATAGTAATACTCACCATACTTGCAACTGTTTGTCTATTTCCCTACTGGGCCATGAACTCTGTTTATGGTAGCAATCTAATCTGTCCAACGTGCGTACCATTGTATCCCAAGGATCATTGTATCCCATAGGACCTGGCACACAGCAGTTGCTTCAAAAACATCTTTTGACTTATTATTAATCTGAAGGCAAGGACTCCTGCTCAGGTTTTGTTTTGTTTTGTTTTGTCTTTTTGTATTCCCCAAAATAGTTGCTAATGCATAATTTTTAAAAATTATAAAACCTTACCTTTAAACATGAGAAAATTATTGATAGCTGTGTTTATTTTTCATGTAACTGAAAATAAGGGGGGAGGGGGGTGGTTGTTCAAGCTCACTTTGAGAAGGAAATTATAAACATTAATTAAAAACCAATCTCCTTAGTAAATCACAGTGGAAAACAAGCCAACAAACCCTGAGGGAACTTGACTCACCTGAGGTGGGGCCTGAACCTTCCCAAGCCTGGGGGTGTAAAGGCAGATATTGACAGGTCTTCTTCCTTGTGATTTCCAGAAGGGAACATGTTCTTCTGATCCTTAGCTGAGCACAGAGTCTTAGGGGAAGGGTGTGGGCAGGTCATGAATATTGCAGTGAGGACTTCTAACATGTCCAGCATCTGTAACGTCAACCTATGAATCCTTCTGTGCCTGGAACCTGTCACTTAAAATACTAGCACAAGAGACAGCAGCGCCTCCTTTGTGGCTGGAATCCTTCAGGTACCCCCAGAGCTGAGGTTAATGTTTCTTCCAGATTCTTATCCTTGTAACACAGCCTGGGTACCAGACGAGTTAACTTTCCAATTCTGGAGTTCCCTCATGCAAAATCTGAGTTTTCATGTCTTTATTATTAAAGTGACTTGTAGGTCTTCATTCTTTCTACAGTCTTTTTGTTAACTCAAATCTTTGGAATCATGCTGCAGGGTCCCTGCTTCAGATCTCCCTGATTTAAACTATGTGTATATAGAGGGAGGGAAGGGGAAAAGATTCAGTTTCTTGAGGTCCTTCTGATTCTAATCTCTCCTTTCATTCTCCTTGATCTTCCTAAATTTCTGAGCAGGAGTTTCAACATGAAGGTCATGGTTAGCCTTGCAGCTCCTTGGATATCTGTGTATGCAACTAACTAAAATTATGTGGATAGATTGTCTGTAGTTTTCATTGGATTCTCAAAGGAACTAATGACCCTAAAATATTAGGAACTATTGCTCTATAGGTTCCTATGATATCCTCAGGTCCCGTCCCTCGCTAATCTTCTTCTCTCATCTTTTCTTCGTGATTGAAGTATTCAACCTTAACAAAAAAAGTTATGCTTTAGTACCTGATATAAAATAGTCTCATTTGTTCATTGGTTTAACAAATAAAGAATTCCTACTATGTGCTAGGAGCTCTTCTTGGCACTGGAGGTACAACATAAAACAAATTGGCTACAAGATGCTTTGTTTGCTGCATTCTTACTCTATGTAAAGAACTTTGTTAAGTGATTACCTCCTTTAATCCTCATAACAAAACTACGTAATAGGTACCATTATCTTACTTTTAT
Source organism: Rhinolophus sinicus (assembly GCF_036562045.2). Lineage (NCBI taxonomy): Eukaryota > Metazoa > Chordata > Mammalia > Chiroptera > Rhinolophidae > Rhinolophus > Rhinolophus sinicus. The sequence continues at coordinate 176,552,057 of NC_133753.1, read as the reverse complement.
AGATGAGAAAACTGAGGCAGTAAATAATCTATGTTCTCACAGTTCAAAAGCAACGGCTCCAGGGGCTGGAAGCATCTCTTTAAGGGACCTCTTCAAATTATTTGAGGAATATAGTGGAAGTCTGAAGTCAACCAAGTCCAAAAACCCCAGTCCATGAGAATGATCAACAAAACCATTCAATACAGCCTGGTGTCTGTTGATGGATGAATGGATAAAGAGTAGGTCTATAGATACAATATAGGTCGATATATATAATAGAATATTGCTCGGCCATGAATGGGAATGGGTTCTTGCCATCTGTGGTGGCGTGGCTGGACCTGCAGGGTATTGTGCTGAGTAGAATGTGTCAGACAGAGAAAGCCAGATGCAATGTGATTTAATTTATATGTGGAATCTAAAGAACAAAACAAATGAACAATATATGGTGTTAGATGGGTCCTAGATTTATCAGGGAGATAGATGGAAGGGGGTTGGGGGGCAGGGTAAAAAAGGTAAAGAGATTAAGAAGGACAAACTGGTAGTTACAAAATAGTCATGGGGATGTAAAGTAGAGACTAGATAGTCAATAATATGATAATAACTATGCATAGTGCCAGGTGGGTACTAGACTAATCAGGGGGATCACTTATCAAATTATATAAATATCTAACCACTATGCTGTACACCTGAAATATAAAATAATATTGAATGTCAAATTACATACATACATACATACATATGTACATACATAAAATGTAAAAGTTTTCAAAAACGAAAGCAACACCATTCAACAAAATACTTTTTGTACCTGGTTTATGCAAGGCACATGGGATACAACCCTGAATAGTGTATGGTCCTTTCCCCAAAGTTCAGGAGGTTAGGGGACTCCGGTTCTTACCTGACAATGGAGAACTGAGGTAGTATGGCAGGATGGCAAAAGTTCTTTCTGGTCAAAATTTGAGGTGCATATGGTAGGCAGAAAAAGGTGAAATGTGGGATTTGGGGATAGAAAGCCTTATTTGTGAGCCTTTGGGACCTGTATGGAAATTGCCGTCGTGTCATCTATGGTCAATTTCTTTCTCTGTCCTCATGTTTATGGACTCCCTGATCACTTATAAACTCTCTTTCATTTTCCCACCTCTCTGTGTAGATTTCATCTTTACTTACTGGAGCATAACAGGTCCTACTAGTACAACAACAGCTGATTAAATCAGCAGCAGTATTTTTAGCCAAACTTCATTAAAGACTTAACTAAACAAGGCCAAACTGTGTTAGTCATAACATTGGAATAAAACTGCAGATACCCTTTTCATTCATTTTAATAAAATCTATTTACATCTATTTACAATTTTCTCTGTGTGCTCAGAAACGATCTTTTCTGCAGCTTAGTCATAAAACCACTTGGCTGAATGTCTATGTGTTCAAATAAGCTTAAACTCTTATAACCACCTATAATGAGTTTTTTTCTTTTTTGTCCTCTTCTTCCTTCTTCTTCTTCTCCTTTTTGTGACAGACATCTCCCATCTGTATTTTTCTTCCTACTAGTACAACAGTAGGAAGTTTCCTACTGTACTTCCTACTAGTACAACAGTTTCCAGAGATTTAAGATTTTGTGTATTTATTTATTGGTTGGATTTTTTTTAGCTCTGTAAAAATATTTAAAATAATCATTACTTTCTTTGAAAGCCTTTTACCAAGAGTCATCTGAGAGGTTTGGTGATTTGATAACTAGACAAAGAGGACCTAGGATGGTGACACATGAGCAATCCGATTTTGGATATACAGTATTGGGTTATTTGAAAATTAACTTTATCCATTTTTTTGTTTTTAATGTGGCTACCAAAATTTTTAAAATTATATATGTGGTTACATTATATTTCTATAGGACAGTGCTGATCTACACAGATCAATTTCTTTTCCATCACTAAGCATAGCAGAATGAAAGAATGTCAACTTGAGGATGAGGTAGATATGCTATTTACCGACTGAATACATATTAATGTTTGTTCAGGCAGTACATGGGGACTACTAATACGTGTAAAATTGTAGGTGCATATTACAGACTAAATTAACAGAAAAATTTTAAGTCATTTGTAGTCACAGATAATATTGAAATAATGAACATTAGTTCAGTATCTCTGGGAGGTTTTTGTACTGGGCACTAGTTTCACATTGTTTTTCTTCCACTGGAAATACTGAGTTATATACTCCTACATACTGTTTTGCAAAAATAATTCTGAGAGGGGCTGAAGCCTTGACAGTATTGGCCTCTCTTAAAACTTACACATCTTTCGTTATTGATCTCATGAGATGCAACCAGTGATAGAAAGCCAATTCCAGACTGCCAATAGACATTTTCAATTTTTTATGTTCTATGCCCACATCACAAATCCACACTGGAAATCATATGAGCTCACAGAGCTAATGTACTCTAGATGCTCTCTTCATGAACATATCCCAGTAACATATTAATCTACAAACCAATATTTCTGTACAATTTCCTTGTGTTCTAGAAAAATTGACTTCTTGACCATGTCTAGGATTTTTTTTTCACTCACAGTTAACTGTATATGAGCTAGAACAGGTCTAATCTGATGCTAATAGGGTACATTATATACACCATACATGTCTGTGTATGTAGATACACACACATGACACAAAATACCCAGGAACATTAGGCATTCCTGACTAATCTATAGACACTTATTGATTCCCCATCATTTGGCCAGCATTACCGTAGGCATGTGGGCTTGCATGATGGCTTTTCCTTTCAAACAGTTTCTAAGTTGCTTGGACTCTAAATTTCATTTATGCCAATGCTGAAGTGAAGGGTATTTTCCTGCTCCTTCTCTGTCTCTTACCTCTAAGCTGACCTGGCTCCCCTTGTGTCTCAGCTTGGGGAAAGAAGGGCATGGCTACTGGACAAACAAAAGAGGCTTTGGAAGTCAAAGCTTAGGTCCAGCAGTGGTACCATAGGTGGCAGCAAACTCATCTTGGACAAACATCCCAAGAGTTGTTACAGCCCACTGTTCAAAGTTCTTGAGTCTGACACCTGCGTTTGAACCCTAGTTCCACTTATTAATTGGGTGATCTTGGGCACGTTACTCACCTAATTTCAGACGTAGTTTCTTCCTTTGAAAAATGAGGATAATTATAATTCTTATCTGTCATAGTTGTCATAAGGATTAAATGAAGTGATACCTATACATCTCTTAGTTTAGCACACAGTCAGGGTCCATTAAATAAAAACTGTTATTACACCAGTTATTAAATACTGAGATAGGTCTTCCTTGGATGCACCAATTGGTTTTAAGAAAACAACAGAAATTCCGCTACATCACTGTTCTGTCCAGGCTTGGCTCCGCCTTATGACCAAGTATTCATCTTAGATTTCACATTACAAGGGCTGCCCTTTGAAAGTGTTTTTTTTTCCAACCTATGAACCTTATGGTCCTTTACCTTCTTTCTTCTTTTTCTCCTCCTTGTCCTCCTCCTCCACCGCCTCCTCCTCCTCCTTCCTCTTTCTCCTCTTATTTTTTAAAATATAAATACTGATGATAACATTGAGTTTATAGTTCAGTAATTCACTTAAGAAAATAAATAAAAACTAACACCTTACTTACTTTACTTGATTTGAACATTGATTTCAATATTACGAAGAATTCTCTCGGAAAATACAATTAGAGTGCACACATAACACCTTCAAAAATAAGTCCCAAATATTCCATAGCTCTGTGGGGTTGTAAGTACATATGTGTTATCTAGTAAATAAACATATCAGGATGCCCATCAATATTATACAATAAGATGGCTTTGGTATGCGTTCAAGTGTATTTTCAATATCAAGGATATTAAGGATTTTAAGATATTCAGGATATCCTCCCCTCAGTCTTGCACCAATCCACCCAGATTCTTCTAGACCTCTTTAAATAATAGGGTCAATTACTATGATGTCCTGGCAGTAAGTAAAACAGAAAAAGGGTACCAGTAATTAGCCCTTATTTTAAACAAGAATTTACCAAATTAGCTTGATTTACAGTTACTTTAGAATATTTTTTTTAGGTTAAGGCCAGTGAGTGCCATATAATAACACGATTGGTAAGCAGGGCTATATTTTACACTATAAATAATTTAGCACACAAAAAACACACATGTGTACATTTAACATTAAAAGGCATATTTGTCTAACATTAACTTTATATGGGTTACTTCCTTGGCTGGGTTTTTTCTTACCTTTTTCACCATCAGAAGTGATCACATTTAGAATAAAACTATTATCAAGTTTTCCCTGTTAGGTGTTTTACAGTCAGTACATTCTTTTTTACTCCAAATGCTGCAAGCAGAAAAGTGACTCTAGAATCATTCTAAATGTAGTTGGACAGTCAGCTCTCTAACAGATGTCTTTATATGATCTTTCAGCTATCAGTGTGACCTTCTGACACCTCATTAGAATGTCGTCACTAAATGCCATATGGTTGCATCTGATGTTTTTCAAATGACCCAGGAATACCTAAATTTCAAATTAAGTTCCCTTCCAACAACATTATTTCCTAAGAGGACTTATCGTAGTTTTGACAGTTACCACAACCAGCAGGAAACCTTCCAAGGTTTTTTAGAATCACCTCACCCTTCAAACTTCACATGCCCCAGGATCTAATTAAGAGCCTTTGTTGTTGACATTCATTATTGTTCAGTTTCAGCTTCAGGTGTACAGTGAAGTGGTCAGGCATCTACATCATCCCCGAGGTGGTCTCCATATATAGTTACAAGAAATGGAGTACAGTATTAGGAATAGAGACAGTCGAAATGTAGTATCTGTATGCGATGTCAGAGGGGTAGTAGATGGGGGGGGGTTATCACTGTGTGAGGGATATAAATGATAAATGTTTAACTATTACATTGTTTTGTACACCTGAAACTAATAAAAAAAATGTTTTAAAAAAAGAGCCTTTGTCATTTCTCAGGGCACTTGGGTGCAGAATATTTTGAAGGAGGAGAATGAAATATGAAGAGGCAAATCCTTGACATTTGAAAAACAAACAGCTTCATTTGGCGAGATGACAGGGGCCTGTTTCTCCTTTCAGTGACTGTTTCTCTGTAATGTTGGAAATGTTAACATGGGGCCAAGAACCTGGATCATACAGTGAGTGGACCGTTGCCACAGACAAGTGGAGCTGTTGTGGTATCAGCAGCGCTATCCATAGGAGCAACAACACAAGTTTTGCCATTTCCTGGTGCTGCTTTCAAATGTCTACTTTCTTAGATACAATCCAGAGCAAAATAGTGTAGCATAGTGGCCTCTAAGGCAAGCAGGCTATCAAACATGTAATCTCCAACCCCCCCAAATGGAAAAAAGACATCCTGCAATCTGGAGTGAAAGATGGGATATAACCTAGCTGCATGGAGTAGATCTGGTGGCAAAGACTCTGGGGGCAGGGGGGGGGGGGGAGAGAGAGAGAGAGAGAGAGAGAGAGAGAGAGAGAGAGAGAGAGAGAGAAACAGCAGTGCTCCAGGCAGGAGGTGCATACTACACCCTTGGCTCAGTTTGGTGAACAGCAGGCTGGCACTGAGCTCAAGGAGATGGAACAGAGAACAGCGGAGGGTACCAGTAATCGCCGAGTCACTGAATCAGCCAGATGTGACCTGATCCTCTTTGTCTGCCAGTGTCATGCTACCCTCAAAAAACACAGAAAACTGGGAGGACAAATAGTGAGCCTGTGCTGGGAAGATGCCAACAGAATTATCTGAGGGAAAAGGGAGAAGAAAGCAAATATTGAAAGAATGGTAATAGATACAGCCCACGGCAGATACCTGCCTACCTGCAGACAGACAGTACATGCTGAAAATATGCAAATGACAATTACCTCCAATGACAGAACTAAGCACATACACTCTTAAATTGCCTAACTCTTCTTCCGCAGTCACCCAGTCAAATCTCTCGTTTCTGCTAGGTTCTGGGACCATCCATTTGTTTGGGTAGCTCTTAGAATTTAGAAGTATAGAAACTTCCCTCTCTTAAACTTCTTTTGCCTGGCTTGAATTCAGTCCATTTCCACATCTTCCATTTTTGCTTTCTGATATATTTTTTGGAACACCAGTGGGTACTAGACTTATCAGGGGGATCACTTTGTGGGTTGTATGGATGTCTAAACACTGTGCTGTGCACCTGAAACTAATATAATCTTGAATGTCAACTGTAATTAAAAAGAAAAAATGAAAATTACTTATTGAATAAATCTTTTGAATTAATATGCCTATCTGAGGGTAGGTTTATCTTAAAGAAAAGGTGAGAACATAGACCATAACAGCAAGGTATGATATGTCCTTAAAACAATAGATATTCTAAATACTCAAATCTACATGGAGCAGAGAAAACAGGATGTTCTCTTTGCCATGGATATTTGATCTTGGACTTGGCATTTACTACTGATGCCTTAGCAAAGGGCATCCAAGGTTACTTATTCCCAACATGCAACCGTCTTCAGTGAGCATTACAAAACAGAACTGATTCTGCCTTACGTTGAACAAAATAATCTAACCTTTGTTTCTCAATCCTCTGGTGATAGTCACATTAAAGATGGCTATTAGTCACATTAGAGATGGCTATCTCCCTGTTTACTTTATTTCCCTCGAAATATCAATACCTGAACTGATGATACAAATACACTGGTCACTGGAAATTGATGCCACTTTATGTCAGTGCTTCTTAAACTGGTGTCCCTGGAGGGTCACTGATGGTCCTGTGAACACTTGAATATTGTCTACAAAATGTTGGATGCATGTGCATTATGTTTTCTGAAGAGAGGTCTTTACGACAAAAGTCAGAAGTTCCCCAAAGGAATTCATGGCCCCAGAACAGGTGAAGCATTATTGCTCAATTGAAACTAGTGAATTGTCATCTTGCTGATAACAATTTATTAGATGGATATGGTGCTTTGTAATACTTTTACTGTGTCCCACATTCCTCACTCAGTGCTAGGTGTAATGAAAGGTGCTAAGACTTGCAAATCAGGTTCTTACAAATTTGATTAATAAAATGATCTCCTTTGGGTTTGGCCTTCTTCAGATAAGCTGGTGATTACGTTTCTGGTCTGTAAGGCAGAAACTTAATTTTCTTCCCGAATCTATAGAACCTGAGGTCTAATGTTCATGCGTTCCTCTCCCAGGGGTATGGCTGCATTGCTAAACCACAATGCTGAGTTCCTGCACATGGGCTGTCCTTCATATATTCTGATGCTAGGAACAACTGTCCAGCTACTTCTTTGAATGAAATCAGATTTACCTTTAACAATCTCATCAAATCACCTGTGGATCGAGGGCATCTAAGAGCAAGGTGTCTAACTGCATTTAGAAGTAAGGCCAATTGCCAAGAATTAGAAAAGACTGACTAACCCACACGAAATGGAATCTATAGATTTAGCCCACGACTACCACATGCTGGCATGAGCATTGAGATAACTGTGGTTTTCAGTACGCCTGCAGAGCGGCTATACTTCTGTGGCAGATTTTACAACCAGAGTTATATATTTTTCCTTTGGGAAAGTTACCAATTTTGAAATTATTAGATCTGAGGAGCCCAATTCCTTCTTTACTTCTATCGCTAAATTATATTTTCATCACCACTCAATAGCACTGTATTTATCCCAGTGTAATAACTACACCACAGTTAAGTAACATTGCAAGTGTTACCACCTATAGGCAGAAAATGTATGTCTCTTATTTTTTATGATAAGGATAGGACTAGAAAGAAAGATTTTTATTATAATTTCAACAACCTCCCATCTTCAAGTTTACCATTCTAATACCCAAACCTTAATTTTTCATTCTTCTCTCCCTCCTCCTTTCTTGAGAATAAATATTCTTAACTGTATAAGCTAATCTAAAAGAATTTCACTTTATTATATTCCTTAAGAATACCACCATTATTTTGTCATTTGATTAAAGTTATGGATATTTTCATGTAAACTTTCTGTGCTGCAAAAAATATATAAATGAAAGAACTGATTTGTCACAGTTCTTTTACCATGTCACATACCCCTTACTGTGAAATCTCTCATTTCAGTATGTTGTAGCAGAAAAATGGGAAAAATAAAAAATTTGAATGAAGAAGGAGGCATTTTGTCTACATTTCCAGCAACAAAAAAGGAGACCAGCAAAAAAGTCTTGATTTGGTTTACGCTCAAACAGCTCTTTCCTTTGAAAACGATGTTTCCATTGGGAACAACTTAAGGATTTTGTGGCTTGCTTTCTCATAAAAATATTAAAGATCCCAAATTAGTTCACCTTGCACCCTTTGGTGGGTTTAGAGATTAGAGAAACACATGCTAATTAATGCCATTTTGGTGAGTTTTAAAATTTCTATGGACATTTCGTACAATATCTCTGTTGCTGGTATAAAAACTAAAATTTCAAACATTCCTTGTTACTGAACAAAAAAGCCAAATCCTCTTTAATGTTTACCAAGTTAAGGAATCTGACTATAGGAAAATAGTCCATTTTTCTGTTTTTTGAACACATTCTCTCTAGGAGAATTTTTGCCCACATCAGTTAAATCTCAGTCTTCCATGGAGTAAGATTCCAGGAAGAATAATCAATGTGTCTTGGAGCAGCCTGACTGACTATAAATTTGAGCTGAAGGCAGAGTGGTATAATAGAAAAATGTGAACTTTAAAGCTATGAAGGTCAATTTAACTTCTAATTTCACTGCCTAGCAGTTATGTGACTTTGGAAGAGTTACTTATCTTTCCTGACCCTCAATTTTTCAACAGAAAAATTTGAGCAATAAAATAAACCTCTCTAGATCATTTTAATGATGAAAAATAACACATACAACTTATTTAATACAACGTGAAACTGTTATAACAGTTTCAAAGGCTGAATTGTACCCTCCCAAAATTCATACGTTGAAGCTCTAACCCACAGTGCCCCAAAATGTGTCTATATTGGAGATAGTGACTTTAAAGAGGTGATTAAGATAAAAATGAGGTCACATGAGTGGGTCCTAATCCAATATGACTGGTGGATTCTTCCATATAAGAAAAGATTAGGAAGACATGGGCACACATGGAAGAAAGACTATGTGAAGACACAGAGAGAAAGTAGCCACGTAGAAGACACCTTGATCTTGGACTGCGAGTCTCCAGAACTGTGAGAAAATAAATTTTTGTTGTTTTAGCCACCCACCCTGTGGTATTTTGTTGTTGCAATTCTAGCAAACTAGTTCAGGCTTATAATAGACTCTTGATGGATGAGAATTATTATTGTTAGTTTTCCATTGAGACACCAGATATAAATGTCTAAACTAGGTAAACAGGGCTGGGTCATAGCTGATGGTAAACAACCATCCACTGAATGAATTAAAGGGGATCCACAGCAAAGTATGAATTCTTGAAAGTACCCCCAGCCAGCACACCACAGTACTAGAAATACCCAGTTTATTTAGGTTAAAACACTAAAGGGTTTTTTGAAGATGCACATCAAGCCATTATACTCCATCAATGTCTTTAGACAAATAATTTATAAGATTGTAGCTAGTTTTAGAAGCCATGATCTTGGAAACATAATATTCAGAGAAAGTAACTTTTCAAAAGGGAGAGGACATCGGCCACTGTGAATGAGGAAACTTCGCCATAGAGTTGCCAAAGAAATAACAAAGAGATGGTGCTCTGTGGTCCCTGAGTCCCAAAGGGACACCCCCCAAAAATGAAGGTGCTGACAAAGGGACACTGAAGACAAATTTTCTCAAACCATAGATTGCCTATGGAAGAGATCTGTTTGCCCCTAGAAGACAGGATCTGTGTGTGTGTGTGTGTGTGTGTGTGTGTGTGTGTGCGCACGCTCTCACACAATTTCCTCTGTAGAATAGAAGAGTCACACAGGACAATGATTTATATTTATAGTCAGACATTGAAGGTTAAATGACATTTCACTGGGCTACCAGTAAGACGTTCCTGAGGAGAAAGACGAGTTTATAGGAGGTTAAGAAGGGAATTGAAGAAGGAAATGAGGAAATAAATTAAAAATAGGAAAACAATGCAGACTAGCCACAAAATAATAGAGTCAAAGGAAATCCTCAATGCAGAAGAAATCACAGACTCAGAAAACTCAAAATATTTCTTAAAAAGCCTGTTATCACTGTAATCCACTTCTTCCCCACGTCTAACTTCAATTCCAATCAGTGCAATTTAAAATTTTCTCACCTTGGAGAGTATTATTTAATGTCTTTCTCTTAATAACTCTTCATGAACCTTAACCATTCTTTGACCTGAAGGGAGCTAAAACAAAATGAAGAAGAAAAATAAAATGAGAACGAAATTAAAGTGAGAAAATAAAAGACCTTACTGAAAGCAGAGAACTTTTATTTGACTGGGAGTCAACACTGAGGCCAAACAGTTACTGGTTTGGTTGGGTTGTCAAGAAATAGTAAAATCTGAAATTTTAAACTGGAAGGAAACTTAGAGACATCAATTTCCTCATTTACAAAATGATGGGGTTGAACTACTTGAATCTCATGTCCATTCCAGCCATATTATTTTTGTGATTCTGTAACATAGTAACTTCCTTTAAATTTTTCTGCTTATCAGGTATTAGCAAAGATTGTAATGACCAACTGAGGATAAAATTAAATGACGTGAAGCATATAATTCTAAACTATAAAAATGACTCAGTATAAGTCAGATCATCTTCCAAATAATACGTTCAGTGTTCTCTATTTGGCTTTTATTTTCCATACGACCAGCCCAAGATTTAGGTGTGAGGTCATTTCTTGGACAACAACTTCTTTTAAGTTTAGTCCACTGAATCTGACTTTTATTTAAAATGTTCTCTTTGTTGCCCATTTGATGACAGTTCCAACATATTCTCCAATGACACCTTCTTCATCTGCTACAGGCTATAGAACCAAAGATGTCATGAAGCAAACAACTGTGATCGTCCTGATAGAAAAACTTTCCATTCCAGTAAAATATCTAAGATGCTGCTTTGTCAACTGGTGATAAAAAATAAATTCTCAGCAATAGCACATGCATTATTGTAAAATGCCTATGACAAAAAAATATCTCAAACACAGTAGCTTGCTTTAAAAAAATAATAAAAAGTGAGTTAGAGGGGCAGCCGGATGGCTCAGTTGGTTAGAGTGTGAGCTCTTAACAACAAGGTTGCCGGGCCAACGGCTTGAACCAGAGTGGGGGGGAGGGGGAGAGGCAGACGAAGAGGAAAAAGAAAACAAACAAAAGAACCAAAAAACAGGGTTGTTAGTTCAATTCCCTCATGGGATGGTGGGCTACACTCCCACAGCTAAATTGGAGGACAATGACTTGGAGTTGATGGGTCTTGGAAAAACACAGTTTCCCAATATTCCCAATAAATTTTTTTTTTTAAGTGAGTTAGAAAAATAAAAACAACAAAATACATGAACAAATACATGAACTCATAAAGGTCAGTGGGGCTTAAATCTCCACTTCTCCTGTGTTTTGTTGGAAATGAAGCTAGGACTGTTGGTGGCTTTAAATAATTGCTTATGAGGACTGTATGTCACCTGAGATAGAGACTCATTTCAATCAAGCCTTGTTCGCGTGTTTCCTGAGGGCAAGAGCCACTTCTGGTTCATATTTGTGTCTTCAATGGAATTTCATGTAAAACATAACAGGATTTTATATACAAGAGTAGAATACATGAAATAAAGAACTATTCTTGGGAACTGGAGGATATTTTGGAAGCATTAGAAATTTATCTCACTAGAGCTGATTTATAAAGGGTTATTTTCCTTGGGGAGTTTTTGCCTTATACTGGCCTGGAATACAAACGCCAGTAGAAGAGAATGAATTAAAAATGGATTTGGAAAAAGGGGATAAATGTAATTCAAATAGCATTAAAATTAACATATTGGGATATCATTTTTTATATGAAATATGCTGTGAAGTGTAAAACAGTTCCAGTAAACAGTAAGAATTAAACAAGTACGGTTGGGAAACTCATTTGGTTTGTTATTACACGTTTGCATCTGAGGTTATGCAATCATATGTACTATATCCATGATCAGCTAATAAAGCTTAATTGAAAGGGGGGTTTATTATGTCCTTTTTATGAACGGGTTGCTTGGCCTGCCCTCTCCATTTCTTGTTTTTGAGCCTGAGAAAGTTGAACATGCAGCACTGAGGGTGATAGGTTATTACCCCGGTTTTAAGAAGGATGTATTCAAGAGTAGACATAAGCCTTTCTAAGGCATTGCAGGCCAGGTGCAGATTGAATTATGATCTGTTTCTTGCTACTGCAACCTTAGTGTGACATATTAACTTGAAAGATGATATTGTTTCTTATCACTATCCTGCATAGGAGGAAAACATTCAGCAAACATATGAAAATTATTTTCCAGTCTCCTGGGGTTTCCAGTCTGTGTCATGGAAGGGAAATCTACATAATTTACTCCTCTTCGATGTGTAGCAATCACAACATTCACAACATGCATGTTATATGCTCTGCTTTTGTACGAAGGCAGTTGTACAAATGCAAATGTAATTGAAATCAACAATCTAGTTAAAAACCAAAACAAAACAAAACCTTGTCATTTAATCCATCAAACTAGAATAAGGATTCACTTGCTTGAATAATCCAAGTGTGACATTTAAATCAGGCACATTAGGCACAGTTTTCCCTCCCTGCAGAGGGGCACGTGCACCTGGAAGAACAGATGGATCTTGTTGCTTCCTGATAAGGTCAGAGAAGCTTAGGTAGAAGGTAGTTATGCTTCACACTCATTGGTTTTGCCTCTGGAGACACAAGGCTGTTACCATGACTACAAAACTGCAGTTGCTACAGCATCCACAGGCTCATCTGATGTCAAGGCTTCCAGGTGGCCCAGCACAAAAGCTATTACTTTATGTTGTTTGCAAAAAGTCATAGTAGTACAGAGCCAACATCATTCCAGGTAAACAAAGTTTCCTATACATTTCCATGTAGGCAGACACTGTTCTTCAAAATGGGAGTAAATGGTCTAAACAGATCCATTGTCCCCAATTAGCCCATCAGAGAAATAAATTAGAGTCGAAGGGAGAAAAATATGCACAACCAGTATGGAAATACTGCTTACCTACCATTTTCTAAACACAGATTTTAAATGTATGGAGAATTTAACAGAACCTCACACAAATCTGTAAATCATTTATACTGGCAAGCCACAGCAGCCAAATCGCTGTTTGGTAAGAAGGAACCACAGTGTTACAAAGCAGAAAACAGAGAATCAGAATCGGAAAACCAGGAAGGCAACTCATCCATCGTCTTGCCTCTAGACTAGCTACTGTCAGTTCTTTTCTATTTGTTGGTTTATTTCAGCTTTATTGAGGTATGACTGACAAATAATCATTGTCAAATATTGACAAATATACAGAGGGTGCCAAAAAAATTGTACACACATTTTAAGAAAGGAAAAAACTGTATTAAAATTATAGTACTCAATATATACTGAAAGCAAAAGATGAATACAAATCATGTGTATACATTTTTTTGGCACCCCAGGTATAAATCAGGTATATTTAAGGTATACAGTGGGATGTTTTTCCGTATGCATAAACATTGTGAAGAGCTGCTGCCAATCAAGGTAATTAACTTATCCACCAGGTAATATATTTACATGTGTATGTGGTGAGAATACTGAAGATCTACTCTCTTAGCCAAATTCAAGTGTACGATTCACTGTAGTCTCCATGCTGTACACTAGATCTCCAGAATTTACTAATCGTATAACTAAAAGTTATGTCTTCATGGAACCTTTCCTGATATCCACACCAGATTGCTTCCCTGTGTTATATACTCCTGGAGTGCTCTGTCCTTCTTCATAGAACTCCACACACTTGTAACGAATGTCAGTCTTTCCTTCTAGACCCTACAAGGGCAAGTCTATTTACAATTCCATCACCCAACATAGGGCCGATAAAAGTGCTCAATAAATATGTGCTAACTGGCTTAAATGAAAATGAGAAGCGTGCATGGGAAGGGATAAGTTGTCCAGTGTGCTGCAAGTATAGGGGTCATGAGATGTAGTAGTAGGTAAGTTTGTGGTTATATTTTCTAGAATCTTCTAAGCAAAACTGAGGCGTTTACATAGGATTCGGTAGACAAGGGGAACCAGGGTAGGATTCTGAACTATGGTGTGATGAGATCAATATGGAGTATGTTCATATTGCTTCCTATTTGAAACTGAGGGCAGACCAGTCAGGCGCACCGTGCTTGCTTGTGTTATCTCTTTCACAATGTCAGTTCTCCTGAATCATGGCTATTGGTCCTTATAAACATAAACTTTGTCATAAGAACATTACTCTATACTGTGATTTACAAATTCTGTCAATGTTACCTGACAACTCAAGAGCTGTGAAATTTTCAGTTCTCCTGACGCCATGATGGTTTTACCATTAACTTGCTCTGGACCAAGAAAGAGTAATTTAAAAATAACTCTAGGAAATACCCCCCAAAATACAAAGCCCACTTTAGGCAAGGCCTGATTTTGTATGGGGAACAAAAGCAGAGCTAAAGCAACACCAGCATCACTTCCCCTGTCTTCTTAAAGAAAAGAAACACAAAACACCTTCCTACAAATGCTAGCTACTCTGAACATCAGAATCAGAGACGATAGTGTAAGTAAAGAAGAGAGAGGAAGGGTGTATTTCTCAGTTTTTTCCTTCTGTGAAGCAAATAGTTTTTTGGCAGTTGTCTGGCCTCTAAACATATCTTTCCTAATGAAATCTAGTCCCCTGAAGGGACTATGAGTCAGTGATTGTTCACTCATGCTCAGCAAGCATAACTTCAGACACTTCTTTTCTGGATGTTGTCAGGTCTTCATTGTCTGTTATGTATTTGGTTCCGTGCCGTAAACATTCAATAAACAGTAAGTAATGAGAACAATTAATACAATTTGAGAGAGTTTTGTGAAACCAAATAAAACACATACTAATTGTTATTTAAATGTACCAAAAAGAGTACAATCTAATTTGGGGTAACATTGGGACATGTCAGTCAAGACACAAGCTTTGGAATCTGGACTGAAACCCTGACTGTGTAGTCTACTAGTTGTGCAGATTTATTAATAATAAGCTTGAGCAAGTTATTATTGAGTAATTTACCCAATGTCATACACATACAAGAACTTACTGTGTGCCAGCTCCTTTACGCTGAAGTAAGTACCATTATTATCCCCATTTTCCATGTGGGAAACTGAGGCATAGAGATTAAGTAATTTGCCAAAGACCATATGCCGAAGAAGGGGGCTAGCCAGGTTTCTTAAACTCCAGCAGTCAGGTTTTTAGAACTTGCTCTTACTTACACTATAGTATCTAAGCTTAGTTTTTTCTCTAAAACAGTTACAGTGATACCTACCTTACAGGGTTGTTGAGATTTAAGTGAGACAATATATGTAAAATGCTTAGCACATGGTAGATTCCTATTAAATGCTAGGCATTATAATCAATGATCCATAAGATTTATGATCTTAAGAATATTCACCACATATTCAACTATCAGTAATCCATAAGTATTATCTTTTTTTTCCTTTGGGTTATCTATGGTACAATTTTGTTTTTTCCCTATGGTACAATTTTATTCATATACTGGATGGATGTCCTCTTCTGAGTGTAACTCTGGGGGCATTGCCCACTCTCTTGGTTGATATATGTTCAGGGAGTATTTGATACTGGTATATTGTGCTATTATCCAGGGTACCAAGTCTCAGTAGTCAATATTTTCAGTTTAGCTGACAACTTTACTTTTTAACTATATCTTGAAGTTCCTTAAAGTAATAGTATATACATCAAGTATATATGCTTGATAAGGGAATAGATGTTAATGAAAAGGAGAGATATTTTTCAAATAAAAAGTTTTAGACTATTCTGAAATAAACAGCTGAGCATGTTTCTTTTCCAACCACATACTTTTAGGTCCCATGCAAAAGCTTTCATTGGTTTTGAACTCCCATCTGGAATTTCTAGTCCTTGATTATAATTATTCTACTGTTACCTGAATGAAGATCACTGAAGAAGGTAGAAATAAAATACATCGGTTAATTTGTGTCTCCCCCATTCAGAATTTTTCAACATGCCGCAAATCTGCCCCAAGCACTGATTCTATTCTTCTTTGTTCATTTTCTTCCTCTGAAAAAGGGCTAGTATAGTTTGGATGTCAGCCTGCCTGTTTCCGTTCTAACCACAAGGTCTTAAGCTCCTCATTTATATTCATTGCTGGTTTTACATCCTTCCTTCCACTTTTTAAAAATGCAAATCATTTTCCCAGTCAAATAGGCATATTAAATGCTCATAGGTGAAGTGTTATATGCTAAGTACTAGAGATATGAATGCTAACCACAGAGGAACACAAAGAATTAAGGAATATTGGGAAAAAGAGGACCACAATTAGAAAAGCCAGAACAGCCAGAGAGTTTGGAAAAAAACGAGATACTTAACAGTATCATTAAAGTCAAAGGAAAAGATGGTTATTGGATTTAGGACAGACCACTCAATTTTTATGTGAGGATCAGCAGAGTTTATTTTTATTGCAAATATTTGCTGTTTCTGGGCACGGAGTAGAGGCTGAATTGGGACTTCATCTAGGCAGAGGGTCATTGCCGGGAGAATAAACAACCAATGAAGCTTTTAGCAGTTGCTCAGTATTACTATGACAATACTGGAAAATTGAAAGGTTTCAGACATATGGCTGGCTGGTTGCCTACACAAGATATTTACTTGATTTTGAAGCTGCACGGGAGGTGAAAGTCCAAAGCCTCTGGTAAGCAGAGTGAAATCACCTGAATTCTCATGAAACAATGACCTCTGTAAGAGTATGCCTGAATGAACTCGCCTGCAGAATTTCAAGGCCAAAGAGTCAAGGACAACCAGCAGTCCTGGAAGCCCCTTGGAATAGTAATAAACTAGAGGTAGACTGAAGCTTACCAAAACTGTAACCCAGCCTTGACCTACCTCAGTCCTGATTGGATTACAGTGATGTATGATGTATGATGTACTTTATCTGCCCATCAGAGGAAAGGCTGAACCCTATCTGAGGAAGATACTATCTCCTGGAAATAACACCACTTGTTCTTTTGTACCCAATAAAATTAAAATACTTGACATGAGATGACGTAAGTCCATTTGGTTAATAACCAATAAAAAGAAAAAGTAGACAATAGAAGCAAACCCAAAAGATTCAGAACTTGAGGTTAGCAGATACAGACTGAAAAATAACTATAATTAATATGCTAACAACCACAAAAAGATGGAGGAAAATATATGAAAAGATTTCACAGAATTTAAATCTGTAAAAGAGATCCAAATACACATTCTAGAGCTAAAAAACACAATATCTTAAATAAAGAATTCAGTGAATTCATTTCATAATAGACTGGATATACTGGAAGACTGGATTAGAAAACTGGATAATACCCAGTGAAGGGCACAGAGAGAGAAAATATGAAGAAAAATAAACAAAAATGTAAGAATGATGTGGGACATGCTCAAAAATTGTAACATTTGTCAAATTGGATTCAAAAAAGGAAAAAAAAAGATATAGACTGACACTGAAAAAAATTTTGAACAGATGATGGTAGAGAATTTTCCATAACTGATGGGAGACTCAAACCATATATTCAAGAAACAGAGAATCCAAGCAACAAAAATTCAAAGAAAATCATACTAAGTAGATCATAGTCGAAGTGGTTGAAAATCAAAGACCCAGAGGAAACCTTAAAAGGGACAGAGAAAAAAGACACTTTACCTTTAAAGAAATCACAATAATTCTGACAGGTGGCTTCCCTTTGGATGTGATAATAATACAGACTACTGCTGAATCACATATTTAAATCACTGAAAGAAAATAACAGCCAGGTTTGATTTCTATACTTAGAAAAAGAATCCTTATAGTGACTTCTGACTTACTCTGTCATCAATATACTGACTAAATAAACAAACACAATAAAAGGAGTTCTCCAGGCAGAAGGGAAATGAGCGTCGATGAAAACAGAAATGTCAGTGGGAAGAAAGAATAGAAGAAAGAGTAAATGTGTAGGTAAATGTACAGGTAAATATAGATGAAATGATCATACAAAACAATGTAAATTTCATGGAGTTTAAAATATCTATTGCATTAGAATATATGAAAATAATAACACAAAAGGCAGAAAGGGGTTAAGTAGATTGAAAGTCTTCTAAGGTTATAGCCCTATGAGGGAAGTGGTAAAAGTAATACTTTGTAAAATTGTCAAGCACCCAGGAGGTCAGTTCTGGAATACCCAGTGTTAACTCCCTTTGTTGGTGCAAATTCCATTACCACATTGCCACTTTCTTGCATGGATTCTTTCACTCCCATATCCTCAATCAATTTTGCTTGACCAAAATGAAGACAAGAGTAGACCTACATCTTATTATTTCCTCTACCTTCAATCACTTAACTTGTAGCGAATCAAGAATTGATCTGGTAGATTGTCTTTCAGAAGAGCAAGCCAGCTCACCTCACCGACAGCCCATGATCTTGATAGTTTGCCTCTGTGATATACACTGTTAGAATCGGTTTATCTGGCCAGCTTGCTTACAGCGATGCCCTTCTAGCCTTACCTCTGGTGTGCTTCCTCTCCACTTTGCACATCTAAAGAGCCAGCATAGTTTCCTTTTTTTCTGTTCTTTCTCTCTTTCAGTTCAATCTGTTGCTTTTGAACAAGGAATAAATATCATTCCAGGGACAAGTTATCATCCCATTCCATCAGGTCGATGAGAGAGTTATGGGCCTGTTTATGTTTATTTGCTGATATTTATATTTTATTTTACTTATTATTTTTACTTTGCTTATGGACTAGTTATCATGTTCTTATACATCTTTGCATTCATTTACTCCTACAAATTTCAATCAATTTCTTTTTCTCTCAATAGTAATATAAATAACAGACTCTGGAGGTAGACTGCCTTGCTTCAAAAGCCCAGCCCCAGTAGTTACTGGGTAATGGAGGCCATTTTTCTTATTCTTAACTTCCCTGCTTAAGTATTCTCATCTGTAACATGACAATGAAGATAGTAATAATAGGATCCACTATGATTTGGGATTGGGGTGGTGGTGGTGGGGGGGTTGTTTGAGTCAATATAAATTGGACTCTTAATCATTTGTGCCGGACAAATTGTAACATGTTCAATAAATGCTGGCTATTTTTCTTATTCCTCCTTATTTGTTATTTCTTCATTTTGATGTCCTGCTGTCATGCTGGATGTCAGGCGGGGTCTCTGGTACCGCTCCCCACATAAGAACGCAGGATATAGTGAGGCCAAAAAGGAACACCCATGGAGCCATAGATAGGGGAGTCATACCAGTCTCGCTGGCAGCTGGGTTGGAGACACAGGAAGCAGGATCCACACGATCTGCAACCTACTGTCCACTTCTCTTTTCCAACCAACCTTACTTATTAGCTGCAATCTATTGTGCTAACTGCAATCCGTGCTTGCTAGCTCAGCCACCACCTTCTTGCTAGCCCCCATTTTCTGCTAGCGTAGCCACGGCAGTTATATTATTGGCCAATGGCTCACTGGTTACAGCTGACGGCCAACTAGCCACAGCTAATGGCCATCCAATCACAGTTGATGGCCATTTACTACCTGAACCAGCACCTTTCCATGTGAGGCCGAGAGCCTGGAAACTGCACTCCTGGCTCTGTCCCCACACCTGCTTTATGGTTTATGGAATGATTTTCATTTATTTCTTTCTCATTTAAGTTTAAAAATCTTTCCAATCTTGTGCTAGTTTGAATAACAACAGAAAAACCTTTCTTGTATTGAACTGTTCTAACATTTTCTGTTTCTGTTCATGCCTTCCACTTGTTGCTCTAGTTCTGCCCTTCAAGGCTTCAGAAAGAGAGCTGTTTCCATTTCCCACCTATTAGCCTTTCCAAGATAACTGTTTCATCCCCTATGGGTAGTCTCCTCTGTAAACTAAATGTCTTTATTTCCTCTCTGCATTTCTCCAAGAAATATTCTACCTCTGTTCTATCATTTTCTTTGCTAGCAGGAAAGATAAACTGTAGATACAATCCTGATCATCTTAGGACAATGCACATCACACAAATGCACACACTTTGCAGTTGCATGCTGTGGGACAGAGCCAGGAGTGCAGTTTCCAGGCTCTCGGCCTCACGTGGAAAGGTGCTGGCTCAGGTAGTAAATGACCATCAACTGTGATTGGATGGCCATCAGGATGGCCATCAGCTGTGGCTAGTTGGACGTCAGCTGTAACCAGTGAGCCATTGGCCACTAACATAACTGCTGTGGCTACGCTAGCAGCAAGAATGGGGGCTAGTAAGAAGGTGGTGGCTGAGCTAGCAAAAGCGGATTGCAGTTAGCACGGAGGAGTGCGGGGTGTGGATTGCAGAGAAGTGGACAGCAGGTTGCAGACAGTGTGGCTCCTGTTTCCTGTGTCTCCAACCCAGCCACCAGTGAGACTATAGTGGTATGACTCCCCTATCTATGGCTCTGTGGGTGTTCCTTTTTGGCCTCACCATGTCCTGCATTTTTCTGCGGTGAGCGGGACCAGAGATCCCGCAGGCCACCCCTCACAACACATGGCGCAGGGAGCAGGGTCTCCCGCATGCGAAAGGCCTCCAGTGTCCTTGTGTACTTGATTTAAGAACCTGCAATTTTCTTAGATCAACAAGTTGTCATCCCTGATGAAAACAAGCAGCCTAGCTCCAAAGAGCTAAAATTAAATGATATATTGGTTATATTTCAATAGGTGATAGGAAGGAGAGTAGGAAGTTCTGACTTAGTCATGGAGCAGCCTACACCCCACCAGGTAGTAAAATAAGCAGGAGAAGGAGGTCCAACGGAAATACAGGGCAGAGGAGGGCAAAGCTGGAAAAGAAGCGGTGGTGTGGGCCCAAATGGGAAAAGAACAAATGAGGCCAGGCCTGAGACAGCTGCTGCCTTCCCATATCAGCCAGCATCTAGCCTTAGGAATGGAACTACGCTGAAAATACAGTGTGAGTGAGCGACTGGTTTAGTGACTACTTCAAAAATTATGATTTAAATGTTTTGAGTTTGGCTTGGTAAATTGAAAACACCCTAACCAAACACTTCTACCCCTTAAGAGATCTGGGTTATACTAGATAGTTATCAAATAGTTATATCAACAAATAAATGCCTCCATTTGGTAGGCAATCTTTCTAAAGGGTTTTGATATGTTTTTATTTCCCTCACCAACAGTTTCCTAGAAAAGCCCTTTGATATTAAGGAGGTCTTTCTAGGTGACTCTTGAGAGGATTTCTCTTTCTTTTTTCTTCTTTTGCTTTTTTGTTTTTCCTGAGAAACAGGAGTAAACAAATCAGAATGCTAAAGGGTACTTGTTCTATAAGTTCATAACTTCAACTCCCAGGCAAAGCAGACAACTCCGTGTTTACCTTCTGTCGTAGTGAGCCAGCCCATTTAGCAAATGCTCAGTTGTTTCCTTCTTGCCCCTGGGCAGTAAGCTACTCCTTTAGTTTCATCAGAGCTAGTGTGCTTAGAGACAGAGTCCCATTTTAACAAAAAACTTAGAAATTATTCAACTGATTTTCCTATAGCAACACACCAACTTTTAGTTGCAAAATTAGATAACTTCGAAACCACTACAACATAAAGCAGTAGTATTCACACACACACACGCACATAATACCACTTTGTATAGTAGGAAGGAACTGAATATTCTCTAATTTTAAGTATCCATTTGTGGAGAGGCTTATTCATATTCTTCATTTAAAATGTTTGAGTATGCAAGCCAGCTGGGGAGTGGGTGCATAGCGGCCATCAGATTCTGACAGGTCTTTGAAACTAGCAGACAGGAAATATTGCAGTGACAAATGAAACCTGGATATCAGAGACTTAGCATACCGATGTTTACCTTGTTGCTCCTGAGTACATGCAACATGCAGTTTGACGAAGGGAAGGGCAGGAAGGAGCACTCAGTTTGTCACACAGTCTCTCAGAGATTCAGGCTTATTAAAGCTCCACCAGGTGGAATATGGATCGTGACCTTCTTGGTTACTATGGCAGGAAAAAGATCCCATACCTGCTCTTCTACACACCTTCTCAGAAGGGACATGTATCACTTCCACTTATTTTACTCTATTGGCGACAACCAGTCACATGGCCTCACTGAACCATAATATAACAGGGCTGGGGAGTATAATTTCTTGTATGTCTAAACAGAGAGGAAAACTAGATATTGGTTTTACAAGAGAAATTTCTACCATGGACCTTAACAGATCTGAGTTATACTAGATATTTATCAAATAGTTATATCAACAAATAAATGCCTCCATTTGGTAGCTGGGACTCTAAAGGACAGAGAGGCAACATTACCTATAGAAGGATCTGGAACTTTATTATGGAACTTTGGGAGTTTTGTTTCCTAACAATATTTGTACTTGTGAACTGATAAAAGAGAACAGAACATATAAGTACAGTACAGGAAGCACTAACGATTATGTCTTTGGTAACATAATTCCCTTTAGGAAGACATAAATGCTTTCAACAATTTACAGCATTTTAGTATTTAAAAAAAAACCTCATTTTTTTGACATACGCATAAAAGCATTAAATGATTTGAATCTTTGAATCACAGCAGAAACAGATTGCTGGCATGTGGAACTGTTTCAAAATTATACTTACATCATTTTGGAACTGAAGCAGAGCTGAGTGCACTGGAGAAGGGGCTTTGAAGTCTACACCTTAGGGCATTGTTTTGCCCAGGTACGTTCTCTCCACAGCCACCAGAGTAACCTGTCTCACCATTTCCCTGAACTGCTCCACACCTGTCCGCTGCCCCATCAAGCTCAGGATAGTGCAAACTCCTCAGCACATATGACAGAGTCCTAGTATGTTAGTCCCTCTAGGACGGGCACTCACGCTGCTTTGGCCAGTACCCCCACGTCCCTATCGTACATTGGGAACGGATTTCTAGAGATGAATTCCTGCCCAGGCCCTGTTCTGCTACACATTTCCTGAAGTTGATTGCTCATCTCTGGACAGTGGCTGCTCCTTGACTCCTTTGCCCACACTCTATCTTGCCTCTCAGCAGACCATGCTGCTGCATGTGACATGTTTTTGCTGCTACTTGCAGTACTGCAGTAACACCATTATCCACTGTCATCTTCTCCAGCTGCACTGAATGTCCTCAAAGCACCTCCCCACACTTTCCACCTAAAGTCTTCTCTGCCTTGGACTAGACATCCAATTCCAAGTCGAGCATCTCTCAGTCTGTGCTATCCACGCAACCTAACTAGAACCATGCCCAGACCGTCCAGGTTGTGATACTAGTTCTTTTTGCATTTGTATGAGCACCGCTATGCCATGGAGGCGGGGATTGTATCTTACCCACTTCTTTATATTCTTTGATTGCTCCAGTAATGGTTAATTTTATATGTCAACTAGACTGAATCACGGGATGCCCAGTTTTTCGACTAAACAATATTTCTGGGTGTGTCTGTGTCTATAAATTAAAAAGCAAAATCTGTGAGTCAAATTGCATTTTCAAATAGAAAGCAATGTGCCTTTGCTCACAGGCAGATTTGGTTTGAGTACAGTTTATTTTGTCTCAGACAGTAGTTTTATAAGCCTGTGTTAGACTGTCTGAACAATTCAGATATTTAAGGGAGCTCAGATTTTCTTTCTTTGACCAGAGCAAGTCAGTCTGCAAGACTTTGTTCCCGAAGGTGGTACATTTCGTTGCATTCATTATCCCAAAAATGGCAGGCAGAGGTTATATAAAAAAGTGCATTTTGCAAGAAAGTTTCCAAACCATTCACCTCTATAAATTACCTAAGACATTTTGCTCTTCACTTTGGAGAAGGACATATCTCACCCTACCCCGCAAAAAAAACAAAAAAAAAAACAAAAAAAAAAACAGGTAGCCTTTTCATTTCTGACTTTTGTTGTTGTTTATTTTTATTTGTTTTTGTTTATTTCTTTGCTTGTTTAATTCCTGAATAGCTATCATGTCCACGTAGGTCAAAAATCTTTAGACTATACACAGAATGAAATAATTGTCTGTGATCTCAGTCCTTCTTCTACCCACTTGCCTATCTCACCAAAGATTAAAACAGGCAAGCATTATTGTTACTTTCTTTGTATCCTTCCGCAGGCTTTCTATGCACATACAAATGAATATGAATTTTTTTTAAAAAAAGGGGACTAAAAAAAAGGGGGGTTACTAGACTTGGGATCACCAGTGCCTGGTAGCCCAGGATTTCCCCCATTTTAGCACTGAAAGTCCTGCCTCTTGGGAGATTTCTTATCCCTGAGCTAATCAGGATGGTTGACCGCTCTAGGCCTTCTATATACTGTCCAGAACAAATGTATTTGGGGACTGTTTTTCTATCCATAGGATCTTCCTCATTCTTTTTTTTTCATGGCTGCACAATTTTGTGGATGCACCACTATGTATATAGTTCAGTACTCCCCTGCTGATGAATATTTGAGGTTTTTGGTTTTGGTGGTTTGTTGGTTTTTTTTTTTGGTTTTTTTTTAATCTTTTGTATTCCCAAACCAAAAGTATTTATCTTTGCCTTGATAAAAGATTCCCTTTTTATAGTGCCTTAGAATTTTAAAAAGTTCCACTTTAAAGATGTGCATCCATACTTAATAAATACATAGCCTTGCTGCATATTAATATTGGGAAAATGACCAGTTAGTTCTTCCAATGTGAAACTGGGTTTGCAAATTTAAAGACTGGGAAGGTAACATTTCCAGCTTTGTTTTCAATTTTATTCCCAAATGATATGAATTTCTCTGTCACTAAATGATCTAAAACTTCTTTTTTCTATTATAAATTAAAAAGCCACTTCGTTCATTTAGCCGATTAGATGTACTCACCATCTGTTAGCACAATGACCCTACTTTCACCTGATGTCATTTTTATCTGCGGCTTCAAATGGGCCACTCATTTGAAATTAAGCTACTCTCACTCCTTACATAATTGCTAAAGCTATATAACATGTTATTATCAGAGAAGCTCCCATACTAAGTGGTTTTTAATGCATTTGTATATTATCTATGGAAGAAGGCAAAGAGATGACCAGGGAAGGGATCTGAGTACCTGCATTTATTCTGACTAGATTTGATGGCATTATTATGGCTTATTTCAATTTTCATTTTAATTTTACCCTGGAATTTTCCAGTGCTACAGAACTGCCACTTGCATAGCATGGTGGCTGTCACAAGTAAGGATCTGTTTGTGGTTTGAAGGATCTGGGTAAGTACGACTTAAAATGCATTTATGTTTATTAAACACTTCAATAGTGCTTTCATCAGTAATATCATCAGCAATTATACCCCCAGTGAACATAGCAGAACAGTAGCCCAAATTTCTGCCAAGGAACCTTAATTAGCGTCACAACTCGTGGTACTAGGCTGAAAAATATTAGTTGCAAAATTATTCTTCTAGGAAGAATTCCAAGAAAGTGTTGAATAAAAATATATTGAATATTTTTGTATTCACCCCCATATTTAAATGTTGTGACATTTTACTTAACTATATTTTAAATGTCACAGCCTCTCTAAAATTGAGTATTTACATCTATGCCTTATTCATCCTTGCATCTCTAGTGACTAGCCACAGGCTTGGCAGGTAAAGTATATTTAAATAATATAACATGATTTACAAAGTACTTTTAGATAAACTGGCTTTATCCTTAAGTAGTCATATGAACAGATTAGTGTTTAGTATTAGACAATCATCATTTTACAGGTGAGGAAGCTGAATATCAGAGAAGTCATTTGCCCAAGTCTACACGGTAAGAAGGAGGACCGAGATTTGATCAATCCAAATCTCCAGTTTCTAGCCTCAAGCCTTTCTCTGTTTCTCAGTAGGAACACACTGTGCCATGTGCTAATGAAAGGTGGAGGCTCAAGCCTTTGGGTGAAATAATTACTCTCTTTGGATTGGTGAAAAATAAATCCTGAGTAAATATCCCATATGATATGTATGACCATAATCTCAGAATCACTTTTTATTCCTCTTTTTTCCTTCATCCTTCATACCAAATTTTTGGTAAGTCCAATTAATTCTACTTTGTAAGTGTCTTTGGCAGTTACATCCTTCTTGCCTCAATCATCCTAATTCAGGCCCTCACCATAATTCCTTAGGATAAGGTGAAGCGTCTCCCTACCCATCTCTCTGCCTGCAGGGTCTCACCTGCACTTACACAACATTAGATGATGGAATCATAGGTAAATAAGAAACATTTCTGACCCCTTACAATATTTTACTGTCTAGCAGAGAAGACAGACACATAAATAGATTATTTTAACCCAATGTGGTAAATGCAATGACAAAAATACATATAATGTGTCATCAGAATGCAGAGAGCATCTTAAAATTGCTACCAGGGTTTTCTTCCCAAAGCACAGATTTGATTTTAAAATCCTTCAATGGTTTCTACCTGCTTAAAGCAAAGGTTGGAAACCCAAATGACTATAGAAGTCCAGTAGGTACAAATATTTGTGAAGTGGGCAGATATCATGCAATAGGGAGGTGTGGGGAATTTGGAAATTATAGTGGACTGAAGAGGACATGGCTATACTAAAGGGTCAGTCGATCCTCAGCTCTGGCCATTTGTGGTGAAGTGAGGCCCAATGTGGCCAAATCATCTGTTTTAGCTTTTGTTTTGTTTTGTTTTTTTCCAAGAGAAGCTGAAAGGCAAGAATTTTATGTTAGGTCTCCCAATTTTTAAGATATTTAATTTTGTAATTCAAATTATAAACACACTAAACCAAACAAATAATAATAATAATAAAAACCCTAACATACACAAAAACACTGTGAGAGCTAACTAAAACACATCTGCAGGCCTCCAGTTTGTGACATTTGGCCTATAAGAGAGTCAATACTTTTTATGAAGACATCCAAGACTTTACATAATCTGGACCCAATCTATTTTCCCTTTAAACCCACACCAAGCATACTGTGGTTTCTGGAACATCCCTTCCACTCTCATGCAAGATGTCTTTGATCTCTGTCTACAGTGCCCTTCTGCCTTCTCTCACAGACCTGGTGAAATTCCACTCCTCTTTCTCGTCCCAATTTACGTGTCAACCACTATGTGAGTCTTCTTGCATATTCAAGGTATAACTAACCTCGTGCTTCTTTTTTTCTCCTGGAACATTTTATTCCTACCACCAGTAGAATACTTGTATCTGGTTCAAAATCCCATCAGTTATGAGTTATTTTCTTCTGGTTTTCAATTCTGCCTTTACTTCTCCCCCTAGCAAATTTCATTTTATTTTCCTTAAAGCTTAGTTATATACATTTTTAAAGGTTTGTAATATTTTATGTGGAATTCAGAGTGAAATGAAGTTTAGCTAGCATCAGTCCACCCATGGCTAGGATTTTTTTTTTTTATCTCCAAGTATTGACACTCTATAACCCCTTGAAAGCATTTGTATTTGTTTCCTATTGCTGTTTTGACAAATGATCTCAAACCCCATGGCTTAAACAACACAAATTTATTACTGTTGATGTTAGAAGACCCATATTGGTGAAAATAAAGTGTCAGTACAGCCACAAGTCCCTTCCGGAGGCTCTAGGGGAGCTTGTCATAGCTGTTAGAGGCTGTCTACATTTTTTCCCCATTCTTTTTAAAATTAAACATTTTTCCCATTTATTTATTAAGTTTATTGAGTAACACTGGCTAATAATATTATATAAATGTCAGGTGACATTATAATTCAATTATCTGTGTATTTTATTGCTTGCTCACCACCAATGATCTACTTTCCTTCTGTTACGATATATTTGACCCTTCTACCCAATTTGCCCTCCCTCTACCCCTCTTTCCCGCTGGTAACCATCTCTTGTCTGTTTCTATGACATTCTTGAGTCATGGCCTCCTTCTTCTGTGTTCAGAACAATCAACATATGAGGTGAGTAGTTCTCACATGGGAAAACTCGAACTTCTTTTTTCGCATCCTTCTTCCACTTTTAAAGCCCCCGTGATTACATTGGGCCCTCCCAAATAATCTAGGAGAACCTCTCTATTTTAAGGTCAGCTGATTAAAACCACTACTCCATCTCCATCCTTACTTCTGTTTTACCATGTAAGTGGACATATAGATTCTGAGGATTAGGACACTTCAAGGGGACTTTATTCCGCCTACCACATGATCCTCTAATGGCAATTTATCCTCATGTCATGGGAAAGTACATTTATCCCCATGACATGAGGATAAAACAAAGGCAGCTCTCTGTAGGGAGCGGGCTGTAAGCTGACAAGGGCCTTGCAGCCTACAAGGTCATCCCCATGGGAAGCCTCGCCTCAGCATCTTCCCAGGAAGAACAAGGTAACACTAATGCAGCCACAGACATTCAAACTTGCGAATACACAAAACAGAATGTTCTACTGATACCTGCTTGTTCTGCTAATACTTGTTTGTATAGACAATTGTTCTAACACTGTATATAAACCATGTGTGAAATAAAGACTGTGCCACTGCTCCGCCATCTGTGGACAGTGGATCTCCCCATCCCAGCTTTCCTGTCTCCACGTCTTTCCTCAATCTCCCGTCAGGTTGAGCCCTCCTGGCCATGCGGGCCGCGGCAGCTCTCAACATCCAATCTTTATAAATTCAAATCTATAAGGTAAAGAAAAATGGCTTGTTTTCCCACTTGATCTTCTTTACTGGTCCTTACAAACTATATATATATAAATAAATTGTGTTTCCCCGAAAATAAGACCTACCTGGACCATCAGCTCTAATGCATCTTTTGGAGCAAAAATTAATATAAGATCCGGTCTTATTTTAATATAAGACCAGGTCTTATACAATATAAGACTGGGTATAATATAATATAATATAATACTTGGGTATAATATAATATAATATAATATAATATAATATAATACTGGGTCTTATATTAATTTTTGCTCCAAAAGACTCATTAGAGCTGATGGTCCGACTAGGTCTTATTTTCAGGGAAATACGGTAGAAAAGACCATAGGTCTATGCATCTATCTGAGACCAAATGTTCTTTCAAAACAACGACTGACATCATCATACCTAATTTATTAATTTCCCAGTTTTAAGGGTGACCAAATAAATTTCTTCTGTAAACCTATCAGTAGAAAAATTCAGTCAAAATACAAAAACTTTTCTATTAAATAACTGTTTATAGGATTAATCTACAAATAAAATATGACATGTAAACCATTTTTTTGTTTCTAGGAAATATATCCTCAGTGATAACTAGATTTTTCACATGGTATATCCATATGTCAATAATATTTTTTGTCAGTTTCTAGGACATACATATCTTTGCTATAGTAGCTTATCTATATCTGAATGGAGTTCCTCCATCTTTTTCCAACTTCTATGAGAATATCCTTCAATCATCAAAAGCCAACAGTATATAATCCTTTCCATGTTCTGTGTTGCATGTCTTCAGTGAACAGAGAAACTTGAGCCATTGCTATAAAAAAATTGGGGCAAAATTTATGTGAAGTCTACCCAAGTCATGATGCTTAAACATTAACTTTTGGCTGCAGTGGCTGCCATTCTCCAAAACTTAAACGGGAAATGTTAGGTCAGCTACCCTGAGCTAAGGGAGATGGAAAGGAGTGCCATATTGAAGTTTCTATCTTCCATCTATATTTTGCTTTGTTCTTGTAGAAGAAATCAGAGTAAGTTTTATGGGTCCTGCAGAGATTCAGATGCTGTCTGGTCCATAAGACAACAACTGAAAGGAAGATTACAAATGCTAGTGAACAATCTTCTGATGATGCATTTAAAAGGTCCACTCTGATCCCATTGCAACATAATCATATCGATGCCAGTCTAACAAAAACAAAGGAGCAGATAGAGCGCTGCAGTACTCCTCCAGAGGGGCAGCTGTAGGAAAGATAAATACCTGGGCTTAGAAGAAATTAAAATGCTTGTATCAGCACTTTGCTTGACCTTGGTTATTAATGTCATTGTGGCTTGGCATCTTCATTTACACATTCCAAACAAATGAGGATATGGTCAGGTCTAAAAGTCTCATGCAAAATTCAGACTCCAACCCAGATCTATGATTTTTTTAGGTTAAAAACCTCAAATTCTTTAAGGGAGTTAATCTAATCTTTTTAAAGTAATTGCATAATGCCTTGTTTGACCTGGCAAGGGAGAAGGAGGGGGGGTTGGGGGGGAGAGAGAGAGACAGAGAGAGACAGAGAGACAGAGAGAGAGACAGAGACAGAGACAGAGAGAGGAAAAAGAAAAAAAGCAATCAAAATCAAAGTATTAAGAAAAGACTCAAATTGTCACAATAAGCAGGCGATTTCAGTACATATTAACCAAGTGTAAATACTGGGACAAAGTTATATCTGCTGTGACTTACTGGCCACCCAGGGCAACTCTGAAACCAAAATTTTAGAGGCTTCCCAAGTGGGAGTCTATACATGTTTGTATTTGCAACTCTTTTTGCTCATGAAATTTATTGAGCTAGGAATAAGTGGCACTGAGTAGATTGTGATATTTTCTCTGAACCTTTTTGGAACACTGATTACTCCTGTGTTGACCTTTTGTCAGCACTTCACAGGAAGTTCAGAGCATTCTCTCTTGTCCTTCCCATGACCCTGTCCCCTCCCTCGTCTCTCCCTCTCCTTTGCTGTAATTTCTTTACAACTTTCCTCCTTCCACATCCTGTCAACAGAAAACACTCTATCATGCTCTATCATGTCCCAATTGCTCCATCCATTCTCCTGTACACATGGACTTCTCCTGTGTTCTGTTTTTCTTAAACAAAAATAAATCACCTTTCCCAAAATTAGAGGAAGACTTGAAGAGTCCTTCAGAGATCATTTGGGGAAGTCCATGCTGAGGTCTCTGGCAGCACTGCACACACAGTATTGCAGCCAGATGAAGAGCTATTTGATTATGAACAATGTACAGAGAGGTACTTCTATTTTACTAGTACTATTTGGTGCTAGTTGCTGATCAAATCCATGTTCTCTTGCTCTTCCTGGGCAAGAGTTTATTTCCCAATTTTCCCTGCAGTTATGTCCTTGTGACTGAACTTTACCCAGGGAACATGGATGTAATAAATACCAATCACAGCCCTGGGCCATGTAAACTTTCATAAGTCCATCTCCATACCAGTTCTCTTCCTCTAGCTGAGATAGAGAGGCGTCCCACATGACCCTGGCAGCCACCTGTGGAAGGTGGCAGAGCTTCTCTCATCCTGTATCTCTGAATGATTGTGTAAGAGTGTCAACCAGCCTCTGCTCATCCACCTAGTAAACATGAGTAAGAAATATGTTTTATTGTTTTCAGGCCATTATGCATTCCTGGCTTTATTTGCCAAGGAAACTAGCATTGTCCTAAATAATACGATAGTATCTTCATATTATAACTGTTATTTTGTGAAGCATGTGTGTTATTTCATTTCACTGACTCAAGTTTATGAAACCAATGCAC
This sequence comes from Rhinolophus sinicus, assembly GCF_036562045.2. Lineage (NCBI taxonomy): Eukaryota > Metazoa > Chordata > Mammalia > Chiroptera > Rhinolophidae > Rhinolophus > Rhinolophus sinicus. The sequence continues at coordinate 176,520,645 of NC_133753.1, read as the reverse complement.
TCTCTTTGATATGTCCTGGATATTTCTGCTGATAATATAAAAGCCTTTGTGACTTTCTTCTTATCCTAACTTTACTTTTATTTTACATATGTGATTTAATGTCTGTACAGAATCCACTCTTTTCCTCTGCATCCCTATTATTATTTATTTCAATGCTACCACCACCATCAACACCACCACTACCGCCATTTCCTTTTAAGAATTTTTCAGCAGCACTTAAATTTATTATACATAATTCAACTGTCTGTTTTCTCATTTGCATGTTAGAGTTGGATAAGAGAAGTATGAAGAGTACATTTTTTTCATGTGGAATCTCAACTGTATATGCTACATGACTTCAGATAGAAAAAAGTGCTCAGTTTCTTACTTGGCCGAGATATTACAGCCAACATGTGGTTGTAGGCAATATCTTGTTTTGAATATTACAATTACCTTCTTTTCTGATGAGACAAGTAAACAGTTAACAAGAACGAGCTTAAATATTAACCACTTGGTTGTTACTCCCCTGGCTAGCAATACACCTGCAAGCTGACAAGCACCTTACATCCATCATAGGTGAGAACAGAACAGTTCCTAATCACAATGGCAACGCCCTGCAAGCTAACAAACAGCCATCATAGATGGGAACAGAGCAGTTCCCCAAAGAAGACAATTGTAATGGCAGCCCCCTACAAGCTGACAAGCATGCTACATCTTGCTTAGAAAAATATAAAACCACAGCACTTCTTCTCAGTGCAACTGTCCCCCATTGGACTCTGCCATGACTAAACTTTTGCCAGTCTCTCTCTCTCTCTCTCTCTCTCTCTTTCAATAAATCTTTTCTCTGGATACTCTTGTGGAGTCTCGTAAAATCTTTTATATTCTGTGAACCTCCAGGGGTTAATTCTACACCAAGTAGTATGCATTCCCAAATGCATACTACTTCTAGGCTGTCTCCTTCCACTCTCTGTCAATAGGGTGCCTTAAGAATATGTCGTTACTTTTATTTTTTAATCACAAAAGTGAGATATTTAAATACAATTGATATAAAAATTCAAACAATATATAATTCAATTGAGTAGGAGTAAAATTTGATTTCTTCACCTGAAACTGAATAATACAAAGTCCAATGCTCCCTGCTCAAAAAAACATGAACTGCTAAATTCTGTGTAACAGGAATATTCATATCTGGGAATCGTTTTCGAAAGCTTCCTCTTTCATTTTCCCCAGATCCATTGGCTGAACCTTCAGAAATTTCTGGTACTACCACTCTGGTCCCCACCACTGCTTTTCACTGAACTTTTGCAACAGTTTTCTGATTAATCTGCCCATTTTCACTTTTGTCCCCCTCCAGTTGATGAACCACACAGAAGGTAAGCAGAATCTTTTAAAAGCACAAATTGCATGATATCACTCTACAGCTTAAAATTCTCCACTTGCTTCTAGCTCTTTGAAAAATCCAAACTCCTTTACATGGCTGTGGTTGACAGAATAATGCCCCCTTTGCAAAGGTATCCAAGTTCTAACCTCTGGGCCTGTGAATATGTTGGGTTACATGGCAAAGGGGAACTGAGGTGGAATTAAGATGGGACTAATTTGAACTTAAGATGGGGAGATTCGTCCGGATCATCCGATGTGCCCAATGTAATTACAAGCATCCTTATAAGTAGAAGAAGGGAACGAGAGAGAGTGTCAGAGTGATGTGATATGAGAAAGACTCAACCAACAAACCATTGCTAGCTTTGAAGATGGGAGGGTGTCATGAACCAAAGAATGCAGGCGTTTTATGAACAGGCATTCTCTGGAAAGGAACATAGCCCTGCCAATACCTTGGTTTTAGCTCATTGAGACCCATTTTGGACCTCTGAGCTCCAGAACTGCAAGATAATAACTTTATGTTGTTTTAAGCCACTAAATTTATGGTAATTTGTTCCCACGGCAGTAGGAAACTATACAAGAATGTATAGGAGTAGATATGATTTGGCCACTACCTCCCTCTTCTAGTTCATCTTGGGCCCTTCCCCCGCTCACTGTGCTTGGTCACCCTGGCTTTCTTTATGGCCAGACTTGGGGCCTTCCCACCTCCCTTTTCTTCTGCTTGGAACGCACCTGGTATCTTAGTTCGGATTCTTGAGATGCAAACCCTGGAATGAATTCTTGAGTTCAAGTCATTTATTTGGGAGGGTGTCCTGGGAAAGACAGGGAGGGGACTAGGAGAGGGAGACAAGAAAGGACAATTAGCAAATAAAGGTACACTGATGAGCAGGCCACTGCTGTGCACAGTTGGAGCTTACTCCCACTGGGGAACCCCAGAAAACAGCTTAGAACATAAGTACATGTCAAATTATCCCACCTACGGACGAGCAGGCTGGAGTCTTTATACGTCAACTGCCATGAAGTATTACTCAAGTTCTACTCTGTGGGGGTTGTGTGTGCTAACTTGGTGCTAACTCCCGAGAATTTTTGCCTGCTGCACCGTGGGACACAATGGACTCTTGTTACCTGAGAAAGCCCTCAGAGAAAGAGGTACAAATGCTGGCAGTTGGAAGTCAAGACCCTGGCACTGGAAGGGAGTGTAAAGGGACAGGAATAGGGCACTGATGCATCTGCTACACGGGGCTGGGTATTGTTTATCCTGGAGGTTTTGACTTAAATGTACCTCTCCCAGAGAATCCTTCCTCGTGCCTCTCCTATACACCTAGGGCCCCGTGTGCTCTTCTAACCCATTGTTTTCTTTCGTTTTGCTTCATTCTTTTCGTTCATAACACAAATTAGAATTTTTAACTACATTATTTTTCCCTGGTTGAATGGATCTCTCCCCCCCACTACCATGTAAGTTCTATGAAACTAGGGAGCACAACTGTTTGAGATTATTATTGTAGACACAACACATAGTAGGCACTTAAATGTTTGGTGAGTGAATAGAGAGGAAATTAGTGAATGACTAGTGCACATATTGTGTACTATGTGCTCCCTGTCACATAATAAACTGTAATAAATTTTAGCTGTTTTGTTATATCTGCAACTTTGTTAAATCTGAGGTTATCTTTTTCTTCCACGTGCGTTATAGACTCAAAGTAATCACTCCAGCTTTCTTCTCCCCCTGCTTTAATCACTTAATGCCTTGACTACAACTAAAGTCATAATGTTCGCTGTAAGAAGAGTAGAAGTGAGGAGTTTCTCACGATCACTGGGGAGTTTTTCAGTACACGTATAAGGGTGTGGAAATGGGCACACGCTAAACTAGAGGCAGGAGGTACATGCCTGATGGAAAAATTCCCTGAATGATTTTATGTGCTTTTACATTACAACATTGATGTGAGGTCATTCTCATAATTTCATGATTCATTTCAAGCAATTATTGCTTTTATTTTATTTCATAAATAATTATCTCTTCTGAGTGTGAATACTTGTCATCACCTTTCATCAACTTCTGAATTCTTTTTTGCCCCATTTCCGCTGCTGGTCTTACAAAAGCATTGACCTTTCCTGTCCCTTAAAAGCAGCTTGTTAAAATTAGGCAGCAGAGTTTTAAAATGTCACTGTATTACAAGTCTCAGAGATACTCTGTGGCATGTGGCTTTTGCTCACAAAATTGTTCAAGGTTTATATGCACTAGGAATAAAATACTAAAAAACAAACAAACAGCAATAGTATGAAGAATAGACAGAAAAAGAAAAAGAAAAAAAGAAACACTACGGCTACTTGTAGTGTGTAGTCTCTTCCCCTAAAAATAACTTATTTGTAAAAACTTAAAACAATAGAGTGTCCTAAGAGTTTAGAGTTCTGGCATTTAATTTAATGACTGTTGAGAGCTTTCTTCTCATATGTAAGTGTTTACATCTGTTGGGTGTGGGCAGTGGTTTGGGAGGTGCAGGGCAGTGTCCTAATATTTTGGTTCTTTAGTGGGAATTACATTCTGCAAGGTGTCTGTAGAGACTTTTTCTTGGGTACCAGCTCACCTGTCAAACTTGACATCTTCCCTGTTCTTCCATTTCTACTCCCAAATCTCCCAGTGGGAGAAAAATTGGAGAGAAGAACTGAGACTGAGTAGGAAACTTCACACATTTCAATTTGTTTGTTTTTTTGGAAATTCACTTCAAATTCAATTCTACTGTCTAGCTCAGTGTTCATCCTTAAACTGGACTTGGAGGCAGGTGGTTCTTAACTTCTCTACAAAAGCTTTTTAGAGTTATGATGTTTTAATCTCATGTTAGCTTTCTTTGCCTTAAATGAGAAGCATCAACTGGGTCAGTTATGCCTCACAACTCATGTTTTTTAATATTCCCCAAGAGACCTTTCGAGGAAGCAGGTCAGGTTCAAGAACAAGCCCACTTCCCCAGAGATTTTAGTTCCTGCGATTAAGTAGGTCTGTTGAAAAACTGAGACATTTTAACTGGGGGTCAAGACTTTGTATGTAGACTTCATTCATTCTTTTAATGTTCTTTGCATCTTCCCCAGTGATCACATCTTTCTTAAATATGGGGCTTCTACTCCATGCCTCTGTCAGATTCAGTTCAATTACCATTTGGGGAGCAACTACTGGAAGCTAGGTGTCATGTTTATTTATATTTGTCTAAGACATAGTCCCTTCTCTCGAGGAGATCACAGAGCTCAATCTGTGTTTTGATTTTAGTAACTCAAGTTTTTATCCATGCCTGCGAAACATACATAAGTAATCTCCAAAAATCTAATTGAGCTTTTTAATTCATTGCTGGATTTTTGGTTGTTTGTTTTGTTTTTCCCTGTTTTTACTAAGAACCTTAAAATACCAGAACTTAAAATTATTTCACCTCACCTAAGACATTTTTATTGCCTCCCAGAATGGGTTAGTCATTTGTCTTATGTGTAGTCATTTAATACAGCATAGCATTTACTGTGCTTCTTTGCAAACTATTTCTCTGGCTTCTTTACTAGATTTTGAGCTTTCTGAAGGCAAGAGGTGTTTCTCAGTCACCACCGGATCTTCAGAACCTAGAACATTTCAAGGTATACAGTCAGGCTTTATACATATTTATTAAATTCTTGGAAAATAAAGGAAGGAAAGGAAAACTCTCCACTTATTTCTCCTTTAAATTTCTCATGGCTAATTGCTATTGCAAATAAGATCTGTAGAAAGTTTGGCTCTCTCTGCATTCACTTAGCTCTGAGGAGTTCCATGTTGATTTGTTAATATGAAGCATGAAAAAGCTCTTTGAGGCTGACATCTCACATAAATCACCTTTAATGTGTGTTTCCTGGTTGTGAAAGTATGATTGCCGCTCTGTGGCTGAGACAAAATGGATGCAGCATTAGTATAAGGTCACGAATGCCCCACCTCCACCCCATCTCATGAAGGCAGTTTCTTGTTGTAACTGGGACACGACTATTTACAGTCACACCTATGTCTCTGTCATATATTAGCTGCATGACCTTGAGCAAGTGGCAATCACTTTGAGCCACAGTTTCTTCATCTGCAAAACGAGATAACAATAGTTACCTCTAAGTGCTGTTGTGAGTAGTAAGAAGATAGTATAATATATATAAAGTGCTTAGAACATAGTCTTGCACATAATAAGGGCTCAATTAATGATAGGCAGGCACGAATGAAGGTGTTTACATTTCTCTAAAAAGATGTTCACTTTGCCATTACTAATGTCAAAGGGAATGCTTTCTGGAATTTGTTCTTCATTCACATACATATAATTGTTAATAACTTCGAACTTCTGTAGCTCGGCTGTAGATTCTTGAAAGGAAATATAATTGCAAAGTTCGGTATGCAGCTAAGTGTGTCCAAGGGAAGGAAGGTGTTTTCCTTATTTATATTTGTCTAAGACATAGTCCCTTAGTAACGTCATAGACCAAAGCAACGTCAGTCAGTATCTGGTGATTACATTTGAATCAACCACATGATTTCATTGAGAACAGAAGTGGCTTGAAGCTTCCTAATTAGTGTTATTATTGACAAGTAAGCTCCCTCTGCTGCCCCCTACAGGCCATATAATATAATTTCTGATAGACCTTCTCTGACTTATATTTCCTTCTTTTTTTTTCCTTCTAGGTATGCCAACACAATTCATTTGGATTAGGTCAAACAGCATGGCCAAAACTAAATAAGCAATATTAGATTTGATGGATTCTATTTATTTTTGAGCATGAATACTCTAAAGTACTTCACTGTTTATTATCCAACCAGCTTTTCTCCAGATTCTAAATTCCCCACCATGACTATCATTATACCGCACATGTCTTTAGTACAGAAGCTCTCAGGTCATTCAGATATAAATGCATATGACAACTCTAAGAAGTGACCTGGCACTTAGTAGGAGAAAACAGATCACCATATTCAGGAATGATGGCTGATTGAATATTTTATATGTAACTATTAGCCTAAGTTACTTTCCAGTGGTAAGTAGGACATGGTAATCCATTTTCAGCACTCTGCCTAATCCTGCCATCCCCAGACAAAAAGGGTTGCAATGAAAACCTGATGAAGAAAGAAAAAAATTTGACACTTCCTAAAATCAGCCAGGTTGGCCTCCAAGAAATGTCAAATCATGAACCCCACCTTGGCTGTCACAAGTCTCACCATTGGCACAGGATCTTGTTTTTAAACAAGCCTCATAAAAAATTTATAAGTAAGCATTATTTCCCTCTGTTTTAGAGATGAGGTACCTAGAATTCAGAGTGGCTGAGTAAAGTATCAAATACTTCACAGATAAAAAGTATTAGAGTTTGCTGGCTTTCAAGAAAAAAAAAACTTACAAGGCATGACAACAGGCAAGAAAAAACAGTCTGAAGAGACAAAGCAATCATCAGAATGAATCTCAAATATGACACAGATATTGGAATTGTGAGACAAGGAATTTAAAATAACTATGATTAATATGCTAAGGGCTCTAGTAGAAAAAGTAGACAACATGAAAGAACAGATGGGTAATGTAAGCGGAAGAAGGAATCAAAAGAAAATTCTAGAAAGCAAAAACTCAGTAACAGAAATAAAGAATGTCTTTGATGGGCTCATCAATATACTTGCCATTGCCATAGGGAAAATAATCAGTGAGTTTGAAAATAGGTCATAGGGACTTCTCAAACTGAAGCACAAAGGAAAAAAACAAAAACAAAATAAAACCATAGCAGAATAGAACATTTAAGAATGATGGGACAATTTATAAAGGTATAACATGAACTTAACTGGAATAGCAGAAGGAGGGGAAAGAGTGGAGAAGAAGAAATATTTGAAGTAATAATGGCCAAGAACTTTCCAAAATTAGTAACAGACCCCAAACCACAAATTCAGGAAGCTCAGATAATATATAAAGCAGGATAAGTATAACCCAAAGCAAGAAGAGAATAAATGAGAATCTTTAAGTGTTGAAAGAAAAACCCACTAACTTAGAATTCTATATCTAGCCAAATTATCCTTCAAAAATAAAGAAGAAATAAAGACTTTCTCAGACAAACAAAGACAGGAAATTTGTCACCAATAGACCTTCCCTACAAGAAATGTTAAAAGAAGTTCTTCAGACAGAAGGAAAATGACATAGATTAGAGATTGGATCTACCAAAACAAAGGAAGAGCATCAGAAAAGTAATGGAGGTAAAATGAAATCTTAATTTTCTTTTTTTTAAATGGATCTAAAAGACATCTATTTATTTAAAGCAATAATCGTAATATGTGTCATTTGATTAAAGCACACAGAAAAGTGGAATGAATGATAACAATGTCACAAGGGACCAGAAAGAGAAATTAGGAATAACACATGTTACAATAGTTAAAATTCAAAATGCCAATAATGCCAATTGCTGATGAAGATATCAAGCAACAGGAATCTTCATTCACTGTTGGTGGGAATGCAAACTGGTAAAGTCATTTTAAAAGACAGTTGGCAGTTTCTTACAAATCTCTAATCTTACCATATGATCTAGCAATTCTTGTCCAGCTGACTTGAAAATTTAAGTACAATCATATGCTGCTTAATAACAGATATGTTCTGAGAATTACATTTTCAGGTGATTTTGTTGTGCAAACATCATAGAGTGCATTTACTCAAACTTAGATGGTATAGTCTACTACACACCTACGCAGTGTGGTACAGCCTATTGCTCCTTAGCTACAAGCTTATACAGCATGTTACTGTAAAAAGCAATATGAGATTAAGTCAAGCACAAAAGAAAATGATGCAATTAAGACATGCGTTAAACACTGATATGGATGAAGCTGCTGCTGGCATAACACAAGATATTGTTTTACAGCAAACTTTTTTTATAGGTAGAAAGAGTACAGTCTAAAATAGTGATAAAAGCATAGTATAGTAAATACATAAACTACAAACATAGTCATTTATTATCATTACCAAGTATTATATACTGTACACAATTATATGTGCTAAACTTTGAGAGGACTAGCAGTACAGTAGGTCTGTTCACACCAGCATCATCACAAACACATGAATAATTCATTGTGCTATGATATTATGACAGCACTAGGTGATAGGAATTTTTCAGCTCCATTATAATCTTATGGGACCACCATGGTATACATGGCTTGTTGTTGGCCAAAACGTCATTATGATGTGCGTGACTGCATACACAAAACTTACATGTGAATATTCATACCGCTTCATGCGTGAACCTTAAACACACATTGATAAATAACACAGTCTTAAAATGCTACAGATGCTATGATTCCACCTATATGACAATCTGGAAAAGCAAAACTACAGAGGTGGTAAACAGATTAGTGGTTGTAAAGATGTAGGGGTGAGGAGAGTAATAGCTCAGGGAATTTTCTAGGGCAGTGAGACCACCCTGTAAAATACTGTAATGATGGATAAATGACTATTCATTTGTGAAAACCCATAGAACTGTACAGCACAAGGAGTGAACCTTAAATAATACAAATAAAAAAGAAACATTGAGGAGGTTGGGGGATCCCAGGTACAAGACAAAATGCGACTGAATAAATCTGAATGTATTATACATGTATGAAACAACCTCACTGAAGAGGTGGGGGAAAAAGTGATGATCTATGTGATTTTGGAAATGAGGACAGTATGTAAGACAAAAGGCAAAATAATCTGTCCGTAAGCACTGTATTCTAGCTGAAAAAGTTATTTTACATGAGGGTATGGGTTTACTATGCTGAAATCATTATCCACGTATACTGGAAATAAAGAATAAAGTAAATGGATGACAGATGGTCAGGTTTCTCCCTGTTGGAGTTGAGGTTACAGATAAGGGGCAAGAGGCTAGAATGATCCATGTGGCATTGGACTAGAGCTGAGACATCAATATGAACTCATGCTTAGCTTAATAAAAATACAGATGATTGTGTATAAAATTATTTGTAGATATGTGTATATGCACAGGTTAGTTTACATACAAGGACTAATATAAGGAGACAACACTAATATAAAGCGATAGTTCTTAACGGGGGTTGATTTTGCCACCCAGGGGTACATTGGGCAATGTCTGAGGACATTTTCAGTTGTCACATTTCCGGTTGGAGTATGACTCACATCTAGTGGGTAGGAATGTTGCTAAACATCCTACAGTGCATAGGACAGTCCCCCACAACAAAGAATTATCCAACCCAGAATATCAATAGTACTGTGTGAAGTTGAGAAACTTGGATTATAAAGCCATGCCTTTTTAAAATTCTGAGGAACAGTTTTTTTGTTGTTGTTGTTTTGTTTTAGAATAACTATCAGGCAGAGTTCCTGGAAGGAAACAAAAGGCCCATTCAGCTGGGCCCTTACAAGTGAATCAATAAGGAGATACAGAGCTACATACAGAGCTATGGGCAGCTTAAGGAGACCAGCAAATGATATGGAGGCACCCAGGGTCTAGCAATTGTAGAAAGCTTTTACCTCCCTCAGGCATGAAGAATCCAGGGCAAAGCACTGTATTTCCAGAGCCTGCTGAGAGCGGGAGCTATGGAAGGGAGGGTAATTGACAGGAGCTACGGTCGCAGATACTCCCAGAACTTGGTGCTAAAGAACGAAGGGAACGAGGGAAAAACTACTCCAATGTCTCTCCTTATTCCCTCAAATCTCCCAGCAGACCCAGTGGGAAGCCAGAGGACAAATATGCCCAGGGATTGTGGGCTTCATGGTCATGTCTCAAGGGCACAAAGCAAGATGGAGAAGAGCTGAGATAGTGGACCTTCCGGGATGGGGGTTGTGGCAGAATGGCCTTGTTTAGTTTTGCCTTAGCCTGCTTCTCAGATAGCTATAGCCAGTGAACGGTGCAGCACAGGGGACTAGAATTCACAGTGCCAACATCGGTGTGAGAAGTGAAGTACTATTTCCCAGGATGGTCAGCTAATCTTCCAAGCCATTGCCATACTTAGCAAGTCTAAGTAGAACACAAATTGATATTCCAGTTTGAAATTAACTCATGCCTCATGGTCACCTATTGCTGGTTTTGAGGCAGGAATGAGGTGTGTGGCTGATCAGTTCTACCGGAAAGGTGGTGGGATGGAAAGAGGACCGGGTTGTAGCCAAGAAGTCAGTGTTCGAACCAGTTCCACTTTTCACTAGTAGCTGTGCCCCCCGGGGAAATTCTCAGAGTCTCCATTCGCAAAATGGAGCAACTGCATAAAACTAATAGCAGAGCTGCATGGAATTGGAGAACGCCTCCAGTCCCTTGTGAACCATCTGAGGCCCTGAGGTGTGAAGAGAAACTATTGTTTATTCCAGCTGGAACATTTCTAGCAACTGTAGCAAAAGCAGATCAAACCAACTCCAAGCCCGAAGCAAAAGCCTTGTTAGCTGCTGAGATTCTCAGGGTGTCTAACAGCCTTGTGCTGTGAGGGTAAGTGTGTTGGTTATTGGGATGTTCTCGTGTGCCTTCTCTAGCTACCCTCCATATGCTCTCCTCTCAGAAGATGTTTTAAAAGTTCTCTCTATGCGCATGGCATCTATCTGGTGTCACCCCTCTTCCTGATTGTACTCTCCTTCTTTCCAGGCACTGAGAAGGTCCTTTCTCCTGGCAGCTGCATGTATTATCATCTTGCCATGTTCTAGGTACTGGCTACAGTCTTCTGCAATCCTTTGAGAGTCTTCTCCACATTCATGCCTCTTTTAGGGATGGACTATTTAAATCCCTGAAGAAGTGTTTTGCAGCTTTTAAATTGCCTTTTGCAGTGTCCTTGCTTTGATTTTGCACCGCACATTCCCCACGCCTCTCACATAGCCCACTGTGCTTTGAGCCCTGGCCTGGCCCAACATTTGTACCATGTATTGCCTATTTGCAAATGTACTGCCTGGCATGTGAGGTAAAGGCCAAGAACTCTGAGGTGAGCTTGAAATGGGTCAGCCTTCTTGAATCTTCGGCCCTGACTGAAGCTGTCTTATGTTGTTTGCCATTTTCAGTGCAATGTTGTTAAATATTTACCACCTCCCTGGCCCTTTCACCTCTGAATTATCCAATGATGTAGCTGGAAATTTAGGGCACTCAAGCAAAACTATTTGGAACACATTTTATGCTTATTTAATTGCAGAACAAAAATTTCTAGTCGCCTTGCAATTCAGGTGCCATTTAAATGGTGTTTATAACCACAGAGAATGAGGAAAGCAAAGGAACTAGTTGGATGTTTCTGATTCCTCTAATCTCTAGGACCAAGTTATGAATTTGGAGTTGGAACAATGCTTCATTATCCCCATTTTTACTACCAGTTCTCTTCTACTACTCAGACTCCAGTGTTATGGAAAAGGCTTTGGAAAGTCTAGGCCAGAAGAAAAATTTTGATAAGCTGCATTATCCAAGTGAGCTATGCATTACACATTTGTATTAGTTATCTGTTGTATAAACTATTAACCCAACACATAGTGTCTTAAAACATTTAACATGTTATATCCCACACAGTTTCTGTGAGTCAGGAATTAGAGAGCAGCTCTGCTAAGTTGACTTGGCTTAGGGTTTCTCCTGAATTTGTAGTCAAGATGTCACCCACGACTGCAGTCACCTTCAGGTGACTGGCACTGGAGAACCCACTTCCAAGGTTGCTCATCACAGGGCTGGCAAGTGAATGCTTATTGTTGACAGGAGGCCTCAGTTTCTCACCATGTGGATTTCTCCAAAGGATTGCTTGACTTGTCCTCATAACACAGCACCTGGCTTTCCCCAGACTGATCCAGAGAGTGAGGCAGATGCTACAATGTCTGTAATAACCTAGCTTGAAAGTCACACATTCAAATATGAATACCAGGAGGCACAGTTCGTTGGACGCCATCTTGAGTCTCACTAGATATTACCCATGTGTAATGGCATTCAAGGTTTTCAATAAAATGTACACACAATTTAGTAATCGATAAACATCTTGGTAATAAAAATCATGACAGAATATTTCAGTCTGACTTTTAAAGAATTGAATTTATTACTACCTTCCAAGGTTTATAAGGTGTCTCTAGAGGTTAACCAAACTCTATATGTTCCTACAGTTTCCTTTTTCTCATTTTTGGTGACAGAGTTTTAGAAGACCCTTGCCTCAGTCTTGTAATCTTGATAGTTTTACATGTACTTGTGGTTAAGTCTTAAATTCATGACTTCAACATCTTTGAAGATGAACAATATTTTCCTCTTTCAAAAGTCATTGTAAAAAATTTATATAGATTGCCATTCTTAGGAAGCAAATTAAATGGCAGCTGTGATTCTGTTCCTGTTTTTTTAAATTTGTTGAAATTAGTTTGCTTACATTACACAGTACACACAACCTTCATTTCCAATTGCATGTCAGTATGTGTGTCATCACATTTCAGTCTGTATGTAGTCTTTGCAACAATTAGAAGGAATTTCTACTTTATCAAAACCCTGTATTCATTTTCCTTTTAGAATGATATTCTAGTTAAATATGGGATTTCTAAGGCCATAACATTCCAGGTACAATTGGTTTGCACAGGACATTTTCCACGTTCCACTAGAATGGCACAGCCAGTATAGCAGGCTTTAAGCATATATAGTTCGGGAACAACCTTTGGGAAGATTGATCCAAGTGGGAAAGGAGATTATCTTGTGTTTGCAGAATTAGAAGCTGGTTGATATTCATCTTGTTTGTCTCAATGTCATCCTGACCTCTTGTTTCTAAATTGTCAGGTTGCTACCTTTGTTTTCCAGATACCCCGACTACTCCATACCATTAGAACCTAAGTTTTTAAACTTTCTATGATGTATTGCTCTTCTAAGGGGTTTATTTGGCATCGTAAAGTAACCCAGCCACAACAAAACATTCAGAATGTCCTCAAGTTGGGCCAGACCTATTTTCATTCACTACCTAAGTGATCATTACACTATTTTTGCAAAACAACTCTTTGAACTGTCTCTAAGTGCTTTGGCTCCAGAGATAGCAGATACAACTTCATAGAACCTCAGTGGAAAGCTATGGTCTTAAAATCTAAATGAAGTAGCACTTATAATCCGAACGGCTTTCTTTCCCTATCATAATTGTCACCCTGACACAACACCAACACTGAAGAAGCAAGCCCTAATTGACATCATGGCAAGGAGCCAAGCCAAAGGCTTGTAAGTACAGAGCAAGCCTTTTAACAACCAGGATGAGGTCGTTTGTATTGGGACAAGTCTAAAAGGTTAGCACAGCCTATCCAAGCACAGAGGGTCATACTCATAAAAACTTAGAGTCAAATGAAATGGAATAAGCCATAGCATTCACTACAACACAGTATAAATGAACTAAACATTCTCTTCCAGAGGAAATCACCTAATGAATCCCATAGGCATGTTTTTAATTGGGGTAGTTTAAGGATTCTAAAAAAAAACAAGCAAATAAACACATAAAAACAAACGAAAAACCTAAATACTGGTGAGTTTTCCTTGGAGAAATATAACCAAGATTATCACTTAACAGGAATTATAATTAGCATTACTTAGTAAACAAGCAGTAATTTTGATTCCAAAGCTTGAACAGAATTTCACAAGGAAAAACAAAGGGAGACAATAACCTAGAGCCAAGCAAGCTAATTATTAGCAAATATAATAATGCAAAATGCTTAAAGTCTATACCATTCAGACACTCTGTTCTAACGTTGTAAAATTTTAATAAGACATACACTAATGTGTGGTACATCATATTTCATTTTAACTGATGTGTTCTACAGGGAAGCAGCATTAGCGTTTTATAAAATGAAAGCTGTTTAGCTGGATTTCAGGGATTTTCTTCGTAATCAATAGAGTAGTTTCAGAGAGATGATGTGTTTTTATAAATTGAATATACTGGGTAAATGCAGTACAGCAGTTTACCTATGTATAGTCATCCTTTGGTTTCCACAGGGGATTGGTTTCAGGACACCCTCTTAGATACCAAAATTCGAGGATACTCAAGTCCCATATATAAATAAGATGGCAAATACTGTATTTGCACGTAACCTATGGGCATCTTCTTATATATTTTAAATCATCTCTGGATTATTTATAATATCTAATACAATTTAAATGTTCTGTAAATAGTTGTTATACTGTATTGTTTAAGAAATACTGACAAGAAAAGAAAGTCTTACATGTTTAGTACAGACCCAACCACTGTAACTCTAACTATATAGTACACATCAGCAACAACATAACTTTTATTTTCAAATATTTTTGATCCAAGTTTGGTTGAATCCACAGATTTGGAACCTGAGGATGCGAAGGGCCAACTGTAATAAAAAAATTAAAAAAAAAAAAACAACTCAAAAAACCAAAAACAAATGCAGGAATAAAAGGATTGGCCTAATCATGTTAGGTTTTTCCTTGAATATTTTGCAATCAAATAAAAATCTGTTCCACTGAAGTCTTAAGTGAAAACTTGGAGTGTAGCTAAATTCACTGATTAAGGGGATGAAAGTAGTAAAAAACATTAGTCTGATTTATTAAATCATATGGATTATGAAATAGCTTTTAATGTATAATGGGACATAACATGTTGTTTTAATGAGAATGGATCAGGAGCAAGATGGTTGGCAACTGAGCCCTGGTTTCAGTGTGTATTAGCTTGTGAACTTGGACAAGTCATATCCTTTCCGATTGGAGGTTTGTTCAGTAGCACTGATTTAAAAATAATTTTTTTTGTCCATCTCACAGGGTTGATGTGATGATAAGATGAGATCATGTACATTGAAGCACTTTGTAAACTCTTAAGTGCTGGATACATGTAAAGTATTTTTATTGTAGTCAAGTCTATGCAATAGCAACATAAGCTAATGAAGTGTTGCCTGATATTGATCTTCAGGGAATTTAATGAATACTTGACTGTATTTTAAATTAACACCTCAATTTTGTGTATCTAACTACTGCCTCTTAAGTACTCAAAAGTTGTTTCTCTTAAGTAAGCCATTCTCTGCATGGTCTTTTCTTCATTGTAATGAATATGATCATGTCGATTTGCATTAAAAGTACAAAGAAAAATTTCAATCCAGCACCTGCACTCTCAGTTGTTTCAATTCATTAAGGAAGCAAATGGTTACTGTGTGCTAAATTCTGTGGGAGATAACCTGGTTCCTCTTTCACTTAAGAGCTTTTCACTAATAGAGACATAAGTTATAATTGTATATAATTAACTATAATACAAAGCAGATGAAAAAGTACTTATAAGAATGGCCCAGAGAATAGAGGGAGATCCAAGATGGCAGTGTAGATAAATACTGTGCCTGTGAACAAATTAAAATTCCAACTAAATTATAGAACAATCAACCTGGAGAACCATCTGAAGTCTGGCTGAACAGAAGTTTTATAACTGAGGATATGAAGAAGAAGCCACGTTGAGACTGGTGGGAGGGATTGAGTTGTAGAACTGGCTAACCCCAAACCTCCGTGTGGTGGTTGAGAACCCCTAAGGATATCTCAGCCGTAGAGTTTCCTGCCAGAGGAGTGAGGGATCCCAGTGCCACATTGGCCTCCCAAGCCCAGAGTACTGTTGCAGGGAAGAGGAGCCCCCACAAAATCTGGCTGTGAAAAACAGTGGCGATTCCAACCATCTGGGTGGGACGGAATGCTGCGGGAAATACAGGTGTCCACTTAAAGGGCCTGTACACAGACTTACTCACTCTGAGGCACTCACCTCCAGTGGAGCAACAATAACTCAGGGATATACAAGGGGCAGACTGAGTTGTGCTGTTCTGGGTTGAGGGCTGGCAGACAGTCGCCATTTCCCTGTAAAGAGGTCCACCTCCTGAACAGCCGGCAGGCAGGCGCCATCTCTCCTGTGTTGAGCCCGCTCCCACACAATGTGAATCTGATTGACTTGATGAGCTCTGCTGCTCTGCCCTGCTGACTCACTGGGATCCTACCCCACCCACCTCCCTCAACCCCAGAGAAACTTTCTCCAAAAGCAGCCAGCCCTTCCCACATTGCACTCTTATTTCGAAAACTATCAGAGTCTGACAGACCCCAGGCAGTGACTGGCCTTGGTATCCTCTGAGTCTTTTGCTGAGTAGCTTCAGGCTCAGCACTGGCACCAAACCAAAATTTACGTTAAGCTGATGGCCACAACTCTCCTCACTCTGTCTCATTCAACTTGTATACAGCACGAGGCTTTATCAGTAGCTGAACCTTAAGAGAGCTGGCAGGTGGTAGCAGCCTCAGGGTGTCCCGGCATTTTGCAGAGCTACCCTTGGCTGGCTACTGGTGGCAGACATCCCTGGTTCACAGTGTGACCTCTCCCATATACCTCCAGGGTTAGCAGAAGCAAGAACATCCATAGATGGCTTTGTAGATTCTACCAGATAGTCCCAGCTGGTCACAGGCAGTGAGTGACCTGGGCCTGCACCAGAGGCCCTCACAATAAGCCCCTTGGAGGCTTAAATACTTGGATGTTGGCTTCAGACCACAGCAGAGCACTGCCCAATTAGCTCCAGAAGTGGTATACCAAAAGGGCAGCCTTGACATGCACCAGAGCCCACTGGGGTAAATCACACTCAGTGGGGTAAGCCCCACACACAGCAGCCTGTAAGCTGTGTACCTGGCCAGACCTCACAGCCAGTCAGCCTGAGGATCAATCCCACCCACTGATTTCCAATAGCAATCAAGGCTTAACTCTAACAGTAGGGAACACACAACCCACACAAGGGACACTCCTGGAGCACCTAGTGCAGATGACCTGTGCAACTGGGGCCCCACAGGGCACCTACTACATAAGGCCACCCGGTTAAGACTGGGTGACATAGCAGATCTATATAATACATAGAAACAAACAGAAAGGCAGCCAAAATGAGAAAACAAAGAAATATATCCCAACTGAAATAACAGGAGAAAACTCAAGAAAAAGAACTGAAAAATAATGGAGGCCAACAACCTACAATGCTCAAGGAACTTAGTGAGAACTTCAACAAAGAGATAGCAAGCATAAAAAAGGACGTAGAAATCATAAAATGAAGCAGTCAGAAGTGAAGAATACAATAAATGAAATGATGCATTAGAAAGAATCACCAGCAGACTAGATGAAGCAGAGGATCGAATCAGTGATTTGGAGGGCAAAGTAGCAGAAAACACTCAGCCATAACAGCAAAAAGAAAAAAAGAATCCAAAAAAATGAGGAGAGTTTAAAAGACCCCTGGACAACATCAAGCATAACAATATTTGCATCATAGGGGTATTAGAAGGAGAAGAGAGAAAGAAAGGGACTGAGAACCTATTTGAAGAAATAATGACTGAAAACATTCCTAATCTGGTGAAGGAAATAGACATACACATCCGGGAAGTGCAGAGTCCCAGACAAGATAAACCCAAACAGGCCCACACCATAACACATTATAATTAGAGTGGCAAAGTTTAAGGACAAAGAAAGAACCCTAAAAGCAGCAAGAGAAAGGCAACTAGTAACTTATAAGGGAGTTCCCATGAGATTGTTAGATGATTTCTCAACAGAAACTTTGCAGGCCAGGAAGGATATGCACAAAATTTTCAATGTGATGAAAAGCAAGGACCTACAACCAAGGGTATTCTACCCAGCAAAGCTATCATTTAGAATCAAAGGACAGATAAAGAGCTTCCAAGACAAGACAAAGCTGAAGGAATTCCTCACCACCAAACCAGTAGTATAAGGAATGTTAGAGGGACTTCTTAAAGATGGGGGGAAAAATAGATCAAAATTATGATAATAAAATGGCAATAGCCACATATCTATCAACAATTACTTTGAATGTCAATGGATTAAATGCTCCAATCAAAAGACATAGGAAGGCTGAATGGATAAGAAAATAAGACCCTTACATATGCTATCTACAAGAGACTCATTTGAGATTGAAAGACACACACTGAAGGAAAGTAAAGGGATAGAAAAAGATATTTAATGAAAATGGAAATGAGAAACAACAACAATAACAACAGCAACAACAACAAAAGCTGGGGTAGCAATGCTTAAAACAGACTTAAAACAAAGGCTATAACAAGAGACCAAGAAGAATCTGGTAATCCCACTTCAGGATATTTATCTGAAGAAATCCAAACACGACTTTTAAGGGGGTATGTGCATCCATATGCTCATTGCAGCATTGTTTACAATAAATAAAGAGAAGGTAGTACATATATACAATGGAATATTGCTTGGCCATGGATGGGAATGGGTTCTTACCATCTGTGGCAGCATGGATGGACATAGGGGGTACTGTGCTGAGTGGAGTGTCAGACAGCGAAAGACAGATGCAATGTGATTTCACTTATATGTGGAATCTAAAGAACAAAATAAGCAAACAAAACAGAAATAAACTCATAGATACAGAAAACATACTGATGGTTGCCAGATGAGAGGAGGGTTAGCAGTGAGTGACTAAAGGGAAGGGATTAAGAAATACAAATTGCTTGTTACACAGTAATTATGGGGATGGAAGGAATAGCATAAGGATTATAGTCAATAATATTGTAATAACTACGTATGATGCAAAAGGGTAATAGATTTGTTGGGGTGACAGTTGGGAGGGGCTTGGGGACAGGGTGAAAAAGGTGAAGGGATTAAGAAGTACAAACTGATAGTTACAAAATAGTCGTGGGGATATAAAGTAAAGCATAGGGAATATAGTCAATAATATGGTAATAAGTATCTATAGTGCCAGGTGGGTACTAAACTAGTCAGGGGGATCATTTCTTAATTTATACAAAAGTCTAACCAATATGCTGTACACCTGAAATTAATATAAAATAATATTGAATGTCAACTGTAATTAAAAAATTTAAAAATGGGGGAAAAGGTGAAGGGGAATAAGAGGTCCAAATTTCCAAGTATAAAACAAATACGTCATGTGGAGGTATTGTAAAGCATAGGGAATATAGTCAATAGTGTTGTGATAATGTGGTACGGTGTCAGATGGTTGCTGGACGTATGGTCATCACTTATTTAGGTGTATAAATGTTGAATAACTATGGTGTACACCTGAAACTAATATAATATTGTATGTTAGCCATATTTTAATGAAAATCTTTTTTTTTTTTTAAAGAATGACCCAAAGTCCTACTGATGCTCTAAGAAAAGACTATTTCTAGAGAGAGATTTAGAAAAGTTTTACAGAGGTGAAATTTCATCAGATAGATGTAGTTCAATAGCATATTCTAGGCAAACAGACATAGAAAGTGGAGTCAAAGAGTAGTCTAATTTGGCTGGAATATACAGTTCATGGGGGAAGTAGAGGGGAACTATGGCTGGAAAGACAGGCTAAGGTACATCAGGAAGGATTTTAAAAACAAAATACAGGGAGAACAAAAAGCCAGTAAGAAGAGAAGAGAGACATTTTCTCCCCTCTTAAGAGACTGTGTCTTATTATTATTTGTCTTATAACAAAAGCAATACATGTCTGTTCAGGGGGAAATCCTCACAAAATAACAAAAACAAGCAAACAAATAAAATAATCATTTAAATCTCACAATGACTCTTGTGAACTAATCCACATTTTACAAAGTGAGGAATTCACCTTAGAGAAGATAAATATTGCCCCGATCCATTGATATAGACTGAATTGTGCCCCCCTCCAAATTTCATATATTGAAGTCCCAAACCCCAATTGATGGTGGGGCTTTGGGAGTAATTAGGTTTAGATGAGGTCATAAAGGTGTGTGTGGGGGGGGCTGGTCTGATGAGATCAGTGGCCTTATAAGAAGAGATACCAAAGAGCTTGTTCTCTTTCTCTTCTGGAGCTCTTACAAAGAAGATGTCATGTGAGCACATGGCAAGAAGGTAGACATCTACAAGACAGAAAGAAAGGTCTTATGAACTGACCATGTGGCACCTTGATCTTGGACTTCCAGCTACCAGAACTGAGAAAAAAATAAAGTTTGTTATTTAAGCCACCCAGTCTGTTTTGTTTATGGCAGCCCAAGCTGAGTAGTACACTCATATGGCTGGTAAGTCTAGGCTCACACTTCTAACCTCAAGATTAAATGAAAATAATATAATCTACCCCCCAAAGCTAAGGCTAATAGTAATAATAATAATAATAACAACAACAGCCAAACGTGTTACATGTGCAACACTTTACATATATTAACTCACTAAATCTTTAGTATAAAGTTATGACATTTTTTCTATTACAATTCCTTAGTGTACTAATAAAATAATTAAAACTACATTAGAAAAATAAATTTTTATTGCAAAATAAATAATAGGGAATGATTAATAACCCAGGATACTCTTTAATAATGATAGATTGGATTCAATATGCACACACAACTCTCAGTGAAGTCTTTTGTTTTGTCTATAATTAATTCCTAGGCTGACAGTGTTTCTGGAACTAAATTTTTGTAATCTCATGCTTCACCTACTCATGGTGAGAAATTAAAATGGCCTTGAAATAGAAGAATCTGGAATGTGTGACAGGCATATACACATGGGACACAAATATGCAGACTGACTGGCTCTCAAAATGTTTCTCTGTTTAGAAGCCTAAATGTGATGTGTTTCAAGAAAATTCACAATAAGATACCTGATGGCCTGGGTATTCTGAAACACACACAGCCTTCATATACCATTAATGATCTGTCTAGAGAATAAATAATCTTAGTTAAATAAAGACCTTATTGCAATCGAAAAATTGCTAAAGGAGAAAGATACACACTTATTCATCAACTTGGAAGGATCATAAAAGGACCAGAAAAGCACAATTAGTGGTAATAGAAGAAAAATAATGATATAAGGGAATGCGTGAAAGAACAGTTCTAATAAAATTATAATGATTTTGAGAATTAACATTATGAAGGACCAGTTTAAACTAATTGAAAAATCTCACAATCCACTTCTCCCCTCAAGATTTTCTCCCCTTCCCACAGATCTTATGAACTCTTTCATTTTTTAATATATTTAATAATCTTCATTTTGTTTTAGAAAAGCAGCATGTTGATTTTGGAGAAGAAAAATCTCATCCCAGGCAATTTCTCCTATCCTACAAAAATAGCTTTTAAAAGTTAAACAATAACAACTATAATACTTGCACAAGTTGAGACTTGACCCATCTTTTGACAATGGGATAGCAAGTGCATTAACCAAATAGCTTAAGCACTCAAGAATCAATTGGAGACAATTAATGGTATGAACTAATAAGGTGGATCTCTCACATCCAAAAAGTATAGTCAACAAATGCATGTATTCTTGTATTGTAGCAAAATCAGATTAATCATAAAATAAAATTAATACAACATGAATTATATTTATACAGATGTCTTCAAGTAATGGACACAATAACAAACATCCCATCTCCCAATTTAAGTTCTAAAATAATTGAGAAAAGACAAAAGGATTAGCAGATAGAGACCAAAATAACTCCTTTGTTGAAGAGATTCTTTTAGAAAATCTGGCATACATCTGCAA
Organism: Rhinolophus sinicus; assembly: GCF_036562045.2. NCBI lineage: Eukaryota > Metazoa > Chordata > Mammalia > Chiroptera > Rhinolophidae > Rhinolophus > Rhinolophus sinicus. The sequence continues at coordinate 176,498,903 of NC_133753.1, read as the reverse complement.
GCATATAGGATTTGTCATACTGAACCCCAAGACTCGTCAGATTTACAAATAAACATGGGACTGGAGAGAACTCCTTACCTGCAGGGTTGGGTTTCTTCCTCAGAGGCCTTTCCCAATACTGACTCTCCAAAGGCAGTTCACTCTTAAGAAAAAAAAAAAGCAAAGAAAGGATCTCAGTGACCCATGCCTTCTTCCATTCACGCTCAATTCCCAGTGATGTCTAAGAGGGTACAGAATGGCTAAGAGTGTTAAACTATGTGAAGTTCCTTTACATGGAAGGAAACACCAGAAGTTAGGAAGAAGTGTTTTCCTGCTTACAATATACATTGCAATAATTTCTGAAATGTACTCTCACCAGAGGATGATTGAATCATCACCTCAAAGCATTCATCTGGTCCCGGTCCCCAGGACTTCCTATGTCATGCAAAAGATAGAGTTACCCCAGATAGTAGAACTCCAAAAACAAATTTTTAGTGATTCCAAAGGTATAATAAAAAATAACCAGAACACCTCCTGCACACTAAGATGGCTCTAGTAGAAACTACAGAAAATAGTGAGTGTTGGAGGGGATGTGGAGAAAGTGGACCCTTGTACATTGCTGCAAAACGGTGCAGCTGCTGTGGAAAACAGTTTGGCAGTGTGATATTATGACTTACAATAAGAAATACATATTTGGTCTTAAGCTTGTTTCTGGCATGGAGGTAGTAAAATCCTTGGAATTTTCTGAGTGTTGAGATCAACAAAGTTGTCTCTAATAATGTCAATAAGGTGACCCCTGAGCCCCACCTAAGGATGGGGCTGGTTGCCAGGAGAACCAAACATGTGATTAGAAGGTTGGAACTTTCAGTCCCATCCCTGATTTAAGAGGAGGGAAGAGGGCCTGAAGGTTGAATCAATCACCAATGGCCAATGATTTTATCACTCATGACTGTGCAATGAAACCTCCATAAGAAGCCAAAAAGGACAGGGTTTGGAGAGCTTCTGTGTTGGTGAGCATGTGGAAATTTGGGGAGAATGGAGCACTCAGAGGGAGCATGGAAGCCCCACTCCCCTTTCCACATACCTTGTCCTCTGCGTCTCTTTCATCTGTTTCTGAATTATATCCTTTTATAAAAACTGGTGATTTAGTAAGTAAAATGTTACTCTGAGTTCTGTGAGCTGCTCTAGCAATTATGTTTTTTCTTAGTGTGTGTGTGTGTGTGTGTGTGTGTGTGTGTGTGTCAAACACACAAATTTATTATTAAATTTATTAACCTTATGCTGACTTGGGATCTGAATCACAACAAGCAAGGTTTACAAACATTGAGGTTGCAGAGAAATTCATTCTCTTAGAGCATGATGGTTTCATAGACTAAATTTAAATACCTAACCTCTTCAGTTTATTCTTGTGTATGGTATGAAGAATGGCACTTAATTTATCTTTTTCTGAAAGGTTACTCAGTTGTCCCACCACCATTTATGAAATAGGCCATTATTGCCCATGTGTTGGGAGGTGCCATATCTATGATATATTATGCTCTTTACTTTTCCATTTGTATATTAGGTCCAGTTCTTGGCTTTCTTTTCTATTACACTTGGTTTGTCTATTTATGGAACAGCATCACCACGATGTTTTAATTATAGGGGATTATTTTATGAGTTAATGTCTGGTATGCCTAGTCTTTCCATATAATTTATCTTTTCAGTGGTTTCCAGACTATCTGGACAAATTTATTTTTTCATATGAACTTTTGAATCAACTTGTCTAACTCCATAAAAACTGCTTGTGCATTTTAGTTAGGATTATATCACATCAGTTATTTTTTGAATTTATATTAAATTTATTGGGGTGACATCAGTTAATAAAATTATATAGGTTTCAAGTGTACATTTCTATACTTCATCATCTATTTATCTTATTGTGTGTTCATCACGCAGATTAATTGAACCAGATGTGGGGGTCATGAGAACCTCTGATCTACTGCCAGTAGGTCTTGCGACTGGTATCTGTAGTGTTGGGGAAAAGTGTGCAGTCTTGTAGACTGAAAGAATTCTCCTCAAATATATGGCATAGAAACAAACCTTACCTGAATTTGCAGCCTGCAAACTACATATATATAGTTATATATATATATATATATATATATATATATATATATATATATATATATAGAGAGAGAGAGAGAGAGAGAGAGAGAGAGAGAGAGAACCTATTGGTTCTATGGTTCTATTTCTCTGGAGAACTCTAAGATGGTACATACCCCAAAGAATTAAAAACAGGTACGCAAACAAATACATGTACATGAATGTACCAATAGCACAATTCATGATAGCCAAAAGTGGAAACAACAGATGAATGGATAAACAAATGTACATTAACAAATGAATAAATAAACAAAATGTGGTAATCCATAGAATGGAATATTATTCAGCTATAATAAGAAATGAAGTACTGATGTGTGCTTACAACACTCAAAGACATTATGCTAAGTGACACAAGCCAGACACAAAAGTCTCGTATTGTATGACTCCAATTATCTGAAATATCCAGAATAGGCAAATCCATAGAGACCGAAAGCAGATGGGTGGTTGTCAGGTGCCCAGGGGCCGAGGATGGGGCTCAGGGGATGACTGCGTAATAGGTATGTGGATTGTCTTTGGTGAGGAAGGTGTCTCAGAACTTGATAAAGGTGGTGGTTGCACAACATTGTAAATGTACTACCTACCACTGAATTGTGTGCTTTACAATGCTTAATTTCATAAGGATTTCACCACAATTTAAAAAATGCAGTAGAACTTGGTGATAAATTAGACATAGAAGAGCAGAGGACAGGGTGAAGTGAAAGGCGAAACCAAGGTAGGTGTCCAGGCTCAGCGTATGGGTGACTGATGATAGCATTAGGAATACTGGAAATATGAGTTCAGAGAACAAGAGGAAAATGCAGCTTTGTACATGTTGAGACTGAGGCAACGTGGCATTTATGTGAAAAGATGTTGAAGACATTTGGAAAAAATGGAAGCACAATGTGGATGACAGATGAGAGGGAGAGTCTTGTGAATAGAATTCCGCCACCCATTTTCCACCTGTGGTCATCTCATCAGTCTTCTAGGATTCTTCAAAAATAACACCTCTGGCTCTACAATAATTTTTGTTTCAAGTTATTGCAATTGACATGGTAACAAAAAAAAAATTGACTGTAAAAGCATTAAGTATTAGTGTAATATAAATGTTAATAACATTTAGTACTATACTAACTATAATGTTGTATACTAATAACTAGTATAATACATATCTACCTAATTAGTATAGTAATAGCACTAACATACATTTATTACATGAATGCTTTTTAGTATGATTTCCCATTCAATATTTCCTTTGGATTGCTTCAGTCTTAGGCTGTGACAACAGAAATCTGAGGCCCAAAGCAGTGACAAGGTCATGTTATATAGTAGGTTGCAGCTTGGCTTTCTTTCATCCCAGCTCTGGGCTCATTTCTCTTTCAGAATAAAATTCACATTTTTGGTCTGTCTTTTGTAATTCATTCAAGTCCTTCTATTTGCCTTTGATCCAGTATCAAGTTCAAATACTAAATATTCAGAGCTAGTTTATAACAAAGTAAATTTTAAAACATTATTTGCTTCATATAGTTGCTTTGCATAAATGAAAGATTTTAGTTTAGTTAAATACCTGCTGCAAAGTTTAGGAACTATTACAGATAAATCTTTGGTTCACAGAGGTATAACTTGGAGTAATAGCAAGCACTTCTGACATTTGCATTGCTTAAGAATCCTTGTTTTCTGTCAGGAACTAAAATCAGGAGTTGCAAACCAGTCCTAATTCTAATTTTTAATCTGTGTAATCTCAGCCAAGTAATTTATTATCTTCAGCCCCAAGTCCACATGAGAGGATTATATGTAATACTGTCAGAACAGAATGGAAAAATGTGATGTTGACAGACATGTTTAGTGAAATGTCAATGATACATTGAGTAACAACAATGCTTTTGTAAATTGACCCATATCTCAGTGAACCACGTTGGGTTTTCTCCTTTATGGTGAACCCTTCCCAACAAAGTGATCCTTCACCTCGTATATTTCAGCAACCATTCACTGAGCAGCTGATACGTGCTCAACATTTGCTGAGATCTATTATTATCGTTAACAGGCATTGTATTACTCCCCAGAAATACAAAGAATACAAGAGGCACACTTTCTGTCCTTGAGTAACTTATACTTAAATGGGGCAATCTTCAGTATAGTATTAAGTTTGCAAAAAAGTACAAAAAAAAATAATAATCTTGGGGTCTATTTCTGACAGCATCTGTAAGGGACATTTTGTGGAGAATTGATCCTTGAAGGTTATATGGTTCGCGCCTCAAACTGTCCATAACTTGTTATGGATTTATCTTCTAATATTTAATTCATTTTCTGTATTCTCCTTTCTTGGGTTTTTAATTTCTTTCAATTTAATACTTATGTATACACCAATATCTTAGATATAGAGGTTTTCTTGTCCCAAGATTACCCTAATTTCTGAATCTTTGGACCTCATTAACTATTTCCCTCAGTTTAAGAATCAGAGTCATTAAAGTGATCTCCATTGGGACCTTTGTTAGCATGTTCACACACTTTAGTGTGCACAAAATCAGCAGAAAAGCCTGGATTTGGGGGCTTTGTGTTTACCCCCAGATGGCTTTCTTAGGCTGATGGTACAGCCTTTGAAATTTTAATAAACACGTTAGGAGTTTCTGATGTACATTTTCCAAAACCACACTTTGAGAAACATTTTTCTGTGGAATGCTACCTCCCAGCATGACATAATGTTTTTCAGCCTATACAGGAGTTAGAGAAGATAACTCTCACTTATGTTTACTTATTATAAATTATACCCACAATGTCAAACATAGCTTAGCTGGACAGTGTCTTAGCATCTAAGTCTCCTTCAGAGATACAGGAATTAACTCGGATCCAGCTCACAGTTCTTTGGAATTAAAAATTAAACTTTTACATTTAGATTCTTCGTTTGTCTACCAGGCAGCTTTTTCTTGTAACAGTATTGCAGAGACTCACACACATAAAACTTTATTATCTTGTCTGGGGAGAACCAGAAACAGAAATAATGTAGATAGTTTTCTATAGAAATATCACTGTGGAAGAAAGAATGAAAAAGCTCGTTTTGGAGGTTGCAATAGCAAGTGCATTGACCGATAGTGTTTCCTGTATGTTTAGAAATTAAATCAGTGGAAAACAGACTGGAAACTAGAGGCTACACTATTAGAAGCTAGAACCCATGGAGAAATGAGAGTCAAGAGCTGTCATCAGTGCTAAGTAAACAGCAATGCCAGTGGACCTCCTATAACAGGCTGCAAACTGGCACTGTGAATGTGGGCATTGATTTCTCTACAGCTATGGTCAGGACTGGCTGTGTGGTATTACCAGGTTGGTGCAAAAGTAATTGTGGTTTAAAAGGTTAAAAATAATTGCAAAGACCTCAATTACTATGTACCAACCTAACTTACAAGCCACTGCGCCTGTCCCAGCAGGGACACAAAGGCTCAAAGGCAGAGACTGTGGCTCAAACCAGACCCTGGGCACTCAGTGCGAACGTAGTGGGCACATTTTATTCAAATTCGAATTTCTTTTCATTTAAATATAATTTTTAAAATATATTTTATTTAAATTAAATTTAAGAAGCACTTCCAAGGGCTTTGCTAAGTGTTGCACTGCTGTTACACTAAATTACATTCTTATAAGAGCTTTACAAAGATGAATTTATTTATTACTGATAGCCATCTTCTGAGGTAGTACAATTATCATCCCCATTATATAGAGGAGGAAACTGGGGGAAGAGAAAGATTAGATAACTCCCCTGAAGTCATACAGTTAGTATGTCGCAGGGGGTGTTTGGAGTTGTGTTTAAACACTTGATTGTGGATGACTGAATGAGCTCATTTATCTCATCAGTTGGTTATACTCTTGGGGAGAAAAAAGGTCTGGTGAAAATTGTGGGTTTCACTGCTATTCCTATCTCCCATTTCCCTTTCTTTCTTTGCTTGGTGCCTCTAGTCTTCCCAACACTTTACTCCTCAGTTTGTACTATCCCAATGGGCAGTTAAAGGGGTATTTTACAACTATTTTGGGCGAAACATGTGATCAGTCGATTCTTGGTCCCTGAGGGTGCTTCCAGAGCCAGGCACCCCAGTGCTCCATGATTCCCGGGGCCTCTACTCCTGAACAGGCATGTATGTGCTCAGCAGGAACCATGAAATCAATTGCTTCAACAACTTCAAGAGATGTCACACAGACTTCTGGCATTCTCTGCCCACTCACAAGTTGTTTCTAAATAAGGGTCTCCATCCAGAAAACAAGTAAGGGTCATAGTGTTCCTCTGGCGCTGAGGCCATCTGGCTTGGCTAAGAAGCTGCGTAAATCTCTGGCTTCCTCTCCATCCTTACCGACCTTGTCTCCTCATGTTTCATCTGAATTACGTCACCTCTTCCTAACTGCCTCTACTCTGCCAGCTCCCAATCCATTCCTCAAACAGCAGCCAGAAAAGTCTTTTTCTGAAATAAATTTGACCATGTTATTCCACTGACTGGCCTCCTTCAGTGACGCCAGGTCACATTATCTTCACTGCTGTTTCTTCAATTTTCGGAGGCAGAAGAATCAGTTGGAGATCTGGTTATAGATGCAGGTCTCCGGCCCCGCCCCGGACTTGTGAAATCAGTCTCTGAAAGTTGGGCCTGCAAGTCTGCATTTGAAAAATGTTCACCAGCTGATGCTAATGCACATACTTTAGGAGAAATACTAACCTATGGGATAGTTTGGTTTCCTTAACACGTTACATAAGGTGAGTCTACAAGAAGAATGCACGCTTCTGAGTGCCTCGCCTACCTCATCTCCTGTGAGGACCTGTCTCCGTTGCAGCAAGAACGACATTTTGTAGTTCTTTGATATCTTGCACCATTTTCCATTTTCCTTTGTCTTTATTGAGGGTTCCTGCATACAGTAGTAAAGGTTGTGCATCGGACAATCCTAAGAGTTGTCACTCACATTATGGTCTGAGTGGTGGATGCCCTGCCTTTGTTCAAAACATCTCCAATGCCTGGAATGCTTCCTCTCTACTGGACTTAGCTCCCAGTTATCTTACAAAACACAGCTCTGGCACCATCCCTTCTCTGGAACCCAGGGATATTTGTATAACTCTATCATGGCATTTATCACATTGTATTTCCATGTTCCTTTTCTACATCTGTAGTTTCTAGCAGATAGGAATGATTTGAGGGTAGGGTCTTACTTATCCACTTACCCTCACTGTCAAGCATAGTGCCAGACCCAAAGTGGACACTCCTCTAAGGCTTATAGAATTAATGAATAAAATGTGATGAGTAAACCAACATTCATTCATTCATTCACTTGTTCATTCAGAAACTCTCTGCACCTTAGAAAGTTGATCCTATATGTTTACATAAAAATGTAGCAATGTAAAAGGAAAATTATATATTTTAAGTATATTTTAGCATTTCTAAGGTGTTTTAGCAGCAAGTAAGAACATGCAGTTGGCAATGGCAAAAACATTAGGTTTCATAGGTGGAGATCCTAAGGCAACATCCACTTCCGGTTTACTCCAATGTGTTAACAATGCCATGGAGGGCTCAGCTTCCCCTCTGCCACCCGGCCATCCACAGTATCAGCTGATTCCCCTTGAAGTCATAGATGGCTGACTTTTTCATATCTGGTGAAGCCACAGCCTCCATCCAACGCTTCTGGGGCCAGATTGGGTCGTATGTTCATTCCAACACCACTCACCGGTAAAGGGGATGAGAAAACCTCATAACTGAACACGCCCTTTTCAAAACTCAAGTCAGTTCCCCAATTCTCCCAAATACATTTTTATGTCCGGTGGAAGAGAATGGACTGGCTCTCTGGGCGACAACCCCACTGTGCACAGCAGATACCTAGATGGACCTACTGTGCTTTGGCAATCAGTGAGCAGTGCCGGTGGCAGCAGCCACGCTGAGAGGCGCCGCGCTGCCACACTGAGGAGGGGACATCAGGCATCTCAGCTGTTCCTCTTTTCTCATCTTGTTTTCAAGTGGGAGGAAATTAGTGGTTCGGCAAATCCACCTGCCAAACAATTCCGAGAATCAGAGAGTCGTCTGCTCCGGAGGCTGCCTCCCAAGACAGGCGAAGTTAGCTGGGTGTGATGAGAGCCGGGTGATGGCTGCCCGAGGGAGGGGTGCGATGGTAAGGGCGGAAAGGGTCCTCTGTCATCCTCAGGAGCCGAGCGTCGCTGTGGAGTCAATCACCACCCGCCATAGGTAATTTCCTCGTGACCATAGCAGTTCCTGGAATCAGTGTGATGGGAGGAAAGTGCCAACAGCAGGATGAGTAAGCCCTTCAGACCTCCAGCCACGAGAAGAAAGCACAGATGAGCTCCTGCTCAGGGTTTTCAGCCGTCAGCATTTCTTCGCCTCTTTCTCTTTAAGGAGTAAAGCACGGGAAAAAATTCATTTTTAGGTGAGAAATTACTTCTCTCGCCCTGGTATGTGTTAAAATCCACCACCTCTTACCTTCCATTTTCTGTCCATGTGAATTCAACTACAGATCAACCCATCTGAGTGTATTATGTTACCCATGCCAGACTTTTCAGAGATTTTTTTGGTTCATTGGACTTGTTATTTTATTCCTTCAACAATAATCATTTTTCATGGTTCCCATTCAGTTTCTCCTTACTGAGAATAACAGCAAGGAAAAGGATGGAAAATTGTATAGTATTTTCCTGTTATCCTCCTTTCTTCTTGTTATTAGTATTCAAGAATCTACATACCAAAAAAAGAAAAGCACCATCCCTTGCGGCAACCACAAGGTTGCCAGTTGGACTCCCGCAAGGGATGGTGGGCTGCGCCGGCTGCAACTAACAATGGCAACTGGACCTGGAGCTGAGCTGCGCCCTGCACAACTAAGATTGAAAGGACAACAACTTGACTTGGAAAAGTACAACCTGTTCCTCAATAATAAAGTCCTGTTCCCCTTCCTCAATAAAATCTTTAAAAAAAAAAAAAAAGGCATGTTAAATAAATAGATAAATGGTATTTTAATGATTTCCATCTGCCAGGTACTATTAAAATCAGTCGTATGTATGTGTGTATATGCTGATTGCTGATTTTACATATGTATATGTATATAAAGATATATTAAGTGATATATAGATCTCTCATATATATTAAGTGATATATGTATATCACTTAATTCTCACAATAACCATATGATATAAACATTATTTTCATATCTTTCAATCTCCCTCATTTACTGATAAGGTAGGACAGAAAGGTGACATTTCTTGCCCATACCAGGCTAGAAAGTGACAGAGTCAGGAAGCAGATCCATAGGGCCCGGTTTCAGAGCCCACACTTTCAGCGGCAGCTGTCCACCACTTCTCCCAGGAGTGCCAGCTGTGTACCACTCGCAATTGTTTTCGCCCATCCCTTCCTCCATCCCTTCATCCTTCCAGCCATCCAACAGTTCTCACTGAGTACCTACTCCTATGAGGTCGTCTGCTACGCCCGGTGGGTACAGGGTGAACGAGATGGACAGAGCTCTTGCTAAGCCCTTATGAACCTCATATTCTCCCAGCCAACTCATGGCAGCACCCCTCGTAACAATCCTATCTTCAAACATTGTCCCTTGGCTTTCTCTTCTCCAAGTGTAACATTCCCAATTCTTATGACATTTACATTTGTGCTAAGGCCATGCAGGGCTTAAAGTACAGTTTTCTGTGCACTGAAGGCACACACAAAATATGTACAGTCCATGGAAAAGTTAAATCTATCATTACATGAATAGCAAGATCTTTACCTCAAGAATAGCAAGTATGTATTTCTAAAACCATTCTATGGCACAATTTGTCTGGTTTAGGGATTCTCCCCTAAATATTCTTTTATCATCTTTATGAGGCAGAACTTTCGCACATTCTTCATCATATGAGTTTTTATTTCCTTTAAAATGTATCCCTTATGATAGAAGTGAGATATACAGTACAATAAAAATGACAGTGAAACATCGGTCTGTAGTCTTTCATCTTACATTAGTCGACCTTATGTTCATTCCTCCATTTGTCTTGTAGGATTACTTGACAGGTTATTACAAAGCACCAGTAAGTACCAGAAGTGGGGTATGAGAGGCTATGAGGAGCCTGATTGTAATGTTCTAGAAAGAGTTCCTGTCCTTAGGTTATTCTGCAAGACATTATTCTGACCACTCTTTAACACTTTGCCCTCATTTCTTGCCACTACCTCACATATATCTTCACTCCCACTGTGCAGCTCCCATTGCCCTTCTTCAAGTGAGCCATATTGTTTCATGCCTCCATGTTTGTGCTCAGCTACTCCCTCTTGCCTCAAGGCCCAGCCCTTCACCTAACTTATTTATCCTTCCATACTCAGCTCAAGTCTTCACGGACCCCAAGTCTAATCTAGATGCTTCTTTTCTATGGCCCCTTAGCACTCCATGTTTACTTTATATTAGTGATTCTCATACTGGCCTGTGGACCTGCCCTCACTATTCAATGAAATTCCTGACACCAAGGACCTCGGACCTTGTCCTGTTCATCTCTGTATCTTCAATTCCTGATGCATAGGATATGCTCAGGAGATGCTTATGGATCATGAAAAGGACCCCTGAGAAGCTTTATTCCAGAATCAGGCTCACAGCCCTAGAACAGCCCACAATCTTAACATCTGTAAACACAACTCTTCCTTCTTAGAACCCCGAGGCAGAGATTCTCTCTGTGACACCCATCTCTTCCTCACTGCCTTCTAACCTGCAAACATGCACCATCACTCACTATTGAAATGCCTTTTGGTGGACCTTCAGTGTGTAGCACACACCCAGGATAGGAACTGTCCCTAAGAAATATTCTCCAGATTTCTATACCTTCACAACAGACTCAATCACATTGCCTAGGTATGTCCTTTTACTCCTTCTTTTCCGTATCCATTACACAATCATCTTATCCTTCTAGTATCTGTCATTGGTTTTTTTTTTAAATATTTATTAAATTTATTGGGGTGACATAGGTTAGTAAAATTATACAGGTTTTTCAACTGTAAAATTCTATAATACATCATCTGTATATTGCATTGTATGTTCACCACTCAAAGTCAATTCTCCTTCCATCACCATATATCTGACCCCCTTTATCATCTTACCACACCCCCTTCCCCCTTCCCCTTTAGTAACCACTAAACTGTTGTCTGTGTCTGTGAGTTTTTGTTTGTTTCTTTGTCTTGTACATTTGTTGCTTTCAGTTTTATATCCCACGTATGAGTGAAATTATATGGTTCTCGACTTTGTCTGACATTTCACTTAACATGATAATCTCAAGATCCATCCATGTTGTCGCAAATAGCAGTATTTCATATTTTCTTATAATTGAGTAATATTCCATTGTATATATTTACCACATCTTCTTTATCCAATCTTGTACTGAAGGACACTTCAGTTGTTTCCATGTCTTGGCTACCATGAATAATGCTGCAATGAACACAAGTGTACATCTATCTTTACAGATAAATGTTTTCAGATTTTTTTTTGTTGTTGTTAGATACCCAGAAGCTACCCAGAAGCTGGTCGTGTGGTAATTCTACTCTTAATTTTTTGAGGAACCTCCACACTGCCTTCCATAGTGGCTGCACCAATGTGCATTCCCACCAACAGTGTATGAGGGTTCCTTTTTCTCCACAGCCTCTCCAACGCTTATTATTACTTGTCTTGTTGATGATAGCCATTCTAACAGGTGTGAGGTGGTATTTCATTGTAATTTTTATTTATATTTCCCTAACAGCTAGTGATGTTGAGCATTTTTTCATATATGTGTTGTCTGCTTGTATGTCTTCTTGGGAGAAGTTCCTCTGCCCATTTTTTAATTGAATTGTTTTATTGTTGTTACTGAGTTGTATGAGTTTTTTTATAATTCTGAATATTATCCCATTATTGGAGGTGTTGTTTGCAAATATCTCCTCCCCATTCAATTGGTTGTCTCTTTGTTTTATTGATGATTTCTTTTGCTTTGAAGAAGTTTGATCTAGTCCCATTCATTTATTTTTGCTTTTACTTCCCTTGCTTTTGAGGTCAAATTCATAAAATCCTCTCTAAACCCAAGGTCCATAAGTTCACTACCTATGCTTTCTTCAATGCAATTTATTGTTTCAGGTCTTATATTTAGGTCTTTGATTCATTTGAATTACTTTTGGTACATGGTGACAGATAGCAGTCTAGTTTCATTCTTTTGCATGTGACTTTCCAATTTTCCCAGCACATTTATTGGAGAGACTTTCTTTTCTTCATTGAATGTTTTTGGATCCTTGAAAATTATCTACCCATATATACGTGCATTTATTTTTGAGTTCTTAATTCTATTTCATTGGTCTGTGTGTCTGTTTTTCTGCCAATGCCTTGCTGTTTTGAGTATTGTCACTTTGTAATCCAAATTGAAGTCACAAAGTGTAATACCTCTGGCCTTGTTCTCTTTTTCAGGATTGTTTTGGCTATTCGGGGTCTTTTGTGTTTCCATACAAATCTGATGATTTTGTTGTTGTTGTTGTTCTATTTCTTTAGCAAATACCATTTGAATTTTGATGGGGATTGCATTAAGTCTGTAGATTGCCTCAGGGAATATGGCCATTTTTACTATGTTGATTATTCCAGTCCATGAACACAAAATACCTCTCTATTTCTTCTTCAATTTCTTTTAATAATATCTTATAGTTTTTCATTGTATATGTCCTCCACATCCTTTGTTAAGTTAATCCTAGGTATTTTATTCTTTTATTACAATTGGAAAAGGAATTGTTTTTTTTTTTTTTCATTTCTTTTTCTGAAATTTCATTGTTAGTATATAGGATTTTTGTACATTGATTTTCCTGCAACTTTACTGTATTTGTTTATTGTTTCTAATAGTTTTTTTGGTGGAGTATTTAGGGTTTTCTATATAAAGAATCATGTTGTCTGCAAAAAGTAACAATTTAACCTTTCCATTCCCAATTTGAATGCCTTTTATTTCTTTCTCTTGCCTGATTCCTCTGGCTAGGACTTCCAACACTATGTTGAATAACAGTGGAAACGGGGTCAACCTTGTCTTTTACCTGATCTTAGAAGAAAAGCTTTCAGTTTTTCACTATTAAGTATGATATTAGCTGAGGGTTTGTCATACCCTGTTTCCCCGAAAATAAGACCTAGCCAGACAATGAGATCTAATGCGTCTTTTGGAGCAAAAATTAATGTAAGACCCAGTCTTATATTATATAAGATCCTGTCTTATAGTAAAATAAGACAGGAACTTATATTAATTTTTGCTCCAAAAGACGTTTTAGAGCTGATGGTCCGGCTTGGTCTTATTTTCAGGGAAACACGGTATATGGCCTTTATTATATAATTTCCTTCTATACCCATTTCTTAAGTGTTGTAATTATAAATAGATGTTGTATCTTGTTAAATACTTTTTCTGTATCTATTGAAATGATTATATACTTTTTATCCTTTGTTTTGTTTATGTGGTGTATCACATTGCTCCATTTGTGTATGTTGAACCCTTCTTGTGCGTCTGGAATGAACCCCACTTGATTGTGATGTATAATCTTTTTAATGTATTGCAGTACTTGATTTGCTAATATTTTGTTTAAGATTTTTGCATCTGTATTCATCAAAGATACTGGTCTGTAATTTCCTTTTTATTTTGTCATCCTTACCAGGTTTTGATATCAGGGTAATGTTGACCTCTTAAAATGAGTTAGGAAGTATTGCCTCCTCTTCAATTTTTTGCAAGAGTTTGAGACTGATAGGTATTAAATCATCTTTGAATGTTTGGTAGAATTCAATAGTGAAACCATGTGGTCCTAGACTTTTGCTTTTGGGGAGGTTTTGGATGACTGATTCAATTTCCTCATTGTTGATCAGTCTGTTTAGATTTTCCAGTTCTTCATGATTCAGCCTAGGATGGTTATATATTTCAAAGAATTTGCCCATATCTTCTAGGTTATTGAACTAGGTGGCATATAATCTTTCATAGTATTCTTGCATGATCATTTGTATTTCCATGGTATCCATCATAAAACTTCTCTTTCATTTCTGATTTTGTTTATTTATGTCTTTTCTCTTTTGTCCTTAGTGAATCTAGCCAGGGGGTTGTTAATTTTTATTCTTCTTTTTAAAGAACCAGCTTTTTGTTGCATTAATTTTTCTATTGTCTTTTTGTTCTCTAGTTTATTTAATTCTGCTCTGATTTTTATTATTTCCTTCTTTCTGCTGACTTTGGGTTTCATTTGTTCTCTTTTTTTCCCTAGTTCTTTAAGATGTAATGTTAAGTTGTTTATCTGGGATTTTTCTTGTTTCTTGAGATAGGTTCTGTAATGATATAAATTTCCCTCTTATTACTGCTTTTGCAGTATCCCAATAATTTTGATGTTTTATATTTTCATTCTCATTTGCTTCTATGTATCTTTTAATCTCTCCTTTTATTTCTTCTTTGACTCAGTCATTCTTTAGTAGCATGTTGTTTAATCTCCAAGTTTGTAGGTTTTTCCCATTTGTGGTTTTTCCCATTTTCTTTCTGCAGTTGATCTCTAATTACAAAGCATTTTGGCTGGAGAATATGTTTGGTATAATTTCAATGTTCTTAAATTTGTTAAGGTTAGTTTCATGACCCAACACATGGTTTATCCTTAAGAATGTTCCATGTACTCTAGAATAGAATGTATAGTCTGATGTTCTGGGATGAAAAGCTTTGTAAAAGCTCTGTTGATTATGTCTATTTGTTCTAATGTGTCATTTAAGGCTGATATTTACGTATTGATTTTTTTGTTTGGATGATCTATCTATAGCTTTCAATGGAAGTTTCTTTTATACAAAGTTAATAGCAACCACTCAAAAAAATAAAAATCCAGAACTGAACCATATAACATAAAAAAAGAGGACACAGAAGGGAAAAAATCATAGAATACCACCAAACTAAAATAACAGATAGAAACAGAAAGGCCAAGAAGCAGTGGAGACACCAAGCTACCAGAAAACAAAAGATACAATGGGTATAAGAAATCCTCATATATCAATAATTACCCTAAATGTAAACGGACTGAACTCACCAATAAAAAGGCACAGAGTAGCAGACTGGATCAAAAACCAAAACCCAACAACATGCTGTCTTCAAGAGACCGATCTCAGAAGCAAGGACAAATATAGACTCGAAGTGAAAGGGTGGAAAACAATACTCCAAGTAAATGGCATCTAGTGCGAAGCATGTGTAGTCCTACTTATATCTGACAAAATAGACTTCAAGATAAAAAGGCAACAAGAGACAAAGATGGACATTTCATAATGATAAATGGGACAATACATAAAGAAGACATAACACTTATCAATATATATGCCCCCAATCAGTGAGCATCAAAATATATAAAGCAATAGAACTAAAGGGAGAAACTGACAAAAACACAATTATAGTTTTTAAAACAAATACTATTTTTAATACCCTTTAATATTAAAATTGTTTTAGATTTGCAGAAAAGTAAACTACCTAAAAGACGGAGGTGAAAGGAAGGAGTAGGGATAACCTACATTTTCAGGTCTCCAACATACTATTTCAGAGATACCCTTTGGAACATGTTTTCTCTGGCTAGTTCACGCCAAGGGTAATGAATCATGCAAATGCTTTTCCTAAAGTCACTGAAATCGTTATTTACCTCCAACCTGTAAGTTGTTTTGTAATAGACATTGTCTTTGGCTATTGGTGAGGTGGTCCCGAGTTCTGAGTATGGACTGTTCACACAGCATGTGCCAACACTGCCTCAGAGCACTGTTGAGCTCATACCTTCAGGGTAATTTAAGTCAAAGATGGGGAGGCTATAATCTGAATTCAATCAACAGACTGGTGGGAATCCAGTGACTGTTCTGACACATGACATCTAGAGCCCAGAGACAATGCAATGATTTCTGGTCTGGTTTCTGTTATTCTCTAGCCCTGTAAGCACTGGGCAAACACAGCATAACAAACTTGAGGCAAAACAGATAAAACGACTTTTATATGGCTATTACATTGGAAGGCAGTTCTGTGTACCAGAGGTCTGTCTAAACATGCTTAGCAAAGTAAATTACACCATGGACCATCCTGACCTTCCCTTTTAATCCTTGGTGATGTGTTTCTTAAGGATACAACCAAGTTTAATGGATGACTGTTGTTGTTTTGTTTGTTTGTTTATTTGTGTTTTTAATGAACCAAACAGTTTGTCAAAGCTTGAGAATTACTTTCAAAATGAGACAGATAACATTTTCAAGCAAAAGAGTTGTATTTATCTTCTTCTATCTGACTTTTAGTATGCTTATAGAGTGGCACACTTGGATGACTAAAAAGAGAGGAAGAAATCCACGCCAGGCTTAAGAAGTGTATCATCATTTGTCAACACGCATTATTCTTAGAAGCTATAAGGGCCCAGGAAAAATTACACTAAGTGAAGCTTAGGTAGTTATGAAGTCATTTTATCCATGAAGGATTTACCTCCTAATAAAGGTGTACTGTCACTAAAAGCCCAATAAGCATATAAGTGGATGAAAACAAAGTCATTATGGCAATCATTGTTTGTAAGAGACAGTGTAATACTGAGAAAGGAATGTTGCCCTTATTTAAAAGTTTGTGTTCCTATCCATCCATGTCCTTGCCCTGTGTCCTTGGCATGTCACTTCATCTCTTTGAGCCAGTTTCCTTCTTTGTAAAATAAAATATTGTCATCTCCAAAAAGTTGATAATATATTTTACAGTTGTTGAGAAACATGTTATTGAAGAAGTCCAGCTGCTCAATTAAGTTGAGTCTCAGAGTCTTAGATCTCAAGTTTGCTGTCAAGAAACTATTTTGACACCATAATTAGAGGGCAAAGGGAGCTCAACCAATACTCTTCAGACTCAGTAGTGAAAATTTATGAACATGTCAATATGTGACTACAATGAGAAAAATAAATACTAAGGGCACTGGGATACATAGGTTTTCTCGCCAGTGTACTCTCTCTGTGCTGACGTCTCCAGTGACTCCAAATTACAGATGGAAAACTGAGCAATGATTATGAACCCAGAATGAAGAGCCTTAAGATAATATTGAGAACACTTCCAATTTAGGGTGAAGCTTGATGACTCAACTCTAACTCAGAAAATAAAAGGTTTCTCCAGTGATCAGATAGTTATTTTCTCCCAAATCCAATCTCTCTCTCTCTCTCTCTCTCTCTCTCTCTCTCTCTCTCTCTCTCACACACACACACACACACACACACACACACACACACAACTGTACTGGGTAACACTATCAGTATTTTTATTATTATTATTTCAGAAAATAGCAAGTCTAAAAAGAGAGACAGTAAAGAGACAGTGACTTCAAAGGAATGAGTAGCCTGTTATTAACAAGCTTTTCTAACACCTGCTACAATGCAATTGATTAGGTTTCAATATTGTGATTGCCAACATTTTCTAGTCTTGCCAACTTGAATCACATCCAAGTTACCTTGGATTGTTGGTTTGGGTGTTCCCTTCTTCTCAGATCGAATATTTATAAACCAGGTCTTCATTTACTTCTCCAGACATCATCTCATACATCATATATGGGACTCACTATTTTAAGAGGGTAGCCTTATTCAAAATCCCTGTTGAAATGCTTTGACTTTAAAATCAAGTTAGAAAGACCTGGCTGTTCAGGACTGATGAAAGAAAAATGACAATGTGAGATAGACTGGGGATCCTCTAAGGCAATGATTATCATACTTTAGTCCTGGGGTCCATGTTAAAAATGCAAGTTCCAGAGTGTCAGGCACTGAGATTGTAATTCAGTAGGAATTTCAAGTGTTCCTAGATGATTTTAATGTGGGTAGCCAACAGAACCCCTTTCTAAGTTATCTTAGTTACATGGTAGGCTTGGATATTAATTTATTTTGGGAACAATTCCAAGTTTTCAGAAAAATGGAAGCTTAAGTTCACAGTCTAAAAGACCCTTAGAATAAAAACTAAAGTGCGGAGTGGGTCCTATTGAGGTTTTAGAAAGGAGACCCTACCACACAGATGTACCAACCACTCTGCACTCATCCTGATTGACTAATGGCAGTCGCTCTATAAAATCTCTGTGTATTTAGTCTACTCTATTAAAACTGAAATGGAGGGGGAGAGGCTCCCCATCAGCCCCATTTAAGTATATAAAATGCAGCCTTGAGAGTTACTTTTCTTTTCTTGGAACAAGCTCAGTGTAAGTACTCCATAAATAATTGGTGGGCGAATAAATATATTGATAACACTGCATCGATAGCTTCTGTTTTCTCTCCTGTAATACCCATTAGTATTTAAGTTTCTGGGGAAATGGGACTATGCCTGTCTTCTTTGTCATTGTATCCCTAATGCCCAGCAAAATGACATGGTAATTATTCAAACACTCATTGAATACACAAGTGAAAAGTGGAAATGCAAACTGAGAGTATACAGGTAGTCATGCAATCAGGAAACTGAAATTCTTCACCAGGAAGTTCAGCATATGCTGGGCACAAATAAAACTTTTAGTATTTTCTTTTCACATTTGGTCTTTCTGTCCAGAATCAGGGTGATTGCCTTGTTTGAATTGATCTAATAGTGTAAATTTTCATAGCTGGGGTGGGGAGAGAAGTTCTATCCACAGAACAGGAACTTTTGAGGAAGAATTTGAGAAAACAGAATTAAGAGCTTCTCTGAAAAATCGGGCAATTGTGACTGAACAGCATATATGTGTATACACAGGGATGATCACAAAAAAGACACCTAAGACAAGAAAAAACTCGTATCAGTATGGTGACAAATCCTCAAAATGATAGCTTTGTTTATTTAGAGCTCTGGGCAACACTGAAAATACTGGGCATGATGAAGAATCCAAGAGAGAGCTTCCCTTTTCTCAGTGCTGTTCCCTCTGCTGGGCACCTCTTCCTTGGTGCCTTGCACACAGCAGGTACACCATATCTCTCTGAGGATTTGTGAACTGAGAGGCTGTGTTTTCACTATGGAGGCTAGGCATCATCCAACACCCAGCTGTAGGAATTACAGTCCTCCTAGGTATCATGCTTGACGTGAGAAAGCTGATATGTACCCCCTGAGCCCTGGGACGACCAAAAAGCGGATCTCCGGAGTGTTTTCATGTTTCCATGGGTTTCTCTTCTTATGTAATAGGCCAAGTTGTATTAGTTTCCTACTGCTGCTGTAACAAAGGACCACAAACTTAGTGGCTTAAAACAACAGAAATGTATTATCTTATACTTTGGAAGGTCAGAGTCCAAAATGTGTCTCACTTGGATTAAAATAAAGTTGTGGGTAGAACTGTGTTCCTTTCTGAAGGCTCTAGGGGAGAATCCATTTGCTTGATTTTTCCAACTTCTAAAGGCAGCCCATTGCTTGGCTCGTGGCTTTCTTCCTTTTTCTTCAAAGCCAGCACCAGCAGTTGACTTCTTTTCAACGTCACATCCCTCTGATCCCACATTTGTTGTCACATCTCTTTTTCTGACACTCTTGTTATGCCATCCTCTTCCACTTCTAAGGGCTCTTGTGATTATTTTGTATCCAAATGGATAATCCAGGATAATTTTATCTTAACATCAGCAACCCTAATTCCCTTTGAGGCCTTAAATCCCCTTTGCGGTATTCATGCTATTCAGGTTCTGTGACTTCAGACCTGTGTTTGGGTCCATTATTCCACCTACCACACCGGTCTAAGGTCCTAGTTAATGTGGCAATCTGAAATCAGATATGATCTGATTTTAGGCTTACCTCACTCCCAACTATGGACTACTCTCCCAAATAAATAATATATACATAGAATAAAGAGACTAATATTTATATTCTGTTACTGAAACAACTGCCTTCTCTAAGAACAGTTGACTTTGGAAGCATATACAGAGTTTGGAGCTTTTAACTAATGATGAACTGCAAAGCACTGTTCATTATGTGTGAATTATTCTAATGTCAGTTTTATGTGAGACAGTTTAATTTCATGCTGCTGCAGTGCTTGCCAAATTAACTAGAACAGTGGCTATTAACCTCGGTTGCACAATAAAATCATCTGAAAAATTTTTAGAAATTCTGATGCACAGACTATACTAAGACTAATTAAAACTCAATACACAGGGGCTGGAACCCAGATATAAATATTTATTAAAGTTCCCAGATAATTATATCATGCAGCCAGGAATAAGAAGCTGCTCTATAGGCAAATACTCAATTCAAGTATCTTTCTACGTAGATTAAATGGGAGCTGGCTCTATGTCCATAAACTTCTAATAAAAGCAGACAGAATCATTACAATTAACAGAACTTGTAAGGCTTAAATTAGCCTCCATTTCAGTTATTTCAAAATTTTCCACCTTGTCAACTGTGCCTACTTTTCTTTAGATTTTTCTATCTTTTCATGTTTCAAACCAAGTTCAAAAAATAGTTTCCCTACACTCTTCGCAAAAAATTTCCCACGAATATATTTTTTCTTGAATTACTTAAATGGGTCCTTTAATGACACCTTTTCTAAAGAATATTCTAGAAAATCTGAGAGATCACTATTTCCCATGTTAGACATTTAATTCATCTTCCTCCTTGTTACAATACTATGAACATACACATATGGATCCAAGAAGAGCTTTCTGAGGTTTTCACCAAAATCTTCTCAAAGCATGAGACTAAACATGATTTCGTAGAAATCCTGGAGAGTGCAAGTTCTTGGATGCTGCCTCATACTTACTGTATCAGAATTTCTGGGAATGAGACTAGAAACCGATAATTCTTACAAGACAGTGTTTTCCCAGATAGTGTTTTCTTAAGTACACTACACTCTGAGAACTACAAATCTGTAGAATTTCTCTCAATGTGCTTCCATCTTTGGGATCACCTTCAAGAATCTAGGAACAGGGTCAGGAACTGTGGGTTTGTGCTGAGGTAATAGCTCCTTGTGAGAAGATTAGCCTTTTCATGCTGTTGACTCTTTTCAGTTTTTAAGATATTAATTTATCAAGCACCAAAGTGTTTTTCATCCAAGAGGTTTTCACAGAGAAGGATAGACTTCCATTGTGTGTTAGTAGATAGATGGACCAAAGATGAATAGTGATGAATGATGACACAGATAAAATAAACTCAGAAAGCCTGGAAATTATTCAGAGTAGACTGTTAGGGGTTGGTCTCATGGGGTAAGGGCTAGGAACAAAAAATAAAGTAGGTTAAATTTAGATAGAGGAAATTAGGAGAATCCAGTTTACTGTTGTACCCTTGCAAAGTAAATAAGGGCAAACTGGAGAAAAGTTCTGTGAATTGTATCACTTATTGCATATTTTTCAAGGCCATGTTAAAAATTAGTTAAAAAGGGGAAAAAACACCCTGAAACACATAGCTAGAGGCAAAAATGAACCTTCTAAAAAATAAAAACAAGTACATTCTGTTAACCAAGTAAAACCATATGACTGTTACAATTTTTATGGTTTTCAAAATGTTAATCATTGTGTGTGTGTGTGTCTATTTTAAATTATGTAAATGTGTTTTGTGGTCTGGTGTTAAAAATAAATAAAGTTTGTAACCAACTTTAAAATGGAGTGAGGCACATGCTGAAAAGTAAACTGGAAATACAAAGAAGATGAAGCATAAGCATGGAAATGGTGATAAAGAAATGTGGAAACGTTATATTTGAAAGAAAGATTTGTTAGCCAGTGAAAATAAAGAAGTTCTCTGTTGTGTGCCTGAGACTGAAATAATTTTCATTTATTATTCAAATGTTAATTCAGATAGTCTTTTAATTTTTTTTAAAAAGCTAAGCTTGAAAAAAATAAAAAGCAAAATGGAGGCAACATGATTCCAAATGCTGATATAATACTAATAAATCCCTAAGATGAAAAGTATAACTTCATGGACAATCTGTGTTTGGAAAGTCTCAGTGGCTTGTAAGGCTCATAAGCAAGAAAAAAACCCCTAATAATTAATGTGTGAATTTCATATAGAACAAAGAATCTTCATAATTCTAAAAGGCTATAAATTCAATTTTCAGGGACCCTCAGCTGAGCACCATTAAAACAAATAATGAATTATTCATGAAAGCTGCGGCACATTTGTTAAAAATAGATAATGAATTATTAATGAAAGCTAAACACTTCCAAAAAGGGAGGAAAGACTAAAGGGAACTACTCTGCAGCATGAATGGAAGTGATAAGTTAAAAAAGTTTATTACTTATTTATTAAGTGATTTTGTAATAGTCCCAAGTCCTAATGCAGCTTTGAATAGCCTGTTCCATGGATACAAGCAAAATAGAAAAGCAAGACAAAAAGGAAGCAATAGATGTGAAAAATTAGGATTGAAAAACAAACGCATCTTGTAAATGGGTTTAAAACATGATTCAAAGTTTTGACAAGTTTACACGCTTTTCTCCTCCATAAGGAGAAATTCTCAGTATTTATGAGGATTGAAAATATTCAAAATCAACATCAGAAATGCTCAGAATATCCTGGAAAGATACACAAGAAACTAGCAACAGTGACTTTTCTGGGTAGAAGTACCATAGGGCTGGGTGTGAGAGGTGGGAAGATCTATTCTCTCTGAAATGCCTTCACTGTTGCCAAACTTTCTCCAAGTTACCTATATATACCCACATAAGATGAGACCGAACTGACCTCTACTTATTTTGAGAGCAATTTTAGTCTGAAAAACACTGCATTAGATGTATATTGCTGCATAAGAAATGACCTTCAAACGTAGAGACTTGAAACCATAAACATTTGTTACCTCCCAGTTTCTGAAGGTAGGGTGGTTCTGGCTCAGAGAATCTCTGGAGTTTGCAGTCAAGACGCTGGCTACAGTCTTCTGAAGGCTTGACTGCTCTGTGGGATCCTTTTATAAATTCACTCAGGTGGCCGTTGGCTATAGGTCTTAGGTTCTTCACATCTAACTTTCCTTCTAGGGAGTACCTAAGAGGACGAGAGAGTGACTAACTAACATGCAAGCCACATTATCTTTTATAACCTAATCGCTGAAGTGATGTACCATTACCCCTGTCATATCTTATTGGTTACACAGACCAACCCTGCCTGGTACGATGTGGAGGGGACAACACAAGTGTGTGCATAGTAGGAAGGGCAATGGTTCAGGGCCACCTTGGAGGCTGCCTACTGCAAACACCATTTGACACTTTTTAGTGTTTTGCGCTAATCTCCCACATTTGGATTGTTAATTTCTTGAGAACAGAACCCAAGTTATATGATCTTTTTTTTTTTCCTTTAAATGACTTAGAAGTTCTGGGAGACTTTCATTCTCTCTTGGTTCCCTCCATCTCTATGTAACCTTAGTTTAGGGGGAAAGCAAAGTCTGATCCCAGGTGTATTAGGCTGAAATAGGACAATGATGGGACATGAAAGGACAATACAGAGTGAAAATATTTCAAGGAATACAACAATGGACAGTTTGACAAAAATAAGATTTTGGTTATTTTTTTTTAGATGTATTTTCTCGTATCTGGAGGAAATCTCCTGTCGCAGCCTCCTCTACATCTGGTTGATTTTCAAGAGTCAGCTCTAGACATCTGGAAAACTTATTATTGCCTACTAATATACATGCATAGGGCTTCTGGGGCAACGCTATCTTGGGAACTGAAAACTTTCTCTTGCAAGAACAGCATAATCAAATCTACTTTGGTTATAACCAAATCTTCACTGAATACCACTGCTGACAATGTCTTGAACTATTTTAAAAGTCATAAAAGTGAGTCTGAGACATAGAATAATTTGTAAACTATTACTGCACAGCTGTTAAACTATCAATCGAACTCTTTTCATCTAATCTTGGATTAGTCAATGTCCTGTGGCATTTTTCTTTATTGTCCTCTCCAACTCCTTCCTTCCACCATTATGGAGATTTATTTCAAGTTAAACAAACCCAACTTTTCCTAAACCAATAGAATGACTTGAGAGTAGGAGCAGTCACACTCTAGGTTGCATTGAAAAAAAAAATTAATTCTATAACAACAGCAAAGGTCAAAAATTATGTTTAAAAAAGAGGAGAAAAAATACTTATATAAACAAAAAAGATTATTTTGAATACTAAATTTATAGTAAAGAAGGAATGACTGATTATGTATGCCATACCTTAAATCCACCAAAACCAACAGGATGCTGATGGAATGAACACAACACAAGATCCTGTTTTCAGTCCTAAGTATCTATTATCGAAGGAGCATATCTGCTCATTTTTAAAATGGCTTCACATTTTTTAAATAATTTTTATTTTTTAATTACAGTAGACAGAATTTTATGTTCTGGTGTACAACATAGTGATTAGACATTTATATAACTTAAGAAGTGATCACCCACTCAGATAAATCTAGTACCCATCTGACACCATACATAAATATTATAATATTATTGACTATATTCCTTATGCTATAACCCACATCCCCATGACTATTTTGTAACTACCACTTTGTACTTCTTAACCCTTTTCCCTTTTACACCCATCCCCCATCTGGCGACCGTCAAAATGTTCTCTGTATCTATGAGTTTGTTTCTGTTTTATTTGTTTGTTTTGTTCTTTAGATTGCACATATAAATAAAATCACATTGCATCTGTCTTTTTCTGACACTCCACTCATGACAATAACCTCCAGGTCCATCCATAGCACTGCAGATGGCGAGAACCCATTCCTTTCCATGACTGAGCAATATTTCATTGTATATATGTACCACCTACTCTTTATCCATTCTTCCATTGACAGACACCCAGGCTGCCTCCACATCTTGGCCATTGTAAACAATGCTGCAATAAACATATGTATGCACATGTCCCTTCGAAGTAGTGTTTTGGTTTTCTTTGGATAAATACCCAGAAGTGGGATTACTCTTGTTATGGACTTTGTTTTAAAGTGCATTTTGTCTGGTATAAGTATTACTACCTCAGCTTTATTTGTTTCCATTTTCATGAAATATCTTTTTCCATGACTTTATTTTCAATCTGTGTGTATCTTTTGATCTGAAGTGGGACTCTTGTAGACAGCATAAGGAAGGGTTTGTTTTTTTCATCCATTCAGCCACCCTATGTCTTTTGATTGGAGCTTTTAACTCATTAAATTGGAAGTAATTGTTGATAGCTATGTAGTTATTGCCATTCTGTTTTTCATATTTTTTAATCTTTTTTTTCTTCCTCTTATAGAAGTATCTTTACCATTTTTTTTTTTTTTTTTACTGGTTTGGTGGTGGTGAACTCCTTTAGCTTTTTCTTGTCTGGGAAGCTCTTTATCTGTCCTTTGATTCTAAATGATAGCTTTTCTGGGTGGAGTAATCTTGGTTGTAGGTCCTTGCTTTTCATTGCTTAATATTTCCTGCCACCGCTTCTTGCCTGCAAAGTTTCTGTTAAGAAATCTGCTGACAGTCTCATGGGCACTCCCTTGTAGGTAACCGCTTTTCTCTTACTGCTTTTAGGATTCTCTCTTTGTCTTTAACCTTTGTCATTTTAATTATGATGTGCCCTGGTATGGGTCTCTGCATTCATTGTTTGGGACTCTGTGCTTCCTGGACTTGTATATCTATTTCCTTTTCCAGGTTAGGGAAATTTTCTGTCATCATTTCTTCAAATTGGTTTTCAATACCTTGCTCTCTCTTGTCTCCTTCTGGTATCCTTATGATGCGAATGTTGGTACTTCAAGTTGTCTCAGAGGCCCCTTAAGCTATCCTTTTTTCTTTTCTTTTCTTTTTTTTTGGATTCTTTCTCTCTCTCTCTCTTTTTTTTTTTTCTGTTCTGATTGGGTTGCTGATTCAATCCTCTGCTTCATCTAAATTACTGTTGATTCACTAATATAGTCATTGTTTCAGTTACTGTATTATTCATTTTGACTAGTTCTTTTTTATGTTTTCTATCTCCACGTTTATGTTTTCTATCTCTTTGTTGAAGTTCTCACTGAGACCACTGAGCACCCTTTTAACCAGTGTTTGGAACTCTGCATCTAGTAGATTGTTTATGTCCATTTTGTTTAGTTCTTTTTCTGGAGTTTTATTCTGTTCTTTCATTTGGGACATATTTCTTTGTCTCCCCATTCTGGCTGTCTCTCTATGTCTGCTGCTATGTAATAGGTAAGGTGGTTGTGTCTCCTGATCTTGGTAGAGTGACCTAATGGAGTAGGTGCTCTGTGGGGCCCAGGGGTGCAGTCTCCCTGGTCACCTGAACTGGGTGCTCCA
The DNA here is from genome assembly GCF_036562045.2 of Rhinolophus sinicus. Lineage (NCBI taxonomy): Eukaryota > Metazoa > Chordata > Mammalia > Chiroptera > Rhinolophidae > Rhinolophus > Rhinolophus sinicus. The sequence continues at coordinate 176,472,691 of NC_133753.1, read as the reverse complement.
GGTGTGTCCCTGTGTGGATTGTGTCCCCTTCTGTTGTAGTTGAGCCTTGTTTGCTGTTGCTGTGTCAAAGGGAGGGAATGACCCTCAGGCTTATGTGGACTGGCCATGATGACAGTGGAGGAGCTGTGGTGCAGGGGCTGACTTGTGAAGCAGGATTCACTTTAGCAGGGCTCTGGTGCCTGCCCTGTCTGCCCTTTGGGCGTGTTGTTTGTGGAGGTTGCTGGGTAGAACTCTGTTGTGGTCTGAAGCTGGCCACTGGGTATGTTGGTTCTGGGTCCTCTTGGGAGGGGCTCTGGTGAAGGCCACGTTCAGCTCCTGCTTGTGCCCTGCCCAGGGCCACTTGGTATGAGCTACAAAGTGATCTGCAGATGGTGGCCACTTGTGCTGGGCTTGGAGGTGATTGGGAGAGGCTAAGCTGTGAACCAAGGTTGGCTACCACTAGTGCTGGGCTTGGGGCTACTTAGCAAAAGGTACAGGGCCCACCGAGGCCAGATGCTTCTTCTCTGGGGTTTGTGAATCTTTGAGAGATTTTAGGAAAGTCTGCAGCATGAGCCAAGATGTGGCCTCACATTTTTGAAGCACTTTTATCTTTCAAAGCACTTTAAAATTAATTGTCATTTTATCCACTGAACAATCCAGGAAATTGACACTTGGACCTAATTATTTTATCCTGCATGGTTCCCATGACGCAGAAGCCTTTCAGACTTCTGTTTCTGCTTACGTCATTGGCTATGTCAATTAATGACTCAAGAGCTACTCTTCTCCATTCCCTGTCTGCATGAACTCAAAACCTTTTCCATTTGATTCTTACTCGCATTTTCCCTATGAATATTTTTTCTGCAATTCTTTCTACTCAGATCACTTTTAGAACTTGAAGTGAACTGAGGCTAACCCTTTTGTTTTTCTGGTGAGCAAATAAATGATCCCCCAGAGAAATTAAATAAATTATCTGGGGTTACAGATACCAGGGACTATTGCATTTGTTACATAGCTTCCTACTGTTAAAATAATGATCCAATCTGAGTTTATATTTACTTTATTCCTCTCAGAACCACCAGGCTCTCTGTTAGATTATGGAAAAACTATGACTAATTACCCTGTCAAGAAATAATACTATCTAATATTGATTGAGTGATCATTCTGTACCAGGCAGTACATCACATGTATTATCTCATTTAACTCTTACAAGAACATTGTGAGATGAGTAATTTTATTATTTCATGTTTCAATTGAAGAAACTGAGGCACAAAAGAACCAAGTGTCTTGCCCAAACACACAGCTGCTAAAGTGTATATCTGTGATCTGAGCTTTCCACCCAAGTGTCCTCTGCCACTATGCCACATTCTGAGGACAAAGAATTAGCTGGCTTTTGCATCCTACCAAAAGTATTGAATAAACACAAAGTGGATGGTTTGGGGGCATATCTACATAGTCTCTAGGATGGGATGAGGGCCAAGGGAGATGTTTATAACATGACATAGTTGTTTACTTTAGTTGGGTGATAGAGATTGTGGACAATAAAGTCTTTCATGGGACAGAAGCATTTTTCTCTCATAACATAACAGAACAAAACAAAAGAAAACACAACACAAAACCAAGAGAGATGGGTCAGAATGGAGAGAAGGTAGCTATATCTAAGACGAAAATGGCCTTCCTATAGGGTTATTATAGAAGGCACCAACTAGGGCTTGGCCCTGGCTTTGGACTGAGCACCCACCTTATCTCTACCCTAAACATCACCACGGTCTTCTTTTGAATGTCCATGAATTTTGTGAGCTATGCATGTACACAGTAAGAATGGGAGATTTTTAAAAAACATATTGATACATATATATAATTTGCAATATTAATGATATACCATCACTTCTGTAGTATAAATATACTTGTACATAAATATTTTTTATTCTATATTAATTACCCTTTTCCTATAATCTTATGTTCCCTGAAATATAAGCTCATGGGAGTAAACACTATCTGTATCACTGACCAGTGAATTTGCAGCTCCTTAAAATGTCAGGCAGCATAGAAAGTGTTCAATATTTTTTTACAGAATGACAGATTAATTGAGTTCTGTCCGGGGTCGGCCATGATTCTGCCTGTCCTGAACAGCGGATATTTCTGAGTCAGTCCACCTAAACCAGTGACCAGGGCAACCTCATTAAAAGGACATCTGGTAATAGTGTTTTCAATTGGGAAAATGCTTTGTACATTCCAGAAGATATTACCAGTCTTTTATTTCAGCTGATTTGACAACAGTCTTACAAGAATAGTATTATTATGCTCATTGGATGGCTAAAGAAACTAAACCAAAGAGGGTTTGAGTGATTAGGTTAAACTCATAGAGCCGGTAAATTGCAGAACCTGGACTAGTATCAGGATTTCCAATCCCCACTCTTTCCACAACATGCTGTGGCATGTAATGAACTAATGGAAAATGGACCATCACCAAAACAAGCATGAACAAAGAATTCATGGGGTTTTATAGCCATGTTGGAAATGGATTAGAACCAAAAGAAGGAAGCACTATGATGCCTTTCCTATTCAAAATTAAGTACAGAGAAAAGAGAGGGGAAAAACAACAAGGTTAAAAAACATACATTTGCTAATTCAAATCTTGGCAAGGGAATCAGGGGTGATAAATAAACTAGCAAAATATGGTAAGAACTCTCAGGATGTAACACAGAAAAACATAAAACTAATGCAAAAGTCATGAGCAGATCAGCCAATCCTTCAACATTAGACCCTTCTGTAAATAATTAAAAGTATGAAAATATCAGCCAGTGTGTGGAGAAATCAGGGCAAAGAAAGAGAGAAAACAAATAGACTCTTCACGGGTGATAAACAGGAAAAGTACCAGGTTTTAAAAACAAGTACCCCAAAGAATCCCCTATTCGCCCCCAAATGAAGCCCCTCACCCTCTATTTTAAATGAATTCTAATCAGTAAGTAGTTTTAGAAATGAGTTCTGGCTGTAACATCCTGAGAGGTGAAGCCATGCTGTTGACATGCTCAGATTTCCACTGAGACCCCAGTGACGTGAAAGTGCTGGAAGCACAAATTTCATTTTTCTTCAGCTCTCCACCCTGGATGAAAAATATTTTCAATCTATATTCATGAAGAAATTTTTCACTGAAAACCACCCATAGCATTGCAAAATATTCTAATACATTTGCCACAATTTATCTACTCCTGCATTCATTTATTTGTTAATTCAACAAATATTTATTAAGTGCCCCCTCTGTGGCAGGAATTAATCAACATAACAGGTAAACCAACGTTTTTGTTAAGTGGGTGAAAACAGACCAATTCTATAGAGAGTATTTGTGTAATATGTTCTATAGGCCGTCTTTCTGTATGTAGTTTACCGTTACCATCTTTATCATAATCATTGCTTTCTGATGCCCTTTAGTGCTTCTCAAACATCAACCTGCTCCCCATCCTCCCCCACAATCAAACCCACAGATCCTTTTTCCTCACTCCCGTATTTGGCCCAGTCTTCGAAATATAGTAGTAAGTCTGTTGCAAATGACACTCAATTTATATTCTCAGGGTTAACATTGGTCTGGAATTTGACTTGTGATAAACCTAAGCCAAAATTCTGCATTGGCAATGGACCCCATTCCTCTTAAAGTGAGTCTATCCTTGGTTTGATGACACATTCATTGTGTGCAATTCCAGCTTCTATGTAGGATCAAGAACTGTGCATCTTATTTTCAATGGGATAAAAATAGATACGATATTTAATGGGTTATTTTGCATGGTCTCAGGAAACAGATTTACAAAGATGATAGAGCAATGATAGAAAATTCAGCCATCTGGACATCTGAAAAAAACCACAATATGTGCTGTATTGGACATCTATGAAGCGGCCTTCTTACCTAACAACATGTAGAAAATTCCCCTCCCCATCCTCACTGTTATGTTCAAAGCCAAGCTCATACATTGTGACCCTCTCTTTTCTCATTACAGTTGATTGGTTCAGGGATGGGCACTTGACCACGCTGAGCTAATTAGATAATGGGTTTTCTTACCTAATATTTGCTGAGTGAATGAATTCTCAGTCTGCTCCCAACTTTCGTCAGTGGGATACGAAAGAAAAAACCTGAATTCATTGCTGACAATCTACCTATGGTGACCTCTAAGAATCTATGAATGCTCCATTTATTTCAATACTGTAAAAAGTATCAAAATGTTTGACTTACCCAAATTTGCCTCAAAATACTTTGATGTTTATTTGGTTGGTTTTAATGTATCTGGAACCCTCAATGACCATTCTATCGTTAGGTTCATGGGGCTACTTTTCAGATCCAGGACAACGCCCTTGAATTTATTTTCCTCCCAGAAATCTTACCCTAGAAACACAGTCTGCTTTCCTTAATGCTTTAATGCTGAACTGAGCCATTCTAGCTCTTAAGATTTGTACTCCAATTCTATTCTAGAATAGAGTACAGGCATATTTTCTGGATACAGTCATACTTTCTGCAGCTCTTAATTTTCTTTCTACCTTGGAAAAAAGCACAACATATCCAGGAAGAAATAAACCCATTAAAGCAACATTTTGAAGGATTACTACTTTTCAGGTTTTGTTCTTTATAAAAGCATAAGAGGCAGGTCAGATAAATCATAACAATATCCAGAAGAATTCTTCAACTCAAGACATGTGAAGAAAACAAAACTAGAACTCCTTATGTGTTTTTTTTTTATCTTTATGGTAAATGTACGCTGAATAATTATATTCAGAATAGATTCAATATAGTGGTCATTTGATATTAATTTCCAATTCCCTCTCAAATTAGTAATTTGTGAAGATATTTAACCAGTAAAAAAACAGTGTCTGTGATTTTTCTGGTCCAAGTTTTTTCTCCAAGTTTCATTGATCTTTTTGGGGATCCTACACTATTCTCCACTCCCACCAATACGCAACAATATATATTCGTCCTTACTCAGGGCCTTTGAAATAACCTGCAAAAAGTTCTCAGGCATTGCTTGTACACTTGTTCAAAATTATTTTCTTTTGTGTAAAAAGAATACAGTTTGGGGTTCATCCTTAGAGCTTTGGGCAAAAACAAAAAGGGGACCTACTTCCAACTAGAGCATCATTAGACATCCCTTGGAACAGAAGCTCAGGGCTATAATAGAATTTTTCTGAAGTTAGTGTAACATAGACTATACAAGTACATAGTTGGGCTTTTTGTTTGTTTATTTGTCTTTTATGAGTTTCATTACTAGCCATTGTGGAGAAATAGCTAAAGGAAAGCAAATTCCCATGAACTTGATTCAGTTTACAAAATTCTTATAGGTATGGTTTACTATTTTTTACTTCTTGTATGTTGGTAGCTAGAAACTGCTCTTTTACTTCGGCTGCCTGCTTTATACCCGAGGGCACATCTCACCAAGTATTAATCCTTCCTTCTGTCTTCCACTAAATGGAAGTGCACACCTAATTAGAGAAGAATAGTGGATATAAACCAATTCACATGCAGTGGTTTCAATTAGTTATTTCCACTTCTCAGGACTTCCAAAAACAGTGACACCTATTTCAGTAATCCCATTAGGCTCTGGGGTTTACGTGATAACAAATCAAACAGATTAGGACAGTGCTTCTCACAGGTTTTCACCTAAATAACTTGAAAGAGAGAGATTTAACTAATACCTGGTAAATTTATAGAAATAGCCCAAATAACCTCCTCACCTCCAATACACAGAAGTACATATATACACTCACCAATTCAAAGAGCTCAGAAAAGATAATTGTAGTTTTTGATTGAGTCTCCCCATAAATGTTTCCCAAACTAGTTTGTGTTCTAATCTTGTCTAAGAGGACAAGATGAAACACACAAAAACCCTGGGCCTTACGTGAGACAGTTCTTGGATTCACTTCGTGGCTCTATAATTTACTACTGGTATGGCCTTGGACAAGCAAAGTGAATCTCTGAGTTTCATTGAGATTTAATGATATCTTATTCCTTCGGGCTTTTGTGAAGATTAAATTAGCAATACTGTATATGACTGTACCTAATATAGAGCTTGGCCTATTTTAGGAACTCAGTATATATTGTGTTCTTTTCCTTTTATTTCTTTTTTCTCAGAATTTAGAAACCAGAGGTAAGAACATCACAAAAGAACAGATGACTCTGCTGACTTGGTAGGCACCAAGAAGCAAAAGTGACCAAATGAACCATTTTATTTAGTAAACCTACATCCTGAAAAGATATTCAGAATTTAATTTATGGAAGCTAGAATTTCTGAATCCCCAGTTTATGTTCTTCTTTGTTCACTGTTGAGTGAGATTGATGTCACCTTTCACATTGAACAATCAGGGACAATTTGGTTCAGAGCGTTCAGATAAGTCTCTACCTGTTTCCCAGAAGTCATTTTTTGAAGGAAAGGTCCAAAAAATAAATTATTTTTGCTTTCAAAAGCCACAGATATATATATATATATATATATATATATATATATATATATATATATATATATATATGATTCAGTGTGCTTCTGAGCCACCCATAGAGACGCTGGTTTGGTAGATCTAGAATTAGGTCTCAGAATCTGTTTTTAATTCACACAAGTGAATCTCACTCAGGTCATCTCTTGGTTATACTTTAATCACAGAAACCTACAGCATCTCATGACCGGAGGAGTTAGGGGCAATATGACTGATGACATTTTGGTCATGATTTTTGTTGAAGGATTTTCACCTGGTATATCTCATGAATCTTTGCCATGAATTAGGAAAGTCTGCCTTTTAAGATTAAAAAACATTCCTCAAATGTCGTCAGCTTATTTACATGTCTTCTTGTCTAGACTGTGTAAAGCAGGTTTTCCTCCCTAATGTGGTTGGGCCTTCATTCAATCAATTAAAGATCTGAATGGAACAAAAAGTCTGAGTGGGAGGGAGTTCCATCTCCTGGACTGTTTGATGTGGAATGTTTGTCTTTTCTAGACTCTGGACTCATGCTGAACCATTGGTTTTTCTTTGGTCTTGAGCTTTTTGGCTTTCAGACTAGAACTACACATCAGCTCTCCTGGGTCTCCAGCTCACCGGTGGCAGATCTTGGGACTTCTCAGTACCCACAATTGTTTGAACCAATTTCTTCCAATAAAGTCTATTATCTATCTATCTATCTATCTATCTATCTATCTATCTATCTATCTATCATCTATCTATCTATTTATCTATCTATCTCTTTCTCTGCAGATTTATATATTGATCTATATAGATATACATATCTATCTATCTGTTTATCTATCAATTGATCTACTTGAAAAATCTTAGTGGCACAAAAATCATAAACTGACTTTGTGGAACCATTTCCTACCCCAAATAATCTTCTGTGAACAAATTGGACATTTGAGTACAGCAATTCTTTCTGCTTCTCTGCAGAGGCAAATGTCTGCATAATAGGAATCTGTTAACAGCCTAACGTTATTGTTAGGAAGAGTGGATCACTTTGGCATCCACAATTTAGCCATTTATGCTTTCAGCATCGTTGTAGAATAATTGACTTGCTTTTTGTCCCAGGACTGCTGAGTCAGATGTTCTGATGCCTTCTCATTTGGTGCATTCCCAGTACAGTTCCATGCTCATGCTATAACCTCAGCATCCTGAGAGTGCAATCAGTACTCCTTTAAATACGGAGAACTTGAACATAGAGAAGAAAGAGGACAGCTGAAGCCCTATCCTGGTGGAGCATCTGGAAGGCAATTTTATCTTTAATAAGCAATACTTAAGCTCCACCAGCCTCAATCTTGGGCCTAATCAGACGCATCTTTGTGTGACAGGTGATCTGTGTTCTTTTGAGAACTACCTGTCCTAATTCACTTCTCTTACATTTATTTAATGGAAAATGTCTAATAGAATTGTTATCCGAAGATATGCTATAAAAATGGAATGATTTCAGACTTACAAACCTGGCAAAGGAAACAGATATATTGTGTGCCCTTGAGTGTAGAGAAATACATTTAGATAGTGCATTTGGATGTCATGTAAAAGAAGATAAAATGAGAAAAATAAAAATCAGAACCTTGTCTGTATCCATGTGCCTCATTTTAAAATATTTTAAAAAATAAATCAGTAGTACTTGAGTGTATTTAAATGTTGATTGTGCATATTAAAGCTCTCAGTGCAGGGCTCTTCTGGTATTCTAGTTTATTCTCATTAACTTTGAATCTCAGAGATGATCAGGAATGAATATCTAAAGTCAATTTGATTAACAAAATAAGAAAGTCAATTTTTACTTTGCTTACAAGTACTGAGATTGTAATTACTTTTAACATTTTCTTATTTGTATTTAAAATAAATATCATACTTCTTGTACCTTTTCTCTCATAATTCTTTCACTTCCAATTTTGAGGGGAAAAAATGAAAAAACACAAAACGTTTTTTTCCCTTCAATAGTATTTACTTTTTTACTGTTAAAGGCAGTGAATGAAACTCTGATTACTGTAAAGCAGGTGTGTCAAAACTGCAGCCTGCGGGCCAACTGTGGTCCGCAATCCATTGTTAATTGGCCCCCAGCAAATTCCAAAAATATATTTAGTTTACTTAAATAAACCAGGTGAGGCAATATGTACTCCACGTCAAGTGAGTGGCCTGGCTGTTTGTGTATTTTACTGCATATGGCCCTTGGTAAAAAACGTTGAAAAAAGTTTGGACACCCCTGCTGTAAAGCAAGCAGTTTTAGGGCAGGTGGGTGGGCTGATGCCTAGATAAAGTTAATTAAACATATATCAAGAAAAGTAAAAATGGATTCCAATGAACTTAATCACTGTTTGAAACCTCACTTTGGGTGAGTTAACTCATTGATAAAGAGCAATGACAATGTCAATGATAGATGAGGTACCCAAAAATATGCATAATTATCTATTTTCTATTTATTCAACTTAGGAAGTGATTTAAGCAAAAATACTATTCTGGGGTGAGCGCAGAATAAGGCAACTAATATTTATTGAGCATCTACTTTGTGCCAGGTGTTGCTATTTCAAAACAAATCTTTAAGGTAGGTATTGCAACCTCATTATTTTATACATAAGGAAACAAACTCTAAAACCAGGTCTTTTAATTGAGCAGAACTAAGGGGAGGAGTAGAGTTTCAAACCAGTTTTTTATTACTATAGAGTTTATTGTCTTTATAGAATGCTGCCATTTGAAAAGAATAAATAGAGACTATAGAAATAAAAAGTACTCATAAACATTATAGTTAAGCATTTATAATGCATACTTTTGTTGAGTTTTATTGAAATACTAGAATTTTTGATTATTAAATTTTTACTTTCAAACCTTCAAATTTGGGACATTTGAAACTGCAGTGAAAGCCTTATAGTGAAGTCTTCTGACTGAACTTTAGGGGAGGAGGCTGGCACGAAATGCAAGCTAGACAGATTGATTTTCAGGAGTGGTGGGATGGACAAAGGATGGATGGTCTAACAACTGGAAGAGGTTTGCTGTAACCAGGTGAGAAGGAAAGGTTGCCTGAAGTAAAACTAAGGGTTGAGGGAGGCAGAGATAAAAATAACGCAGAGATCTAGAGACCCAGGCCCAGCCCAGATGTTGAGTCAACATCAGCCCTGGGGTTCAAGGTTGAGGGATGGAGGAAGCAGCAGTAGTCAAGGCAGCATGAATACCCACATTCCCACCTGTAATACAATGCTGCTGACCATCTTCCTGAGGCTCCTACCGATGCCTCGTGGCCTGCCCCAGATGGGAAAGTTGGGGCCGCCCAGACACAGATGGTAGCAGTGTGCTCAGTGGTGCAGCAGCTGCCGGGGATTCTCTGAGTGGAGCACATATTGTCAGGTCCATGACAGTCATCCAGAGAGTTCCTGTGGCCACATGTGAAAAGCTGGGAGATGAGCATCATTAGACACCCGAGAACTCAGTCTCTCCACACCCCAAAACATGTTTTGCAAACAGAGGGAGGAGGATAGAAGAGCTGAGACAGTGAAGAGCTCATGTGTTTCTTGATGCACTCCACCTCCATGCCCGGGGAAATATGGTCTGTGTCCTGCATCTTAAGGCAGTACCAGAGTTTGCATGCTTCTTTCCAGGAGGGATGACGGCTTTGGCCACCCCTTGATTTCTCTTGGGGATCCTGAAAGATAGGAGAATTTAATGGGAAATGGTGCACCCCCAAATTTTTGATAGCTGTAGTATTATCTTTTGCTATTGAAAAGGATTCCACAGGGCTTCTCTGCTTCGATCTGCATCCTGGATACACATGCATAAGCCAGAAGTCGAGCCAGAGTCTGTAGCGGATATAAATTCTTTGATAGCCTCTCCACAGATTAGGATTTGACTGAGAGGTTAGTTGGCAACAGGTTCCAAATAGCCAGAGGTTAGTGCAGTGTTTGTTGTCCAGGATTTGGAGAGTACAGATGTCTTCCAAGCTTAAAGTGTGGGCTGGCAGGCAGAATGAAAATGCACATTTCCACTGCTGCCTGGTCTAATAAAAATGCGTTAATTATTGATTTACCTTAAGGGGACTAAAAAGTACAATACACAATAACGTTCTTTTACCAGTCCAGACACCAAAGATTTAAAGTGGCAATCCTGGGGATAGTTTTAAAAATTAACAATGCTGAAGTAAAGAAAAATGTTCTGAGATATTTCTATGTTTTCACTATATGCTGAGCTAAGTAACCAACTGTCTTAGGAAGACATTAAAAGTGTCAGAAATAAAGATGAGCCTAATCTAACATTGTTTTACGTAGTGTCTTCAAATGAATTTTATTCCGAAGGGTATTCCACTGATCAATGTAAAAGAAATTGCTTGCTAGCAGGGCCCTTCCTAGCAGTGCCACCTCTAGCTTACACAGTGACTTTGCGTGAATTAGAAAATGGTGCCTCCTCTGGGTGGAGGCTGCCTAAGCAGCAGCTGGTAGTGGGGGAAGCAAAAGCTGGATTTCAGCCCCTCACCACCTTGGCCTCAGTGCAAGTTGAACAGCTATACGCAGCAGCTCTGGTTATATTAAAATAGGTTAAAAACCTATTCCTAAGTGGATGAAACCTAGGTTGGGAGTCTCAAGAAAGGTGTACAATTTTATCTGTGAAGAGCTCTCTCTTAGTCCCCCAGAAGGCTTCATCAAGACCAGCCTTGGACATATTGCTTCAATACTCTGTGTCTCTAGTCCTCCAAAACTTTCTCACACTAACTTTCAAGAATGTTTTAAAACTAAACTATTTATCCCAGTGCACCCAGGAGGAGAGTAAGAGCCAACGCATAAGCTTATAGTTTCCTGACCAATTATTCACTCATCTCTCAACAAAGCTTTCACAAAATGGAATTTGTATCCTCTCAGGTAATTTACTTTGTTTTAAAGACAAATGAGAGTCCTTTGAAGGAAGCTGTCACACAGAGTTTACATTTCAGATGTGTCATTTTTGTTAATGCGTTTGCAAAACACAGGGGAGGCTATAGTCCTCCCTCCATCTGGAACTTCAAGTAGAACACAATTAGCTCTTAGGAGCTGTTGCAAGATGGCTCCAAGATACTGCTACCTGGAGTCTGAGGTAAGATTATACATACATGACTGCCTGAAAAGGAGTCAGAAGAACTACAAATTAGTGGTAGTTAAAAAAGTAAATAATAGCCAAGGAGAAGTGAAGAAATATCTTGGGTATTGCTCTGAAGAGGATTGGAGTTTCCAAGGACCCATTTTGTTTTAATCAGCCATATGATGCATGGTACATGAGTGACTGAGCTGTCCATTCAATGGATAAATATAAACATTCTATCAATATAATAATCATGAATTATGGTGGAAATATGTATCTGTGGATTTTCCTTTCTTACCTACAAGAGTCAGGGGGGAGAAGAAACAACCCACAAAGAAACCCACAGAAATTGAAACAGGGTCACCATAAATGTAAATGGAGTGAAATCACCAATAAAAAGGCACAGAGTAGCAGACTGGATCAAAAAACTAAACCCAACCATATGCTGCCATCAAGAGACACATCTCAGATACAAGGACAAACATAGACTCAAAGTGAAAGGGTGGAAATTGACACTCCAAGCAATAGTATTCAGAGAAAATCAGGTGAAGCCATACTGATAGCATATGAAACAGACTTCAGGATAAAAAAGGTAACAAGAAACAAAGAAGGACATTTCATAATGATAAAGGGGACTATACAACAAGAAGACAGAACAGTCATCAATATTTAAGCCCCCAATCAGGGAGCCCCGAAATACACCAAGAAACTACTAACAGAACTAAAGGGAGAAATTGACCAAAACACAATTATACATCATTGACAGCTATGGATAGATCATCCAAACAGAAAGCAAATAAAGAAATAACGGCCCTAACTGACACATTAGATGAAATGGACATAATTGACATTTATAGATAGAGCAGTTCATCCTAATACATCAGACTATACATTTTTTTCTAGTGTGCATGAAACATTCTCAAGGATAGACCATATATTGGGACATAAAACTAGCCTCAGCAAATTCAAGAAGACTGAAATCATAACAAGTATATTCTCTGATCACAGCCTTTGAAATTGGATATCAACTGTAAAAAGAAACCAGGAAAAACCATAAATACGTGGAGATTAAACAACATACTTTTAAAGATCGACCGGGTCAAAGAAGAAATAAGAGAAGAGATCAAAAGATATATAGAAACAAATGAGAATGAAAATACTTCCTACCAAAATTCTTGGGATGCAGAGAAAGCAGTTTTAAGAGGGAAATTTATATCATTACAGGCATAGCTCAAGAAACAAGAAAAATCCCAAATAAATAACCTGACGTTACAACTTAAAGAACTAGAAAAAGAACAAATGAAACCCAAGGTTAGCAGAATGAAATGAAATAGAGAACAAAGAGACAATAGAAAAAATTAATGTGACAAACAGCTGGTTCTTTGAAAAGATCAGTAAAATTAACAAACCCTTGGCTAGACTCACTAAGACAAAAAGAGAAAAGACACTAATAAACAAAATCAAAAACGAAAAAGGGGAAGTTATCATGGATGCCACAGAAATACAAAGAATCATCCAAGAATACTATGAAGGACTATATGCCACCAAATTCAATAACCTAGAAGAAAAGGACAAGTTCTTAGAAACATATAGGCTTCCTAGGCTGAGCCATGAAGAACTGGAAAATCTAAATAGACCGATCACCAGTAACGAAATTGAATCAGTCATCCAAAACCTTCCCAAAAGCAAAAGTCTGGGACCAGATGGCTTCACTAGTGAATTCTACCAAACCTTCAAAGAGGATCTAATACCTGTCCTACTCAAACTCTTCCAAAAAATTGCAGAAGAGACAATATTCCCTAACTCATTTTATGAGGCCAATATTACCCTGATACCAAAACCTGGTAAGGATAACACAAAAAAAGAAAACTACAGACCAATATCTCTAATGAATACTGAGGGGAAAATCCTAAACAAAATTATAGAAAATCGAATGCAACAATACATCAAAAAGATTATTCATCACGACCAAGTGGAATTCATCCCCGGGGCACAAGGAAGTTTCAACATCTGCAAATCCATCAATGTGATACATCACATAAACAAAATAAAGGACAAAAATCATATGATTATATCAATTGATGCAGAAAAAAAACATTTGAAAGATACAACATCCATTTGTGATTAAAACACATAATAAAATAGGTATAGAAGGAAAATACCTTAACATAATAAAGGCCATGTATAATAAACCCTTAGCTAATCTCATAATTAATGGTGAAAAACTGAAGCCCTTTGTTCTACATTCAGGAACACAACTGGACTGTCCCCTATCACCTCTGCTTTTCAACATAGTGTGGGAAATAAAAGGCATCCAAATTGGGAATGAAGAAGTTAAATTGTCACTCTTTGCAGATGACATGATGCTATATATAGAAAACCCTAAAAACTCCACCAAAAAGCTATTAGAAACAATCAACAAATATAGTAGTGTTGCCAGCTACAAAATTAATGTACAAAAGTCCATTGCATTCCTATATACTAACAATGAAATATCAGAAAAAGAAATTTAAAAAAATTACTTTTGCAATTGCAACAAAAAGAATAAAATACCTAGGAATAAACTTAACCAAGCATGTGAAAGACCTATATGCTGAAAACTATAAGACATTTTTAAAAGAAATTGAAGAAGATACAAAGAAATAGAAAGACATTTCATGTTCATTGATTGGAAGACTCAACAGATTCAAAATGGCCGTATTACCCAAAGCAATATACAGATTCAATGCAATCCCCATCAAAATCCCTATGGCATTTTTTAAAGAAATAGAACAAAAAATCAGCAGATTTGTATGGAACCACAAACAACGCCGAACAGCCAAAGCAATCCCAAGAAAAAAGAACAATGCTGGAGGTATCACATTCCCTGACTTTAGCTTGTACTACCGGGCAACAATAATCAAAACAGCATGGTGTTGGCAGAGAAACAGACACATAGACCAATGGAATATAATTGAGAATCCAGAAATAAAACCACATAAACATGGACAGATAATTTTTGACTAAGAGGCAAAAAACATACAATGGAGAAAAGACAGCCTCTTCAATAAATGGTGCTGGGAGAATTGGAAACCCACGTGCAAAAGAATGAATGAAACTGGACGGGTATCTGCCACCATGTACCAAAATTAATTCAAAATGGATCAAAGACTTAAGCATAAGACCTAAAACAATAAACTGCATAGAAGAAAACATAGGTACTAAACTTATGGACCTTGGGTTCAAAGAGCATTTTATAAATTTGACTCCAAAGGCAAGGGAAGTAAAAGCTAAAATAAATGAATGGGACTATATGAAACTTAAAATCTTCTGCCTAGCAAAAGAAACCATCGACAAAATAAAGAGGCAACCAACTGAACGGGAGAAGATTTTTGCAAACAGTGCCTCTGATAAGGGGCTAATATCCAAAATATACAAGGAACTCATGCAACTCAACAACAAAAAAACAAACAACCCAATTGAAAAATGGGCAGAGGACCTGAAGAGACATTTCTCCAAAGAGGACATACAAATGGCAAATAGACATATGAAAAAATGCTGAACATCACTAATCATCAGAGAAATGCAAATAAAAACCACAATGAGATATCACCTCACTCCAGTCAGAATGGCTATCATCAACAAGACAAATAGTAACAAGTGTTGGAGAGGCTGTGGAGAAAAAGGAACCTTCCTACACTGTTGGTGGGAATGCACATTGGTGCAGCCGCTATGGAAGGCAGTGTGGAGGTTCCTCAAAAAATTAAGAATAGAATTACCATATGACTCAGCAATCCCTCTCCTGGGTATCTACCAAAAAAATCTGAAAACATTTATCCATAAAGACACCACGTGTGCTCCAATGTTCATTGCAGTTTTATTTACGGTGGCCAAGACATGGAAACAGCCAAAATGTCCTTTGATAGATGAATGGATAAAGAAGTTGTGGTATATATACACAATGGAGTACTATTCGGTGGTAAGAAAAGATGAAATAGGAGCATTTGTGACAACATGGATGGATCTTGAGATTATAACGCTAAGCAAAATAAGTCAGACAGAAACAGTAGAGAACCATATGATTTCACT
Source organism: Rhinolophus sinicus (assembly GCF_036562045.2). Classification (NCBI taxonomy): domain Eukaryota; kingdom Metazoa; phylum Chordata; class Mammalia; order Chiroptera; family Rhinolophidae; genus Rhinolophus; species Rhinolophus sinicus. Next base: position 176,457,127 of record NC_133753.1, on the reverse strand, counting down.
GATATGTGGTATATAAACCAAAAACAACAAAAGAACAAGACAAACAAATGAGAAACAAAAACTCATAGACACAAACAATAGTTTAGTGGTAACCAGAGAGTAAGGGGGGAAGGGGGTGGTAGATGAAGGTAAAGGGGATCAAATATATGGTGATGGAAGGAGAACTGACTCTGGGTGGTGAACACACAATGTAATTTATAGATGATGTAATACAGAATTGTACACCTGAAATCTATGTAACTTTACTAACAATTGTCACCCAATAAACTTTAATTAAAAAGAAAAAAAAGAAAGAATTTGATACAGGATTATCAGATAAGCATTTCTCAAAACTAACTGCATTTAGTCAAGATAAATTTATTTGCCTATCACATATCCTGGGCTGTTCTTGGTATTCAGGGAAACTGATAAAGAGGACAGAAAAAGTTAATAGAAGAGCAAAGCATTTAATAAAAAAAGAAAAAAAAAGAAAAAAAAAGAAGAGCAAAGCAAGGTTAGAAGGGGAAGAATGCTTACCATGCTCCCTAAGATTGAAAAGCTATTCTAGAAAGTGAAGCAGAGAGCAATGGTGGGTGGAGAGATTCAAAGCCTGTTCTAAGCAAGACACGAAATTCAGAAGCTATTAAAAAAAAAAGAAGACAAATTTAATAACATAGATAAAATTTCAAAATTGCAAAAATGTATTATCAACTAACTCTAAGTAAACAAACATACCCAGATATCTCATACTGCAAGGCTCACTGCCCTATTGACAGCTCTCACTAACTGTATTAGCCTATCATTGCCCATGTTAGTCTGCTTGAGCTCCCATAACAGAGCACCACCAAGCAGGCGGTTTAAGCATCAGGAAGTTATTTTTTCACAGTTCTTATGGTGAAAAGTCCAAGACAAAAGGGTTTCAGGTTTCACAATGATGAAATCATGGTATTGTCCTGATGGGTTTTTATCAAGAGGCTCTGGGAAGTCTCTTTCCCAGCTCATTCATGCTGTTGGCAGAATCGACTTCCTTGCAGTTATAGTTCCCTGTTTCCTTGCTGAGTGTCCTTTAGCAGCTACCCTTAGCATCTAGAGGCCTCTCTCAGGTCTTTGTATGTGGGCCCCTCCATCTTAGAGCCAGCAATAGTATGTCAAATTCTTCTCACAAATCATCAATCTCTTTGAACTCTGGTTCTTTGTTTTTAAGGGATCATGTGATTACATTGGACCCATATTTAGAATCCAGGATAATCTCCTGATTTAAATTTTGTAACCTTAATCACATCTGAAATTCCCTTATGCTATGTAATATATAACATCTTCACAGCTTCCAGGTGTTAGAGTGAGGACCTCTTGGGGAGTCAATTATTTAATTTACTACACTAGCATCTATATTAGAGCTTCAAATCCCCCCAAGAAAGATTTGTGAAAACAATATTAAACAATAATGGTGATAGAAGATCATGATTTGTTCCTGGCTTATGAGAATAGTCCTGCATTTTGTAATTCAGCATGATGCTGGCTTTTGACCTGGGGTGTGTGTGTGTGTGTGTGTGTGTGTGTGTGTGTGTGTGTGTGTATCTGACTTCCTCGTTAATATGTGTATTAAAAAATATCCATTTACCCTTAATTTCTAATTTGAAAAATAATAATGAATGTTCAACATTGTCAAATGTCTCTTTGGCATCTAGTATAATGCTTATGATTTTTTTTCTCCTTTGACCTATTAATATGGTCCATAAATTATATTATTTATATTAATTGTTTTCCTATTACTGAATTATCTTTACATTCTGGAGTCATTTTAATATGTTCCTATAATCTGCATCATGTGAGTTTTCTTATATACTGTTTTTAAAATATAATTTTTTTTTTCTCTTATTTGTTAAGTTTTCATATCAGGGTTATTATGCTCTCATAAGAAGAATTGTGATGATTCCTTTTTCTATGCCCTCAAACTATTTAAATATTATACCAGTTATCTGTTCTTTAAGAGTTTAAAAGAGGGAGACCACTTCATGGACCATTGCGCTGTACAACTGAAGCTGAATAATATTGACTGTCAACTATAATTAAATATATATGCACATATAGTCACGGAATGTGGAGTACAGCATAGGGAATAGAGTCAATGGAATTCTAACAGCTATATATAACATCAGGGGGTAGTAGATTGTTTTGTACACCCAAAACTAATTTTAAAAAAAAGAAGAAGAAGAATACCTATGAAAACCGCTTAGGCCTAGCATATTTTGAGAGAAATCCTTTTTAATAAATTTTTATTTTTTTCCCCTCTTTTTAGGGCTTCATATAAAAAAAAAAAAAATCTAGTCCTTCACCACAGTTTATTCCCCACATTAAATACTTGTACACATACTTTGAATAAACACCATATATATCAATATTTCAAGTTTGCTGGTGACCAGTGGACTTGCTTCTTGTTTATATCTTCTCTAGGTTAGATTGACAATTCTACTCACAGACGGACAAGTATGTCTGAAGTTGTTTCTTAGTAGAGAAACTAGTCTCTCAGAAGTCTGTTGATGGATCCAAGTCTTCTCCAGTCAGCACCTCTTGAGCCGTGCCTTTGCTTGGGGCCCACTCCAATCCCTTTGGAGTGTACTTTCTCTTCTAATAATGGCCTAGAGCCACTGCTTTCTGCTTGGGCCTGCTTCTACCTCTTTGAGGTGTACTTTTTCTTCTAATAAACTGCTTTTTCACTACTTCAAAAAAAAAAAGAAAAAAAAAGAAGTATGTTGATGGAAAAGAAAATAAGATGTTAAAGCAATTCCATCAAGTTTTCAATATTAATATATAACTTTTCCCCAAATGAAGAAAACGAAGCTGTATTTTCAAAATCTATCTTTAAATTCTCATCAGTGCTCACTTCCAGCAACTTCCCCTTTAAAGTTATAAATTTATAATATCTTTTGATGAAAGAAATGGACTCAAAAGTAATGAATTTCCCAGAATGAATCTTCTCTTGACAGAAAATAAAATTGAAAACATCTTACCAAATTTGAAGTTTTCAGTTATTACTCTTTGCACAATATTCAAATAATCACCTACTTTATGGTTAATTACTATCAAATTATGAAAAATGTCACAATGACCTGTAGGAACTGTTCTGTCAAACTTTTTGCTACCATTTTTTTTTGTTTTGTTTTATTTTAACTGCCATTGAAAAACACGTTGCATTCTTTTCCTGCACGGACGTATTAAAGTTATTAAAATACAGAAGATATTAGGGAAAAGTCTGGATATCCATTTCATATCTTTAAAATGTTGAGACCAAAAACACTAAGATATTTTTCCATAGCTCAAATATTCTCAACAGAATTTTTCTCTTTGATAAACCTTGTATATCAGCATGCAATGATAGCTGTTTGTCAACTCATATGGTAAACAAAATAAAGAGAATAATCTCAAAGTTACTTCATTAGTCTTATGTAATTCACAAATTTTACAATATCAGTAAGCACACTAGTTAGGTCAGCTGATATTTTTTATCCCAAGACTTTCTCAGTGAAGGAAGCAGGATGTTGACTGATGCTAGCAGTTTCTTAATCTGAGTAACTACTTCACAATATTTTTTTCTTATTGCAGCTGAACCATGGGAGCGTTTTCCTATAGAAAATTTAAATTCCAAACCACATTTGTTGACAAAAGTAAACTTGATTAAAAATTAAAATGATTGCAAAAACTAAAAGTTATAAAAAGAAATACTTATGTTTTCTTATTATTTGTAAATATTTGATTTTCAGTTGATACCTTAAAATATCACAAGTTGTAATGCACATTAGTTTTTTGCTATTTTTAGTAAGATTTCTTTTTCTATTTTGTATTATAATCAATTAGTAGTTTTAAAAGGCTTCCTCGGGTTGACTAGTATAGAATCACATCTTCTGCAAAAATAAGTGTCTTCTTTCCAATATTTATATTTTTCATTTCTTTCTCCTTTCTAATGGTACCAAGTAGTACATCCAGAATTATGTTAGGCTAGAGCTTTTCAGCTTCAGCACTATTGACATTTTGGGTTGGCTACTCATTGCTGTGGAGGGTGGGGAGGATTCTCCTGTGCATTGTAGAATATTTAGCAGCATCCCTGACCTATACTCACTAGATGCCAGGAGCAACAAGATGGGGTCAAAAAGGTGAATTGGGAGTAAATAAGAAAGCAAAGAGGACAGACAGGAATAGCAATTAGGAAGCTGGGTATTGAAGGGTAAGGTTTCTGTGGAGGAGTATAATCTATTAGTGCCTTTTAGATGCTTTTTGATTTATTATTTGTGAACATTTATTTGCTTAGAAATTAGTTACACAGCATACGTTTATTAAAAATCTGCAGAGATAAAAGGAGTATAGGAAAATGTTCAAAATTATGAGAGTTGCTATTTCTGACTGGAGGAGTCCCTGGAGTTATTTTTAGCTTTTGAAAATACCCATGATTTGTTGGATTCAGCTTTTTAAAATTGTGCATCTGTGTATTTATAATGAAATAATATCATTTAAAATGTTAATTTACAAAATTTGGTAGATGCTGAATAACCATAATTATGTTCAAAGCTACATCATTAGAAAATCTAAAAAAGTATTAAAGCTACTTGTTTATGGATTGTAGGAATGTGTTTTTTGTACTTTCCATTTTTTTTGGCGATAAACATGTTATTTTTGTGTTGGAAAGAACTTTTGTTTATTTAAAGGAAATATTTTAGAGAAGGTTCTTGACCAAAAGCTCTGAGGAATGGTCATAGGAATAAGTTGTTAAATACTGTGTTTCCCCAAAAGTAAGAACTAGCAGGACAATCAGCTCTAATGCGTCTTTTGGAGCAAAAATTAATGTAAGACCCAGTCTTATTTTATTATAATATAAGACTGGGTCTTATATAATATAATATAAGACCGGGTCTTTATAATATAATATAATAAATATAACATAACATAACATAATTCCAGGTCATATAATATAATATAATATAATATAATATAATATAATATAATATAATATAATATAATGCCGGGTCTCATATTAATTTTTGCTCCAAAAGACGCATTAGAGCTGATTGTCCAGCTAGGTCTTATTTTAGGGGAAACACGGTAGAGTGAACACCTCTAGAAGCATTAAGTTAAAAACAAAAACAAAAGTAAAAATGTTCTAACTTGCCTTGTAGTTAACTTTATGTCTGACGAAACAGAAACAGCAGGTAGATAATTTCTATTAGAAATGCAGACCAGTAATAGGACAAGCTACATAATTTTCAGAGGTCTATGCAAAATGAAAATGTGGGCCTTTTGTTCAAGACTTAAGTTTTCAGGATAGTGACAGAAGTGCATTAGAAAAAGTGTGGGGCCCTCCTGAGCACGAGATTCTGTGAAACAGCATAGATTACATGCTTTTGAAGGGGATTCTGCCAATGTGGGATAATGTATTTATTTACCAAAGAAGAAATAGTGGGGCCTGGCAGACAACATTCATGATAGCCAATGTAAGGGGTGCCCTAGATTTTAGAAGGGTGGGAATAAAAAAGTCAGAGAAAATGTAGGCATGACTTCATGATGTGAAACTATGAAAAGCCAATGTCAGCGAGTTGAGAAGCTCTTGAAAATTTAATTCTGATTTCATAATTACAAGTGAAAAAAATGGGGGATGGGTATATTAAAAAAAAAAACATGCTGATTACACAGGTCTCCTTAGATGGGTCAAATTTTATAAGGACTTGTGCATAAGATATAAACAAGGACATACAACCAAAGGGGAATGTCAAGGGATAGTACAGTATCTCCCCACCCCTTTTTCCCCAAGTATATGATCCAAGACCCCAGTAAATGCCTGAAACTGAGGATATTACTGAACCCAAAATATACTATGTTTTTTCCTATACATACATACATAACTTTTCACTTAAAGGAACCACTTTACAGATTCTCTTTGCATATCTGAATTGCCAGCATCACTACTCTTGTGCTTTGGGGCCATTACTAAGTAAAATAAGGGTTACTTGAACACAAGCACTGTGATACTTTGACAGCTGAGCTGATGACTGCTAAGCTACAAATGGGTGTGGATCACATACAAGATGCTTATTGTGGCCAAAGGGATGATTCATGTGCAGGGCGGGACCCAGCAGGACAGCGAGAGATTTTATCACGCTACTCAGACCCCCACACAATTTAAGACTTGCAAGTTAATTATTTCTGGAATTTTTCCATTTAACATTTTTGGACCATGGTTGACTGGGTAACAGAAACTATGAAAAGCAAACCATGGGTAAGCGGGGACTACTGTATGATAGAAAAATACCAGAGTGGTCAAAGCTCAGAAGGATCTGAGTCTTGGAAGGAAAAGTTTACACACACACAAAATAATGGCTCTTTGTATCTATATTACAAAAACAAGTAAAGGATAGCAGCTGCAAGATAATGAGTTATAGGTATAAAATGAAAACTCCTGGATAATAAAACAGTTGGGATGCTTGTGTTACTTATTGACAAGATGAATTGTGAGAGTTCTGGGTGGTGGATAGGAGTTAACCTGAGGAAAATTTTCTGGTACATTTTCAAAAACTATTGTACAAGTTCTGACAATTAAGTTCGTGAACTCATCCTAGAAAAAGTGCTACATACCTCATTACTGAATATCAGTGTGTCACCTTTGAAGTACTCCCCTTGGGAAGCTATGCACCGATGCCAGCACCTACTACACCCTTCAAAGCAATTTTGGAACTCTTTCTGGAATGGCCATCAGAGCTGTCATCATATTACCCTTGATGTCCTAAATGTCATCAAAATGTCTTCCTTTCAATATTACCTTTATCTTCGGGTAAAGACAGAAGTCATTGGGGGCCAGATCAGATGAGTAGGGAGGGTGTTCCAATACAGTTATTTATTGGCTAAAAACTCCCTCACAGACAGTGCTGTGTGAGCATTGTCGTGATGCAAGAGCCATGAATTGTTGGCGAAATTTCAAGTTGTCTTTGTCTAACTTTTTCATGCAGCCTTTTCAGCACTTCCAAATAGTAAACTTGGTTAACTGTTTGTCCAGTTGGTACAGATTCAAATGAATAATTCCTCTAATATCAAAAAAGGTTAACATCATTTTGACTTTCGATTTGGTCAGACGGAAATTTTTTGGTTGTGGAGAATTAGCTGACTTCCACTGTGCACTTCAACACTTCATTTCAGTGTCGTGTTTGCACACCCGTTTTTCATCACCAGTGGTAACACGGCGCAAAACACCGTCTTGCCTCTCCAAAAGGTCTTGGCAAACTTCGACTCTCCTTTGCTTTTGTTCATCTGTGAGCTCCTTTAGTATCATTTTTGCTCACACCTTTCTCATGACAAGATTTTCAGTTGAGATTTTCATAACTGCTTCTTTATCAATGTTTACTTGATCTGCTATGCTTCTCACAGTCAGCTGACAATTTTGATGCACAATTCGATGAATTTTTGCAATGTTTTCCTCAATTCTGCTCGTTCTTGGCCACCCTGACCTCTCTTCATCAGTGATGCATTTTCTCCCCTCAGAAAAACGTTTAATCCATTTGTACACTACTGGTTTTCTTCATGGCACTTTCCCCATGAACTTGGACTAATGTGTCCCTGATTTCACTTCCACTCTTGCCAAATTTAACAAGAAATTTAATGTTTGTTCATTGCTCTAATTCAAGCTCAGACATTCTCGCAATGGCACACAAAAACACACAACAATAATAAATGCCACTCAGCAAGACACCGCCAAACATCAAATTGAACACAGCTGTGAGACACTGATATACCAAGGTGATGAAACCTTACTGAGCTGTTTGCACAGTGCTGCCAATGTAAGCACACAGTGGTAAGTTCACTAACCTAATTATCACCTCATATACATCTGAAATATTCAGATAAAATATTTGCAGTTCCAGCACTGTTCAGAGACTTCAGTGTCTGCAATATATCATAGGAATTATAAGCAAAACAGATGACCTGGGTTCAAATCCTAGTTCTGCCATCTACCATCATACTGGCTTTATTTAATCTAGGTCTTCTGGTGGGATTTATTCATATTCCCTTCTGTCCTTAAAGATTCTGGCTCTTAGATTGTTTCACTCTAGTGTCTATGTGTCCACTCTTCTAAACCAACTCAAATTCCTTTGGGAAGTAGAAATACTATACATAATGAATGACAGAATGAAAATCTGGCCTTCCGGGCATTATGTCCTGAGGCAAAACCTTGCAAAGTTGTAAATAAACCTATGCTTTAAAATGCCATTTCTTTAAATATTAATATATTTTTTAATAGAGGTGCTAAGCTTTGAAATCAGATTTCATGGGATCATCCCAGACGAACTACTTTTCAGTTGTGTGACTTAACTTTTTGGTACCACAGTTTTCCCATCAGTAAAACAGGAAAAGTGACAATATCCCTCTGATAAGATAGTTGTAAATCTAGATACATTATATGTAAAGTGTTTGCTATAGTACCTGTGATTAATACATGTTAGATGAATGGCAGCTGTTACTAGTATTGCTAGTATTGTTATCATTGTTAGTTATTGGCAAACTTTGCTATAAAAAAGATTTAAAAGAGCTTCAAAGATCATGCAATTCATAAAATATAATTAGAAGGAAGTGAAAGACATTAAGAACGTGTGTAGTTATATTCTAGACTAATCACTCCTTTGTTAATTTTATTCTATCTTTAATTACCTATTTTTGTTATTGGAATTATAACCAATTCTCAAATAATTTTAAAGTTTTTGAGTTATTAAGGGGCTTACTTTTTGCTTTCTCATTTCCACTCATAGTGTAAACCAAGATTTTTCCAAATATTTAGAAGTAAATGGGCATTATTACATACACTCTAAACCACATGCATGAGTGTGCACGTACACACACGTACACACAGACACACACTATATATATATATATATATATATATATATATATATATATATATATATATATCTCACCACGCCCAAGGCACTAGAAGTCCCAAGGAGCAAAATTATAATCTTTCTAAAGTGCAGCCCATGTCATTCTTCTAGACAGAAGGTACTTATACTAACCTATACGATGATTTACTTAAACGACCAGAAAACATCATATAAATGAAGCTACAGGAGAGATTTTAAGAAATCCAGAGCCCTGAGTCCACGGCAAACCTAGCAAATCAGACTGTCCTGACATGAGAAGTTATTATAAGGTTTTTTTCACAACCTGACCTTCCCAATTAGGATGAATAATAACGTTGACTGCAACAAAAAGTGTGCTGATGGCTGCAACAGGAGGCTTTTCAATAATTCAGTTATAGGAAAGCAGTAAGAATCAACTCAGCACTTGGTGTCAGAGAAGTAATTGCAGGAGACTGAAAATAGCAGGGAACTGAAAAAAGCTGTTGAGGGTAAGACTGGAAAGGGAATAGGATTGCTGAAGTGTTCCTTCCCACATCAGCAAAGGGGAAATAAAGCTTCACATGTAGATCCTGTTCTCCAGCAAAACCTTGCTATTCTATTCACATGTAACTTCAGGGGGAAAAAAAACTGGACTTCATTTTGAATGCAACCATTTTGGATTTAAAGTTGACAAAGAGAGATAGATATTTAGCTGATTTAGTCATTTTGAGTATCTATTTAGTGGTTCTGGAGAATTCTTCCCAGAAAATTGACTTTCTTTATATTCACCAACTTCACCCACACTCTACTCTCCAAAATCAAATTTACAGTTGATGTGAAATAGATTTGAACCCCTCCTTCTCTCAAAAATCTCTTCAATTCTATATTAAAAATAAAGGAATGGGCAAGAAATATTTTTGCCTGGATGAAAGCCCCACCCTTTTGTCTGCTGATGAGAACATTCTCCATCCTGAGTGACTTCATGAACTGCTGCCTTAAAGAACCGACAATTCTACAGAATCTTTCTCTTCTGTGATAGTATTTACCATGTTTTTTTTTTAAAAAAAAAACACGTAATGTCTTTGGGCACTAAAAAAGGGCTGCTTAGACTAACAACCATATCCATTTTATTCTATTTGAATCTAAAATCATAGCTTCTCCTTTAGTCATTCTTTAAGCAATTAATATCTACCAGTTTAAAAGCATTTCTGCCATTTGTTTTGTGCCTTTTCTTGGAAATTGATTCTGTATTTGTACTACTGTGAGGCAAACTGAAGTTCCCATTTGTTCGTATTCAGTATTTCTGCCTGTGGCAACTCTTGCTCCTACTTATTGATTCCATTATTTTATAAAGGCTATTTTGATGTCTTTCCCTTAGAAAAAAAAGTACTCAACTTGTCTCTATCTTTTTCTGTGATTTAAGAGGAAGTGATTTTAAATGTAAAAGAACATAATTGACAATACTGGAAGTTTCACAGAGTTCTGATCTTTCACCCCTATTCTTATTAATTTTATCAATAGAAAATATTAAAAGCTTGCTATATGCCAATCACATGCTAAATGTTTTAAGTGCATTATCTCATCTACTCTTTCTCATAACCCATCTATGGAGGTGGTAATATTGGGCCCACTTTACAGATGAGGGCTATGAGGTACAGAAATGTCAAATCACCTGCTCAACGTCACACGAGTAATAAATGCAGAGCAGGGACTTGAAGCCTAATTTGGATGACTCTAGAACTGACATTATTTAACACCATTCAATACTACCTTACGTGTTCACTACCATTGTGTACTATTTTTTCAGTTTTGTAAGCTCTGTATTTGTAATAGCCTGAATTATGTCCCCCAAAGACCTCAGGTTCTATTCTTGGAAACAGCAAATGTGAACTTATTTGGAAAAAGGGTCTTTGCAGATGTACTAAAGTAAAGGATTTTGAGACAAGATAATCCTAGATTATCCAGGAGGGCCCTAAATGTAATCACATGTATCCTTATAAGAGGGAGGCAAAAGAGTATTAGACATAGACAGAAGAGGAGGCAGAAACTTGACCATGGAGGCAGATATTGGAGTGATGTGGCCACAGGCCAAGGAATGGCAGCAGCCATGGGAAACCACCTTTTTTGACCCCATGATTTCTTTACAAAGCTCTATATATTTCAGCGCCTTTCACACAGTATTTACATTTGTTTCTGTTTCTTTCTCTTCCACTGGTCTGTTAGTTTCTAAAGGCTACGAATTGGCACAGAGTAGGTATTCAGTACATATTTTTGGAAGGACAGAATTAGCTAGAGTTTGTAGAGGTCAAATGGCTCACACAAGTTCACTGTATTAGTCTCCTACTCCTGCTATAACAAATTACCAGGAACATAGTGGCTTAGGTAAACACAAATTTTTTGTCTTACAGTTTTAGAGGTCAAAAGTTCAAACTCAGTCCCACTGGGCTCAAATCAAGGTGTTGAAAGGCTGATTCCTTCTTGAGGATCTGAGGGGAGAATTTGTTTCCTTGCCTTATTCAGCTTCTAAGGATCACCTGCCTTCCTTGTCTGGCTTCCTGTACTCCAAAGCTAGCAGTGGAGCATTGTCCAGTCTCTCTTTTTCTAACCTCTCCCTTCGCATCTCCTTTCCTAACTCTGGCCTTCCCACCTTCCCCTTACTAAGGACCTTTGCAATTATACAGGGCTCACCTGGATAGTCAGGATAGCCTCCCCATCTCAAGCTCCTTAACCTAATCATGTCTGCAAAGCCTCTTTTGCCAACAAGATAACATTCACAGGTTCCTGGGATCATGACATGGACATCCTTGGGGGACCATGATTTGTCTACCATAGTCACATGACTCCTTCTGGGAAACTCTTGGGTTTTGCCTGCCACCAACAATAAATACCCTGATGACAACTGCATAGGCATCTTCAGCCCAAGTTCATTCTCATGGATCTTCAGACCTCCAGAGCCCAATGTTTGCTCTCTATTTCTTTGTAAATGCCCCATAGATATCATAAACTCGGGATATCCCAAATTGAATTTATCAACTCTGCTGTCACTTCCATCTCTTATTGGCCATGGGCTCATCAGTGGCCACAGCAGTCACCAGACTAGAAACTTTAGGATGTACTTGTTTCCTCTTGTTCACTTACCCCCGCTTTAATCAATCACCATGTTTTGCTGATTTCACTTTCTAACTCTTCCCCAACTCTCTCTCTCCCTCTTTATTCCTCATGCCATGTCTTGATTCAGTCTTTCATGAGTTCAAACCTGGGCAATAAAATGTCTTCTAATTGTGTCTGCCTGATTGTGGTCACCTTCCCTTAAATCCATTTTCCTATCTGCAACAGAGGATTTATTTAATCGCTCTATCTTAACTGTTTTCTATACCCTACTCTACTTCTCTCACTCTTGTTCTCTAGGGAGCACATTCTCAGTAAATACCTTTCACAAGAATCCACATCTCAGGATCTTTAGGGAATTCAGCTTAGAACACAATCTCTATCTCACTCATCCTGGAATTTCCCTCCTCCCTCACCTCCACCTGACTTCCCCCCCTGCCTCATTTGTTTTCATTGCATTACATATTCATACCCAGGCCAACCACTGTTAAGGGAACTGTCATTACCAACATAGCCTTACACTATGTATCTGAGATGGAATAGATTTGAGGAGATCAATCATTCAAACCACTGCAAATATTAATGAATGTGACCAGCTTTGAAGGAGGATTTTATTCTTCCCATGGCTAACTTGCCTGGGACACTGGGGAATGAATTTCAGTGTTGGTTCCACCATGCTAAATCTGAAATTGTAGGTAACTATGATGAAGACACATTAGCTTATTTAACTGAATAAGCTTTTGCTAATCTAAGAGAAACAGCATTTTTCCAGCTCATCTAATTCTCAGGCAATTCTAATGCCCTAAGTCTCTAAAGTCATTTAAAAAATTTTAATGAGAGAACATTTCTTCTTTGGGAGATGATTCTACCAAAGCATAATACCGCATTTTGTGTGTTCCATTGCACAATGACACATAGTTAAGTTGACAAGAAAGCTTCGTGTCTTTGCAGAGCCCAAATCTGCTAGGCAATGCTGTGAGATTTAACAACACTCATGTCCTGAAACTATAAGGTCAAGACAAAACGTAGAAATCAAAGTGTCTCAACCTATTATAAACAAAATTCATGTGAAATAAATTTTTCTGGACATTTATAACACCACCAGGAACAATTATCTGCTGCTTCCATTTATGGCGAAGTTAGGAAATTGGAGCAAATGGGGGACAACATACAGTAGTCTCTTCCTTAATATTTTTTGACTTACCCCTCCCCATATTTCAAACTCTACCCTTGTGATAAATCTCCATACTTTTTGGCTCTCTTTTCATTGTAAGAAAACACAGTGAAATGAAAAAAGAAGGGGGTTGGAAGCCAGGAAGAGGTAGTATTTATTAGCGGAGAAAAAAATATATAGCCCTTACTCTTTTTTTCTTTTAATTCTCCAACTCTTAAAATGGAATTTGTGGGGGTTTTATCTTGTTTTACCACTTCCTTGGGAGAACATGTGAAGATAAATGTGAATACTTGAAAAGTAAAACAAATTGTTACAAGGAAGGAGTAATTAAATCAAAATACTGGCCGGCATTCCATTATTTTAGAAAGTGAAAAAGAAACTATAAAATTTAGGGCCCATGTATGTGATAGTAGCTTAATAAAGATACTTTTATAACATAGGAGGTGTCATAATGAGACAAAAAGCATGTTCTTTTGTGGGAGTCTGGAAATTTGAGTCTGTTCCCTGCCTTACCACTTATTCACTATGTGACCTTGCTCAAGTCACTTAACCTCTCTAGTTTGAACTTTCCTTCTTTGAAATATTAGAGATAGTACTACTACTAATAATAAAAATAATGCTGTTAATTGTAACAGTGTTGATATTTGCTGAGCACATGACAAGCACGGTGTGACATGTTTACACATATGCCCCGTATTCTTTTCTCAGAAACCTCTGATATAGGTAATCAAATTCCCATTTTATAGAGTTGGTGTACCTGTTAAGAGGCTTTACATATCAAGTCATACAGGAAAGCTAATCCAACTGACTTATGCAATAAGGAGAATTGATTATTTCTCATGACAGAAGTCTCAAACTCTATTGATGTACTAACTCAGGGATGTCCCAAGGAGCCAAGGTGTCGGCACCACTTTCCTCCTACCATCCTTGACATGTGGACTTTAATTGTTCTAGCTTGACCCAGACTTAGGGACTCATAAAGAAAAGCAAGGACTACTTGGGCCTTAAGCCTAAATTGCATGTTCCAACTATATGGGTGACTTTTATATTATAATATCAAGCAATAGTCTGCCTAAGAGTGAAGTAATGATTTGATTTCCCATTTGTCATTGTCCTATTGAGTCCCTAAATCCCACAGGACACTCATGGAGAGAAGATGGCATAGGACCACAGTAGAAATCAGTACTTCTGGATCTCCTGACCATCATAACAACCTGGAATCCCCTCAGCCCTCAGCTCTAAAACAGACATGTATCTATTTGCAATACCTGGGATTCCTATGCACTATTTGAGTCTGCTGAAACATGGCCTGGATGAATACCAAAAGAAGAAATAAGTTTAGATTCCGCTATATCTTCTATTTAAATAGTTGAGCAGATGGATAAAGCTGGCCTATAGGGGCAGCAAAGACAGGTATGGACTCGAGCTAAAATGGCATGAAACGACTGAGGGCTTTACCTCTGACATTTCAGTTATGGTTTAAGTCAAGACTGCCAAGTTGTTGCTTGAAACAAGCCTGCCACTTAAGCAATAACCTTTAATTTAATTAGAAATTTCTTTAGCCATGTGTTGAAGATCAACATAATTTAGTAACTGAAAATAGTTGGTCTTTTTCACAAAAATAAATGTTTGTTAAAGTTCTTGGGAATACACTGGCTCTGGAACACTATCCGACAGAATCATCCACGAGTGGCAAGCTGCGATACTCTGGGACTCTCTGAAGTTCCTCCTTGCAAGACCAGCTTGCCTCAGACCCAGCGTGGGCCCAGTCGCCTCTCCCGGACCAGGAACCTTCTCCACCTCAATTGACTCTGGAATGTGGTTCGTTATTAAATTCTATTCTATTCTGTATAACCTTCTGGGCATACCAGTGCATTGGCCTCTGGAGGGACATTGGTTCCCAAAGAAAGCTGTGTTATTCACTCTATCTGAATCTGTGTGTCAGGACTTTGTTCCCCACTTATGTCAGGAGTACCATACAGGGACGTAGGGCCCCGCAGAGGGGTTAGATGTCCCCTTGGCTTTCAGGCAGACACTGAAATGTGGCGACTGCCCTTACAGGCGCTCGCAACACTGGATTTCTCACAGCATGTCTACTGGGCCCCAAGAGGGATGTCCTGTTGGGAGGCATCCAGAGAGCCTAGGTTGCAAGAGGCAAGACAAGAGCTGCATGGGTTCTTCCTATCTAGCCCTGAAGGTAATAACACAGGGTCATTTTCTCTGCATTCCACCCCACTTGCAAAGAGAGGGGCATTAGACCCATCCTCTTGAGAAGAGGAAAGTCAAACAATTTATGGCCCTCTTCATCTGCCAAAAGTTGGTTGATTAGCTACCTAAAATCCAGCTTCTCAGAATGCTCACAAGAAGCCCTCTCAGAAAAGACATAACAGTCAGTGGAAGAGCTTATTTTAGAGACTTTTATCTATCGACTCTCCTCATAGGTTAAATGAGCAGAGTGAGTATTTCCACTGAGCTCATAGGATAAAAAAACACAATTCTTTTTTCCCTGTAACTCTGTTTATAGGTGTACACATAGTGAAATTCTTGCAAAGATTGAAGGGATTGTTTTATTAACATTGATTTCCAGGAGAAAAATTTCCATCTGCTCTTTCAAACCTGGGATATTATTTTCCACCAGATGTGTTAAGTGTAAGTGGTCATGTTATTTTTCTGAATTGTTCTAGATCAAATATTCATATTTTAAAAGTGCAGTTTTGAAAGAAGCCACATTCACCAAAAAGAAATCCTGGCAGCAGAAAATGTCACCCATAAACCATGATATGGTAATTGCTTATGCAAAAAGATCTATGTTTTTGTTTGATATTGTCTGTGGCTAAAAAGAGGAATCATATCACTTGAATAATATATCTCATTTTGACAGATATACTTAAGTAAATGTCTATTTGAGATTTTTTTCCCCCCATCTTTGAATTTTCCAGGAAAACTTCAACTTTATCTTGACTTGTTTGGCTTGAAAACAGGCAGTGGCATTTGAAAAAAAAATTCATTTTAAGCTGGGCAGAATAGTCCTATATTAGTTGTTTTTACCTTCAAGGTCACATTTAAATCAAAAATAACAAAAAATTAAAAGAAAATTGAAAATGTTTATTCTCATCACTCCTGGCCCAGTGCTTTTCAAAAGATAATGTGCGTATAAATCATATAGAGAACTTACCCTGTCTATTCTCACTTTTGAACTGAGCTGGAGATTTTGCTTTTTCCAAATCTCCCAGCTGATGTAGATGCCACTGGTTAAAAGAATGTATTTTGAGCAGCAAAGGGTTACATCAACCTAGCAATAATTAGATTTGACTGGGAGGGGAGACATTGGGAAACGGAACTGGCAGAGTCTTGCTATCTGTTTAGATGGACTTCCAAGAGTAACATATTTTTATGTATTTAAAACTCTTCTTAAACTTTTTAATTTTTAAAAAGCTAATTTATCTTTATCAATGGCAAAACATATGGAAATACAATTGGAAATACTATTAGGGTTTATTTTATGAATTTTAATGAAACAAATGGTAAACATAAAGCATTGCATTTGCTCATAATTGCAGTTAGATGCATGATAAAAAAAAATCAACATATTACTATAGCTGAGGAAGGAAATCCATTTTCCTAAGAATAAAAACAAAGCTAAGGAGGAAGTTCAAGAAGGCAGATTAGGTATGCCTGCTGCCTCCCAGGATCACATGACAACTAAATTATAAATTACTCAACTTCAAGAATCATCTGAAGACTATCTGAACAAAAGCTCTATAACTAAGGTTATAAAGAAGAAGCCGCAGAGACTGGTAGGAGGGGCAGTGTTGTGAAATGGGCTGACTCCGAACCCACAGGTAATGGTTGAATACCAGGAGGGATACCCCTGAAAAGAGAGGGGTACCAGCCCCTCATCAGGTTCCTGAGCCCAGGGGTCATGTGCCAGGAAAAGGAGTCCCCACAACATCTGGCAGTGAACATCAGTAAGGACTCTGTCCATCTGGCCCAGTGAGACAGAAGGTGGCTAGAAACCCAGATGTCCTCTGAAAGGGCCTGTACACAGACTTACTCACTTCCAGTCACCTGGGCTCCTGCGAAAGGGCAGCAACTCAAGAGGTGCTGGAGACATACGGGGAAAGATTGAGGGCTGGACAGACAGCGTCCATTGTTTCTGAGTACAGCCTGCCTGACATGTAGCCGACCAGAAGGTGCCATCTTTTCTATGTTGAACCCTCCCCCAAAGGGCCAAATCTGAGGTTGAATTGGTCTGGTAAAATCTGTGCATGCACATCAACTTGGTGAAGTCTTAGTTCTCTGCTCCGCCCAGCTAGTGCTGCATAGCCTGGGGTGCCCTCGGCTCCTGGACAGCAGGCCCTGCCCACAAGCTGTGAAAGCCTTGTGCAGTAGTTGGATGGTTACAGTGGCCTGGGGAACTGTCAATGGTAGTAAGCCACAACTTGCACTGCTGCCTCTCCTGGGTGGCTCTTGTCCATTAGTGTCAGTGGGATGTTAAATTCTCCTACTATGTTTGTGTTACTGTCAATCTCTACCTTTATGTCAGTCAATATTTGTTTTATATATTTAGGTGCTCCTATGATGGGTGCACAGATGTTTACTAGGGTTATATTCTCTTGTTGGATTGATCTCTTTATCATTATGCAATGTCCTTGTTTGTTTTTTATTATAGTCTTTCTTTTAAAGTCTATTTTGTCTGATATAAGTATTGCTACTTCAGATTTTTTTCCATTTGCATGAAATATCTCATTTCCATTTGCATGAAATATCTTTTTCCATCCCTTCATTTTCAAATTGGATAATCTGGAAGAAATAGATAAATTCCTAGAAGCATACAATCTTCCAAGGCGGAACCAAGGAGAAACAGAAAAATCTGAATCAGCCAATTACTACCAATGAAATTGAATCAGTAATCATCACGCTCCCAAAAAACAAGTCCTGGACCAGATGGCTTCACAGGTGAATTTTAACAAACATTCAAAAAGGAATTAACATCTATTCTTCTCAAACTATTCCAAACAATTAAAGAGGAAGGCAGGCTCCCAAGCTCATTTTACAAGGCCACCATTACCCTGATTCCAAAGCCAGACAATGACATTACAAAAAAGAACACTGTAAGCCAATATCCCTAATGAACATAGATGCAAAAAATCTTAACAAAATATTAGCAAAGCAAATTCAGCAATACACTTAAAAGATAATACACCACGATCAAGTGGCATTCATTCCTGCTATGCAAGTTTGTGCATTATCCACAAATCAATTAACATGATCTGCCACATAAACAAAATGAAAAACAAAAATCATATGGTCATATCAATAGGTGCAGAAAAAGCGTTTGACAAAATCCAGCATCCATTTATGATAAAAACTTTCAGCAGTATGTCATCAAAATGGTGGCGTGAGGTGAGTCTCTGTAAATCTCCCCTGGAATTTACAACTAATCGAACAACTATACCTCCAAAAAGGACTCCCTGCACAGCAGACAGGCAAGACGAAGAGGCCCACTACTAAATTCACCTAAAGGTGGGTGAATCGCGCAAGCGGGGGAGGAGGGAAGGGAGAAGTGTGGAGATGGAGATGAGCGGGCACAGGACGCAGACCTAGCTCAGTGCTCCGAGCTCACTGCATCCCAGAACTACCACAGCTTCGGGAGAGGGAAGAACTCGGACTGCTAGGGCTCCGTTTATGGCCCACAGGGCTGAGGGAACAGCATATAACACGGCTGAACCCAACACTCACGGCAGAGACCTCGGAGAAAAGACTGAGGGAAGAAGGCTGAAAATGGTGGTTTAAGCCCTCACTGCCACAAAGAACAGAAGACTTAGGCACTGAGACTAGCCACCCCCTCTCTACCCTCCCAGAGCTCACCCCACCACCACCTGCCTGGTGTTAGAAGCGGAACAGTAGCAGTGTCAGATCAAAAGAACAGAATATTTGCTGTTCTGAGAACTGTGGACCGCAGACACAGATTCATAGCCCAACTAGTTCCGGCAAAGGGGAGGGAGCTGTGGAAACAGGACCAGCTGTGGTAGTGGTCGCCGTCATTGCTCAGGGCCACCTCTCACAACTCACCCCGCTCCTGGCCCCACCTATCTGGGTGGATCCCTGCAGGAGTAAACAGAACTGCTGAAACATACAGGCTCTGAATCTGGTGCAGGAAGAGCTTTGGAACTTCAAAAAGCTCTCCGCATACCCACCGGGACACTGCACCCTGTGACCCAGGTGAACTATTAACAGAGGAGAAGCCCATCTTCCAGGGAATCCCCCCATTGTGTGAGAAGCTGGAATAGTGCAGAGAAAACATAGCACTACCGTGTGAGAGAGAAAAAAAAGCTGCAGTTGGAGAGAAAATAAAACATTCTACCAAGTATTGGGAAAAAAAAGAAAGCCCTGTTCCTACCAACCTGTTGCAGAAGCCACTCCTGTAGATGTATAGGAAGAGAAATAACAAATCAGTAATTGCCATGAGTAACCAAGGCAATAAGACAGCTCAGAAAGAAAGTGAAAAGTCTCCATAAAAGGAACTTAAAGATATGGAAATATGTGACTTAAATGACAGAGAATTCAAGATTGCAGTTCTGAAAAAACTCAACGAGATGCAAGAAAACACAGAGAAGCACTTTAATGAACTCAGAAACACAATCAAAGAAAAACATGAGCATTTTACGAAAGAGATTGATATTTTAAAAAAGAACCAAATAGAATTTCTGGAGATTAAGAACTCAATAGAAGAAATTAAGAATGAAATAGCCAGCTTAGGTAGTAGAGTTGACCAAATGGAGGAAAGAATTGGTGACATCAAAGATAGAAACCTGAAAATTACACGGATTGAAGAAGAAAGAGACTTGAGACTTAAAAGAAATGAAAGAACTCTACAAGAACTTTCTGACTCCATCAGAAAGAGCAATATAAGAATAATGGGCATACCAGAAGGAGAAGAAAGAGAGAAGGGAACAGAGAGTATATTCAAACAAATAGTCAATGAGAACTTCCCAAACTTGTGGACAGAACTGGATCCTCGAATCCAAGAAGCAAATAGAACACCTAATTACCTCAATCCCAACAGGCCTTCTCCAAGGCACATTGTATTGAAGCTGTCTAAAATCAATGACAAAGAAAGAATCCTCAAGGCAGCCAGGGAAAAGAAGACGGTAACCTACAAAGGAAAGCCCATTAGATTATCATCAGATTTTTCAGCAGAAACTCTACAAGCCAGGAGGTAGTGGAACCAAATATTCAAACTATTGAAAGAGAGAAATTATGAGCCAAGAATAATATATCCAGCAAAGATATCCTTTAGATATGAAGGAGGAATAAAGACCTTTCCAGACATACAGAAGCTGAGGGAATTTTCTAATACACGACCTGCACTACAAGAAATACTAAAGGAGGCTATTCGACCACCATCAACAGGGACAATTTGTGGCAACCAAAACATAAAAAGGGGGAGAGTAAGGCCTGAACTGGAATATGGGAATGGAGAAAGTAAGCATGCTGAAGAAAATGGAATACTCTAAACGTCAAACTTTCTTTCACATAAACGTAAGGGTAACCACTCAAAAAAATAATAATTCAGAACTGAAATATATACTGTAATAAAAGAACGAATGGAAGGAAACATCATAGAATACCACCACACAGAAATAACAGACAACAACAAAAAGGCAAGGAAACAATGGAGACACAGCCTTACCAGAAAACTAAAGATAGAATGACAGGAAATCCTCACATATCAATAATCACCCTAAATGTAAATGGACTGAACTCACCAATAAAAAGGCACAGAGTAGCAGATTGGATCAAAAAACTAAACCCAACCATGTGCTGTCTCCAAGAGACACATCTCAGCTACAAGGACAAGCATAGACTAAAAGTGAAAGGGTGGAAATTGACACTCCAAGCAAATGGTATCCAGAGAAAATCAGGTGTAGCCATAATGATATCAGAAGAAATAGACTTCAGGGTGCAAAAGGTAACAAGAGACAAAGATGGACATTTCATAATGGTGAAGGGGACTATACAACAAGAAGACATAACAGTCATCAATATTTATGCCCCCAATCAGGGAGCACTGAAATATACTAAGCAACTACTAACAGAACTAAAGGGAGAAATTGACCAAAACACAATTATAGTAGGGGACTTAAATACATCATTGACAGCTATGGATAGATCATCCTAACAGAAAATAAATAACGAAATAGCAGCCCTAAATGACACATTAGATGAAATGGACATAATTGACATATATAGAGCACTTCATCCTAAAACATCAGACTATACATGCTTTTCTAGTGTACATGGAACATTCTGAAGTTAGACCATACATTAGAACATAAAATCAGCCTCAGAAAATTTAAGAAGATTGAAATCAGACCAAGCAAATTCTAAGATCAGAAGGCTTTGAAATTGGATATGAACTGCAAAAAGAAAGCAGGAAAAAACACAAATACATGGATATTAAATAACATACTTTTAATAACGACTGGGTCAAAGAAGAAATTAGAGGAGAGATCAAAAGATACATAGAAACAAAAGAGAATGAAAATACATCCTACCAAAATTTTTGGGATGCACCGAAAACATTTTTAAGAGGGAGATTTATATCATTACAGGCTTATCTCAAGAAACAAGGAAACTCTCAAATAAATAACGTCATGTTACACCTTAAAGAACTAGAAAAAGAACAAGTGAAACCCAAGGTCAGCAGAAGAAAGGAAATAACAAAAATCAGAGCAGAACTAAATGAAATAGAGAACAAAGAGACAATAGAAAAATTAATGTGACAAAGAGCTGGTTCTTTGAAAAGATTAACTAAATTGACAAACCCTTGGCTAGACTCAGTAAGATAAAAAGAGAGAAGACACTAATTAACAAAATCAGAAATGAAAAAGGGGAAGTCATCACGGTAACCACAGAAATACAAAGGATCATCCAAGAATACTATGAAGGACTATATGCCACCAAATTCAATAACCTAGGAGAAATGGACATGTTCTTAAAAACATATAGCCTTCCTAGGCTGAACCATGAAGAACTGGAAAATCTAAACAGACCTATCACCAGTAACAAAATTGAATCAGTCATCCAAAACCTTCCCAAAAGCAAAAGTCCAGAACTTCACTAGTGAATTCTACCAAATCTTCAAAGAGGATCTAATACCAATCTTGCTCAAAGTCTTCCAAAAAATTGAAGAAGAGACAGTACTCCCTATCTCATTTTATGAGGCCAACATTACCCTGATACCAAAACTGGTAAGGATAACACAAAAAAAGAAAACTACAGACCCATATCTCTGATGAATACAGATGCAAAAATCGTAAACAAAATTCAAGCAAATCGAATGCAACAATGCTTTAAAAAGATTATTCATCACGACCAAGTGGGGTTCATCCCAGGGGCACAAGGATGGTTCAACATCCACAAATCCATCAATGTGATACATCACATAAACAAAATAAAGGACAAAAATCATATGATTATATCAATTGATTCAGAGAAAGCATTTGACACCATCGCTTTATGATTAAAACACTTAATAAAATAGGTATAGAAGGAAAATACCTTAACATAGTAAAGGCCATATATGACAAACCCTCAGCTAATCTCATAATTAATGGTGAAAAACTGAAGCCCTTTGCTCTACGTTCAGGAACACGACAGGGCTGTCCCTTATCACCTCTGCTTTTCAACATAGTGTTGGAAGTCCTTGCCAGAACAATCAGGCAAGAGAAAGAAATAAAAGGCATCCAAATTGGAAATGAAGAAGTTAAATTGTCACTCTTTGCTATATATAGAAAACCCTAAAGACTCCACCATAAAGCTTAGAAACAATCAACGAATACAGTAAAGTTGCCGGCTACAAAATCAACATACAAAAGTCCATTGCATTCCTATATAATAACAATGAAATCTCAGAAAAAGAAATACAAAAAACAATTCCTTTTACAATTGCAGCAAAAATAATAAAATACCTAGGAATAAACTTAACCAAGGATGTGAAAGACCTATATGCTGAAAACTATAAGACATTTTTGAAAGAAATTGAAGAAGACACAAAGAAATGGAAAGACATTCCATGCTCATGGATTGGAAGAATCAACATAGTTAAAATGGCCATATTACCCAAAGCAATATACAGATTTAATGCAATCCCCATCAAAATCCCAATGGCATTTTTTAAAGAAATAGAACAAAAAATCATCAGATTTGTTTGGAACCACAAAAGACCCCGAATAGCCAAAGCAATCTTAAGAAAAAAGAACAATACTGGAGGTATCACACTCCCTGACTTTAGCTTGTACTACAGGGCTACAATAATCAAAATAGCATGGTATTGGCAGAAAAACAGATACATAGACCAATGGAATAGATTTGAGAACCCAGCAATAAAACGACATAAATATGAATAGATAATTTTTGACAAAGAAGCAAAAAACATACAATGGAGAAAAGACAGCCTCTTCAATAAATGGTGCTGGCAGAATTGGAAACCCACGTGCAAAAGAATGAAACAGGACTGCTATCTGTCACCATGTACCAAAATTAATTCAAAATGGATCAAAGACTTAAGCATAAGACCTGACACAATAAACTGCATAGAAGAAAACATAGGTACTAAACTTATGTACCTTGGGTTCAAAGAGCATTTTATAAATTTGACTCCAAAGGAAAGGAAGTAAAAGCTAAAATAAATGAATGGGACTATATCAAACTTAAAAGCTTCTGCACAGCAAAAGAAACCATCGACAAAATAAAGAGGCAACCAACTGAATGGGAGAAGATTTTTGCAAACAGTGCCTCTGATAAGGGGCTAATAACCAAAATATACAAGGAACAATTGCAACTCAACAACAAAAGTCAAACAACCCAATTGAAAAATGGGCAGACAACCTGAAGAGACATTTCTCCAAAGAGGACATACAAATGGCAAATAGACATATGAAAAAATGCTCAACATCACTAATCATCAGAGATGTGCAAATAAAAACCACAATGAGATATCACCTCACTCCAGTCAGAATGGCTATCATCAACAAAACAAATAGTAACACATGTTGGAGAAGCTGTGGAGAAAAAGGAACCCTCCTACACTGTTGGTGGGAATGCAGACTGGTGCAGCCATTATGGAAGGCAGTGTGGAGGTTCCTCAAAAATTTACACAGAGAATTACCATATGACCCAGCAATCCCTCTCCTGGGTATCTACCCAAAAAATCTGAAAACACTTATCCATAAAGACACGTGTGCTCCAATGTTCATTGCAGCTTTGTTTACGGTGGCCAAGACATGGAAACAACCAAAATGTCCTTTAATAGATGAATAGATAAAGAAGTTGTGGTATATATACACAATGGAATACTATTCAGCAGTAAGGAAAGATGATATAGGAACATTTATGACAACATGGATGGATCTTGAGAGTATAATGCTAAGCGAAGTAAGTCAGACAGAAAAAGCAGAGAACTATATGATTTCACTGATATGTGATATATAAACCAAAAACAACAAAAGAACAAGTCAAACAAATGAGAAACAAAAACTCATAGAAGCAGACAATAGTGTAGTGGTTACCAGAGGATCAAGGGGGATGGGGGGTGGGAGACGAGGGTAAGAGGGATCAAATATATGGTGATGGAAGGAGAACTGACTCTGGGTGATGAACACACAATGGGATTTATAGATGATGTAATACAGAATTGTACACCTGAAATCTATGTAATTTTACTAACAATTGTCACCCCAATAAATTTTTTAAAAAAAGAAACTTTCAGCAATGCTGGAATAGAGGGACACATCTCAACATAAGAAAGGCCATATATGACAATCCCACAGCTAATATCGTACTCAATGGGGAAAAGCTAAAAGCATTTTCCTTAAGATCAGAAACAAGACAAGTTTGCCCACTTTCACCACTTTTAATCAACATAATACTGGACGTTCTAGCCACATCAATCAGATAAATAAATAAATAAATAAATAAATAACTGACATCCAATCTGGAAAAGAAGTAAAACTGTCATTATTTTCAAATGACTTAATATTATGTAGAGAACCCAAAGATTCCACCAAAAAAACTATTAGAACTGATGAATGAATTTAGTGAAGTAGCAGGATACAAAATTAATATTCAGAAATCTGTTGCATTTTTATATACACCAATAATGAACTATTAGAAAGAGAAATTAAAAAAACAATCCCACTTATAATTGCATAAAAAATAAGTGAAATATATAGGAATAAATTTAACCAAGAAAGTAAGAGACATGTACTCAGAAAATTATAAGACATTGAAGAGAGACATTAAAGAAGATATAAATAAATGGAAATATATATCATGCTCATGGAAGGGAAGAATTAAGATAGTTAAAATTTCCATACTACCCAAAGCAATATATACAGATTCAATGCAATCCCCATCAAAATACCAATGGCATTTTTTCATAGAACTAGAGCAAATAATCCTAAAATTTATATAGAACCATAAAAGACCCCGAATAGTCTCAGCAATCTGAGAAAAAAGAACAAAGCTGGAGGTATCATGAAACCTGATATCAAATTATACTACAAGGCCATAGTAACCAAACCAGCATGGCATTGGCATAAAACAAACATATAGATCAATGGAACAGAATACAAAGCCTAGAAATAAATCCATGCCTATATGGTCATTTAGACTCTGACAATGGAGCAAGAATATAAACCGGGGTAAAGAAAGTCTATTCAATAAATGGTGCTGGAAAAACTGGACAGATACATGCAAAAAATTGAAACTGAACCACCTTCGTACTCCATATACAAGAATAAACTCAAAATGCATTATAGACTTAAATGTAAAACCTGAATCCATAAAACTCCTAGAAGAAAATATAGGAAGAAAATTCCCAGACATTATTACCCTTAGTTATATTTTTACTGATATATTTCCTTGGGCAAGGGAAGCAAAAGAAAAAATAAACAAATGGGACAACATCAAACTAAAAAGATTTTGCACAGCAAAGGAAGCCATCAACAAAACAAAAAGACATCCTACTGAGAGAAGATATTTCCAATAATACAGCTGACAAAATTTATAAAAAATGCATACAACTCAACACCAAAACAAAAACAAACAAACAAAAAATCCAACCCAATTTATAAAATGGGCAGAGGACCTGAATAGACATTTCTCCAAAGAGAACGTGTAGATGGCCAACAGACATATGAAAATGTGCTCAACATCACTAATCATCAAAGAAATGCAAATAAAAAACACAATGAGATATCACCTTAGATCTGCCAGAATGGCCATCATCAGTAAATCAGCAAACAGCAGTGTTGGTGAGGATGTGGAGACAAGGGAACCCTTATGCACTGTTGGTGGGATTGCAAATTCGTGCAGCCACTATGGAAAACAGCGTGGAGTTACCTCAAAAAATTGCAAATAGAACTACCTTATGATCCAGCAATTCCACTCCTGGGTATTTATCCAAAGAAATCCAAAACACTAATTTGAAAAGATATAGGCACCCCTATGTTTAATGCATCTCTATTCACAATAGCCAAGATATGGAAACAACCAAAATGCCCATCAAGAGACAACTGGATAAAGAAATAGTGGTACATATATACAATGGAGTATTACTCTGCCGTAAAAAAGAATGAAACCTTACCATTTGCAACAACATGAATGGATCTAGAGGATATTATGCAAAATGAAATAAGTCAGACTGAGAAAGACAAATACCATATGATCTCATTTATTTTTGGACTCTAAAAAACAGAATAAAAGAATAAAGAAAAGAGAAATAGACTCATAGATACAGAGAACAAACTGATGGTTTTGGGGGAATGGATGAGAAAGGTGAAGGGATTAGGAAGTATAAATTGGTAGTTACAAAATAGTCACAGGGATTTGAAATAAGTATAGGGAGTATAGTCAATAATGTAAAAACTATGTATAGTATCATGTGGTATCAGTTGGATCACTTCATAAATTATATAAATGCCTGAACACTACGCTGTACACCTGAAACTAGTAATAGAATAATAATGAATGTCAACTACAATTTAGAAAGTATATTGTCACTGGATTTAAAGTACAGCATAGAGAAGTTAAGTCAATGGTTTTGTAATAGCTATGTACAGTGTCAGATGGGTAGTAAACTTGTTGGGGTTATCACTTTGTGAGGTGTATAAATGTCTAATCACTATGTTGTTTTGTACACCTAAAATAATAATAAAAAATGGGAATAAGTTCTTCTGAATAGATATTTCTTCAAAGAAATGTAGCCATCAAGCACATGAAAAGATTCTCAACATCATTATTCATCAGGAAATGCAAATCAAAATCACAATGAGATATACCACTTCATATCTGCTAGGATAGATATAATAAAAAAGACCAGCAATGATAGCTGTTGGTGAGAATATGGGTGAATTGGAACCCTTACACATTGCTGGTGCA
This sequence comes from Rhinolophus sinicus, assembly GCF_036562045.2. NCBI lineage: Eukaryota > Metazoa > Chordata > Mammalia > Chiroptera > Rhinolophidae > Rhinolophus > Rhinolophus sinicus. The sequence continues at coordinate 176,429,548 of NC_133753.1, read as the reverse complement.
AATGTATTATTGTGCAGCCATTTTAGAAAACAATTTCTCAAACAGTTAAACATAGATTTACCATGTGAAAAGCAATTCCACTTGTAGGTATATATCCAAGAGAAATGAAAAGATATGTCTACACAACAACTTGTATATGAATATTCATAGCAAAATTATTCATAATAGCCCCCAAATGGGAAGAAACAAATTTCCATCAATTTGTGAATTAATAAAGAAGATGTGGCATAGCCATACAATGTAAATTATTCAACAATAAAAAAGAATGAGTTATTAATATGTTATAAGATATGTGAGCTTCGAAAACATCATGTAAAGTGAAAGTTGTCAGTCACATAGACCACATGTCATATGATTCTATTTATATGAAATGTCCAGAAGAGGCAAATATGGACAGATAAGAAGTAGATTAGTGGTTGCCTAGGCCTGAGAGTATTGGAGAAACTGAGTATGGGTTTTCTTTTTGGGGTGAAGAAAATGTTATAAAATTGATCGTGATGATAGTTGCAGTTCTGCGACTATAGTGAAAATCATTGGATTGTACACTTTAAATGAGTGAATAACATAGTATGCTAATTATATCTCAATAAAACTGTTATATTAAAAATAATAAATAAACAAACAATGGCTTTGATTGATATTGATAAAAACTTTATGTAAAGTGCTAATATTAATTGTAATGGATTTTGCCAAATTTCTGGACTGATGATTATAGTTTTGTAGATGTAGAAATAACAATTTTTCCTTTCATCCTTTAAAATATGTATTTTACAATCAGATATTATAAAATAAAGATAATGAAAAACAAACAAACAAAAAGCACCCAAAAAGCCACTGTTAATATGTTGGTATCTCTTTTCATACTTGTTTTTTAAATTAATGTATAGTTTTTAAAGAATTCAGAACAATGTTTACTGATGTTAGCTGTTTTCTTTTTTTTACTTAATAATGTCATTAACATTCCATGTTAAATATTTTTCTATCATATTTTTAGTTGCTTTATAATGATCTATTAGCAGGTATTTCGTAATTTTTCAATAATCTTTATTTATTTAAGTTACTTCTATTTTTCACTATCTTGCAACACTAACATAAACATTCTTAAATGCTCATTTTTATACCTGTTCTCCATTTTTTCTTACAAAAACTTTCGTAATCGGTACTACATTAGTGCCAGCAGTTTATAAGGGTTCAAATAGCGTGTGTGTTTCTAATATCCTTGCGTACATTAAAGTAATTTCAGAAAGAATAGGACAAATGTACAAGATTTACCCCCTCCAACTCACTCACTGTCTTAATCTTTGCTAATTTGATAAATGGACTTCTCAATTGGCGAAGTTGCTGTGAAAAAGCCACTGTTATACACAGTTAATGGGAGAGTAAATCAGAACAATATTTCTGGAAAACAATTTTTAGCTGAGTATTAAGAGCCTTGAGAATGTCCACACCCTTTGACTTATTTCTGAGAATTTGTCCTAAAGCAACAACTCAAGTGTGAAGAAATAATTGTACACAAGAAAACATACCCCCCAAAAAAAAGAAGACAATATATCCATTTATATTTTTAATAAGAAAATCTTATAAACATACTAATTGTCTTAAAAATAAAGAAATCACTATGTAAATTATGACATGTATTAAAATTATTAGGCAAGGATTAAAATAATGTTTACAGAGTATAAAACGGGCATGCAAAAATGCTGTGTGGAAGGAAATATACCCAAATTATTAAAAAGTGGCTGCCTGTGAGTGGTGAAATTCACATCGCATAACTCAAGGAAGCATCGTTTACACAGACTATAATGTAAGTGCTACCACCTGGAGTTGTGCAGTGAAATAACACTGGTGAGATTATTGAATTTTTCATTCTCCTTGACTAGAGGGCACATGTCCCCTTCTGGCTAATGTGAAGGAAGACCCAAAGGGAATTTTCATGAGAAAGACACCAGAAGACTAATAGCCAAACAAGGGGATGCTTATTAAATGCCCCAGAGATGTTCTGCTAGATACTGGGAAACAAAATATAGAAACAGAGAAACTGAGCTACACTGTGGGATGGCTTTACTACCTATTAATACTAAAAATAAGTAATACTGTAAAATAATGGAACTAGTTTGGTATTTCAGACCATATGCTCAGGAAGTAAAACCTTAGTTAGTCTCTGTAGCATAGGGAATATAGTCAATGGTATAGAAAAGCTATGTATGGTGTCAGAGGCCAGTAGACTGGGATGGGGGTTATCACTTTGTGAGGGGGTAAAAATGTCTAATCATTACGTTGTTTTATGCACCTGAAAATACTACTACTACTACTACTAATAATAATAATAATAAAAAGATTGTATTTCACCTGATAGTGGAAAACTTAGTCTGATCAATTAAAGCTAATGGATTTTGCCTCAGTTGTTTCTGGTACGAACTTAGTGTAATCAGGTCTTTTAATTCCTCCGCCCCTCTTTTCCCCAGAAGACTCCCAAATCCTAGCTCATGTATTGTCCTACCACCAGTGGGAGAGAGGTTTCTGGTGCACGGTCATTGGCGTCTGCTGGTGTCCTCCACTGCAAAGATAGCTTCAAACCCCTCTGATCTCCAGCGACTGGCCTGTGAAGATCTGTATGCTCCTCAGTCTGACAGGAGGCCACTCCAGGGCTGGGGTCCTCTCTCAGCCACTTTCTCTCAACTCATAGGGGCTGGAGATAACTTTTGCTCATTCTTCTGCGCTATTCTGGGCTGTGTGTGTGTGTGTGTGTGTGTGTGTGTGTGTGTGTGTTGTGGGTAGGGTGGGATTGTGGGGAGAAAGACTCAGACCTCTCTACCTGAACAAATTATGCTACCATTTCTCCTCTGTGGCCATTTCAGCTTGGGTGTGAGGAAACAGGGAGGAGCAGAGCGGGCTACTCTGAGAAGTTTGTAATCTCTTTGGGCTTCACAAATGACATAAGGTGTTCTCTGACCTGATATTCCCAAACCTGTGCAAAGTGTTATCATTTACTTCAGTCATACAGAGGGACTCAGCCCCACATAAGAGAAAGATGGGCAGGGTACAGGGACTCTCCTGTTTGTGTTCCCTCATTCCTTCCTCACATGTCTCCAAGCCAGTAAGACCTTTATCTAGCCCATGGTGGCAAGACTATCTGGCATCTCATCTATTCTCTTTCCAATCAACCGGTTGTGGCCAAGTTATATATATCAGGCCCTTGCAAATCAAAAGCCTTGGCTTTGAACTACTATTGTGTCTTCAGCTCCTTAGGTCTCCTTGCTTATGTAGTGATCTACTCTTCAAAAAAGTCTCTCCATCGAAGTCAAGATGGAGTTTAGCATAGAATCACCACTCTGCTGACCACCATTCCCAGGGCTCATAAAAAGGGCCTTTGCCCTCCGACTAAGACCTACCTCGCTGCATGCAGGACTCCGTACCTCCATCAAAAGGAGTCCAGTGGGAGTCCTGGAAATCTTCCTGTTCTTGGCACATCAACGCCTTGGCTCTTCCTTGCGTACACTAAGCATGCTCCCCACTCAAGGCTACGATGTTCTTCCCTCAGTTATCTGCTTCCTCACTTCTGTCGGGCTATTCACAAAAGTCATCTCTGTGAGGACTTCCTAACCACTCTATGTAAAATTTCAACTACCTGTCCATATTTAATAACTCTTTTCCTTCCAATTTTTAATTTTTCTCCTAAGTAATCATCACAAGATTGCAAATACTTTTTTTCTTATGTCAGTCTGTCTCTCCCATGAATATAATCTCCAAGAGGGCAGGGATTTTGTATGTTTTGTTTACCACTATACTGCCTGTCAAATAAAAACATAAGTTTGGAAGTCAGTAAGGAGAGACTTCACTCAAAAGGATTATCCCAATAAGGTAAAGGATACTACGGCAATTGAGGGGGCACAGAACTATTGCAATAGGGAGAACACTTTAACCATGAGATCTGCAAGCATCTCAAAAGTCAGATAAATAAGGGCTTCCACTAATGAGGAGGAGTAAATGCGACTTGAAAGAACCAAGAGTGAGAAGTAAGATGAGCAGGTGAAGTGATAGGATGGTTAATCAGTGAGTATTTTCCCCGAGGTTAGCCAGTTCTTGTCATTAAAGAGGGAAAGAGAGGTTATTCCATGTTCCAATGTTCAAGGGTGCACCAAAGTTCAGTTCCCTTATTCTTGGGGGAAGGAAAGAAGCCTGACTAAAGTTTGGTCAACTCAGGTTGGTGAGCATTTTATCCAAACTGGTCAAGGGGTCCAATAATTCAGCTGATCACTATGATATAAAGAATAGGAATTTGGAGGGTCTGCATCTGACATTGTTGTAGGTGAACAAGGGGGTCATCACAGAGTCTTACCTAAGCAATAAGAGGAAGGGTTGTTCTTTGCAGTGAGCTGTTTCGTAGAACACGAAAGGGTGAGGGTGATTTCTGGACCCACACTGTATTCCAGGAGGAGCCTGTTTCTAAGCCTAGGTAAATTTCAACACTGTTAGTTAGTGCCTAAAACAGTGCCTGCCATAGAATAGGCACCCAATAAATATTTGTTAAATAAATGAATTAACACCGCTTAAGCAACGAGGTAGGTGAAAGAGCAACTAAGGAATAGAAAAGGATGGGAAAGCGCAGTTACTCCCTCAGACTTTACCTTCTAAAATAATAATTAGTCATATACTAATATTGTTGCTATTGAGGGCTCACTATGTGCCAAGCTCTGTGATAAAAATTTTATGGACACAATCTAGCTTCAGTTGCAACTGAGCTGTGATCTTCAGGTTGTTTGATCCTGTGTTAGCTTTTGCTTACTACTATTTGAGATGGACCGATTGACATGGAAAGCAGAAGACTTACTATGCTTTCTTCAGACATCTCCCTTTTTGAAGACTTCTTTAAAAAAAAAATAACTTTCTCCTCAGGTTTTGTGTATTTATTATTGAGCTCTCTATAGACGTTATCTTTTGAAAGAATCTAGGGGGACATGTCTGTAACCGTCATAATCCTTGTACTTCTTATGTTTCATTCAAGAGGCTGCCTAAAATTTTATTTATATGAAATACTTCACAAGCTTCCAACAGAGATATCATTTGAAGAGTACAAGTATTCAAGTTACTCTCTCACAAAAGCAAATATGATTATTTAACTTTTCCCCGTTGTCTTAAAGAGGAACAGAGGAAAGAAGAGAAGCCACTCCCTAGAACGAAGCATCAGTGTTACCTTATATAATATCAGAGAAGGGATTTGCTGGGAACTCTTGAAAGGTTGTGCCCCTTTACTTTGCTTCTAGAAGAAGAGCACCCATTATAAACACTATCTGCACATTTATTGGATTCCTATAGGTGTGGAAGTGCACATACTAGAAAGTTAATTTCTCCAAAAGTTTACACCTACCATTCTGGAGTCATAGAATTTCCACTGCAAATCTGAAGTTTAGCTATTGTGAAATATTTATCCACATGAAATTAAATTGTGTCTGAACTTTAAAATATTAAACTCATTATTTACTTCTGAATACACAATAGTTGAAAGCCTTTGTTGTTTAAAAAAAATCGTATGAACATATGTGCCAAACTGTGAATTATAAATTTAACATATGCTAGCAAAGCCCTATTTTTGAATAATTAGTAAATAGTTAGTACATTTAATTAAAATTTAACTATTATAAAGTACTTGACAAGGTGGTTTTCAAAAGCATTTGGATTACTTAATGAGATTAGAAAGATTAATTTAAATTCCAGAATAAATAAAAGATCCTTTTTTTTCAAATTTAATTAAATTTCCCCTGGAAAAAAATATGGTATGACTTCTTCTAAAAAAGCAACTGCCATGTTCTTTCTGTCTCAAAATATTTCAAACACATTTTTAAGGACATTGGGACAGCGTTTGGAAAAGATCTAAAAATAGAAAAAAGGTTAATTGTTATGCCAGCAATTTGAACATACTGCCATCAAGTGGTGGTGGTAATTCCGAAGGTTGTGTCTCTACACTTCAGGAACTAGGCTACCCAGTATGGGCAAAGCCTCCTTCAGACCTTCAAAAGAAGCTCAATCTCTGTGAAGCATTTCTCATGAAGGTTTATTCGGACCAACCCCATTCTTCTCTCAGTTGAAGAGGAGAATAGACCTTTGATGTCTTGGTATGGGATTTGCCTGTGGACTCATTCTCACTATAAAGTCTGCTGTCTATTTTTCCTACTTAGTAACTCAGTCTTATCTGCTCCCGATATTGTGTTTGCTTCAAGGTCCAGGTCCTTGCTTTTTCATGGCGTCTAACCTGGGCAGCCCAGGTTCTACCTATTTAGTAACTAAACGTGTATACGGCACGTACGATGGGCCAGGCACTGTGCTAAGCATTGATCAAGTAGTAACAAATCGTAATTCATTTTAAATTCATAGCAACTTCGTGGAGTTGCTATTGTTATCAACCCCCTCTTATTTGTCTCTTAAGATGAGAAAATACCGGAACTTGAAAACCTGAGATTCAAAACCAGGCATCCTGATTCCTGAATGTCTGCTCTGAACCTCTTACAGTCTACCATCCCCACACAGGACTGGATGATAGGATACGTTCCAAACAGTAAACTTTAAGCTATATGCACAGATGCTATATATACAACAACCCAAACATTTAAGACACACAAATCCATGGAGCATTAAACACATACTGTATTTAAAGGTAACAGTAAGAGCCCCTTATAAGAATATTAAAAATCTAAAATCCAGTTTGATCCCTTTCCCACTTATCCTTAATTCTTCCTTTATTTTATTATTTCTAGCCTCATCTCATATATGATTTTGTATTGAAGAGTTCATTTGTTACTCACATTGAGTCTAAACTATTATGGAGGTTGGAAGAGATTTTCCAAGCACATTATCCTATATTCTTTTGGGGTTAGCGAAACATTTAAGTGCCTCTGATCCTTTTCTTTGGATTTTAGGTTCATTTATTTCCTAGTTTTTCCTCTTAGCTACAGAAGAAACTATTTAAAGCATGATTCCCAAATTTTTGGTCTCCAGATCTCTTTATATTCTTAAATATTATAAAGCGCTTTTCTTTATGTGGATTAGTATCTATTAATACTTACCACATTTGAAATGAAAATGGAGAATTTTACAGATACTCACTTATTAATTTATTTTCAAAAAATAATAAACCCATGACTTAACATAAATATCATGTCTTTATGAAAAGTAGATGTTCAAAACCAAAAATATTTTGTGCAAAGAGTGGCATTGCTTTGTATTTTTGCAAATGTCTTTAAACTTTGGTTTTACAGAAGACAGCTAGATTCTTATATCTGCTTCCATATTCAATCTGTTGTGATATCACATGTCATATAGCTTCTGGAAAACTCCACTGTACATTCATAGGAAAATGAGAGTTAAAAAGTTAATAATGCCTTAGTATTATTGATACAGGATAGCTAGTATGTCCCTAGGTAGACAGGGAGGTCCCTAGTGGAATAAATAAAAGACAGCCACATCCTAAAACTCCAGGTTTTGAAATCACTCCTTCAGCTCCAGGACATAATGTAACAAGGCCTTGAGATTAATCATAAAATTCCTTTTGGCCTGACAAATGGAGCAGATCTGATAGATAAAAGTGAGTTATTTTGCTAATTCCTTTAGGATGGGCAAGCAGAACAAACATGGTAGATGAATTTCATTAGAAGGCGCCAGTTCCCTTCTTCAAACAGTCACCTTCTTCAAACAGCTCCCCTTCCCCAAACATACAAAGGAAGGTATAAAAGTAAGAGCTTTTGCCTCAGTCATGGGGCACCCCCATTCAGGACCCCTTCCCACTCAGGAGCTCTGACTCAGCTTTCAATAAACTATCCTCTTGTGAAAACTCTTTGCCTCTCCTGAGTGCATGTTTCCATTATTCGGTCTCACGAGACACGATCCCGGCCTGCACCCAGAAACGGCCAGCAGATCCAACATCATCTACATCATTTGGGAACTCACAGGAAAATACTCCTACATCATTTTTAGAAGAATTATTTTGACTTTATAGACCCTCTGGAAGGTTTATGAGGCAGCAGATAGGAGAGAAAGGAGAAAAAAATGGTTACTCTGGTATCCTGTTCCCATCTGTCATTCACCCTTGTGATGATGCAATAAAAGGGAAAGATCAAGAGAAAGCTAAGGAAGACTTTTCTATATTATGAGCAAAAATGCACTGTGGCCGTTTTCTCTAACTTTGGAAAAGAAAATGATTGCTTTATTTTATTCTACTTATTAGTGAAATGAAAGAGACTGCCTTAATTTTCTTTTAGACCAGAATCTTTTAGACATTAAGTGAACACAATGCTGATTTAACAAAATGATTAGCAGTCAATTTGCCCTAGGACGAGTTGCACAGCAATTTTCTTTTAGACCAGAATCTTTTAGACCTTAAGTGAACACAATGCTGATTTAACAAAATGGTTAGCAGTCAATTTGCCCTAGGACGAGTGGCACCGCAACTTGCAACTTCTATAACATGCCTGAGAAGAGAGTTATAAATTTCCTGAGAAAAAGCATTGTAAAGACAGGAAAGGTTTTTCGTTTTAATGCTGGGAATTTAGTCAGGAACTAACTATGACCACACTAAAAGGGAATAAGAGTAGCAAGAGAGTCAACTTCACTATAAATTTTGCACTAATACTATTACAGCAACAATAACTGCTACTACTACTACTATTAGTAATAGTAGTAGTAGTAATAATGATGATGATGATGATGATAATATGTACTGTATAGATGTAACAATATGTTTCATAGTTTCCAGGTTCCCAAGCAAGCACTAGTGGACCATATGATAACAGAAGTCTACAAGTTACATTTTATGTCAGGCAAACTGTTGCCTCCACCAGGGCCTTGGCAAAGATAGAGCTGGGTGTGACTTTTCATCCAAACTCCTCATTTTACATGTTAAGTAATCAAAGTCCAGCAGGGTGAAGAGACTTGCCACAAGTGATACAATATCTAGTCATTTCAAGAAAGAGAACTAGAAGAGAGAACTGCAGATCCTATGCAGATAAAGTATGTTTTCATTACCTCCTTACGCTTAAATAATGATAATACTACCTCATAGTTACAGAGACCTTACTATATGCCATGCACTCTTCTAATTTGATCAGTTCCATTTTTAAAAATAGTTAATTTCAATTCTAACACATTATTTTCTTTAAAAAAAATAAAACTCTGCTGCTTATTTCTAATTTCTTAAGAAAAACTTCACTCATTGATTTTCAAATATATTTGCTAATATATTCAAGGCGATACAATTTTCTGATAAATATTGTTTGTAGTTACATCCCACAAATTTTGATATCTGGTACTTCCATTGTTGCTCAATTCCAAATATTCTGTAACTTCTGTTGCAATTTGGTCTCTGATGCAAGATGACTGTGAAAAACATAAATTAAAGAGCAAAGAATTTAGAAAATGCTAGATTAGGGAAAGGTAGTGAACAAGGCATAGGTAAAAGGACTAGAAGTGGAAAAAGTAAGAATTTGCTGTGAACGACATGAGAAGTGTTTTCCTACTGGATAATGGTTTCATGGCACAGAGGCCAGCAGCTGAAAGACACAGGGTCAGTAAGCCCAGCCTCCCTGGCCCACCGTAAAATAAAACCATTCGGTCCATACAGCTGAAAGGTCACTCATCCCTGATCCTTTTGAATGCTACTTTGGTAGATGTTTTCTAGATGTCTGTTTTTAACCCAGCCTTCAATATATATTATAAATTACACGGATACCAATTAGAAGGTTTATTTATAGGTGATGCAGTGAATCAATAAAAATTATTGGAAAATGTTTCCGTTTGATACGACACTGTACTCCAGGGGCTCCACCAAGCACTTGTATGAATGCTTGAAAAGATTCAAAGCCCTTTCAGAGAAAGAGAAGTAGAAAGCTAGAATGGATATACAAATAAAATGATGTATACATGCAAGAGAGTAAGATAAAATTTGAGTGGAGTGAAAACAGGTGCAAAAGAAATGTTGATAGAAGAGCTGACATTTGATCTGCACATTGAAAAACAAGCAAGATTTCAATATCATAGCTCATTAGGGAAGTAGAGAAAAGCACTCTAGGTGATGGACATAGTAAAGGCAGAACATGTCAGGGACAACAGTTACAATGGTGGATATAGGTGAGTGGTAGATTTAGGCCTGGGGGATTTATAAGGTCTTAAGTGTTATATTTAAAAAAAAAAAAAAAAAAAAGATTTTTATTCTGCTGAAAAACAAATGCCCAGGTTTAGGCAAGTAAGTGACATGATCAGGTCTCTTTTTTTTAGGTTTACTCTGGGACTTCTGGTTTTCCCTCTGACATGTAAGGAGCTTGGAAATCTTCACTCCCACTCTTGGAGAGGGGGAAGGAAAAAAGAAAAACCTGAACAAACTGAAAGTCAGTGACTGTTTTTGGACCCATCAGAAAAGTGAGGTCACAGGGAAGTACCAACCCTATGTATGGAAAGACAGGCAGATATACCCAATCATAGCCCAGAAAAGCTAACCTAGAGCAGAAACTGCTGGGAGTCATAAGCTCTAGGAATATTTAAATGGTAACTTTGATGAATTGTTGGAGGCTGAGTGTGAACTAGTTCAGAGTGGAAAACTGCTGGGGGCTACAGTATTGGAGAGGAGGGGAGCAGAGGTGCAATCTTTTGTTGGTTTTATCTCCAGGAACCTGACCGGCTTCTTACTGTGAAGAGCCATTGAAGATTCTCTCATGACTCTGGCAAAGCATTCTTCTTAACAATTTAACAATAGCCTACTCTTCAGGAAAAAAGACTTTAACCGAGGTTTACCCTACCCACAGAGAAAGGTATTTACCTGCATTTCCCTGACTCCAGCTCCCAGCCTTCCTGTCTTACCTGAGGGAAAATAAAAAAGCTAAGAAATGCATGTGTAAGTCATAGATGCAGGAACACGTGTCCACTAAAGAAATGAAATTTAATGTTAGATTATTTAACACTTCCCTACTCACCATGTTTCCCCAAAAATGAGATCGGGTCTCATTAATTTTTGCTCCAACAGATGCATTAGGGCATATTTTTAGGGGATATCTTATTTTTTCATGTACAACAATCTATATTTATTCAATTATAGTCATGTCATCTTATTCTGGAACATCATCATAACGTACTAAATGCGTCCGTCTGGCTGAGATCTTAACTGGGGCTTGTTTTCGGGGTAGGTATTATTTTCAGGGAAACACAGCATTACCTTACCACCATATTAACAGAATTCCAGTGTAATAACAGTGGATTGTAGATGAAAGAGCTTCACTGCACAGACTTTCTAAGTAGGACACAAACACAAGGACACTAGAGGGATTGGAAACCTCTGGCACCTGCAGCTATAGCAAACATTAAACATACCTCAATTCTTAATGGTTAACATAAAACTTTACATTCAAGGCCTTTTAATTTAGTTTCTATTACTCAATACATCATGTCTAGTTTTCAACAAAAACTTACAAGACATGCTAATAGGCAAGAAAAAACAGTCGGAAGATACAAAGTAAGCATCAGACTCAGATCTGATACAGATATAGGAATTATCAGACAGGGAATTTAAAATAACTGATTAATATGCTAAGGGCTCTAATGGAAAAAGTAGATAACATGCAAGAAGAGATGGATCATGTAAATAGAGACAGAAACTCTAAGAGCCTAAATGAAATGCTAGAAATCAAAAGTACTGTAATAGAAATGGAGAATGCTTTTGATGGGCTCATCAGTAGACTGGACATGGCCAAGGAAAAAATTAGTGATCTTTAAGATAGGTCTATAAAAACAGGACAGAACATTCAAGAACTGTGGGATAATTTCAAAAGGTGAAACAATACATAATTGGAAGACCAAAAGGGGAAGAAAGAGTGGACAGAGAAAAATAAATATTTGAAGAAATACAACCACAAAATTTCCAAAATTGATGACAAAACACTAAATCATAGATCCAGGAAGTTCAGAGAGAATCAAGCAGAATAGATAAAAAAAAAAAAAAAAAAAAAAAAAAAACCCACAAAAAAAAAACAAACAGAAAAAAGCATACATCTAGGCATATCATATTGAAAATGCAGAAAACCAAAGACAAAGAGAAAATCTTGAAAAAGCCAGAGAGGGAAAAAATATCTCACATATAGAGGACCATGGATAAGAACTACAATAGACTTATCAAACATCGTACAAGCAAGAAAAGAGTGAAATGAACTATTTACAATGTTGAAAAACTGCAATGGATTTACTTTTGGGGATTTGGAGGAGACATGGGCAGATGGTGCGTTCATTAAGCAACAGTGAGGATTGCAAGCATTCACATTATGTAATGGAATCCGGTCACATGGTCTTTCCTACTACTGATGGTGATTATATAACTAACTTGTTTACCAAAAGGAAATTACCCATATTGAATTATCCATCTTTGGTGTTTTTCCTCACTAGCTATGTCCGTAGTATTAGTAAGGCATCTAAGGAAAAATACACCAACTCAACATTATATTGTAATTGGGTAAGCTTTTTAAAAAAGAAACAGCATTTTCTCCACCTAGTTCCTAACTTTTACCTCTTTTGACTCATATTTCACTCTTGTGTTTGTGGTTATAATGAAGAAAAAGTATATTCTATCATTCATCATTGAGTTTTTCTGCCCATTCCCTGTCAAAAAGTTCTTTGGTTCCCTTCCCACCCCACACCCCATGGAGTCAATCATGATAGTGCAAAACAGGTATCAATTCCAGGAATCTTAATATATCTTATTCAGAACATCTTTGATTTCTTCCTTATGTAGTACATCTTGCCTCCAGATTTTATCCTCAAGTTTAGACTTAACCTTCTGTGAATTTTGGGTGCAATAAAAGTTTGTCAACTTCCACCTTCCCTTTATCAGTCTCCCTTCCATTTCTAGGATTGCTGTCTCTTTCACCAGACTTAGTTCATCTACGATGTCCTGCATCCCATTCTTGCTGATCTCTCTTAAGATATTAACAGATAAGATGTAAGTGGAATAAGGTGTAAAATCTGATCTCAAGTCTCCAATGGTCTTCATGTTAATAGAAGGTTCTGATTTCCAAAATCTTTAAAGACTCAAAGGAAAGCAGCTTTGGAGGTAAATGATAGACACTGTATTTATATTTTATATAGATTTCTCAAATAATGGTGGCCTATTCTGTTTATAAGCAATTGTGCTTCCAAACACATGTATTTTCAACCAGTACTAGAAATAAGCACAGTGATCTTCTCTTCCACTTTTTATGCAATGTTTTGTACACATGTGCACATATTAATGTGTGTATATATATATATATGTATATATATACACACATATATATATATTTATTTATTTATAAACATATGAAAGAATATGTTATGGAAATTGCTAGTATCTAGTAAAGAAAGGCAAATATAAACCTTCTTTGAATATGACTTCCGCATACAGACTATTTCCATTATTTGACTGGTAAATTATTTAAATTCATACCCAGTAGACTTGTCCTGATGCATCTTTTGTCAGAATACAAATTCTATCTGACTAATGAAATAAAGGTACATTCAAAACAATAAAATTTAATATAATTATTGGTCATCACATCGTTGCTATTTTAGCATACATTATAATCATTAATTTCCTGGTAGCGGTTAAAATCCTGCCGTCTTTGAAGATGCTCTAAGTATATTTAATAGGAATTATTTGGTGAGACTAGCAGGAATTTAATATAAAAAGAGCTCCATCTGGTAATAGCAAATTAATGGTACTTGAACATTGAGTTCCACTTTCCAAAAACTAATTAGGCATAAAAAAATAAAGTTTCTTAACAAATATAGATGCATTTTCATTATACTTCCATCGCAGGTCCCCTCTGTCCCATGAGTGGTTTAGAATAAATAAGACTTCAAAAGACCTGTTATTAACTTGGAGAAACAGTACAAGATGACAAAGTAAAGAAACTAAAGTTAACTTTATGCTTAAGTGTTTAAATTTCTTTTTGGTACAGCTTGATCCAATCTTCTCAACCTTTTAGAGGATTTTATAATTTAATCAGAGGCTCAGATGAGAAATGTAGGAATATGATATGTAAATAGTTAGTAACCAGAGCATATATAGACCTTACTTTGGATTTGACTTCCTGACACAATTCAAAATAACATGATTCAAAGCATCTGGATTAGTACTACAAGAATTCAGCAATCTCCCAGGGGTCACAAAATTTGAGAAACCTTTTTCTTCTTGAGGATTTGACTTATTAAGGGCAATTCTCTCGTATATCGTGGAATTCTTGGGTGAAATTTGTGTATGTGTATTCTGTAGATTCTATAGAAGAAGATCTTGAAATTCTATTAAAGTTTGTAACCTCCACGGAAAACTTAAAAATATTTCTTCCAAAATCGAACTATATTTATTCTTTCAGAGTGCATAGAAACATAGGTGATGCCCTAAAAGAAGAAACTGGCTTAGTCTGTAGAAAGGCAACTGCTGATACTTTGTCCTCAGCATGTAAACACACACACACACACACACACACACACACACACACACACACACTCCCTTTCAGCTCTCCAGTATTCCAGTGTGGAAGGGTTGCAAACACCATGGAGACTGAAGACTCATATCCAAGTTGTCTTCCTTTAAAGATTAAGCTTTTTTTTTTTTCCTTCTGGTTGGCAGTTAATTATTGAATAATCAGTTTTATCTTACTAGAGATTCTTTTTAGGTTCTGTTAGCCCTTATTTTACAGTTAAAGTAGCTTTACAATAAAAAGCATCTTTTATATCTGGGTTTTCCCTTGAATGCTCTGAGTCTTTAGAGAGGTTTCTCCACTCTGGCTGGTTGGAACTCCAGTTGCTCCTAGAAATCTGTAACATCTAGAATCTCCAATTAGTTCCCAATCCCCCTGTGCATCGAAAGACTTGTATTGGCCAGATTCAAGGAGACACCAAGATAATTTCTAGAGCGCCTTCTCTATATAGCTTCTCTATTATCCTACCATACAAATTCCAACTGCTTCTTCAGGCCCAAATTCCAATCACTGTTTCTTCCACCCAGTGGGATCTTTGCCCTCTGTTTGGTGTCCGTTTCGTTAAGCCATAGTCAGAAAAATTCCCCAAGGAAGAAATCTGAGGTGAATGTCCACTATGTATCCACTGCCCAAAAAGTTGCTTAACATGTTTTTCTAGCTTTATAATTGATTATAGTGGATAGGAAGCGTAATACCCCTTTTATTGCACCATGCCATAACTGAAAGCAGAACATGAGAAGAAAGCAGTTCTCATGTTCACATGTCCCTTTGTGATTATCAATGTCCTAAATACAGAGGAATGGGACCCAGCCATGACACAAAAGAACAATTAATTATACAACGTAATACAAGGTACTAAAATGAGGGGTACATGTCAAAAATCCCATTGGCATTCAAGGATTCGTGCCACAGCATTTATTGAGTGAGCATTTTGACAGTTCTAGATTTGGGCATGTGAAAATTGCGGTAGGTTCTGGATATGTGAAAATGAAAAGTAATCCTTGTATTCAGATTCCAAGATTCTGCAGACACATCTTACCCCACTGGAGTTGAGATGAAAAAACAACTGTCAATTAGAATTGTTAATGATAATTTTATAAAAGAAATCGGATTTAAAAAGTAGGCTTTGGTGCAACTGGCCAGATAGAATAGATTCAGGAACTAGTATATATTGTTATTCATGATGGAATGTGTGAAATTAGAGATTCACTGAGTAGGATAGAACCAGATTGTGGAGTGTCTGGAAAGCCTGGCATATACTCTTAATGGGAAATGAGGAACCACTGCAGTTTTACAAGGTATGAAGAATAGTGTGGTGAAGGAAGATCAATCTACCAGAACTTTTCAGAAATATATACAGGCTGGATCATCATCTACATATAAAACATTGGAAGCATAATAAAGAAAGATTCCATCAAGAGTATAAATATAGAAGATAATGACTCTTAGCAGTTAGTCAATTCAACAAAACCCTGATTCTCTGGAAAATATTTTTTTAGAGAAAAACTGCAGTGGAGTTATTTGTGAAACTTGGCACACATAGAAATCCAGTTTGCTGTAAAACATAATCTATGAAAGAGATAAAAACAGGGGCCTATCTGTACAAGTACAACGTTGCGATAAAAATGATTTGATTACAGTCAGCAAAACTGAGAGTTTATTGCTAATGGTAATTTTTTGCTTGGGAAGGAAAAAGTAAGACATGAATTTCAGGCTCTAAATTTATGATATTAAAGTGTGGTTTGGCTTTTCTGAAAACTTCAGTATGGGAAAATAAGAAATTAGAGCAAGAATTCTGATAAATGAACTTCATTTTCTCTTTCTTATAGTTATAGAACATGTGACTCACCTTTTTTCGTATGGTACCAAGTTTTTTGTTTTATTTTGTTCTGTTTTTTTAACTTAATTTTGCTTCAAATCTGGTTGCTCTCTAAGATTGGAAATTTAAATGTTTGCCTGAGAAAGACACAATCCGTATATAAGACAAATCATATGGGCTTAGAAAATAAGACACATATTAGAAACAGTCATATCTGCTTTAGTATAAAAGACTTCAAGAATTTTGAAACTTTCACAGCATTATTGTTATTTGCCATAAATAACAAGAGCTAAAGTTGTCTCCTCTTCTGAGAACCTAAATCAACATTGATTTGCGAAAGTGTTGAGAAATACATTAGACGATTGCAAAACTGACTTGTTGGCTAAGCTGTGGGATAGTTGGTAAAAGTTAGGCATCTGAGAAAGTACTTATTTTGAACTTGAAGAAGGAAGAAGAGGTTGGGAAGATGGAGGGTGCAGGAGCTTTTGTGAAGGGGATGACTGATGAGCTAGACCCTGAAGGATAGACAGGATTGGCTGACATAGGAAGTTGCCTTTTTTTTTCAGAGTAAGTATGTAGAGGTGGGGGAGTTGGGACCTAGTAATAAATGTGAGCAAATTGTGTAAAGTGAATTTGTGGCTTACAGTTAAGGCTGAAATGAGGCTAGGTTGTAAAGGACCGTCCATGGGGTCTTTATCCACCAGGACAGTGGCTCCAGAAATGTTACAAAAGAAAACAACAAGAAACAAAAAATGAAACCAAAACCCCCCAAACCCACACATTTACTCTTCCTGTATTAAATGCCCTCTAATAATTTGTATTCCATTTTATTCTACAACCATTTCCTTTATAAAAAATTATGGCATGACCCACTAAAAAAACTATATATTCATTTAAGAAGTCAAGACCCACGTTGGTAAACACTGCTCTAGTGAAGTTCATGAACTTGTCTGAGCTGAGGAATAGAGAAGGGCTTTGGGAATATGAACTGGACTGGTTGCGCAGGATGCTTGGAGGGGAAGAATCACCCTAGCTTCGGTGGTTCTTGTGGACACTAAGGAAAATATTTGTTTTTCTGGAAATATTTGAATTAATGAATGTAAACTGAACTAGGCCACTGAAAAACATGCAGAGGAAAGGTAATGAAAGAATGATCTAAGGTGATGAGAGGGGAGATGAAGAAATGCATGCAAGATATAATGGAGTGAAGGACCAGATAAGATTTATTTTAAAGATTTGATTATGTATGATTATGTGTGTATAAACATTGAATTGGTCATAAACAACATCAAAGCCACGATATGAAATAATTGCCTCAAAAACTTTTAAAAATGTTATATGCTAATCTAAACTTATCTAATCTAATGCAAGGAAAAAAATCTATAGCCTTAGGAGAAAAGGAAAGAAACATTTGTTAAGTGTCTATTACCCTGTTTCCCTGAAAGTAAGACCTAGCCGGACAATCAGCTCTACTGCGTCTTTTGGAGCAAAAATTAATATAAAACCCAGTCTTATTTTACTATAATATAAGACCCAGTAATATAATAGTATAGTATAGTATAGTATAGTATAGTATAGTATAGTATAGTATAGTATATCATAGTATAGTATAATATAATGTAATATACTGGGTCTTATATTAATTTTGCTCCAAAAGACTCACAAGAGCTGATTGTCTGGCTAGGTCTTATTTTCGGGGAAACACGGTATGAGCCAAGCATTAACATGTGCAGTTTCTCATTTAATCCTCAAAACTGTCAAACGAATATTGATGTCCTTATTGTACACAAAAGGCAACTGAAGCTCTGAGAAGTTAAGTAGCTTTTCCAAAGTCAAAGAGCTAATCAAATCAAAAGCAGACATCCAGACTCAGGTGTGTCGGGTTCCAAAGCTTGAGCTTATTGATAGGGTAAAATTCCACTATGGAAAAATGTTACTTTTTTTTAAAAAAAAGAATGAGGTGTATTCCATTTAAGTACATAGAATGACTTTTCAAATCAACTTGTAGTCTCAAAATAACTCTTTATAATCTACTCTTCACTATTTACAGAGAAGAAATAAAGATTTATAATGAAATGACAGGAAATGCTTTTAAAAATAAAACTTTTATTGAATTTTAAAATTGCTGTGGTAGTTCTAATTGGACGCAGGTGCCAAATATTCTAAGAATTTTAATTAAAAAACAATAGGGAAGCTATCTCAGGGACAGATGAGAAACTGTTCATTTCTTTAATCATCTCCTCTCCCAGCTGATTCCACATAAGGGAACAAACAAGCCATATATCATATTAATGCAAAATACCAACATGGGCAGTTTTAGAAACTTTACCCAAAGCTGGGATGTTAACGGGAAGACAATAGATTTAATGTTAAAATTGGACTAACAACTAAACCAACAATTTCAAGAGAAAAAAAAAAAAAACTACACACAGTAAAATGCATTTATTTAAGTAATAGCTCAAAATTTTCATTATTTTAATGTCATTTTCAAGTTGGATGCTTTGGAGACTGAAAAAAAATATTATCCTCTTCTTATGAAATGAAAGACTTTGCTTTTTATTTTGTAAAGTGTCTATATCTTCATTTATCTAAAATCTGTATATAAATTTATTTTCCAAAATACCACCTTGACAGACCGTTGTTTGAAGCTGGGTTCCAAAGACAAACACTGCAAACAACCCTTTGAAACAAACAACAACCAAACAATTCCTATATATAGGCACAGAAATATTCTACTTTGATATGGGAATAACAGTCCATATCTATAGGTGGTTTATGAGCGCAGGCATTTTATTCCTGTGCAGCTTTGGAGTTTGATACACCACCATCTATATCCTTCCCCAAAAGCAATTTTCTGAGCAATCGAGAAAATAATTGATTTCTATTCCTCTGGTTCTACAGACTGATATTAAAGTTTCAAACCTCTTACTAAATGTAGCACTAGTCATCAATTTAAATATGCTACTAGGATGACAAAAAGCAGGAGTGCCTCGGAGGCCATTTCTAGGCACCTATCCTACCTTTAGAAGCATTTTCAGAGATGATTTGCTTCCAGTGCCAACAGCCTTATAGGATATATTCCCCAAGTTACAGAGGCTTTTTAGAATCTTATAATCTTCCAGATTTGGGTAACTCTAAGGTGAGACATATCAAATGCATCAGGCCCCAATTCTGTTGTCAATAAATCTCTGTCAGAATTCCCACCGTAGTCAGGCCTGCTGTGCCAGATGTCAGGAAACGCATGGATGGGAGATTTAAAAGTAAAGCCAACAGTGAACTGGTCCTAAACTTTTATCCAATCCAGAGACACAGATGAATTTCAGGTTAATTTTAATAGGCATTTGTTCTAGTAGAACATTACTGTTATTGTTCCTACAGTTTAAAAGAATCATAATTTGGCATATCCAGGCTTTTCGGGGAGAAATTACTTATATTTGTGGCATGCATATATACATTATTTTACACCTATAAGATTATGGTATATAATATGTATATCATTTTTTTCTATTATTCCATCTAAAATTTTAGAAATTGTTAAAGGAAATTTTTTCTGGCACTTGTTAAAAAACGAGAAGGAACAGTTTATTGAAGGCACTACTGCACTGGGGGTTTTGCAGTAGGGGAGAGAGAGTCGGAGCTCAATTTTGAATGCAACAGGAAGTGGGGATTTATTGCCAAGGATTAGGGTTGGGGTCAGTAGATGGAAAATCGCTAAGGAGTAAGAGGGATTATATCAGGGGTCAGAAGAATTCTGGCTAAACTGACTTGACAGGATTCTTGCTGAAGGCAGGCCAGGCAAATCCCATATCAAGGCTGAGGAATGAGGAATTTGATCAGATATGGAGGGTGGGGGATTTTCGCTGAACTGACCCAGCAGGATTCTTGCTAAAGCTGGACTAAAAGACAGAACACCTAGTGGGATACCAAGTCTGTGACTCTAAAATGAATAAGACACATTCTGTCCTTGCTAGGGTGGCCCATAAGACATAGCAATTAAAACCAACAACTTGTAAGTCAATGACAAAACTGCTGGCCTTAGAGTGAGATCTTCAACAGGTTTCTTCAAAACACAAACAGGAAGAAAAAAAATTCCCCTTCAATCAAGACTCTTTTTCTTTCTGCTCATCCCAGACCCCTTGCCTAGTCCATAATTTTCCCAGCCTCGCCCCTTCCTTACATCCACTCTTCGCTACCTTTTCGGGCCCCTTACCAGGCTCCGACCCCCACCTAGCACACATTCCAGTCACACCCGCCAGCAGGTGGCAGGCCACGATTTTCTGTCCCCAGCGCTAGGCTCTGGGCGCCTTCCTTTCTTAGCCTGTCCTTTAGCTTCGGCCTGGACACGCTTCCTTAGCAACGGGTTGCCCTTGGCAACAGGAAGACGCGAACTGGTGGGCTTGGTTTCCCTGCTTGTTGTGGAAGGCTCAGGCCGAACCATGTCGGAGATCCTGTGTCAGTGGCTCAATCAAGAGTTGAAGGTGTCCCAGACCGTGAGTGAGTGACACAACCTGGGGATAGTGGTTAGGGGAGAGCGGGAAGCGGAGCCTTGGGCGCGACAGGCTAGAGGAAGGTGGTGGGGATGGCACGAGCTGCGCAGGTGGGGCACTTCAGGGGCCCAGCAGCGCCCCAGGCCCGTCCAGCGGCTCCCCTCCTGGTCACTCCAGCCACCGCAGGGCTTCTCCCATCCTCATTCTGCCACTCCCGGTGGGTCCAACCCTGCAGTTTCTGACCTAATGTGTGGTTCTAAGCAATCAGAGGGCTTAGGGAGGGCTCCCTTGCTTCTGTGGAGAGAGGAATTTGCTGGGCTCTACAGTCTGGCCCTGACATTGCCCTTTGCACATTCTCAGAAGCATGGTGTGCTGGCAAGCCAATGAAATATGAAGCCTTAAAGCCAGCAACCGCACTACTACCTAGATATGTGCTCCTGGACAAGTTTCAGTGCCTTCTCTGAGTACGTTTCCTCCAGAATAAAATAGATCCAAACATACTTTCCATACTTAACTGCCAGCAGAAGAGGGTGCGTGTGAAATGAGTTACTGCAGAATATGTTAACATTTACAAATTTTAGCAGTTTTAGCTCAAAATTTTCAAATATTAGCTATTTCTGACTACTGTTTACTCTTGCCCAAAGCTGACTTTATTCACTAACTTGGTTTTATCCCAAACATGAAGTTGCCACCCAAAGTCTCTAAATCTCCCAACCACAGAGGTAATTTTACATGCCGTCAACTTCTGTGACAATCAAGTAATTCCAGCACAGCACTGTACTTCATCTCAACTTCTTTCTGTTGTTTCTTCAACAGGAGTTTGTTTTTCAGATGGGATGGGTTTTGCTCAAGGCAAGAGGTTTTCAGCCCAAATCAATTCAGTCTGTTTCCCCAGAAGCATCCTTGCATAATACCAGCTTGCTACCACAGGGACAGTAGTGCCAACCTAACCTTAGGTTATCCATAGTATTTACTAGATCAGTAGTGTTTCTGAAATGGCGAAGTGTTTATTATCACTTCGAAACACTTCCAGCTGCATTTCTTGAGGCATAAGAAAACCACCACCCACACACTCCCTGGAAATTGCAATCAGTTCTTTCCCAGGATTCTGTGATCATCCCATTGTGTCTCTGTTTCTCTACCAAAATACGATGGATGCCGACCTCAGGACTATGTTTAGCATTTTTCTTTTCTTATTCTTTTCTCACCATAGGAGCCAAATGCTTCTGAGGCTCATAGGGCATATCCTGCCCTAAAGTTATACTCTTCCAATGAAAAGCAATTACAGATTGCTGAGTTCAATTTGGATCATTTACTTGTTTAGTAATAAACCACACCCTTTACTCAAGAGCCCAGTCTATTACATATTGAAACACGTTTGAGAAAAGTAAATTAAATTAATGAGAAACATAAAAACAGTAATATGACATTATAATTGTAATTAGTTTTTAAAATTTTGTCTATGAGAGGAGCAGGAAGAATTACTTCGTTCTGTGAAGATTAAAAGAATGGAGACTTTTTAAGTAAGAGTTTTAACAATATAAGCTATAAATGGAAAATTCCCACTGTCTGCTTTCCTGAAGTGTAAATGTGGAAGCTGTTAGCAGAAACAGCTACAGTATTCTGGATCCCATTCGCTAAAAATGCAGATTTATTTCTTGGTTCCAACTGCTTAGGGAAGTCTAGACAGTCCCCAAGGTAACCAGATTCCATATTGTAAAAGACTGTTCAGACTATAGGAAAAACACTTCACTAGCTTTGGAAACAAGATAGGATCTATGCCCCAAGAAAACACACTGCCAGTTGATAGTTCCCAGCATTGGATAAGCTGTCAGTTCTGTGGTTCTGTGATTTACAATGGTAGACTTTGAATAGTTTATAGAAACCATCAGGGAAGGACTCTAAGTGGGTGCATTCTCTGGGGAAAGTAATTTGGCAACTTCCATTTTTTTTCTTTTATTTATTTTTGTTTCTTTCTCGCATATATTTAATTTGGCCAATTCTGGATAAGGGTTCTGTTAAGAGCAAGGACTTGGAGGCCAGACTTCCTGGGTTGAAATCACTTATCTACCACTTACTAACTTGTAAGCTAGAGCAAGTTATTTACCTAAATGTCATCATATTCAAACAAGAGTAATAATAATACCTCACTTATTACATGAGATAATAAATGTAAAGCATTTAGAATAGTACTTGGGATATAATAAATGCTTAATCTCACTTTTCAGAAACTATCTGAAACTATACAAAAATAAAATCATCGATATGTAAGGATATTTGAAACGAGGATGGTTATTGCTACATGGATTGTGGGGGCAAAAAGAAAAAATTGGAAATAATCTGAATATTCTGCAGTAGTGTAATACTTTGGTAAATGGAGCTGTAGTTATGCTATGAATTGTTATGTAGTTATTAGAAAAGATGAGTTATTTTTTATAACTTTTAACCTAAAGAATATTCATGTATTTTTGTGAAGAAAAAAATCAAAAGTTATAGTTTATTATGAATAGTATAATTCCATTTTTATGCCAACTAAGAAATAAACAGATGAATACACGTACGTATATATGTTTGTATGAGCATAGAGAAATGTGTGGAGAGACATATACTAGACTATTGACATATACGTGAAGTTTCTTATTGTGGTTTTGTGTAAGTATAGATAAAAGTGTGGAAGGATATAAACCAGTGTATTGGTGTCAGTTACTCTGGAGAAGGAGAAGATAGTGGCTTTTCTTTATACATCTGTGTCATTTGGCTTGTTGATTGTATTGCCTTCATAATTTGAAAGGAAAATTCAATATAGCATTACGAACAAAAAAACAATAAACATCAAACTTCACATGACAAAATAGGAGAAAACGAGGTTTAACACTTTAGTTGAACTTTAGTAAGAACCTTATAACTAAGTATTATGGGGGGTGACATAGTTATTTTTTCAAACGAAGTTTATAAAGGAAAGAATAATAATAATAAAAGTTACCTCTTATTGAGCACTTAGGCACTTACACAGACCCTGTGCTAAGCCCTTTACTTAGGTTTTCTTATTTAATCCTAAAACAAAACAAAAACAAACAAGAAATCCCTAAGAGGCATTGTCCCACATGTACAGGTGACTGAAAGGGGCTGGGAGAGCTTGGGGGTTTGTTCACGGTCACACAGCTAGAAGTTGTGCTCTTGGGCACTATATTGTTATACTAGAATTTATACTTAGAGAATATACTTTTTTAAATGCAGCTCTTCCAATTGTATTCATGTGAGCTCCTTTTATAAGGATTATTGTTCAATTTGAAATCACAAGAAGTACAGAAATTCAACCACCGAGGCATGTTATAACTTTACAGGACGTAACCTAACTCCTAAATGATTAAGTGCCAAAGGTGCATTTGTTAATGTTTGTTTAGAAGTGATTCCATCTCTATGTTGTTTGCTGGAACAAAGAAAACAGGATGAGAATGCTAAGGGAGTGCATTTGCTGCCTTGATGAGGCTGATTGGTTCAGTCATTGGAGAGGCAGCTAAAGCCAATTGATTTCTGGATAATTCTGCAAAGCAGAAGTCAATTGGGATAAAGCATATTACATTGAATTTTGTGTTGCCTGGATTACCCTGAATATCAGCGGTAGAGCAAATGAATGCCAATGATCAATTGAAAATAATCTCCTTCCACTTAATGGAAGGAGGTTTCTGGAGTCACCAGAGACTTGATTAGTCTCAATGTATGAAGATTCAAGTCTATGCTACCAAAGTTAAGGATCTTCAGTTAGCTCATTAACCAGACCATTGACCCTGGAAAATAATGCTTAGATGTATATGTTAATGAGATGGCTTAGAATGCAAACAATTACTCCACACAAAATGACATCTGAAATTCAAGCAATTATTTTTGTCAACAAAATGACATCTGAAATTCAAGCAATTATTTTTGTAATGAAATTATTTTGTAATGAAAAATAATACCTTAATGTCATTAAAGGATTTGTTGTAAAATTCATTAAGAACTCTTGTTATTTTCAAGAATAAGTTTTGCCTCTGTTTTATAAAACTTATGAATTCACCATAAGAAGAAACTAGCCTCAGCATATCTCCATAAATTACTGAACAGCTCCATAAATGAGTAGAAGCCTTCTAAATCCATGTACTGAACCAATCAGATTCTTTGCAAAGATGGATGTACAAGATGGTCCGTGTTCTTTTGGATTCTGGGCGTGGCTGTGTTGGAAATTGTGTAGTATTCACAGTAGAAATAATAATTTCTAGGTCCCAATTTTATACACTGAAAGGTAAGAATAAGAATTGCTATATATTTGGGAGGGTATTAAATGAGATTGCAAATGGAAAATATATACCACAGTGCCTGACGTCTACTGTATCAAGATACTCAGTAAATATTATTTCGACTATTTGTCTTTGTTTCACTTTAGTGCCTAGTAGAGTGCCTGTCACATAATGGCACTTAGTAAATAATTGTTTACTACATGAAAGTCTATGAGTGAGGCAAAAGGAGAGTATTGTTTAGGCTGAACCTTATGGATTTGTTCATCTCGAGAAGGTCGTGCTGGATACTTTGATTTTCAGCTTTGTGATTTCAGAAGCTGTTTTATTACTTTAAGCAAGTTCTTAGGAATCGTTTCATACTAACTGAAATTACATTTTGCTGATTTTACAAACCAGGGTACCAATTCATCATGAGGAAAAGGATAGCAGAATAACCTATACTGGCAATTGAACACTATACACCATCTTAATGGGCTGGTCCACTCAAGAGAAGATCAAATTTATAAATCATATTGCTCATTGACAATTAGAAATTAGACATTTTAAAATAACTCTCAAATCAAGCTAATATTTGATGTGTTTTAGTTACCTGCTCTAGAGATATTATATCTACATAGCTGTGACTTAGATTAGATTAGATTAGATTAGATTAGATTAGATTCTATAAGATTCCTTCCTCCTCCTCCTCTTCCAGCAATTCCTGGATAAACCATACTGTTTGATGCTATTTTCCAGTGTTAGTACTAGTACAAAAGCTTCTGATATTACAATATTGTGTATTTTTCTTTTGTTACAGCAAATCTCTATTCTGAATAATGTTAATTAACACATCCAGAGATTATAGTTTACATGATGTATAAAATATTTAAAAAGATGAATTATGAATTTTAACAGATCGTCTATGTTCCTTGTTAATTATTTTTTGTATAAGTTGGTTTCCATAGGTGACTAATTTTGTTCTATTATATTAATTCTTAGTAGTTTTTGTTTTAGAGAGTGATCTTTTCTATTATTTGTCCCAAATTTCAGGGGCATTCTTTATTTGGGTCCCCTTGTGCATTAACTATATTTCATTGATTAGGTCTTATGTTAAGACCTTTTCAAAAGTATCAAATTTTATTTTAAAAATAGAGATATTAAAATATTCTATCGAGTATTCATTTATATGCATTTTGTAATATATTGTGGTGAGCTGTGACCTTACCATATCATAGAATCGTATAGCTTTTGATTTGAAAAAGAATCTTGACGTCTAATTCTTCTTTGGCATATGAGGTCATTAAATCAGATATTAGGTTGGTGCAAATGTAATTGCGGTTTAAAAGGTTAAAAATAATTGCAAAAACCGCAATTACTTTTGCACCAACCTAATAGATTTAGAGATTTTTTGAGGCTTATACAGCTAGGTAGTACAAGTTAGCAGTAGATTCTGGGTCTGCTGACTTTTAATTCATTCCTCTTTTAACTTGGCGTCATTAAACCACACATTTTCTCATACTTCATCCCTCGGGGTCATTAGGAAATATATTGATTCTCATGTAATATAACAGATTTTGATATTTTCTGGCTAGCTCAGGAGAATTTTCCTTGATTAAAACTTGGCTTCCATTGACTAGAAATTGAGACAGCAAATCTAAGAGCAGAAGGCTGTTATGTAAATCAGTGTCAAAATTTTAAGATATGAAGTCCTAAGAAAAGAATGTCATCCAAATTTTAAACCATTAGAGAAGGTTACAATAATACAGAGATTGTGTTTCAAATAGTACAGCTTGAGAATTTTGATAAAGTAAGTCTTCAAAGGAGACTGGTCATCCTATTCTTATACTGGAGGAAAAGAAATTGTCAATGTGCTCCCGCCAAAGGCCACAGGATACACCTGTAGTTAAACAAAGTTGGGTTTATTGACTTGTTGCCGACAGTAGAGAACACATACCATGGGGAACTGAGGGTGTTGTTTGAGGAGGGTTCAAGGAAGCAGTGCTTTGCTCTGAGTTGGATCTTATCAAGAAGCGTAGGGCATAGGCATCTCTATGATTGGGCATCTCAATACATCTTATCCAGGAAGACCTTGCAACTACTCAGTAGTGGCCAGTATCAGGAGATGTTTAGTCACTTCTGTGTTTTGGACAATACCATTTTTCGTCTGAGCACAAGCATAATTACAGAAGGATTTTTTTTTTCATCTTGCTCTATGAGGGTCAAAGAGTGGCCTTGTCTGGTGTTGGTGTGCTGTGAAATTGATTATGTTGAGCAGGAGAAGGCCAAGGCCTACCCCTGAGTGCTGGCCCAGCTCCTAGAAAGATCAAGGCCTGATGGGGCCAAGCCAGTTCCCAGGCATCAGCAGCTGTTTTTCTCTCTCTCAAATGAAAGTGAATTTGCTTGGCATTTTAAATGTGGTTGACAATGCAGGTTAGACCTTTGCTCTTCTCGTAAAGAAGGATGAAGGCCATAGAATGGACAGGTCTACCGCCTCTTTTCTACAATTCCAAAATCCAAACATTTCTTTATTCGTTTGCTGGCAAAACTTGGCCAGAAATGCTGTGATGCTATGTTTAGTTTTTATTTCTCCCACTGAAATGGGCTATAGAAATCAACTATGTTTGATTATATGTGTTTCTGGTGGGAGTGTTATAGCTTATCTGGCCCTAAGGGTGGGCCTGTATCTGAATTTAAGGACAGTGTCAAATATTTGCTCTCTGAGCATTGGATTACCTTTAAATAATAATGTTTGTACTGTATTGAGCCATTGATGATGTATTATTGAGCTTCTGAATTGTCTAATTAATGTGACCTGTTGTCTTAAATTAGGCAGTAATAAGAGCAATAAAAGTTGTCACTGAGCCCTTAAAGTATGCCAGGAATGATGCTAAGTACTTTACATGCATTATGTCATTTAATTCTCAAACCAATTCTCATGAGGTAAAACTCATCTCTCTCCCTCTTTTAAAGATGAGCAACTGAGGCTATTATAGCTGCCCAAAATGTAGTGGTGTCTAAATGAGCAAGAAGTCAAACCCAGAGACGACTCCTCCAGAGTCTGTGCTCTCCTCGTTACCATTTTGGAATGTAGAAGGCATATCTCCTTTATAAGGTGTGATCAAAAGATATGGTGAGCGTTTACATATAAATAAAATTATTACAGTAAAAGACACATTGCCATTAATCCCCCTCAAAATACTCTCCCTCACTTTAAATACACTTATCCCATCATTTCTTGCCACTTTCTAAAGCAGTTCTGGAAGTCCTCTTTCGTGAGTGTCTTTACTTGTTCCTTCATCATGGCAATTCTCCATGTCACACGTCATATCTGGTACAGCAATTTCTGTCAAAACATTATGGTGTATCCTCATCCACCTTATTCACTGGATCTAGTACTGTGTGACTTCTGGCTCTTACCCAAAGTCAAAAGGACCATGAAAGGTAAATGTTTTGAATCGATTCAGGACATCGAGGCAGCCATAACAGTGCAATTAAAAACACTCATGAAAGAGGACTTCCAGAACTGCTTCAGAAAGTGGCAAGAATAGTGGGATAAGTGTGTTCGAAGTGAAGGGGGAGTATTTTAAGGGGATTATTGGTAATGTGTATTTTACTGTAATCATTTTTTTTTTTTATTTAAACATTCTACATATTTTTTTTATCACACCTTGTATGTCCTTTCTCCAGCTGGCTCAGGGCCATTTCACCCACTGTCCCTGCCTAATATAGACCTTTCATAAAGGCCCACATCAAAGATTTCAGCAAAGGAAACCTTAGTGATGGGGATCGGGAGATTGGAGGCACGGTTGAGTTGTTGCTGACCAACCTTATCTGGGATGTAATCATTTTTGAGCTCAGCCTGAGATCATCACTGGACTCCCATGGTTTTTTATTCCTCATATTCTTCATTGTTCCTTGTCTCAGAGCAAACCCACTTCTTCTTTCCCATAGGAAATTCCAGTTGGTAGTACAAACTATCTTACAGAGGTGGCCGTCGTGAAAGTAGTCATGGTATTCAGGAATATTTTGTGAGAAGAAAAATGTGATAAACCAAGGAGAAAACAAATAAGCTTTTGTTTGCTTTTTCTGTTTTCCTTACTGTTTCTCTTCTCCCAACTCTCTCCCTTTCTCTCTTCGACTTCTTACCTGCCTTCTCATACTTTTTAATCTCTATATTTCTAGCTTATATATTTTACTTTATCTTTTTCTTGTCATGTCTAATTTCTTACATGTATTCTTTTTTCTTCTCTTTTATTTGTACATGTTTTCCTTTTGTTGCTTTGTTCTCTTTCAACCATGTAGCACATAGTAAATCTAAAGTGTCTTCTGCATACAAAAGTGCAGATAGATGTTTTTTTACTTGATTATTTGTAGTAAATTATTTAACAATGAAATAATAAGTGTTTACTGTTCTTCTTTAACTTTTATATTTATAGTTGCCTCTATTTTATCCATATCTGAATTGCCTTATTAAAACATGCCAATTCAAAGGAAGTCGATTATGATTTTATTTTTCTAGTGACCTTTTTGTAGCAAACGATTTATGACAGACTGTTTGCCTGCTATATTGAGAGTGACGGAATAGAATATGCCGTGTTGCCCCGAAAATAAGACTGGGTCTTATATTAAGTTTTGCTCCAAAAGACTCATTAGGGCTTATGTTCAGGGGATGTCATCCTGAAAAATCATGCTAGGGCTTATTTTCCGGTTAGGTCTTATTTTCGGGGAAACACGGTAGTAGTTATTCCCCAGTTATTCAAGGGCTAGACTTCATGCATTCAGTCAACATGAACAACAGGCACAGTGAGAAATCCAGAGGTAGTGGGAAGGGGACTGAGACTACCTGAATACAGCATAGCTACTGAATGCAAAGCTATATATAGTCTCTAGACGATTAATAGAAATTCATAGTCTTGACAACGGCTACTTAAAAACTAAGAGAAAAATAGGGATGGGCAAGGGAAGAGAGAAGGGGGGAAAAGAAAAAAGGACAGCACAGGAAGAAGAGGTGCAAGGGCCGTCCAGAACAGCCTAGATGGCACATGAAGACAGTGGTGGCAGCTGAGACCAGGGAACAGCATTGGTGGCCAGCAGTGGCAGGGAAGGAGAATGCATCAGTGACTCAGAAGGAGGAGATGGAACATCTCTACCCTTTAAAGGCAGGAGACATTTGGATCTCAGTTGCTTCAAAGATGATTACTGTATGATGCCAGAAGGCATAGTCAATAGATTCTAACGCTAGACAGCTCAGGAGCTCACTCTGAGTAAATGGAATCCATGGGGATAGCTGACATCTCTTTTTAACTACTCTGTTATTATACTGATTCAATGTAAGAATTGGGGTATTATTAAGAGTATAAAATATTTTGAGAACAGATACTAGAAAAGCTTTCGGCAAAATTGTGGGCTGGTGTCAGATATTCAAGAGTCTCATTCCTATGAGAGTGTGTAGTCCAATGAGCCAGGTCTCTGCGCAGTGGCCATTACGGAGCAACTCACTTCACCACCCCTGCAGCCACTCGCCAAGCATCAGTTCTGCAACTCCAACATTTCTTCCTATTCAATTGGCCACCTTATTATTAGTCAAATAGATAATAGAGGACAATCTGGTACAAATGCGTGTGTGAGAACTGCAATGATATACAGTATTTTGGCTGCTGTTGTCTAAAGGATCCTGATAGAAACATGTTGAGGATTTTGAAATCATTTGAGAGCTGGCTTTGTTCTATGATAATACAATTTATTTTATGCATCAATTTTATGTCTCATCCTTGAAAACCAGACTACCCTATATCCTTCACTTCATTACAAAAAAAAAAAAAAATACAAGTGACCCCAAACTAAGAACATTTTCAAAGAAAGCAAATTCTATTTAACACTTTTCTTTAATGCCCTTATCATTAGGTGCCTCCTATGAGGCACGTGTGGCACCAAAGAATTTTCATTCATGACCTCTAATCTTTAAAATAGCTCTCCAAGTAGATATAGATACGTCCCATATGTTCTAGAGATAAGAAACTCAGGAGCCAGTTTCCAACATGGATGTCTCTGGCTGCACAGACTGTTTCCGTCTGGACTACCTTCATCATTGCACAGAACAACAACTGGACCCGAGTAACCCCCTTGAACCACCTAGGCACATCTTGACTCTATTCAGTAGGCTTTATTTAAGAAGGTGCAGATGATTTTTGTAAAATTTCCATTGTAAAAAGATTAACATTGAGTCTTAATTAATGTTTTAAAAAGTTAGATTGCTCCAATAAATTTAAAAAATAAATTAAAAAAAAAAAAAGTTAGATTGTACCTGACTTGGCCAGAATACTATGCTATCATCATCTATAGGTTGTATTGCTAACTAAGGTATCAGAGTGTAATTTTATAAAATATATTGAAGGTTTGTTTTTAAATCTAAGGTTATACCTTTTATTGGTTTTACTTTCATTTGACCAGACATGTCTTTTCTTTCAAAATTTCATGCGTCATCAAGAATTGATATATATTTATTCAGGAATCTTTAGAAGATGTCTACTGTTAAACTTCCATCGTTTTACTTGGTTATTAAAAGATATTTCTAGAAGTATTTTCATGGCATTTTGTGTTCAAGTTAAATTATGGAGTTTTACTCTATAAATACATAATGAAGATATGTTAAGTTCTAGGTGCAACATGATATTTACTTTTGAATCTCTCTGTTTGAAAATTCAGGTCCCAAATCCTTTGCAAAGGCATTTTCCAGTGGCTATCTAATTGGAGAAGTTCTGCACAAGTTTGAACTCCAGGATGATTTTTCAGAATTTTCAGACAGGAGGTAAGTGAGATTATTCCTCACTTTAAAAAAATTCAATTCCTTTGGCATTTGGATGGTTTTAGCCTCCAAAATTAACTTTTACGAATCATCAATCTCAAGATCCCCTTTAAACCTAAACCAGCCAAGGAGTCCTTTGGTTTGGAAATTGTTGCTTCCTCCTGTGTTCATTTCCCAGGAGTACAGAGCACAGAAAGGTATATGGTTGCAGCAAGACCTCATCCTTAGAAGGGACTCACTTTAATCTCTTCTGTACTCCTGCATTTTTAGGCCAGGTTACTACTTATTTTGTTAATTGGTCCTGCTTTCTTTTAAGAGAAGAAGTGAAACAGCGTACAGCCAATTAGTGTTTTTCTTTGTGTTTTAAAAATATAAAATAGAACTTAATAGTAAAATAATAATAATAATAATATTTTTTGTTTTTAGCAGCTATATTGAGATATAATTTATATACCATCATTCACCATTTTAAAGCATACAATTCAGTGGTTTTAAGTATATTTACATATTTAGTATGGTTCACAACTATCTACACACCCAGCCTCTGTTGCCCACTGACATTCTGTCTCTATGGATTTGCCTATTCTATAATTTTGTACCCACAGCATGTGGTGTTTTGTGACTGGCTTCTTCCACTTAGGATCTTTTCAAGGTTCATCTGTGTTGTAGCATGGATAAGTACTTCTTCATTTCTGTTTATTTGCTGAATAATGTCAGTTGGATGTACCACATTTTGCTTATGAATTTATCAATTGATGGATATGAGTTTTTTCCACTTTTTGGCTATTATGAATAATGCTTTCATGAACATTGTGTTTTTACGTGGAAATGCTTTCATTTCTCCTGGGTATATAGCGAGGAGTGGAATTGCTGGGTTGTGTGGTCCGTGTTTACATTTTGAGGAACATCCCAACTGCTTTTCAAAGCGCCTGCATCATTTACATTTATACTAGTGATGTACGAAGGATTCGGTTTCTTCAGTGCTCGTCAACAGCTGTGGTAGCCTGCCTTTTTTATTACAGCCATCCTGGTATCTGATGTGATTCTGATTTGCGTTTCCCCAGTGACTAGTCACGTTGAGCATCTTTCCATGTGCTTATTAGTCAATTTGTATACTTTTGTTGGTGAAATGTTATTCAAATCTCTTGCCTGTTTTCTTTTAAATTTTATTTCTTTAAAGCAGTGTTAGATTCACAACAAAATTGAGAGAATGATTCAGAGATTGCCCTTTAACCTCCTGCCCACCACGTTTATAGGCTCCTCCATTACCAGTGTCCCCCACCAGAGGGTACATCCGTTATGATTGGTGAACCAACACTGACACATCATCGTCACTCAAAGTAAATAGTTCACATGAGGGTTCACGCTTGCTGTTGTACATTCTATGGGTTTGGACAAACGTGTAATGACGTGAATCCACCGTTGCAGTATCACACAGAGTGTTTTCACTGCCCCCAAACCATCTGTGCTCTGACTATTCATCCCTTCCTCCCCGCAACCCCTGGCAACCGCTGATCATCTTACTGTCTCCATAGTTTTGCCTTTTGTAGAATGTCACATACTTGGAATCAGATAGTATTCGGCCTTTTGAGATTGGCTTCTTTCACTTAGTAATATGTATTTAAGATCCCTCCAGGTTTTTTCATGGCTTGTTATCGCCTTTCTTCTCAGTGATGAATAATACTCCATTATCTGGAGATACCACAGTTTCCTTATTTATTCACTTACTGAAGGGCACCTTGGTTGCTTTCAAGTTCTGACAATATGAGTAAAGCTGCTATAAACATCCCTGGACAGGTTTTTTGTGTGGACATACGTTTGCAGCTCCTTTGGGTAAATACCAAGGAGCAAGATTGCTGGATTATAAGGTTCATTGACTATTTTAAACTATTTTTGAGGAGATTTAAATTTGTCTGTCTACTCAGATGGCTGCTAGACTGCTGGTTTTTACAGCTTCCACTGTTGCAAGTTTTGACGTAAGAAACGTCCAAACCTGTAGAGAATTTTAATGAGTTTATTTGAGCCAAACTGGCAACAACTGCCAGGAAGCAAAATCTCAGTGGATTAAGAAAATGCTCTGGAGAATAGTGGGTGTGCAGCTTATTTTATACGTTAGAATCAAAGGAGGAGATGTAAGGAAGATTACATAAAATCCATTGGTGGCAGATTAAAGGGGGTGGGAAAAAGCAAAGCGAGGAAATCTCTGGGATTGGGTAAGATAATTTCTTTTACATTGGTGAGTGAGTACATGCTAATTAATAATTAACATTTACAGCACATGGAAATGGTATTTGGGAACAAGTTAACAGTGAGAGGTTCTGTGGCCTCGTGCTCTGGTGCAAGTAGACAAGCTCATTTAAAGTTCTGATTGACCTTTGTCAAGGAAGCTGCAGGCCAACATGTGACTACTGGCCATGACCCAATTTTAGTGAAGGGGTTTTATGTTCAGACCATCCTATGTGGTTAATTTCAGTCTCTGAGTTTGTAGGGTCTGCCATTGGGGCCTACTCCTGAACTTGTCAGGTTTAATATATGGCCCCTTTTTTGTCAACACAGAGTTGCTGGGTTTTAAGGTTACATGGAGCTGGGAAGAAAGGAATGGAAATTGGGCAAGTAAAAATGACCAAAAGCTCTCTGTTTTCACTGAGATTAAGTTTCATTTTGTTAAATAAATGCTACTTGGATTGTTTCAAGCCCTGGGCTAATTTCTAGAGTTATGAAAAAGTTGATTTTTACAATTTTGTCTGTTTTCTTATTGCCTTTATGGCAGAATGGATTTTTGTAAATTCTTAATCTGCCGCTCTGAAAGCCTCTCTCTGAGTCCGTAATGTTTTAACTTGATATTTCCCAGTCAAGCATTCCTTAGCTTTTGACTGCCTAGAATAGTAGGCCTCCATTGAGCAGTAACTATGTTGCAAGGCCTCTGGGCAAAAGAATCTGATACTTCCATTCTAAAGGTGAGTTATTCTCTGATAAAGGTGAGAGATTCTAAAGGTGAGAGATTCTGCTAGTTGTACAGGTAATAATAGTATGATACAAGACAAATCATGGATTGGTAATATATTTTCATATCAAGCAACCCCTCTTTTGCTAATCCCAGATAATTTCTTAAACATCTACGATACTGGGTAACATTCTAATCCATACTCCCGTATCTCACATCTCTTTCTCACGGACAAAGCATACAAGTTCCATCACAGTTTGGCCCCAACTGCCTCCTTGGCCTAAACTCCCAGGCCTGTGCCACCTCTATTCCTACCTGCACTGCCTTCCCTTCACTAGAAGCCAGTGTCAGCCTCTAACGTATCAGATGTCCAGAGTAGGTAGGTCAGTATCCACACCCTCCTTTTTCTCCTGTTTGTTCTCAGGAGTGTTCATATGCACAGATTGATTTGTGATGACTTGTGTGTAACCAGATTTCCAGTCCTTTTTTGTTGTTGTTTATTATTCTTTTGTGGAAGTTAAAAAACAAAACAAAAAAAACTTACCTTACATGTTTACTTATTATAACACTGATCACTTTATTGTCACTCTCTATGAGTCTCTTTTACGTTTCACATTGCATATGCAAACACCTTGAAGTTAGGGGTATTGAGTCATTTTTCTTTGCATCTACAGAGCTATCACAGACCTGGTGCATATTTAGCTTTCAATAAATGTTTTTTGAGTTAAAGAATGCTATGTATCCTGGTAAATCCTACATACAGAGACCTTGTCTGAACTCAGTAGAACGAAAATGCTACACCCACATCTTTAGGTGTGGTATCCCCATCAGCTTAAGAAACTTGAGATATTCCAGTTTCTCTGTCTTTCTCAAGTCATGTCTTACAAGGTGCTTTCCAGTGTGACCGTCCTCCACCATTTCCGCTGCATTTTCCACTAACCTGGAGCCCTAAGCTAAGCTGCTGTGGTCCAGAAACACGTCATGTATTTTGTTATGCCTTACACTTTTGCGTATTAATATTCTTCCTTCACTTTCACCACGAGAAACTCTTTTTCATTCTTAAGATCTAGCTCTAAACTCTTCGACTCCCCTAGCAGAGTTATTTCTCTTTTTCTGTTTGTTCTAATAACACTGTGGACAACTCTTTCCTTATCACATTAAGTTGTAATTCTTTATTTATACAAGGTCAATTTTTTTCAGAATGCCGATGTCCAAACAATGATCCATAGATGAGTATGTCAATGTTCACTCCTCAACTAGATCACAGAGTTGCTGAAAGTTACAGAGTATGCTTATTCTTTGTGCTCCAAGCTTTGTCCCTGGCCCATAGCAGACATACACTAATGTTTATTGAATAAATGAATGATGTCAGAATGTGTACCTGTTTAGCTATAGGAAACTTAAATGACCATACTAACCATATCATTCATGCAGTATATCAGGTGTACTAAATTGACTTGTTAGCAGGGCCATAGAGGGCCTTTGTGTGAAATGGGAAAAAGGACTCCATCTGAATAGACACAGCTGTGAAGACACAGAGAAGCCTTAGTGAACAGAGAGGTCTTTGTGCAAAGACAAAGGATGAAGCAGCCTCAGGCCAGGCATAGGGCTTGGCAAGCGGAGCACAGGGTAGATTTCACACCCTTATCTCACCTTTGGACAGGTGTGTGTCCTGTTTATCATCGCGTGTAACAACCATGCTTTTCACCCACTGTAAAAGACTAAGTTTCTATCTCACCGAGAGTCATCACGATCCTTAACATGGGGAGAGGGACCTACTTGTCCTGACAACAAAATACTATCCATCATTAGTTCTTGGAACAATCCACTTTTTTCCAGGGCACACAATCTTATAAAGAAGGCAAGGATCAGTAAACCCATGGATATGACCTTTGTAACAGTGTATTTGGTGAGGAAAAGGGTCCCTCTTTGTTAAAGCCTACTTTTTAGGCAGCTGTCTAGTATCAGAGCTTGTGATTTGGTCGGTATTTTTAGTTGCTTTAGTCTAAAATGTAAACAACAAACAAAGTATATGTAGCTAATCACTTGAAGTTATTTGCTTTGGAAATTACTTAATCCTAAGAAGAACTCATCTAACTCTGAAAGACTTCTCTGTTTTAGAATATCTTTAGTCCATTTCGAAGGGTGAAAAATGGGCAGAGTAGTTATAAGATTGAAAAATAAAGAAGCATGGATATCCCTGGAAGGGCAGCTTCTACTTACCTTGTAAGATGTATTCCCTCACCAGGTGGTAAGCAGGAGAGGAGGCAGGTAATCCCTTGGTAAATTAGCACTGCAAGTAGAGAGAGAGAAGACTTTTATCAGAATACATTTCTTATTCCTTAGAGTCATCGCTTACATCAGATGCTTTGTCTCCAGAGCAAAAATGTCCCAGTGGTTTCTCTGTGTTCAAAAACAATTGTTGATTATCATGTAACTGATAAAGTATGTGCTATAACAAGAGTGGACTTCCATCAATTTAGGCAGCAGTTATACTCTCCAAATTTTGAGTGATTGGAAATTTGAAATAAATATTAATAACTTTAAGAGAGAAGACGTACTGTTATACCTGGGTACTTCGGCCAGTCTATAAAAGCCATTTTAAAGTTTATGTGTAACGAAACCATAACATTAGTAGGCTTACACTACATTCTGAGGGCCATGTAATACAAGTAAGAGGATGGGAAGTGCCCTTCACTTTTATTGGGTACAGGGCTAAGTGTTGATAAAATCTGGAAACAGCTAATGTTTGCTTTTGGCTTCTCCCTCCTGAATTATGTCGCTCCTAACCTCTGCAACTCAAGGTTATGACCCAGGCCAAAGCCCTGACAAGTGGCTCTAGGCCTTAGCTTTCTAAATATGTGTAGTGGACACAGACCTCCTAGGACAGGGAGCCTGTCCAAGGAATGTAACCACAAGTCATTGATCTGACTATCCTCTTTTACAATCATACTCTTTAAAATATGGTCTTCTTTACCCAAATCATTTTAGGCAAATGTTTATCTCAAACTGTAAAAGCATTTGTGGGGTCACAAATTGCAAACCTGGACGTGAGAAAACCTAAAAAATAATGTTTACTCTTATTGTCGATAATATTTCCTTGTAGCATGCATTATCAATTCTCATTCCCTTTAAGATTGGTTTCTTTTTTACTAATTTAAAATATTATATTCAAAGTTTGGTTGATGTATTACAATAGCCTAAGTATACTTTACCAACTGTTTCCGTTAAAAGCGTAATAACAAATAAAGGAAATACTACAGTAAGTTACACCACACAACTGGGAAAGGAATTTCAGTTATCACGTCACTATTTTTGTTGTTGTTGTTTACTTTGCATCCCCGTGATACTGGCTCCTTATCATGTTAGAAATCATTCAGATATTTCCCCAGTCTCACCTCCTTTTAGAGACGGATTTTTAACTTGCAGTTAATGGCACCTTGGGCTAGATTTTAGGAGGTTCACCAGCACCCCAAAATGGTATACACATTTTGTATATATGCATGGATGTATATATTTTTTTCCTGTGGAAAAGGTTCCATAGTTCTCCTCAGATTTTCAATGGTACAGATGATTAAAAAAAAAGTTTTAAAACCACTGCTTGAGAGCAATCTCTTGACAGATAGTATACTAGGGACAATATGTAAAGTTTTAAGTTTTAAGTGATCTCCATAAGCTTCTAAAAATTTAATTGAGATTGCTGAAAGTCACTGCATCTTCCCCAAATAATTTTGTAGTCCAAAATGAAGTTATTGAATGAGTAACCCTATAATGTTAGAAATTCTGCCAAATATATGGCAACTCCCTCTGTTTTAGGGTACCATTTTTGGAGAGAGGGTAGGACTTTCACTTATATTCAAGTATATTCAGTATATATGTTTTTTTCTATTAAGGAATGTCACTGAATGTTCAGAAGTTAAAGTAAAGAGAAAATAGGCCAGTGGTTAAAATTGATATTTGTATCCAGTTGGATCAGAGAGAAGCACAAGAGTTGAAAATACATCCAGCATCTTTGGTTTTCTTTCTGTCACTGGATCCATAGGTGCATTAACAGCCCTAGATCATTTGAAACTTCTATTACAACACTTACCTCAACTTATCACTATTTGTTTATTCATCTATTTTTTCCCCATTATGAAATCCTCAAGGGTAGGGACAAAGGCTTATTCATCTTTGTAAGAATTTAACAAATATGTAAATTTATTTAAATTTATTCACATATTAAATAAATCTTTCATATAATGGGT
This sequence comes from Rhinolophus sinicus, assembly GCF_036562045.2. Lineage (NCBI taxonomy): Eukaryota > Metazoa > Chordata > Mammalia > Chiroptera > Rhinolophidae > Rhinolophus > Rhinolophus sinicus. Next base: position 176,390,504 of record NC_133753.1, on the reverse strand, counting down.
ATTCAATAAATGTTTTTTGTTGAAATAATAAATTAATAAATGAATGAAATAATGAATTTCTTCTAAAATATGAGCCTAATCTGATAGCAGGTAATTAAAAAATAAATGTAACATAATTAGAAAGTTTTTACTGATTCTTTTATTTATTAAATTTATTGGGGTGACATTGGTTAGTAAAATTATATAGGCTTCAAGTGTACATTTCTATATTGTCTATATATCGCATTGTGTGCAGACCACACAGAGTCAGTTCTCCTTCCATCACCATATATTTGACCCCTTTTCCCTCTTCTATCACCCTCCACCCCCCTTACCCACTATAACCACTAAACTGTTGTCTGTGTCTTTGAGTTTTTGTTTGTCTTTTTCCTTTGTTGCTTTCAGTTTTATATTTCATATACAAGTAAGTCATATGGTTCTCTGACTTATTTCTCTTAGCATGATAATCTCAAGATCCATCTATATTGTTGCAAATGGCAGTATTTCATCTTTTCTTATGGCTGAGTAATATTTCATTGTATATATGTACCACATCTTCTTTATCCAGTCATCTGTCAAAGGGCACCGTGAATAATGCTACAGTGAACATAGAGGTACACATATCTTTATGAAAAAATATTTTCAGATTTTTTGGGTAGTTACCCAGAAGAGGGATTGCTGGGTTGTATGGTAATTCTATTCTTACTTTTTTGAAGACACTCCATACTGTTTTCCATAGTGGCTGTACCAATTTACATCTCTACCAGCAGTGTATGAGGATTCAGTTTTCCTCACAACCTCTCCAACACTTATTATTGCTTGTCTTGTTGATAATAGCCATTCTAACAGGTGTGAGGTGGTATCTCATTGTGGTTTTTATTTGCATTTCCCTAATAGCTAGTGAAGTTCAGCATTTTTTCATATATCTGTAGGCCGTTTGTGTGTCTTCTTGATCCCCTGCCCATTTTTTAATTGGATTGTTTGTTTTTGTTGTTGTTGAGTTGTACAAGTTCTTTATATATTTTGGATATTAGTCCCTTATTGGAGGCGTTGTTTGCAAATATCTTCTCCCATTTGGTGGTTGCCTCTTTGTTTTGTGGATGGTTTCTTTTGCTGTAAAGAAGCCTTTTAGTTTGATAGAGTCCCATTCATTTAGTTTTGCTTTTACTTCCCTTGCCTTTGAGGTTAAATTCATAAAATCCTCTCTGAACCCAAGGTCCATAAGTTTACTACCTATGCTTTCTTCAATGTAATCTTTTGTTTCTGGTCTGATGTTTAAGTCTTTGATACATTTTGAGTTACTTTTTGTATATGGTGACAGATAGCAGTCTAGTTTCATTCTTTTGCATGTGGCTTTCCAATTTTCTCAGCACCATTCATTGAAGAGGCTTTCTTTCTCCATTGTATGTTTTTGGCTCCTTTGTTGATAATTATCTGCCCATATATATGTGGATTTAATTCTGGGTTTACAATCCTATTCCATTGGTCTGTGTGTCTGTTTTTCTGCCAGTACCATACTGTTTTGATTAGCATTTTGTAGCCTAAATTGAAGTCAGGAAGTGACCTCCAGCCTTGTTCTTTTTTCTTTGGATTGTTTTGGCTATTTAGGGTCTTTTGTGGTTCCATACAAATCTGATGATTTTTTTTTTCTATTTCTTGAAAAAGTCCCCTTGGGTTTTTCATAAGGATTGCATTGAATCTGTATATTGCTTTTGGTAATATAGCCATTTTAACTGTATTGATTCTTCCAATCCATGAACATGAAATATCTTTCCATTTCTTTGTGTCTTCTTCAATTTCTTTTAATAGCGTCTTATAGTTTTCAATGTATGCATCCTTCACATCCTTTGTTAAGTTTGTACTTTATTCTTTTTATTACAATTGAAAAAGGAATTGCTTTTTTCACTCACTTCTCTGACATTTCATTGTTAGTGTTTAGGAATGCAATGGAATTTTGTACATTGATTTTCCTGCAACTTTACTGTATTTGTTTATTGTTTCTAATAGTTTTTTGGTGGAGTATTTAGGGTTTTCTATATAAAAAATCATGTTGTCTGCAAAAAGTGACAATTTAACTTTTTTATTCCCAGCTTGGATGCCTTTTATTTCTTTCTCTTGCCTGATTCCTCTGGCAAGGACTTCCAACACTATGTTGTATAACAGTGGTGATGGGGGCATCCTTGTCTTTTACCTGATCTTAGAGGAAAAGCTTTCAGTTTTTCACCATTAAGGATGATATTAGCTGAGGGTTTGTCATATTTGGTCTTTATTATGTTGAGGTAGTTTCCTTCTATACCCATTTTCTTAAGTGTTTTAATCATAAACGAATGTTGTATCTTGTGAAATGCTTTTTCTGAATCTATTGAAATGATCATATGATTTTTATCCTTTGTCTTGTTGGGTATTATATGACTTTTTCCTGTTTCCTTTTTTTTTATGTTATGTGTTTCAGTTCTGGATTTTTTTTTTTTTTTTTTTTGAGTTTCATATATACAGTACTTTTTCTTCAGCATGCTTCATATCTCCATTCCCTCTTGCAAATTCAGACCTTTACTCCCTCCCCTTTTATGCTTTTGTTGTCATAAATTATCCCTGTTTATGATGTGAACTGATTTCTGAGTTGCAGTAGCAAACAGTCTTTTTCTTCTCTTTTACTTTTTTACATTTTTATCTCCTTTGCTCTTTGTGATATGTTTAAGTGTATAGTGCCCTATTCTGTGTAGGGGTTGCCATTTCCTGCTTCTGTCTGTCTGTTAGTAATCTTGCTCATGGTCTTGTATCCCTTTGCCTTTTTGTTTCAAGTAGAATAAACTCCTTCAGTATTTCCTGTAATGCAGGTCTTGTGGTGCAAAATTCTCTCAGCTTCTGTATATCTGGAAAAGTGTTTATTCCTCCTTCACATCTAAAGGATAATTTTGCTGGATATATTATTGTTGGCTGGTAATTCTCTTTCAATAGTTTGAATATTTCATTTTACTCCCTCCTTGTTTGTAGAGTTTCTGCTGAAAAGTCTGATGATCTTTGGGCTTTCCTTTGTAGGTTATAGCCTTCTTGTCCTGGGCTGCCTGAGGATTCTTTCTTTATCATTAATTTTTGACAGCTTCAGTATAATGTGCCTTGGAGAAGACCTGTTAGGATTAAGGTAATTAGTCTTGCATTTGAGGATCCAGTTCTTTCCATAGGTTTGGGAAGTTCTGATCAGCTATTTGTTTGAATAGACTCTCTGTGCCCGTCTCCCTCTCTTCTCCTTCTGGTATACCCATTATTATTACATTGCTCTTTCTGATGGAATCAGATAGTTTTTATAGAGTTCTTTCATTTCTTTTAACTCTCAAGTCTCTTCTTCCATCTGCATCATTACCAGATTTCTATCTTTGATGTCACCAATTCTTTCCTCCCTCTAGTCAGCTCTATTTCCTAATCTCGCTATTTCTTTCTTCATCGCTTTTATTGAATTCTTCAGCTCCAGAATTTCTATTTGGTTCTTTGTAAAATTTCAAACTCTTTCGTAAAATATTTATTTTGTTTGTTGATTTTATTTCTGAGTTCATTAAACTACCTATCTGAGTTTTCTTGCATCTTGTTGAACTTTTTTAGAACTGCAATCTTGAATTTTCTATTATTTAAGTTACATATTTCCATATCTTTTAAGTTTATTTTATGGAGATTTTTCATTTTGTTTCTCAGCTGCCTTCTTACCTTGTTTATTAATGGCAATTACTGGATTATTTCTCTTTCTGGGCATCTAAGGGAGTGAATTCTGCAGCAGGTTGATATGAAGAGGTCTTTCTTTTGCCTTCCAGTAGGTAGCACCGGAACATTTTATTTTCTCTTTTGCTGTTCAAGCTTCCTGCATAGTGGGAGATTTCCTGGGGAGGTGGGCTTATCCTCTGTGACCAGGTCACCTTAGTCTCAAGGCACCACCTTGTGGGAAGGTGTGGTGGGCAATGGGGTTCTGAGCCTCTGAAATATCAGTTCTGCCCCTGCAGACAGATGCAGAGGTCTGCTCAGCAACCCTGCATGCACCTGCTGCCATCAGCCAGGAAAGATGGGGGCGGGGTGGGTTGGGAGAGGTGGCAGGCGTTTTTTGTGGCTCTGCTCTCCTCTGAGCAATGGCAACTCCCAGACCACAGCTGTCTCACCTCTATAACTCCTCCCCCATCACTGGGATTAGCTGCACCATGTGTCTGCCACTCAGGAACTGTCTCTTCAGTTCCCATGGCTGCAGATATCCTGCTCTTCAATCCGACAGCGCTACCATGTTGTTGTTGTTTTCCCCCCTGGGGACCACTGCTAACACTGGGAGGATGTGGGAAGGTGAGCTCTGGGAGGGTTAGGGAGGTGGTCGGGCTTAATGGCTTTGTTTTTCTACCTGGCAGTGAGGGCTGTCTGACCCCCATTGTCACACTGCAGTATTATAGGCAGTATTATATACAGAACCCTCAAGCAGGATTGCTAGGGCCACAGAAAGTGTACCGGCAGTCCCAATCTTCCCCTCTCCCAGGTCTGCCATCAGCTCCGGGCTGCGGCTGCGTCCTGCAGCTCCTGGCTCTGTGCTTTCCCCTTCCCCACTTCCCGTTTGCCCCCATTTGTCTTCAGATGTTTCAATGTGTGGACATCTCAGACGTGTTTTTGTGTTACATATGGAATCTTTTATTGAATTATAGCTGTTCAATTTGTTGTAACTTCAAGGGGAAAATTTCAAAGAGCACCCCTCACTTTTTGAGGTCACTTTTACTGATTCTTAAAGTAGTAGTATAAACTGTAAAAAGAAGATTACATAATTAATTTGATTAAATAGCTGATACTATTTAAGTAAATATTTTTGGCAGTGTCTAAGAGGATCGTTATTAGAGATGCCAATGCAATATTTTTGGCTATTTTCACATTAAGTTATTTATTCTTTATTTATTTCACATATAAGTTATTTATTCACATTAAGTCATAATAATATCTAGTCATATCACTTAAAGAATTGGATATTTAAATTTAAATTTTGCCTTTAAAATAACATATTTCAAAACTATAGTTAAGTTTCTCCATTTAGAAGAAGAAATCTAGTTATCTGGTTTTATGTTGACTTCTTGTAGAAATTCTAGCACCTATTTTAGCAGATCAATATATAAAATTAATGAGTTTTAGTTTAGCCATTCAAGAGAAATAAATTCATGGAGTGTGGGACAATGGAAAAGCTCAATGTATTCACAAGATTGAGAGGTTTTAGAGAGGAATGATATATTTAAAAGAACAGGAGATAATTCAAAATATTGGATCATGATAATACCTCTGATACTTGTTTGTTTTTAATTCAATGCTAGTGTCTAAATATGTAAAATATTTGAATGCCTAGGGTTTCAAGTGCCCGACTTAATAACTTTTCTCGCTTGGAGCCAACACTTCACCTTCTGGGGGTGCAGTTTGATCAGAATGTGGCTAACGACATTATCACAGAAAAGCCTGGGGCAGCAACGAAACTTTTGTATCAGTTGTACATTGCTCTTCAGAAGAAGAAGAAATGTGGACTGACTGGAACAGAAATCCAAACCATGCAACCCCTGATAAATATGAGACTTCAAAACATGAAAAGTGTGGCATTTCAAGATGTAAGTACATAAAGAAATATAAGCATATCAATGTAAAACTCAGTCAAGAGAAATGACAGTGATGTTGCATTCTCAGAGTAGCCCCATTGGGTATATATATCCGTTATGGATGTTATTGGCCATACTTGGGTTTTATTTTATATTAATATTTTCAATACATTTACCCATTTTTGATGTCTCCCTCCATCCTATCCACATTTTCAATAGCTTGTCAAATTCTGTTTGCTCCTAATTCCCAGTGCTTTTATACTTGTTCCTCTCTTTCCATTTCTACCCTTATCACATCTGCTCAGATCTCCTTATGAACTACCACAACAACCTACTAACATGTCTCTCGACCTTCAGGCTTTCTTCTAGAGGTTAATCGACTGCTACACGAATCATCCCTAAATTCCATCTACTTTCATTGGGTTCTTCTCTTGCTCAGAAACCTTCTATTTTGCATATATCCTGTCTCCCAACTTAGACTGACATGCAAGACCTTTCTCTAAATCATCTCTACCTGTCTCACTAACTCTTTTTGTTCATAGTCCTCAGCATAAAGTCTTTCTTCTACATTGGTTGGCAACTTGCCCTTGAATAGGACTTGTATATTCCTGCTCTTCCCTGTCTCTCGCCCAAGTTCACCCTTCTCATCTCCTCTTCCCCCAAACTTTTCTCTGGGTACTTCTGTGCAACCTTCCCAGTACACATGGACTCTTCACGTGAACCTCAGGTAATTCTCACTCTCTGGTGTTTACCTCCTGTCCTGATATTGTTGCTAACTTTCATTTTTTATTTGTCTTATGGCCTCACAAGATTTTTCAGTTCCTCAGATTCAAGGAAAATGCCTAGTACAATGCTTTGAACATTGCAAATACTCATTAAATTAGTTTTACTTGATACAACTTTTTAGTTGGCAATTCTATCCAGTTCCTGTGCGATTTCCTAATGGTAAGGGAAGTGCATTAACTTTTCCAGGTCTCTAGGGTAATGGGGAGTGTACTGATGCAGTACTCTATATAGAAATTAAATTAATTAAAATTTTAATTTATGAAGCAACAATGACATAATAGATATGAAGGCCATTTCCACTTTCAGATTTGTCTCTTCTTTATGGACATACTTATGAGCCTGGTAGCAGAATGAACTGAGGACCCATCGAGAGCTAGAAATTAGATTAGGTTTTAAGCTGAATGACTTAGTATTGCATCCTATCTCCTTCATTTGCAAGCTGATTAACTTTGGGCCAGTCCCTGGAACAATCTCAGTCTCAATTATCCCAACTATAAAAACAGTGATGGTTATCTCTATCTGTCTCAGAGTTAGGCTTTTTTGTGGCTTTAAGAAGACAATATACAAGATAATTCTTTGTAAAGTATAAGATAGTCAACAGTAACAAGTGCTATAAGACCTGTGTAGATGAGGCCAAACAAGAGACCACTGGGATTAACATTGGTCCTGGGTGACCTACCAGAGTCAATCATTCATTCACTGAACAAATATTTGTTTGGATCCTACTTTATGTCAGGCGCTTGCACCTTGAACCCAACCCTCTTAGAGGTTACCTTTCAGGGAGAGAAAAATATTTCAGTAGAATGGTGTGGATTGCAATGATTTGAGGAGTAAATTGGAATGAGGAAGAAATTTGGAGGTAAAGGAAAAGAGAAAATAAGAACAGTAGCTGCAGGAGAGAGACTCAAGGAAAGTGTGAGATTGTTTAGTTTATGGATATAGATATGGGGACAATCTGTTAGTTGAGAAAAAGAATCAGTGTCGGGGATGACTGGTGTGATGACCAAATAGAAGGAGATCCTCAAGGGAAGAAAAAGAGAAGGAATGAGTCGATTGGTCAGATGAAGGAGGAGACATTTCAGGAAAAAATAGAGGTGACTTTGATACCGATGGAAGAAGAGACCAGTGTTTATTACATAGTAATATTAATAATGACTAAAATTCAGTGAACGTATATAGTTAGGTGCCAAGCCCTGTTCCAAGGGCTTTATATATATTGTCTCACTTGGTCTTTAGAACAGTCCTATGAGATAGGAATTTTTATATTCCCATTTTGCAGATGATGAAACTGAGGTACGGAGAGGTTAGGTAACTTGCTCAACTTCATGAAGGTGGTAGCTGAGACTCAGACCTAGGCAGTGTGACTCTAGAAGCCACACACTTAACAGTAGATACGGTTTCTCAATGAGTATTTCCTGGGTTGAGGGAAAAATAAGACTTAAGTTAAAGCTATATAATATATACTTGTATGTGTTGAGGTGGAGAGGTAGGAGGTTCGAGGACCTTACATTTTCATTGCCTCTGTGAAAATGGATGCCAAGCGATTTTCAACAGAGAGAAGAGTAGGAAGGTGCGTAAGGGCTTAAAGTCAGCGCAAAGATCCTTAAATGTTATTCCGAGTAAGTCCCAGTATGTACTGAGGTAGTGTCAGGGGAGAAGGAGCAACAATGGTTTGAGCAACGGGACCATCTCTTCTTGTTTGTAGTAGGTCTTCTGCTTTTAAGGAGATCACTACTGGATAAAAAAATTTTAGTTATGTGCATTGTGTCCTCCTCTGTCTGTAGTCATCTTTGAGAGTTCACTGTCTTGCACTGTTGCACTCTCATTTCCAGTGGCCTGGAAGTTTTAATATTTCCTCACTTTTTACTAAGAAGTGGCTCGAGTAATGGAAAAAACCTGGCTTCTCATATTGTCTTTTATGTGTTGAAATTGGTTTTATAAAATAATTTTTATGAGCATGTATTTCCAAGAATTCAAATGCCACTCATTGAAAATTAAACTCAGAGCAAAGAAAAAAAAATTACTGTAAAAGTATATATGAGACTATTTTATAAGAAGGAGTTCAAATCATGTTTTTTGTTTTTTTTTAATTCTCCTTACGTCAATTAAGGATATGAGTGATTACTATGGGGCTTGAAATTATTTTAACCATCGACAATAGTAATTCACAGAAATTTTATTTTAAAGACAAATTTTACGTTTGCTTATAATGACAGTATGCTCTTTATTCTCTAGTGACAGGATCTTTTGAAATGCTTTCTTCATTTAGAGACTTAGAAATCTGATACCACGTCAATCTGATTTCAATCTGATGCGGGTTACACACAAGTTTCAAGAAAAATATAAACACATGAGAGAAGATCTTGTCCGCATGCATTTTGAGAAACTTGAAAAATTTCAAAAAGTCAAGGAAGAACAAAGATGTATTAATATCGAAAAGGTTTTGTAGAACGATTTTAACAGAAACTCCTTAGTGTGTATATATACCGTTTGCGATTTATGCCTAGAGTGCACATTGCATAAGCATCGACGTAGCACAAGCTGCATGTTCCTGATGATGCATCAGTGATGCCTGGCCCTGCTCTCACCTCGCTCTCCCTCATATTTCCCCTCTCTCCTTCCCACTCTTGCTAACTGTCACCTCCACATGTGGCTAAGAACAAGAACTGCCATTCTCTGGAATGGCAGGACAAGTTCATCTCTTTTTAAGTTGTCCAGAAGAAAGTAATGCTTCTTTTATGTTGTAGTGATGTGGTTTGCCACTGGCTACTCCAGGGAAGGCTATGACCATTGTCACCACTGGGGGAGACAGAGGACACTCCCCGTCTTTTTACCCTACTTTGCAATCCCTTGGTCTTTCTGCCTTGCCCCACTTGTGTCTTCCTGGGTGATGGGGGGTGATGCGCTGCTTGCTTCCATTTCCAATGCCCTTAAACATCTCTTAACATCCTCCTGACCCTTCTGACTTTGACGAACTCCTTGCTGCTCCTTATATTTCTCTGGAAGTCTTTAATGGTCTCCAGTGCCTTTAAGGACACAAGAGGACCACGGTGTGTGGAATCGTTAAAGACTTTTAAGAGAATTTCAGGTGGCTATGTGTATGGAATGTGTAAACTACAGGCAAAAGAATTATGGTTCTTGTCATTGCACTGTAAATCACTTTACATTCATATATTTAGAATGATAAGAAATTAACATATTCTGAGTGTAGTCAGCTCTTTGTGGGGGGGGGTTGGATGGGGAGGTGGGTGGTGATAGTGGTAGATGAGAGACAAACTCTGGAAGATATTATGATGCCATTACTTACCAGAGAGTGGATAAAGGATTGGGCTTCCCTAGGCATTGCATGATAAGGAGACAAGGCACTCTTAAAATAGTGTTTAAGTTGAGACCGAGTGCTGGAACCCTATATGGAACCAGCCTACCCAGCTTTGATGTGCCAAGTCTAATGCAGAAAGTCTCCAAAGAAAGTTGAGAAAAACAAATATTAAATATTTTTAAAATATTAGATATTTAAATACTTTTTTCAGAATAGCATTAAATATTCTGAAATAAATTATTATGTTAAAAATCATAAGAAGCAAATAGGACAAAAAAGAGAGCATATGTCTTCCTGGTTTTCTTAAAGAAAAAAGGTAAACATATTGCAGTTAAAGAAAAATTCACATTTTAGAAAATAAACTGAAGAAAAAAATCTAAATTATTTGTAATGTCTGATTTTTTTAACGGTGAATTGAAGTTTCTTATCTTGGGATACAGGTACTAATGATCTTATTAGTTCTATATAATAGTAGTAAAGACATGATTGTTTCACTTGTTGCCTCTTAAATCTTTTATTTTAAAATATTTTATCTGACTTTCACTGTATTTTTTTTCAATTGTGCCCTTCTGCTTATATTCTTAAAATAATTCCATCCTAGATAGGGAAGAGATGATTCAATAATGTCATCACATAATGCAGTGTTAGTTCCGTATTTCATGTAGCCTCTGAACTCGCTGTTTAAGTATGACTGAATTTGGGGAAGGTTGTCATATCTGTTGTGCTCCTAGGAGCCCTCTTAGAAACCATGTCTTAGATTGAATTTTTTCTTCAGACCATCTTCAGAGGCAGAATTTTCTCTTCCCATTATTGGGCAGGTCATGAAGGTGAAACTGGGAAATAATTATTGTATTTGGGTTACCTTTATTATCCTTTCAGTATCTACTCCCAGGAGGAAAATACATTTGATTGGCATAGTTTGGGGACTCCAAAATTGTATTTTTCGTATCATACTTTTCTAAATAAGTCATACTGATTCCTGCTTCATAACATTATGTAGTTGTGGCACCTAGTCCATTGGTTAATAGCAGAGAATTTCAATGGAAACATTGTATGTGCACCTGTGAGTGTATAACTGCCTGTTATTCTCACAAACTGAATCACTAAACTAATGTGTATGGGATATTCAGCAACGCTTGAGCAGAAGACGACAAAATGAAATAATGGCCAAAATCCAAGCAGCTATCATACAGATTCCTAAACCTGCATCAAACCGTACTCTGAAAGCACTTGAAGTCCAAAAAATGATGAAAAAGAAAAAAGAGGCAGACGTAAGTGATATAATATTAAATCCTTTAATATTGTGCTGTGTTTATCTTAATAAAAGAATGATTTTTCCCTAAAACATACATATAGAGGGACTTGCAAAATTTCTTACTTTATTTTCACATTATCTCTGACATTGTCCCTTCTCATTACAAATTCCTTCACTGTATGCATATTCAACCCATTTATACTGTTATTTGTTCAGAAACAGAGACTGTAACTTTAGGCCAGGGATGACAAACTCCTGTTAAACGATAGTACCTTTGTTGAGGACTCTGTAGTCGCTAATAAACTAGGCCAGAATGGGTGTCGTCATAATGGCTTGTGACTCCCCTGGGTACACCAGGGGCCAGTGGACGTGCACATACCATATATGTTCCATTTCTACTATTTTTTTGCTCAATTTCTCCTCACCGTGCTGTACCATTTTTTAATGACTCCTAGAAATGTGAAGTGATTTGCTTGCTGTCAGTATATTTAAATTTCAGATACTACCCAAGGGATATTTTACGAGACCCTAACCAACTGTCAATCATTCCAAAGACTACAATCTGATTCTATGTCAGAGGGGAACAGTACTGCATTTCGATACTGATTCCTACAATCTACACTACCTGCTGCTACAATGATGTTAGTGATATTTTTGCCCATGACCTAAGAAAAAGATTAATAATTTATTGAACATCTGCTATGTCAGACTATGGATTGGGCACTTCACATTATCTTTAATTTGTGAATGACTCTCTAGGTAGGGTATTATTTTGCCCATTTTGTAGATAAGGAAACTGAGACTCAGAAAGCTGACATGTTTTTTACCCAAGTTCATGATGCTAGTAAAGCAGAGGTTGACAGATATCTCTGATTTCTAAACCTGTTGCATTTTATATTAATCCACATTTTTTAATATTAAAAAAAAATCCTGTACTTGGATTCTAAAAAATACTACCCACAGAGGTTTTTTTCTTCCAATCTTAGTACAGTATAATTCTCATATTTCTCAGAGTTGAATAAATTTTATTAATAAGAATTTGCGGTAGACAGAGGATGAGCTAAAATTAAGTTTCAGAGAGCCAATTAGTAAATAAAGTGGCGTAAGAAATGTTTAAATCATTTAAAAATGTTTAAATCATTTAATAAATATTTATATCCAAAAAATGCTTATTCTCATTAAAAAGAATTGCAATTAAGTGTCAACTATACTTCAATAAAAGTTTTTTTTAATAAAAAAAAAATCATGTCCTGACTCTTTGATAATCTTCATTCTTATTAAATGCCCTTTGAGCTAAAATTGTCAGAGCTAAAATTGTGATTTGAATTATTCAGATTAGGCAATTTTCACATTCTGTTAGGTATATTTAGCTTAGAATAGAAGTAACAAATCAGAATTATAAAACTACTCTAGAGTACAGCTTTTTATTATCTCACCTCCTAATTCGCTTGAGTTAGTATTGCATGTCACTTTACAAACTTGAATGAATATGGTAAATGAAGATTTTCAATGGTTTTTAGAGGCAGAAAACTGATACTGAATTTTTTTTTTAAGGATGTGACCAATGAGATTAAGAAGTTTGAAGCATTAATAAAAAAGGATCTCCAGGCAAAAGAGAGGTAGGATATGAACTATTTTAATAATCATAAAGCTACATTCTTTTCTACCTGTAACTTTTGGATATTTAGAAATAGTTTTGTAAAGATCAAGAGGGAAAGTGGCTATTAAGAAACATGAAGTTAAATTACTTTTCTGTGGTGTGCTTGCTCTTCTAAGTTCACAACATTTTTGAAACATTTCACTAAAATTGTTTCCAGTTTAAATTTGTCACAGTAAAGCCTTTATTAGACTTTAGTTGGTTTCTCTCATGTTGCATTTGTTTCATCCTCAGCATTTGGCACAGAGATTCAATAAAGAGTTGTTGAATGAATTTGTTGACCAAATGTCACTAAGTCAGTTCACTGAGTTCTTTGCAAAAAGTGCCTGGTTGATGGACTTCATTTGCCCAAAGATAAATATCTCCCTTTTTGTTTCCTATTAAGGGTCATTGACTCACAGAAAATAATCATTAGTAACTACATTTAGTCATAGAAATATGTAGGAGCAACTTGAATGCTTTTTCTTTTTTCACATTTTTACACGGAAACTACCAAACTCTACTTATTTATGATTCATAGAATATGAAATCTCTGTCAAAGAATAAAAACAGACACAAATTATATACTTTGATTCCATATTAATATTTCTGAGGGAATAGAGTCACATGAGTAGGAAAAAGGAAAAAGCTAGACGAAGAAATGGTGAGGAAGGAAAATGAAGCAAAATGAATACATACAGTACCTTTCCTCACACCCTCCTGATGCCCTCTTCTAATTCTCACTCCCATTTTTCAGTGCTGCCCCTGACTCCTAAAGAAAACACAGTCCAAGTCTACTTACCCAGGTAGCCACCACCTGAACCCTGACCTTGACCCATAAAACTACTGGATTTCTTCCAACTTTTCACTCACTTCACCAGCTATATGCTCTGGAGTGATACACAGATGGCATCTACCAGAATTACCATCTAAACATATTGAATTATTTTGTTACTTGTTGGTGAATGGTATTCTCTGTAGCCTCATGGCTGGCCCTTTTCCTGGGACTCCACACAATTAGAAACCAGAGGTAACACAAAGCACAGCAGCATTTTCCAATCCTGGCACCAGCATGCATTTTGATTGATTGGTGCCCTTGCCATGTCAGTTATTAAATGTTTTAAAGGTCATCCCCGTTCAGCTACAGACCTTCACCCTGTTCCCTATTGCCCTGTTAACTCAACGTGAACCTAAGTCTCTCTATCAGTGAGCTTTAGAAACCACAAAACAAGAGTGGCTTAAATTAGATGGATGTTCACTTATTGCTCATGTCCTAGAAATCAGAATGTGAGCAGTACAAGATGTGTGTTGCAGCTCCAAGGTCATTAAGGACTGCGGCTCCTCCTTTTCTTTTACTGCACTGTCCTGTTATGTGGTTTTCACCCTCAATATCACATTCACAGTACAAGATGGCTGCTGGAGGTCTGGCCATTAGGAAGGAGGCTAGGCAAGAAGTAGATATCTCCAATCTTAAATAGTTCCTTTTACGGGCCTTTCCACAAGTCCCATGTAACATTCTGCTTACATCGTATTGGCCAGAATTCAGTCACATGGCCATGTGTAGCAGAATGGGAGGCTGGGAAATGTAGCCTTTAGCTAGGTACATTGTTTTTTTGAATAAAATTTGGACTCTGTTTGGAGGAAAATAGCAGTGTCTATCACAAGTCCTGTCTCTGTAGAAGGCTCCTTTTGATTCTGCTAGAAATTTCCCTCGGAAGACAATGTAATATTGACACCCTCACTTCTCAGAGCAGCAGGATAGGGCCTATGGCAGCAAGAGTCCCTGGACCAGTCACCTCTGGCTGTGATCAGAATCATCTGAGACTGCAAATACCTCTGATGACCCTAAAATGAAAATGTTGGGAAACACTGATCTAGAGCAAACTTTTAAAGAAAACAAAGGCTATGGTACAATATGGCCCTTCTTAAGCTCTTTTAGTAATCACTAATTTTGGTTCACTCTGAATTCTTAACTTAGAATCAAGCATGTCTGGGCTTGTTAAGAAATGTCATACTAGATGACACAAAGCACTAAAATCCTGTCATAGGTGACTCTAAGGAACAATTTCTGCCGCTGCCTCTTTGCAGCCTGCTCCTGAAACAGTTCCTCAGGGATGTCACCTCAAAATCCATCTTTTTCTCTTTTGTGGAAGAAAAAATGATGTTTCAATGTGAGCAACACAAGACCTCCCATGTCTACTTTTTTCCCTACATGTGCAGTTTTATTTTTTAAGATAAAGCATGAGGTTGTTGGCTGCTGCAGTTTGACATTTGGATTCATAGGTTTCCCTTAGGATCTTCTGAACAACTACTTTTTTTTTCTTTTTTTTTTTTACAAATTTGGCCAAGGTTCCTATTACTAATAATTCCTACACATACAATCATTAACTCTATGGAGGCCTAGGAAGCAAACAGATATAGAGAAACCATAATTATTGCCCTCAAGAAATCCACATCTAGTAAAATAAATATTCACTCAACAAAATATTGTGTGGCTTTATTGTAATAAGATAGTAGATGGGTGGGTGAGTGGGTGGATGGGTGGATGGACAGACTGAGAAATAAAAGAGGAGCAATATGTGAGGAATATTATTAGAAGCATAAATTAGTGTTGAAAGAGCTCAGTCCCATGCGCAATCCAGGGCAAACTCTTTTAAACCACATTTATGTAAAAATATAATAAGAATTTTTATGATCTGAAAAAGTTATGCTACATAATTTTCATAAATAATTATACTAAATCTTAATAAATAGGGTTAAATTTTGATATTACTGAGGCTTTGATAGCTACACAAGTTCTGTTCAATGGTTGTCAGTGACAAGATACAACCGAAGGTTGAGCTCCTGCTGATAAAACAACCAGAATTTTAGTGTGTGATTTTAAAAATTATGTCATACTTATGTAGTGTTTCTTAGCATGTCATTTGATATTTAGCAGACGTCAACCACACGTCAGGCGTACGAGGCATAGGTACGAAGGAGTAAAATAGGACATTTTTCTTATGAGCTCAGAGGTCAGCTGGGAGCAGCAAACCGACAATGATGCACTATAATATAATACGATCTGTCCCATAAGCATGCAATTTTTATACCATTAAATATAAATTAACTGTGCTCTCACAAGACTATTTGTCTACATGAGAATTGATGACTATTTAGTCCCTACACACCATAATAATGTGTCCTTGTCTTTTAAGTAAGATTATAAGTTACATGAAAAATTCAGCAATAATGTAATATTAAAAACAGTAATTATTCATAATACTAAAATTTACTACTTCTTGGCAAATCACATTATGATATATCTTGTACCATTGTATTGTATTCTGTTTATTTTTAAAGAAGTATTCCAATGAGAATTGATTATTTGATTCTTATAGATATAAAATTATCTTACTTTTAATAACTTTTGAATGAATCTATAAATTCTCATCTAAGCCACCATCTGTGTCACTAAATTGTTTGCTTTGTGTTGGTAAGACCACTGGCTCTTCTTGATCCAGGACTTGGGCACGAGGCTAGGTCAGACCTATGCTTATGAGTGTGGCATGATAAGCAAGTCAGCTTTCAACTGCTGAGCCTCCAATAACAGCTGGGTCACTGCCCTAACCAGTCAGAGGCCTTTGGGAGTTCATAGAGCCGCTTTCTATTTGCATTAAGTGAGAGAGTGATAGTGGGTGGAACCATCCATGGAAATACTCTCAGGGTCCAGACATTAGTATACCTAACTGACTCTTGTAGAGATATGCCTTCCCTCACTCTTTGGTTATCAATATTATGCTGCTGTTGACTCAAAACATGAGAGCCGGCAGGAAAAAAGAAGGAGAAACATTCAGAACCTATGGATAGAATGAAGATCATGAGAAGTGAAAGAACAAGTTGGTGATAAGTCTAGTAAGAAGACTATGCTAAGGATCTCAAATGGCATGAGGCAAATGGAATCTACTGGTAAGCTATGGGTGTAATACTGAAGTGCTAATATTCACTTCAATGCTTGTATTGATAAGTTAACAGAGCATCAGGGGAGCCTTCTCCTGAGGTCTTTCTCCATGGTCACAAGTAGTAGCCTGGGATCACATTATTTTTCAATCTAAAATAAAAATTATTGTCCCTAGTGCACCCAAGACTTCTTTAGATACAGCAGGCCAGACGACTACTGATTTATTAAACACTTACTCTGATGATGACTACATAAAAAAAATCCAAAAACGCCTCAAAGAAGATGCTTTTGCAAGAGAACAAAGGGAGAAAAGACGGCGGAGACTGTTAATGGACCAGTTAATAGCCCATGAAGCACAAGAGGTAAGATATTTAGATATTTGTTAAATAGTAGTGCTGGAAATTTTACAAACTGTAGTCTTTTATACACATATATGTGTATCTTTTGTATGTATTATCTGCCACTCTGACCCAAATGTCAATAGCACATCCTCACATCATAACAGCAAGTACGCTCAGAAAAAACAAAACAAAACAGAAAAACTACGTACAACATTGACTAGAGAATCTAAAATCTGGTGATGGTTGTACAACATGGTGAATGTACTTAATACCACTGAATTGTACAGTTAAAAATGATTAAAATGGTAAATTGTATTATTTACCATAAAAAAATACGAAAAAGGAATCTAAAACTTATCGTCAACTATGTGTGTCTATTGTTATCTTTAAAGGTAAAAGGGAACTTCCCCCCAGTTTTATTGAGGCATAATGGACAAATAAAAAGTGTATATATTTGAGGTGTACAATATTATGTTTTGATATATGTGTAATTGTAAAATGATTACCACAATTAAACTAATTAACATATCCATCACCTCACATAGTTATCAATTTTTGATAAGATCTACTTTTATAAGTTCAACTTTTTTAGATTCCGCATGTAAGTGAGATTATGCAATATTTGTCTTTCTGTATCTGGCTTATTGTACTTAGTATAATGTTCTTCAGGTTCATCCATGTTGTCACAATGGCAGGATTTCGTTCTTTTTTAAGGCTGAATAATATTCCACTGTGTGTATTACCACATATTCTTTATCTGTTCATCCATCGATGGACATTTAGGTTGTTTGTATATCTTGGGTATTATACATAGTGCTGCAGTGAAAATGGGGGTGCAGGTATCTCTTTGAGATACTGATTTAATTTCCTTTGGATAAATACCCAGAAGTGGGATTGCTGGGTCATATGGTAGTTCTATTTTAAATTTTCTGAGAAACCACTACACTGTTTTCCATATTGGCTGTACCAATTTATAGTCTCACCCAACAGTTTACAAGGTTTCTCTTTTCTCCACATCCTTGCCAGCACTTGTTATCTGGGTTTGTTTTTTTTTTTTTTCTTGATAATAGCCATTCTAACAGGTGTGAGGTAAGATCTTATTTTGGTTTTATTTTCATTTTCTCTGGTAATTAGTGATGTTGAGCACCTTTTTATACCTACTGGCCATTTGTCTTTTTTTTTTGAGAAATGTCTACTCAGATCTTTTGCCCATTTTTAATTGGGTTACTTGGCTTTTTTATTATCATTTTGGCTATTGAGTGGTTTGGCTTCCTTATACATTTTGGATATTAACCAAAATGTGTGGTCTGCAAATATTTTCTCCCTTTTCATAGGTTGCCTCTTCTCTCTGTAGCTTGTCTCTTTTGTTGTGCAGAAGCTTTATAGTTAGAGGCCATTCCACTTGTCAATTTCTGATTTTGTTCTCTGTGCTTTAGGGTCATATTAAAAAAAAAGTCTTTGCCTGGAGGGAAGGGTCAGGAGTTAGCTAATTGAATGTGGGGTAATTGTGGTGGAAGGCCAAGTGTGTTTCCAGAGAGAATATCATATGGAAAGGCTCAAGCTTTTAGCAAACTAATATATCATCTGGCACGAGTAAGCAGAGGCCAAAATGGTGGAAGGTAAAGTGTGTTTCCAGAGAGAATATAATATGGAAAGGCTCAGGCTTTTAGCAAACTAGTATGTCACCTGGCACGAGTCAGCAGAGGCCAAATCAATGAACCTTATAAGGTATGTAAAGAAAAATAAGGAGATTTTATCCTGAGTACAAAGGCAAACAAGAGTGACCAGGTCAGATTTGCCTTTAGAAAGGTCACTCTGGCTTTAGTTTTGAGAATAGATTGCAGGGGAGCAAAGGAGCTGTTGCTATCATCCAGGTTAAGACATTATTCTGGTTTAAATCTAGGGTAGTGGCAACGGGGATGGAAAGAAGTGCCTCAGGAGCTACTTTAGAGGTAAAATCAATAGGACGTAATGATTCATTAGACATGGGGAAGTGCAAAAGTAGGATAAGAGGCCAGATGTCTAGCTTGGACAGTTAGGCAGATGGGCGTGTCATTTGCTGTGATACGGAAGGTGGTAAGAGGAACAGACTTGGGAAAGAAGGTGATTTGAGTTGCGAATGTAAATAGGACAAAATTGCACATCTAAAATATGAAAGTCCGTTTGAGGATACTTCTTTTATTCACCTAACTACCACATCTGATCTGCTCAGTGGTTCTGTTAACTGAAGGGAAATGTAGGTTTTGTAAAAGTACGAAGAAGTAAAACTGTGTAGCTATAGATTTACTCCTTTCTTAGTGAAAAATTCAAAGAATAACTCTGCCCCCAGCACTTTGTACTAAAAGGTTATTTCTCTCTTCAGATTCACATATATCTTTATTCATTCATCTTGATAGTCTTTCTTTTAATTAGCAAAATTACAAATTTTGAAAATTAAACGATTGCAAAGTAGATTTTAAAAACAACTACCTATTTCAAATTTTGTTAACTAGCAATGGAATTTTGAACACACTTCCATCTGTTATAAATCACTTGTGTGTTGGCTGCTAGGTTTTTTCTATTTTTCTGCTTATAATCTGGGCCTGACATTTACCTGGAAAATGAAGTGAGTGAATTCTTTCTGTTTTTTCTCCCTTTCCACCAGGATGCTTTTAGCATCACTTTTTCAAGGCTCTAACTCAAGATCTGTTCATGGGTGCAGCAACCTGAGAGACATTAAAGAGAGTCAGTGTTCTGGATATTTCCATCAAGGGAACTCCATCTCTGTGCTGTTTCCTCTCTCTGTTGGGGAAAGTTGCTATTCCTATTATAGAACCAGTCTGGGGCAATCAAAAAGGGGTTTCCACTTCCACTGCCTCCTTTCCATTAAGTGTGGTGTCCCCAGCCTCCCTGTGTAGCTGACACAAGTGACAATGCTCCACAGTGGTGGAATGGGAAATTCCCATCTGCAGCATGGCCTGTTTTCCCATCTGTCCTTCTCTCCTCCAAAAAGAAAATGGTACTCTTCAGGGCTAGGATTTCCTCTGCTTCCTGCAACTCTCCATTGCTTTTTGGGAGCATGACATGAATCTCATGTCAGTCCTGGATGATTTCATTCTGGCTCCATGTGTACTACAGCTATCAGAAATGTCTCAGAATGTCTTCGCTAGCTTTCAAGTTGTTGCAGTGTCCCCCTGGCGTTTATATACCCTTGTTTTAGATGGGCTTGAGAAGCGCGAGCCAGAGACCTGTGCTCTCTTGATACCTTGCCTCCTGATTTGTAAAGAAATGAAACAATGTGAATGAAATGATGAGATTTAAGGTTAGTAAGATCACTTTGACTTTTCTGGAGGATAGGTTTTGGAGATGGGTTGAGGGGAAGGCATGGTAAGGAGGGGCCGAGGCTGTTCAAGGTGGGGTAATGTCAGTATGTATAGAAGTGGGTTGGGGGTGATTGGAAACATAGGAGGCAAAATAGACTACTTCTTTAAGAATTAGATATTAGGAGTAATAAGAGAGGAATGAACTTCAGATGGCGCTAACACTTTAGATCACAGAGTCATAGGTTTATAGGGTCATCGACTGAGATGGGGAAATACTGAGGGGGAGAACCAGGTCTGAAGGGGAGTTAGTTCAGGACTTGTTGAGTTCAAAGTACTTCATAGGCATTTAAGTGGAGATATTCAGACTATGAACTCAATTTGGCTCCCAGTTGATTCTGTGGTTATCTGGCTAGCATCCTGGCTCGTTCTTGGGATTCACTGCACTACCTCCACCTTCCCAGAACCTTTTCTGTATTATTCCCTTGGAAGTAGCATTTGAACACTAGGCCCCTCCCCCACTTCTTAACTGAAAGACCTTTGAGTACTTGCTTCCAGGTCTTTCCTGCAGTGCCACATTCCTCCACAGGAGCTGCTCTGGCATCTTTGGAGAATTAAGCAATGGTATAGCCAGAGTAAGTTCCTAGCTCCATTCCTGGAAGGGGCAGAGGACCAAGCAATCAAATTGAGGGTGTTTTAGATTATTTGTCTAAAGCTTCCCCAAATATGGTTACATATAATTAAAAGAGAAATTACTTCTCTTATTTTATTCATTGCATATACTTGTATAGAATATTTCACCTATGTTATGGGTTAAACAGACATCTGTAAGCTGTCCTGAGCACCTAAGCATAATTTATATCTTTCTATGAGAAAGTATCCCACATTTTAATGAAATTTTGAGAAAAAGTATATTTCTAAAACATGAACTACTTGTGCAATGGAACCAAAAAAAAAAAAAAATGTCTTTTCTACTCAACTTTTGCATGCAGGTTTTAATACACTTTATAGTTTTTCATACTGAAGCTTCATATACCTAGTATTGACTCAGCTAGTCAACAGTAATTTTCTTTTCTCCTTTTTAATCATAATGCGTTGTCATCCAAGCAATAATCAAAACATATCTACCAGATCTCATCTTACAACTTAATTGCTTTGTACTATAAACACAGCCAAATGTAGAATATAGTCTATATTTAATATAGAATTCACTTGAAATAATAAATCAAGGTTATATATATATATTTTTTTAAAATATGGTTGTGGCTGCCCCTCATGTATCCCAAACCACCTCAAAATGTGGTAGACAGATGGGGCTATGTTCAGCTGTGTTGTCCTTTTGTTGATTTTAGCTGGCGTTGCACAGATGGTTTCGGTCAGCTGGTAAGTTGGCTGGGGCTGGCTGACTTATGAGAGCTTCATCAAGTCCAGCTGGGAAGACTGTTGTGTGTCTCTCTCTCTCTCTCTCTCTCTCTCTCTTCCCGGCATATTCTCTAGCAGACCAGAAAATGTGGTGGTAGTGGCAGGTGTCACAAGAGAATTAAGAAAATTAGACCCCAACTGTTTTTTGTTTGTTTGTTTATTTTGTTCTTTTTGTTTTGTTTTGTTTTTTGACTAATGTCCCATTGGCCAATTCAAGTCAATGGTCATCCCAAACCCCATATTTAAGGAATGGAGAAATAGATTCTACTTTTTTGATGGGAATATCTTCAGGATAAAACTGCAAAGCTGTGGATGAAGAAAACTGAAGAACTTGTGGCCATTTTTACATTCTGCCTCACCTCCACTATTGGATCTCAAAAGGAAACAATGATTAACATTAAAGCTTCTAGAATTTTATAATCAGATGAGATGTGTGTTTCAAAGTTGTTCATGATTTCACTTTTTTTCTGATATATGTTACTAACAGAAAAAAATTCATATTTACTTTCAGTTAAACTTGCATTTAATCTACATTTTTATATAATTCCCAGGTTCACGTTTTGGTGTTTATCACAGAGTGTTATTGTTATTTGTGTCCTGATTCTGAAAATTATATACAGTATTTCTCCCATAATCTTATAGTGGAAGAGATGATGTGAAACAGTGTCTTTAACGATGCCAGGCTTTCTTCCTGAATAATCAGTTTGTTGAGTGGACAACTCCAATACTTGGGTCTTCTTAGTCTCCCACCTTGAGAACTTTAATTACCTCCTTCTTCCACATGAGGTCTCTGTTTAGACAGAGTGAAAGAGGTTGAAGGGGCTTTGGAGATCATCTTCCACCTAAACCCCTCATTTTATCTGTCAAGAAATAGGCCCTGAAAATTCGAGTTACTTACCCAAGGCCACACGACCAATTAATGGTACAACTGGCTGCAGTGGCCAGGGCCTCTGATTCCCATGTTAATGTTTTCTCCACTATTCACTTTCTGGTTCCCCTTTAATTCTCTTAAAGAGAGCCAAGAGAATGCATTTAATTTCTCTTCCAGATTACAACCATTAGAATTTTCTAAAATAAAGAGTGGGTCTTTTCCCTTTAGCCTCTTCTCCAGCCTTCCCATTCTATCAGATTTTAGACTTTCCTTACACAGGTATTGAGATGTCCCCACTGGGAACTAATCAGCTCTTCCATCTTCAGCCAGTTGGTGTCTGTGTTTGTTTTTATGACTAGTATTTATGTTAAGAATACCTATAGCACAATTCCAAATTTCTGAAAACATACTTATACACTGAGAATTATATCCCTTGTTTATAAAGCCTTGAACACAATCACCTAATGTAATTTTGATTGGATTTTAAAGGAAGTGATAATTCGTTTAAAATAATTGGGAGTTGCAAGACTGTAATGCTTCTAGATACCAAAAGCTTACCACCTTTGCTGGGAATTTTTATTTTTATGACTTGATTCTTGCCATGTTGAAATTTAAATCAAATGGCAGAAACTGACGTGGATGGCTACTGTGCCTCTTACACATTATTTACGGACAGGCTTCTTAGCCCAGGGGCAGACATGGATTTCCCATTGATGGATAACTGGCCCTTCCAATGGTGTCTGCAGGAGGCTTATCGGGAGGAGCAGCTGATTAACCGGCTGATGCGACAGTCCCAGCAGGAGCGCAGGATCGCAGTGCAACTCATGCACGTTCGGCATGAAAAGGAAGTTTTGTGGCAAAACAGGATTTTCAGAGAAAAACAATATGAGGAAAGACGACTAAAGGATTTCCAGGATGCTCTTGATCGAGAAGCGGTAAACAATATCTCCCTTAACAAAAATCTTTTAAGGTTAATTTTGATCCTTTCTACCAAGTCAAGGTAAACAAATCTGGATTTAGTTGCCAAATCACTGAACAAAGTTAATTTTTGTATATGGCCTCTCTGTGTTCTCTCCCCATTTTTATTTTTGTATAATTACACTGACAGCACGTACAGCACCCACATTCCGTCTCGGTTCTACAAATATTTAACGCTCCCCACTAGTCCTTGTGTCTGCGTGAGTACTGATCTCAAGCGTCTTCTTCAAAAGCTGAATTATCGGGATAATTGTGCCATTCCTTTTTTATTTTTATTTTTGACAAGAGTCACGTTGTATGGATTGAGTGCCCTTTGCTTGCATTAGAAATGATGTGTTTAGCTAATTTTTCTAAGTGCCTATTAGAAAAATATGTTTGCTTCACAAACGCAGTTAATTAAGTGCAGGATAGTATAATATGTATAGCAGCACAGGCCTCATTATGCTGAGAAACATTATCTTGAGTTGGTTTCTGAGGATTGGGACCCTCAGGCCCCTTAGGGCCTCAGAGACCAGCATTGTGAGGTTCTGAAGCACCTGAAAACAGTTACATTCCATTACCTTTTCCTAAAGCTGAGGTGTCTGCCTCCCTGATACCCCTCCCTTGCAGATAGCCGATTTCACAGTTTGGATGCACCCGTGGCTGGTGCATAAATAAATGTCGAATTGAATTTGTCAAAGGAACACTTCACTTTTTCTTTCCAGTATCATACGAACTAAACAAAATATAGTTTATTCCCCACGGCGTTATCCTTCTACTGCTTTACTTTTGTGAAGAAGAAGAAAGAAGTTTTAAAAAAATTTATTGTTATCATTATAGTTTTGTTATTGTCTGTGGTGAGGGAAGGGGGGATATCCTAGAAGTACTTTTAAATTTATTAAAAATGTTAAAGTTTGTTAATGGTTCTCATAGGCTATTAATGTATTTCATATACTAAGATTCATAGTATTAATGATGACGTGGTCACTTTCTGTGGAGGATACTCTCGTGTTTTCCTCTTGTTTCTTTGGCTGCTCCGCCTCAGCCTTCTTCGTAGGCACATTCTTCTGTAATTCCAAAACATTGACTGTCAGTCCTGGGCCTCCTTCTATCCTGTATGTTAATTCCTCAGGCAATCTCTTCCAAGACGGTGGGGGTATGATTACTGCATTAGACAAAGGGCCCAGGTCACAGGGCCGAGTCCTCAGGGAAACACACTCCAGCCATCAGGCACAAGCCCAGTCTGTTGACCTCAGCTACCTGAGCCCACGCATTGCTGCCAGCAGCACATGCCTCTGAGGAGGCTGTCCCAGGCTTTGTGGGTCCCTTCCAGGTTCCCCTTTGAGGCTTTGCTGTCCCCAGGAGCTGCCAGGGAGCGGGGTACACATCTCTTTCTCTCTTTTCTGAAAACCTTCCCCTTTGAGTAACCTATATTAATTTGCCTTTGAATTTAGTCTTTTAAAGTGAGGAGGAGCCCCCAACAGTTTCAGTTCTCCATCCTGCAAAAATTCCCTAAAGCAGGAGTTAAAAAGACTCTGATTACCCGCTAGAAATGAAGAAAGGGGGAAATTAGAGAGAAGTTATGCAAATTACCTGCCCTGCTCTCATTTCCTCCAAACCATTCTCCATTCTGCAGCCAGAGGAATCCTGTGGACTCTCAGATTTGGCCACTATGCCCCCCCTCCCCCGCGCGCACACACACAAATATCCATGGCTTACTTTCCACCAGATTCCTGCTCCTAACTTGTTCCCTCCACCCCTGGCCTCTGGCCACACTGGTCTGCGCTCAGGTCCTTGAACAAGTTATTCCTTCTACTTTTCCCCGTCTTCCCATGTGCGTTTCCCCAGTTAATAATCATCTTCCAGGGCCCCGTGCACCTGCCGCTTCTTCTCGAGGTCAAAGCCCCTGTTATGTAGCCCCACACGCCACAGTCTTTCCCTAGTGACACCTATCATAGTATGTAATGATACCTTTATTTGTGTGGCTTCTTGACTACCTCGCCTACTGGATGAAAGCTCCACGAGGACAGCGACCATGTTTGCTTCTGTTTTCCCAGAGCTTAGTTAGGCCAATGTCTGGCACAATGAGAGAGAGAAAAAGCTCATGTTTTTTTCATCATCAGCAGTTTTCATCTGTTTGTTTTGTTTTTAGATAAAATCTGCTAATCTCTTTAAGACAAGAGGGCATCTATTAAGACAGCTTCTGATTTCAAATTCCTGTACCACCTACCATTGTCATTAACAATAAACAAACAAGTTGATATTTAACATTCATTTGGAGCATTTACTTAAGCATCGAGCACTGTTCATTACTTGCATATATAAGTCTCACAATGGCCACTTCACAGGGACACCATCCTCTTCTGCACTTTACACGTAAGGAAAGCGAAGCGCAGAAAGCTCGCAATCACACAGCTTGTCAGTGGTGTAACCTGGAGCACAGCCGTCTCCATCAGACTCCAGAGTCTGCGCTCATAACCACTGAGATTTACTACCTCCCCAGACTTCCTCTTTCCTTTCCTTCTTTCTTTTTTTAGGGCTGCAATCCATTCTCCTGTGACGGGACAGGAAATTTATGGTGGGTTTCACACAGGGGAGGGTTGGGGGCTCGGTACAGGTAGAAGACTAGGTGGCCACAAAGAAGGAAGAAAGGCATGGGAGGAGGAGGGAGGAAAGCTGCTCTGTCCTGCTGGGGACATTCCACTTTCCTTTCGAGCTTTTGGTGTCCTCATGTCCTAAATGTTTCCCCATGCTTTACAGGCACTGTGGTACACCAACGTCATGTCCCATTCTACTGTCACTCTCTCCATAAATTCTCATCTAACTGCTCCTACTCTCTCAGCCTCCTCTTTCCTCTGAACTCACACTTCATGAAGCATGCCATAAAGCTTTTACTTAAATTGTATGCTTTCTCCATGAAAATAGAGCCTACAAAATAATAAAATAACAAATTCGGTTGTATTTCCTGAACATGCCCAATGAACAGGATTGACCTTAGAGGTCACCTTTCCCAACAAAGATACAACTAACAAACAAAATAAAATGACAGTCACAAAACAAATTAACCTTCCATTTGGTTCAATGGACGATATCAGTCCATTGTCATGCATTTAGTCATTTGTGAATATTATCATGATAAGAAATATTTGCTCTCACAAGATGATCTGGTTAGTTTTCCTGTTAATGCCAAGTCTTATTAATATCACCGCTTTGCGTTGAGGAAATAGAGGTGTAGGGAGAGTATGATTTGCCCAAGCTCTCACAGCTAATACCCGACTTCTGTACACAACCCGGGGCTTGAATTCCATCGCAGCTCCACCAAGGCTCCAGTTTACCTCCATTTTACACACACTGGGTTAACTTATAAGAGGCAGGTCTTGTTTCTGGAGCATGTTAGCACAGGACAGAATTCTTCAAGGAGCTGGGATAGCTATTTGAAAAGCAATATTTTGTCATGCTGAGTTTGCCCTTTGTACTTTGTGTGAAGAAGGGGTTTTCTAAATTAAATAATGGGCAAACTGAGCAGAGAGTGATGGCAAACTGCTTAAATATTTCATTACTTACTGCAGATATAGATGTCTCTATGAATGATTTATATCAATTTATTAAGGATGTAATAGCAGAAGGCACATTTAACATTTGTTGACAAATGTGTTATATTCTCAAGCCAGTATAATCAGGGAGTTTACAAAATGTTTTCTATGTATAAATCGGTATTCTAGAACTCTCTCACTAAAAGACAAAGGGCATTGTCCAGAGCAGATATGTCAGGTTAAGGCTCCTGACATGGGTACGAAGAGGCTAGCTATGCTTGGGGTCTGGCCCAGACTTGCCTGTTTCTCTGTGATCCCCGCCTCTGACTATTTGAAACCCATGAAGTCAAGAGTTCTCTTAAAACATTTAAAATCCAATTTGTCATTAATCCATGGGCTTTCCCTGGTTATGCCACTTTTCTCTGCACTGTGTTTCACTGATAAGATAAGCTTAGAGGAGAATATTTCCAAT
This sequence comes from Rhinolophus sinicus, assembly GCF_036562045.2. Lineage (NCBI taxonomy): Eukaryota > Metazoa > Chordata > Mammalia > Chiroptera > Rhinolophidae > Rhinolophus > Rhinolophus sinicus. The sequence goes on along the minus strand of NC_133753.1, from coordinate 176,363,103 downwards.
TTTGTCTTTGCCATCATACTCAGTACTTAATATATTAAGGAGAAAATGCTCTTTTATTTACTTTTTTTCCCCCTGGCCTACAAGGAGGTTTCAGTCTATCTAGACACATTTTGGTTATTGAAGTTAAGACATTATTTTCATTTGAATCATTGCACAATTACAGTGACGTAAAAATGTCTTTGCTACCTTAGGCTTTGGCAAAACAAGCCAAGATCGATTCTGAAGAACAAGCCCTCCGAGAGAAGGAAGCTCATGAACAAATTGCTGTGGAAAGAGCTCAAGCTCGTTACAAAAAGCATTATTTAATGTGTGCTGATATTTTTGATCAAATACTTGATTTGTCCACTAAAGTGGCAGACTATCGAATGTTGACAAATAAGTAAGTATTGTTTTTATTATACTTAATACAATGGAGACACCACAGAGAATGAGAAAGAATAAGATTGTAAACTGGACAGTAGGCTGAGAATTGAAGAGAGATAAACATGTTTTATGAAAGGAAGATAAGAAGTGGGATCCAGAGTACCTTGATTACCGATGTAATTCACACACTGACGGGCCTTATTTAATGTGTATTTATATGTTTTTTAACATTTAAATTTTGTGTCTAGATTCTCTATGATTTACTAGGACAACTAAGATAATTTATTTGAAACACTTGAAACTTCTTAGAAGACGGGAATTATTTAAAGATTATTTACTAATAATTAATGTTATTTATTTTCATTACACCTTGTTTCTAAAAGTAAGCAAAGTATTTATAAGCAAAACAGAAAACAAAAAATATAAAGAATATGCCAAAATAAGAGCAAAGGAAAATCCAAATTAAAGTAGAAAGTTAAGAACAAGGGATAAATTAAAACAGAGTTATAAAGGCAGCCATAGATTTGCCAGTTACTGCAACTGAGCTGCAAATTTCATCTGAGCTTCCTGGTGGCCAAAGCAAAAAGGGAAACACAATCTGTTACATGATTTCCATTTTCCATTCTAGTTCTTTACAAAATACAAAACTTTTCTTGGAACTCAGTTTAGAACAGCAGTTTTCTCATGTGACCTCACCCAAGGTACACTGAATAGAGTAGTGGAGAATGTCCTCAGCAATGTCTTTTAAGCATATATACCGTGTTTCCCCAAAAATAAGACCTAGCCAGAAAATCAGCTCTAATGTGTCTTTTAGAGCAAAAAATTAATATAAGACCTGGTCTTATTTTGCTATAAGACCGGGTATAATATAATATAATATAATATAATATAATATAATATAATATAATATACCAGGTCCTATATTAATTTTTGCTCCAAAAGACGCATTAGAGCTGATGGTCTGGCTAGGTCTTATTTTCAGGGAAACAGGATAGCATCTGGCTTCATAGACCTATTTCTTGTGCTGTCCTTAGCTCAAAGCTGATGGGGAATGGCATCGCAGTAGATCTCAGTGAAAGCAATTCTACAAGGACAACGATAAGGCAATTCAAATCTTGTGTACCTTTCAAGTCACCCACACTGAGTTTTTCTTGAGAACCTGTGCTAAAAAGAATGAAAGCCAGATGATCTACAGGGTCAGACAGGTGAGGGGGAAAGCAGCCCATCACATCATCCATGATAGGGACATCCTCCACAGTTCTCACCCCTATAGCCATTTTTCTGACCCACTGCCATATAAAAAAAACAACTAAATGAAATAACATAATGGTGAGGACATTTGGAGATAAAACTAATAAGGTAGAAGACTGAGAAAAATAAAATAAATAGCACTGAAAATGGAAAGGGATTAAGGAGTGAGCATTTAAAAATACTTTTCAAATTAAGGTAAATTCAAAAATTTGGAAACTATAAGAACAAAAATATGAGGAAGCTAAACTATAAAAGGGTTAAAAGGAAAAATGATGCAAAGCATTTAATGGTTAAAAAAAAAATAGATTTTATTACAAAAGGTAAAAGTAGGAGATTTAAATATAAAAACACAAAATAAGATCATTTAAAGGGGAAAAATGTACAGAATAAAGCAGATTGGTTTCCCCAAACAAATAAAGGCTCACAATTTAAAATTAAGACATCAACGCAAATCCCATTGTGCCCTGGGAAAACAGATTCAAGGCCCTCTTCCCTATTCTTCCCACGAAGTACAACACAAAGCACAGGGTGTTATACATGAAACAGACACAAGAAGGATGTGAAAGGTGGGAGAAGTCAGACCGGCTAGTGACCTGGGGACCCGAGGATGACACAGCGCTGAGCTTCCTCAGTTTTCTTTTGGCCTCACACATCCCAGAGCTGAATATTCTGGGAACACAGAAATGCCAGTGGTGCCGACAAAAATAGCCCCAACTAAAACCTGCTGTCTCTAGCCAAAGGACCAGTAAAGTAGCCTAGCAAGATGGAAAACTTTCAGACAGTACAGTAACCATTCTCCATCCAATACCACAGAAGAAAATAGACCCCACTCCCACCCTTGCCAGCAAAGGCCACGTAGGGAGCCTGGTCTCCTGCCTTCATGAGGCTGTAACAAGGAACTCCAACACACCCATCACAGTAGATCTGAGTAGGCCAAGTAAGAAGCATGGTCTTCCACCCCTCCCTGCTGGAGTATTGTTACAAGAGGCCCATTGGAGGGTCAGGACTTTCACCATTGCCCAGTGGTAACGAGCCACCCCCACTGCAGTGGAGACCATATGGGGAACCAGAATTGCCACCTCCTCCCAGCAGTAACAAGGATACCCTCTCCTTGGGTGGCAAGGAAGACCAGGTGGGGACTTCTATCCATACTAGTCAGTAACACAACGGCACTTTCTCTTGCTTAAGCAACATCAGACAAAGCAGCTAACACAGAAGGTTTATATAAGATCCAGAGTCTTGCAACATAATACAAAATGTGTAGATTTCAATTAAAAAAAAAAAAATCACTCGTCATTCCAAGAATCAGGAAGAGCTCAAACTATAATGTAAAAATTGGATGTAAAAATGCAGTATATAGATGTTTATATATGGATGGACTTGAGATATGCTGAAGTCCTGACCCCCAGTACCGCAAAATGTAACCTTATTTGCAAATAGAGTTATTGCAGACATGATTAGTTAAGATGAGGTCATACTGGTGTAAGGTGGGACCTTAATGAAAGATATATGACTTGTGTCCTTATAAGAAGTGGAGAAGAGACACACAAGAAGAACACTGTGTGACAATAAAGGCAGAGTTACACAGCTGCCAGTCCAGGGATGCCAAAGATCCCCTGACACCTGCCTAGAAGGGCCTGGAAAGAAGACTGTGGGAGGGGATTCCTCAGATTCCAGCACTGCGAATGCTTTTTGAGGGAAGAGGTTGTAGAGACAGTCTTCGTAGCACTGGCTGGGTCAGCATAAGGGAAACCAGGTGACGACCGACTGTCTTACTTTTCAGGCCATATAAGTATTATTTCTATGTTGAATAGTAACTTAAAAATCAGCTTACAGAGAACAACTTATTAATAAGTTGCAGACTTCCTATATGGATTTAGTTTGATTATTGTAATAGTTCACAGAGACATATACTAGTCTGTCTTTTATTACTCTATAAATCATGCTTCATGAAAATTAATATAGAGAATATATTGGCTATATGAAACCATTTCACTTTAATGAAAAAAAGACATAAAAATTTAAAGTTCCAGAGGTATTGATATCATAGATCTTTTAAGGGGGCTTTTACTTTGAAATTTAAGTGTCTTTTAATTGCAATGGCATACAATAATTACACATATATGTTAAGATTTTATTAGTCTACCCTACTGACAGTCAAGATAAACTCATTTTAGTGTATGTTCTTCGCTAACTAACATGTTATCAGTACATTTTTTTCCTAAGCATAGGTATATTTTTGGTATCAGCCTATTTACATGAACTGACTTGTTAAGATTGCTTCTTAACAAAATGATTAATGTTTCAGATAGTAGGCTATAGACTAACTGTAAAATTAAGTTTGAACAATACCTAAGTTGTGAATTATTTACTACACTATAGAAGACAAAGCCATTTCAATAATTCTGATGTTATTTCTATGCCTGAGATTATTAATTTCTAAACTCCTGTATCTCCATAAAGTAATCTTCAGCAACTACAAATATTTTGTTAATGGAAAACATATGATCATATGTGAAGTTTTACATTTAATTGAAATACTACTTTTTTTTATTGTGGCAAAACATCCATAACGTAAAAATTGCCGTTTTAACATTATTAAGTATACAGCTCAGTGGCATTAAGTATATTCACTTTGTTGTGCAGCCATCACCACCATCCATCTCCAGAACTTTTTCATCATCCCAAACTGAAATGCTATACCCACTGAATATCAACTCCCATTCCCCCCTCCTCCACCCTCCGTAAACTCTGTTCTACTTTCTGTCTCTACAAATTTGTCTATTCCAGGTACCTCATATAAATGGAATCGTACAATATTCTTTTGTGTCTGGCTTATTTCATTTAGCATAACGTCTTCAAGATTAATCCATGCTTAGCATGTATTAGAATGTAATAAAGAAATACTACTTTTTAAGTTGTAATTTCAAGCTCTAGTCCAACTATTTTTAGAGAAATATATGTGAATCATGTCACATATATATTTTCCTCCTTTGCACATCTTGTTCCCCTTGGAACTGTTTTCCCGTTTCTCTGTCTCATTACCTCCTAGTCATTCATCATACTCAAATAGAAATAAGTACTGAAAAATAATTTTAAAGGTTACCAAATATGCAATGACAATAAGATCACCATAGATTAGATTTTTCTGTTATAAATTATTTGCAAATATGTAAACCAACTGTCATTTTAAAAGGGCCTTGGAAAGTATTCAGTCTGTTCATTTTGCATAGGAGGACATGAACATTTAAATGATTTCTTAATTTGCACAGCCATTTAATATCAAAGCCAGGAATCCAAAAACCTAAGTATTATGCTAGTTCTAATTATTTTTAGATATATTGTTCTGTTAGTGCACAGTCAATAAGAAAGTTTGAAGAACCACTGGCTTTAAGTAACATTCATTCCTTCAAACCTACCAAGTTCCAGACATTGTATTAGCCACTAGGAATATAATAGCAAGTGGAATCCCTGGTCTCAAACAGCAGACCCGGGGGAATAAATCTAAGAATAGAAAAATTAAGGTTTAAGGTGTATATTTGACTAACCGTTGATTCATCTCTTTTTATTATTATTATTATTATTTTGCTATAGTCTGATTCCGCATAAGATGATGCATGATTGGAAGGAACTGTTTTTTAATGGAAAGCCCATATATGAGCAAGCCTATACTAAGCATCTACCAGCTAAACCCTCTGAACAACAACTTATAGAACTGGAAAAAAGGGACTTGCTAGATAACAATGATTATGAAGAATATCAGGTACAAACTAATATGGAATAATTAGAATTCAACATAATAAATAGTGTTTCTTTAACATCAATTTTGTGATATTATTTCATTTCATTCCTATTAATAGAAATAGGTATTTGATGTTTGCATTTTCCCTGGGTTTACTTTGTATTTATACTACGAATTTTAAATTCCTAACTATTCATAATCTATTATCTGTTACTCCCAGTAATATTAAAAGAGTGGTCTGGAAAAAAAAAATCAAACGTAATACATTACCTTGACAGATAAATTTCAGAATTTTAAAAATGTTTTAACTTGTTTATTAGCATTTTTCTTTGTATCAGCTATCTACCTTTGCTTCAAAAACCCTTATTAAAAGGTATTTCTCTTAAAATTTATCCAAATAGTATACTGTCTTTGGAGGCAAATGGAAAAGGAGGAGGTCTGAGCTTTACGAGGAGCATAGATTCAAACAATATTTTATTCAAAGATTTAAAAAAAAAAAGTTTTAGGTGCCAATTGTGCTTCTTAGAAAAGCTGCTGAAAAGCCTTTGGGGTTAGACAGACCAAGGACCTATTACTGGCACTGCCAGCTGCTGTCTGACACCTTATAGGCAGTTAGTCCCTTAAGTGCTAAAAGACTCGGTTTCGTAGTTTATGAAATAGGAATAATAATATACCGGTCTTGTTTTGTTGTTGTGAAACGTAAGGTAATGTGTATTGAACACTTGGCCAAGTGCAATGCATGTTGGATGCAAATAATACAAATCAATTTCATTGGATAGAAGTCTGTGTAGATCAACAACAATGAAATGAAGAGTGGGGATTTTTTGTTAGAAATATTGAATGAGTTTCAGAAGGGTGGTAAGTGCAACATGAAAAACAGAGAGGGAAAGCTGATTTGACCCAATCATTTGCTGATATTTAGCACATACTCAATAAATGTTTGTTGGAAGGATGCATTAAAAAAAATGAATGAATGACAATGAATAGGGCAATGTGTAAAATAGCACTGATATGTAACTATTGAAAGAAGCTTATGGAAAGATAAGGAAAGAAAGTGAGATTGTGAGAAATTATACACCATCTTTTAATTGGATGAATCTGTATTTGTATTACTAAAAGAATTATTATTTATTAAGGAGTAACTAGACTCTTACAGGATTATAGGCATATTTATTATGAATGGTTGTAGAATATACTAGATCTAGTGTGTCCACTTAGAATGCTTCGTAATAAAATTCTTTGACAATACCAAGCTATGTAAAACTATTTCTTTCCATTGTAAAGCCATTGTATTTGACACATTTTGCTGATTCATGGAATATTAATTTCTAAGTTATTTCATGAACAGCTCTACTTACTCTATTTTTGTTGATCGATAAATCAGGAGACCTAGCAGTCTGCAGCTTAGCAAAGATTTGCCTTTTTAACTTTTTTCTTGTTTGGGAAATTGTCACCACCGGAACACGCATGTCTTACCCACATCCTGAAGCAGCTGGTACATTTCTTTTGCAGGAAATTGTACACTTTTGTTAGGAGTATGTGAACGTCTGGCAGTGCAGTTTATTTTGTTGCTTTTATTATTTGTCTAGAAATGAACGTTACCTTAGGATTTCTGATTCGTGTTTATATGCACTGCTCTTTTTGACTACATGATGGAAAATATACCTCATACAGGTGTTAGGACGTATGTATGTACTGTAAACTATCCTAATAGTCATTCCCTTACTGCTAGAGCTTTTGTGTTTCTTCAGGATCTTGTTCAATGTTCCTGCATACAAGTAAATATACATGTTTCAACTTGTAAAATAAATTACCTGGCTTAAATAGTCTTTCACAAGATGTAGAGGACAACACACCCTGGTTCAGCTAAAGGAAACAGCTGTCTACATTTATCATTGCTAAATTTGCTCAGCATTTTTAATCCTTCAAGTAAATGCATAACTTAGAAATTAATCTTCAAAAGCTTTACACTCTTAGCATACTTTATGGATGCCCATAAACACCATCCTTAAAGAACTGATACCTCCCAGTTTTGAGCCCATAATTTTAAAGCTCTGTGAAACTATCATGATTAAAAAAGTTTAAATATTACACCTAGAAATTGGCATAAAACAAATTTTTGCTCATGTACACATCATATGTCGCTGATGAAAATTTGACTCATTTCTTAAGATCATTTCCTAAATCATCACTCTATTTATAGAATGTCTACAAGTGAGAGAGCTCTAGTCCAGGAATGGTGTGGCCAGAAATATCCTTTATCACTCCTAGGAAGGAGATAGGAACAGCAACATGGAATAGCTGGACCCCGCTGATCCCAGACAACTGCCTGGGATAACAATTAGTTATTTAATAGAGAGTTATTTTGGAGAGGAGCCCCGAAAACCCAATGGGCCATGGGCAGCAGGCTAAGCCAGGAGTCCGGCTACTCTAGCTCAACTGGCAGCCCCCGCATAGCAGCCAGTGGTTCTCAATTATGCAGTGGACTCATCCTGGTCAACCCCCCACTTCACCCCCTGCCAAATGCAAGTCCTTTTCATGAAGATTCTGCCACAACGCACTTGGCAATTTGCAGAGCTCTACTGTTCATGCCCACGAACAAGTTGTAGTAGGAATTCCTACAATTTGGAAGAAGGGTGTTTTGTGTCCAGCACATCATCCTGGTTGTTTTACATTGTTGCTGTTGTTTTTTAATTGCTATTTTTATTTGTGTTTTTAATGAAAAATTATTGTGTAAGTTTATGATCACTTGTGTTTGCTGTGGTTGTTGGGTTAACCCTAAGTGTGTGTATTGTAATGCACATTTTTTATCAATAGTACTTTTGGCTTATGATTTTCCACTAGCTAGACTTTAAGATGCATTTGTATATGTTGTGGTTTAACATTCATGCTCTGGTCAGTACAGCCAGCGTATGTACATACATACATACCCATCCCCAAATTTGTTTACACAATGACACTATTGCCAGGTACTTTTCCAACAGAGAATAGGGATGTGGGACTAAATGGGCCATGGGGTTTTTTGTCTTCCTATGTAAGTCTCTTCTGACTTGTTTGACCCAAAGACTTCAGACACTATCTTGTTCTTTCTCCCAACTCCAGCCTTTGGTATTGATCCAGTGGCGTTCTAGACTCAACTTCTGACAGTGGACTCTCTGGCTTAGCCCTTGCCTGGCTCCCTGGCTTCTCAGTGAATGACCTAATCTTCATAGTTCATTATTGAATCAGGTTCCCTTACAGGCAGAAGAATATCAATTTAAAGCCTCTGTCACTCAAGTGACATCACTGGATAACTGACTGAATCACAGTGGTAGATTTTAGTAATACGTAGATGAGTTTTGAGGGCATGTGACTAGACCATTATTATTTATTTATTTGTTTAAAAGGAATAGATTGTATTAATCAACTAGGCTGCCATAAGAAAATACTATAGACTGGGTGGCTTAAAAAAATAGGAATTCATCTCTCAATGTTCTGGAAAGTCCAAGATCAAGGTGCCACCAGATTCAATTCCCCGGTGAGGACTCTCTTCCAGACTTGCAGAAAACCACCTTCTCACTGGCCCTCACGTGAAGCAGGGAGAGAGAACTCTGGTCTCTTTCCTTCCTTCTCCTTCAACACTAACCCCATCATGGAAGCCCTACCCTCATGACCTCATCTAAACTTAATTACCTCTGACAGTCCCCATCTCCAAATACCGTCAATCACTGTGGGAGTTGGGGGACACAATTCAGTCGATAACATACTTGTTTATTCTGGACACTTATAAAATATCTCAAAGTGCAAATGTACTATTCAAGTATAGGAACCCATGAAATTGCTGGTTTCATAGATTCTCTTGTTCCCTGCTGAGAAATCTTAACTTAAAATGCTTATTTTTTGACTATGAAAATATGATATTTGTATTTTATGTTGATATGTAGGAGGGTAGCTTATTTTTAAGGAGGTAGAGTAAGCAATTGCTTACCTGATGCGAGTTGAGGGGTTCTGTCAGGACGTCTACTTTAGAAATTCTGTCTGCCATTGTACCTGATGCCCCACATTCTCACTGCCTTGGATTAAGACGCCAGAGGCACTGGTAAAATACCAACATTTTCCAAGGAGGTAATATGAATCGCAATCAGCCTCTAAAATAGGAGCTGGGAAAGAAATTTGTACTGAAAGCAATAGTCCCACTATTTGTCTAGTTTAGTTTTTATGTTATGCATTTCAAAGCTGCAATTTCTCCTCTCTGTTTCCTTAGAGTTTTTCCCCCAACTCCTTTAATTCGTTCTGTAATGGTAAGTTATCTGGTTGTTTTTTTCTGGCTAGGTCCCATTATGTGGCTGTGTCTTAGTGGGGTTACCAGTACAGGCTTCCCGGGGCTTCCTACCACCAATTCTCTGGTTCATCCTCTACCCACTTTGACAACCATAGGAACCAGTTCCTATGCATCAAATCTAGCTTCTCTTCAATCAAGTGTTCAAACTTTCCACCTAGTCTTTTAGAACAGGCTATGAGGGTCCGAACTCTCCAGCTATGTCTTGGTAGAGAAATACAGCAAGAACACAGTGTGATTGATAATCTCGAGAAATTTGAGTAGATACAAGAAAGTCTTTGGATTTTAGTGTGAGGCAGATGAGTTGGTCTGAGAACCAGAAACTCTCCCACCTGGAAGACCCTCCCACCCCACTGCTCCTGTCCTGTGCCCAGGGTCTGTCATCAGAAATATTCTCTGATGCGCTGGACCTGTAGTAGTCTTTCATACATTACTCTAACTTTTGTTTGTTTGTTTGTTTTTGTTTATACCTCTTTGAGGTATCAACCTTAGCCGTGAAACAAAGAAAATAGAGTGACAGTAGTCATTACTATGAGGGAGGGTATTTTGTGTGGAAAAATTCTGTGTGAATTTTGCAGTGACAAGATAGGTAGACCAAGTCATAGTGTCTACATGCTTCGTGACATGAGAGAAATTCTAAACCATATCTGGCTGTCTTGGCTGAGCAATGGCAGCAAATAAGTGAATTCAGATGTAGAAGCTTCTGGACAAGGTCTTTGACCAGCAAGACCATAGAAATTAATATAGAAATGATCTTGACACCATGACCTCCCTGATGAACAGAGCATAGTTTGAGCAAGCAAGGAATGAAGTTTACTGTTTATATAAGGACTGCCACCACCATCAGAATTATTTGGTGGCCCTTGCACAGGAAGAGATCTGATATGAAGTCCGGGTGATGCAGTCCCATGGCCATTTGGGGGTCAGGAGAAATGCAGTAGCCTGAGTCTTTGTTTTAGACCCAGGCAGTTGTGCTGTGAGAAGCATTGGGCTAGCTGCACAGCTGCTATAATTTCCAGTGTGCCACCTTCAACACCTTGGAAGGTCCATTGTGGCTTCCCAGGTCAGAGAATGGAGCCAGGAATAGGAACCTGTCATTTTGGGGTACATAAGCTACTCTCCCACTGATCTCCTCAGGGAGTTGCTTTGAGCATGTCTGAAATCAGAGTGCCAAGCTGAAGTCCCTGCCCATCATTTGCATCTGATTTGTCACTGATTTTCAGCGGCACTGAAATGTAGGTTTTCAGGACAGAGGATCTCTCAGAGTGGCTTAGTTTCAGTTGCCCCCGATAATCAAAACTACAAAACAAAATATCAGCCCAGTGATTCTGGTTGCCTGATATATAGTAACCAGTAGCTCAAAGTTTTGGAAAAAGAAGTCTGCCATTGCTCACAAGTGCTGAGCTTTCTGAACTAATGGATTCACGACAAGCTAGAGTTATTGGATTGCATAGTGAGGTGTCAGGCTCTCTAAAATGTGGACCTCTAGGCTTGACAGTGATCTTCATCACATGCTGGATAATTGACCGTGGCCAATTTGAATGTCCCTCCAAAAATAAACACAAGGTAGATGGAGTCTGTTGCCCGGGGTCGTCTTTTGTGATAAGTTAGAATTAGACATGATATTATTTCCATACTATTAGATGAGGACAGATTGGGGAAGGCTACTGCTGGGACAGAAGTGATCAGATTACTGGGTAAAAGTCCTTATTGGATGAGGACCATGTCTTCAGATTTCCTAATGAGTCAGAATCAACCATGGGATCCACTGGTAGATAAGCATTGGCTTCTAGCCAGAACAGTCTTCAGCTCAGCATGGTAGTGAAGTCGAGTTAACCTCTGTTCCTAGTTACCATGGTCTATGCCTGCACTTCCTGGCAACATATACGTGGCCCAGCCTGAGCACTCTAACACAGAGGCATACCTTCTCTCTGGGGGTGCACCTACCCTACCAACATTAATGAGAGGTGTACATCCCCATGCCTCCAGCTCTTCTGGAATCTGAAGGCCAGACTGTCTGGCAGGAAGGTGTGGCCAGGTACCTAACCGTACTGTGACCTGACTGGAGGTCAGGTGACTAACAAAAGCTACCAAGCTCATTCAGCAGGGCCAGTTCATCTTTGCAAGTTGTTCTGAGACCTTTAAACTGGGCCCCAACACAGAGCCCATTCTATCGCAGCTCCTGGATGAGAAGTCAGAATTTAGATGCCATCAGTTCACTGCCTTCTCTCTCCCTCCTTGTTAAGGAAAGTTCAGGGCAGTGTCCATTCCCGTTGGAACCTGGCTATCAAACAGGCCCCTTACAGTGGTCAAGAAACCCTATAGGGCTGCCAGGTTACATGAGCTGAATACCGCATCAGTTAAGATATCCAACCACCCTTTGTGCTTCTTCTGAAAATCATGGGTAGTTGTCAGGAATTAAGTCTGAATTACAAATTTAGGCAGTACCTCCAGATTCCGTCGGGGTTTTTGGGTGATTAGCAAAGAGAAAGCCTGAGAAGAGAAGGCAAGAAAGGACAGAGGCTCTGAAAGCTACAAAGTTGTACCTTAGTCCTTTCCTGTGGAGTATGGCTTTTTTTCTGAGTGATTGAGTTGTCTGTTTATCTTATTTGGGGATCTCAGTCATCTTTGTACTTAACCAAAATTGCTAAAATTTAATATTCATGTATTCACTTATTATTCAGTTCACATAGACTGGCAGTAGTCATTACTATGAGCCTATACTATTGATTGATTGATTCATTAATTCAATCAATACATATTGAGTCAACTATGTGCCAGTATAGTTCTAGGTATTGGGGATATAAAGTTGATTAAGATAGAGATCCTTCCCTCGTGGGGCCTACAATTTAGTGGGGATGGGAGAGAAACCATGCCAGAGCATGATGTTAAATGTGGATAAGCACAGGAGTTACGGGGCTGCAATGGAATAGATGAGTTTCAGCTGAGTTGTTAAACATGTATAGACATCAGCTGGTTTAAAGGTATTAACTCAAAACTGACCTAATCCCATGAACTGGGAGCATATTTTTATACTCTCCCTTTCCATGACTTCATGTATTCCCAAGCATTTAGACCAAACTAAACTCAGCAAGTATGTTTTGGGTATCTAAGAGTCCCCTGACTCATCAGAATATTTTAGTAACTGCTGAAGATATCATTCTTCCGTATACCTAAAAAAATTTAAGAGGAGATATGTAGTTGTCCAATAAACAAGCTATTGGATTTTGCCTGATTGAGATATCATTTTCTGCCCACGGTGTTTGGGCTTGAGTTAATTAGTTATCTCTAAAACTTTTCTTTTGGATACAATTTAACTATTAGTCTATTTTCAAATAGGCGTGAAGTTTTACTGCATTTTGTATAATTATACTTGGTGTTATTTAATGAGATTTTAGTGATTATGAAAAAAAATTAAAATAGTTATTGTACGAAAAATTATTTTCTAAGATACCATAAAATAAGCAACCCATAACTAAGATCTAAAAGCAATCATCACACAAATAAGATATAAAAATGTGAATAAGTCAGATCTTTAAAATATTACCAATTATGAGAAGTTGCACCTAAAATTGTATTATTATTTTAAAAATATATTTTGATAAATAAATACCCACTTGGTCACTCTATCGGTTGCATCAGTTAGTATAAAGTTAAGGGTATACCCTTCCTATTTGCAGATATCGAAGAGATGAATCCAAGATGGTACTTAGAGACATGAAATCAGAACTGAGGGTTCCTGGGTGTCTTGGCCAGTAAAATACCCTTTATTTTTTTGTTTTAAGATAGTGGATTGAGACTAAATTATGAAAATAATTTATGGGTCACAACCATTATTTATTTTTAAAAAATGGAACCACAACAAAATAACTATAATGCAATGCAATACATTAGAAAATAATGCAAATCACCAGTAGTAAGGATAAGTATTTCATAAAACTTTGTTTTATGTACTCATATACCTTCACACAAATACTGGTTGACACTATAAAATGTATTTCTTATGGAATGTCCTGGTCAAAAAATGTTTGAAAGCCACTATCTTAGAAGATTCAGAACAGTGGTAATTGTGCTCCAGTTGAGGTCAGGTGGGTCAAAAAGTGCTCACAGGCGTTCAGATCAATAAAAAGTGGAGAAATTTATGGAGAGATCCAACATGGTAAAGTAAACACTGTGCTTGTGTCCTTCCATGAACACATTAAAATTACAACTAAATTATAGAACAATCAACCTGGAGAATCATCTGAAGTCTAACAGAACAGAAGTACTATAACGTCGATACTGGTAGGAGGGGTGGAGACGCAGAACAGGCCCCAAACTTCCCTGTGGCAGTTGAGAATCTCGGCTGCAGAGGTTACCCCTCCCCAGGAAGTGAAGGCCCCCAGAATGGAGCACTGGTGCCAGGAAGAGAATCTCCCGCAACATCTACCTGTGAAAAACGGAGGGGATTCTGAACATTCTGGCGGGACAGAAGGCTGCGGGAAACCCAGCCGTCCTCTTAAATAACTCGCGCACAGACTCACTCGCTCGCAGGCACTCACCTTGCATTCCAGCGGAGATAGTGACTTCGGGGGCCTCAGAGACATACGGGGGGGTGCAGACTAAGGTGTGTGGCTGCAGGGGGAGGACTGGAGGGCAGTTGGTATTTTCCCGTTGCGGGGTCCTCTTTCCATGCAGCCAGCAGGCCAGAGCCATCTTTCCTGTGTTGAGCCCGCCCCCACAGGGCAAATCTGAATCTGATTGGCCTGTGAGCTCTGCTGCTCCGCCCTGCTGACTTAGCACCCAATGCACCGCCAGAGGCACTTTCTCTGAAAGCAGCCAGCCCCTCCCGCATTGCATTCTTTCTTGCAAAACTATAGGAGTCCATGGGCCCCAGGCAAGCAGGGACTGGCCTCGGTGTGCTCTAAGACTTTTGCTGAGTTGCTCCAGGCTCAGCACTGACACCAAACCAGAGTCTACATTAACCTAGTGACCACAACTCTCCCCATTCTAGTGACTCCCTGAGACCCTGCCTCATCCAACTCACATACTGCATGAGGCTTTACCAGTGGCTGAACCTCAAGGAAGCTGGCAGGTGGCAGCAGGCCTCCTGGTGTCCTGGCTTTTTGCAGAGTTACCCCCAGGCCTGATACTGGTGATAGTCATCCTCAGTTCACAGCATGGCCTCTCCCATGTGCCTCCAGGTTTAGCACAGGTGGCAAACAACCACAGATCACTTTGTAGCTCCTACCAGGTAGCCCCCAGCCAGTCCTGGGCCTATACCGAAGCCCTTCCCATAAGGCCCCAGAACCAACATACTTGGCTTCAGACCATATCAGAGCACTGCCCAATTAGCCCCACAAGTGAGGTGGTCTCAACAGGCACCAGAGTACAGTGGGGAAAATCCCACTCAGTGGGGTAAGCTTCATGCACAGCAGCCCATAAGCTGTGGATGTGGCCCAACCCCACAGCCAGTTAGCCTAAGGGTCAATTCCACCCACTGACATGCCAACAGCAATCAAGGCTCAACTGTAACAGGAGACTACACACAACCCACGCAAGGGACACTCCTGGAGCACCCAGCTCAGGTGACCAGGGAGACTGTGCCACAGAAAACAAGACATGTGCTGCTTACAGGAGACTCACTTCAGATTGAAGACTCACACGGACAGATGGTAAAAGGATGGAAAACAATATTTCGTGAAAGTAAAAATTGAAAAAACAAAACAAAACAAAACAAAAAGCTGTGGTAGCAATACTTACACCAGACAAAATAGACTTTAAATCAAAGGCTGTAAGAAGAGACAGTGAAGGACCCAGTAATCCCACTTCAGGGTATTTATCTGAAGAAATCCGAGACATTACTTCAAGGGGAGGTGTACATCTGTATGTTCATTGCAGCATTATTTACAATGGCCAAGATGTGGAGGCAGCGTGGGTGTGGGCCTGTTTGGGTTCATCCTGTTTGAGACTCTCTGTACTTCCTGGACTTTAGAAAATATAATACAGCAATGTACTAATTTACTTTCCCACCAGTAATGAAAAAGAAGTATGACTAATCTTTCTTTCTGTGTTAGACAAAATTGTTTTATTATGGTACATCAGAGTTTTATTTGGATATTTTTATTACTGTGAATTTGAACATTTCTTCAAAAGCCCATTGGCCATTTTATTATATTTTGGGAATTGTTTGTTTATATCCTTTGTGTCTTTATTCTTCTGTTGGGATATTTTTCTTTTCTATGTTATTACTTACAGTTTTTACGTACTAAGACTCTTAAGCTTTTGTCAAACATATCTGTTGCAGACACTTTCCCTTTGTTCTTTATTTTTAAATTGCATGTGTGTTTGTTTGCGTGTGTGTGCGTGCGTGCGTGTGTGTGTGTGTGTGTGTGTGTGTGTGTGTGTGTTTGGGGGTGTACAGAATATTTCATTTTCATACAATCAAATTTATGGGCCTTTTCCTTTGTGATTTTCATGCTTTAAAAGACCATCCTAGAACCCATAAATATTCATTCAGATTTTGGTGCCTTCATGCTTTCTTGGTTACATCTTTCATTCTTCTGGAATCTATTTTCATGAAAAATTTAAGGATATATAACTTTATTTTGTTTCCAAGTATATGGCCAGTTTTTCTAATACCAGTTACAAGATGATCATTCTTTCTCTGCTAATATGAAATACAAACTTTCTTCGTACTAAATTCTTACATATACTAGATCTGTTTCTAGAATTGATATTTTTGTGCAGTGACTATTCTATTTCTGCAAACTTTTTTTTTATTACTATATTCTTAACAAATGCTTTAATATCAGGAAAGTTAGCGCTCTCCTGACTTTTTAAGTTTTTAAATGAATATGTTTATTCACTATGTTTCTTCTGCTGCTTGAATTTTAGAATCATTTGTCATATCACCCTGCAAGGGAGAAAGTGAGACTCGCACTATTACTGTTATTACATTAAATCAGATTAATTTGGGGAAGAATTAAATGGTTTATAATTTTGAAACTTTCTAACTCACCCTTTATTCAACTCATTTTTCTTATATTCCTCAGTAAAATTTTGAGGCTTTCTATCTATGGGCTCTTTATATACTTCTTGTCAATTCCAGTGATTTTTATCAAAGTTTTTAGTTGCAAGCAAAAATGTTGACTCTTCCTGAGTAAGCAGAAAAAATATTCAAAATATATTGGGTAGTTCAGTGAATCACTGTGTGTGCTCTAGAACCAGACTCGGGGTTAAACTTCCAAGGAAGATGATCAGAACCATCACAACAAGGTCTGAGGAAAAAACTGTCACCACTGCCACCATCACAGAACACTAGAATTTCAGGTTGCAACAGCCACCTCTACACCAGGAACTCAACTCCACAGCAGCCGCCATTTCTAGGGATATAGCTACTTTCTTTTTCTTATTTGCACGGGTTAGAATTTCAAGAATAATGTGACCATTAATGCTAATGATGAACATCTTTTTCTTATTCCTGCCTTTAATGGAAAAAGGTATCTTTGTTCACCATTATGTATCAGTCCAGACAGTGATAGGAACTCATCTTAAATTCATAGTATATTAAGAGATTTGCTCTGTTTTAATTTTATTTGTACTTTTTCTCCTCAGAAATGAATTTTTAATTTTATCAGATGCTTCTTGGTCAAAATGATAAGATGCTTTTATTTTTTATTTTAGCCTATTAATGTGATATAGCAATAGGTTTTATAATAGTTACCCTTCCCTGTATTCATGAAATAACTCTTATTCAATCATGGTGAGACAACTTCAATATAGTATAGGGCTTATGAGCACATGTTCTGAAATCTGCTCTCCTGGGTTCCAACCTAGACTCTGCTATTACTGTTTGCTGTGACCATAGACAAGAAATTTAGCTTCTATAGTACTCAGGTATTTCTTACAAAATTGGAATGATAATAATAATATTTATGTAAGAGTTGTGTGAGAATCATGTGAGATAATTCATGAAAACAACAGTATATGGCACATAGTGTGTAGTAAATGTCAATTAGTATATTTATTGTCTCTTACTATAATGCTGATTTAGTTAAAATTTTAGGCATGATTCTTGCAAAATGTTCCCAAGTAAGATTGGCTTGTGGTTTTCTTTTTGGATGTTGTTTGTGTCAATTATCTTTGATACCTTTTACTATCATGGTATTTACTTTGATACTTTGATACTATCGTGGTTATGTTAGTTTTGCCAGTTGAACTGGAAAGCTTTCTATTTTCTTCCATATTCCAGAAGACTAAACATTTCTGTTGTTTAATTTTCTGTTGTTAAATTTCTGTTTAATTAAGGAATAAACATTTTTCTGAAAACCATCAGGGCCTTCAAGTTTCCTAGGGATATAGTTCTTTGACAAATTTTCCATTTATTTCATGGCTTTCATCTTTTCAAATGTTCCACTTAAATTAATTTTTGTCATTTGTACTTTCCTAAAATATCATTTTTACCATACAGTAATAAATTCAAATTTATTATAGTAGAGTTTTACATAATATTTTCTTAAAGATTTTTAAGTCTCCTTAAATTCTGTTATTGCTTTCTTTCTTATTATGTTACAAAATTGATACTTGCTTTTCTTCACCTTTGTTCAGAACTAATAGCAATTTCATTATCATGATTAGAATAGACAAGTTCTAGAAATATATCAGTAAAAGGTATCTCAATAGTTTGCTCTCTAATTTATCAATTTCCATTTTTATGAGTTCCTTTCTCCTTGTTTCCTTTATTTATTTTTAAATTACTTTTTTTTTTTCTATTTCAAGGCTTAGTTATTTATTTCTCTTTTTATTTTAGGTCAAGGCATTTTAGCAAAGGGGTCATGAATCTTCCTCTGAGTACAGTTTGCTCCCATTCCATATTTTTAATAAATCTATTATTTTAATTTTTTTTGACATTTATCCTTTTAATTTCCCCTTTACTCCAAGAATTACTCAAAAAGAATGCTTTTAATTTTTAAGTATCTATATTTTTCATGTCTTTCAAAAATCCATTTCTAGTTTTATTACACAGAGCTCTGAGAATGTTGTCTGTAGATTTTTTTTCTCTCCCTCTAATTGTTTGATTATTTTCTTAAGAAACCTGAAAAAAACTAGAAGTCAAACATAGTAGACTTAGAGGACACCGTATGGAACAGGAAAGTTTTCTTTTAGCTTTCTTATTTTAAAATAAGCTTAGTATAAGCATACGATAGCAGATGAACTATTACTGTGTTTTATCTGCTTACTGATGATAGCATCAATTTAAGTAGCTTAATGATCAACCTGAACAATTCTCATTTAAGTCAATATGCCTTCTTTCATTAACTGTTAAGGATTTTAGAGTTGAAATTTTTTTGTTTTGTTTTGTTTTGTTTATGTGGGGTGCTCATGTTTCTGCTCATTAATATAAATTATTCATGTTATTACTGATTTATGTCATATGATTATTTAAAGTATTGATTAGCTTTTATTTGCTATAATTTGGATTTACTTTCAATATTCAAATTTCATATATGCCTAAATTGTACATTTAAGAATATTTGTTTTGTTTGTTTTATTGTTATTTTTGCAGAACATGGTTGGAGAGTGGGCCATACCAGAAGAAATAGTTGATAATGTACCACCCTCCAACAATTGCATATTGGGCCATGTGATTCACAGACTAATTGAAAAATCTCTTCCCCCTCAAGCTGAATCAATAGAGCCTGAATTACCTTCATTTGCTATTAAAGGGTGCTTATTGGGGAAAACATTGAGTGGAAAAACTACTGCTCTAAAGTTTCTACAAAAAGGTAGAATTTCCTTTTTTATTTTATTTATTGTATTCTGTTTACATTGGTTGTAGCTGCAAATGGCTATGTCTATAGAAAACATACATGAGGATCTTCTGATATATTAGGAAATTCTGTCATCAAGAATTTTATAATAGGATGAGCACATAATTTATTGTCCAAGGAAGACACTTGGACAATAGAGTTTAGAGTCATAAACTGTCCCAGGTAAACCTGGATATGTGGAATGCTATGTAATAATAGTGCATAGACTAAATAGAAATAGCAAGTCATAAACTTTTCCTCATAGACTTTACTTACTTTACCAATAGCTGAAGCAAGAAATTAATAAGTTGTCACATATATAATAGAAATCCACTTAAAATTGTAAATATGTTAATTACATTTGTTGAGTTCTTAACCTCACTTTAATGAGGTTTTGACTTGTTTTGCAGAAGTGTTTTCAGTTAGAAGCAAAATCATAGGTTTCCATCTCTTCAATTAGTTTTTATTCAATAATACAATACCATTATTCTTTTCACTGGAAAACTCAAAATTTGCACTGAGGCTGTCTACCTTGTATCATTCTAAGGCAGAGAAGAGTAGGTCATTACTGAGATGTTAAAAAGACCTCCTTAAAAAGCAACTTGACAAAATCACAATGAGATACCACATCACATCTTCTAGAATGGGAATAACAACAACAACAAAAACAAAAAAATCCAGAAAGTAACAAGTGTTGGTGAGGGTATAGAGAAATTGGAATACAATGCTGGTGAGAATATAAAATGTTACAGCCCCTAAGGAAAGCAGTTTGGTGGTTCTTCAATAAGTTAAACAAAGAATTACCATATGATCCCAGCAATTCCACTACTGGGTATATACCCAAAAAGATTAAAAACAAATGTTCAAAAAACAGAGGAAAAAAACCTGTATAAGAATATTCATAGCAGCATTATTAATAATAGCCGAAAGGTGGAACTAATCCAAATGTCCATCACCTAATGAATGGATAACAAAACATGGTATATCCGTGCAACGGAATATTATTCATCCATAAAAAGGAGTGAAGTGCTGATACATGCCATAACATGAATGAACCTTGAAAATATGATACTAAGTAAAAGAAGTCAGACCCAAGAGGCCACATATTGTATGATTCCATTGATATGAAATATCCAGAACAGGTAAATTCAGAGAGACAGAAAGCAAATTAGTTGTTACCAGGGGGCAAGAGTGGACCGCTTAATGGGTACAGAGTTTCCTTTTGGGGTTATGAAAATTTTCTGGAACACAATATTGGTGATAGTTGGACAGCATTGTAAATAACCTAAATACCACTGAAATGTATCTTTTAGAATGGTTAAAATGGTTAATTTTATGTTATGTGATTTTTAACACAATAATAAAGAAAATAGCATGATCCAAAAATAAGTTTAGGGTGCCCCAGAGACAGTGTTAGAGGATAAAGCCAGCCTAGGACAATCATGTCAACTTCCTAAATGAAGAGCTATTGGTAAAACTGTCTCTCTGTACTTTAGACTTTCCCATTCAGATACTTTCTATTGATACTCTTGTCCAAGAAGCTATCCAAGCATTTCATGACAATGAAAAAGTCAGTGAGGCCCTCCCAATTCAGAATGAAGCTGAAGAAGAAGCTCTACCAGTTCTGCAAGAGAATAGTAAAGAAAGCCCGGCAAGTGTGATTTTCGTTTCCTTTCTTGCACCTCATATATTAGAGACTTGAAGCTGAATGAAATCTGAGAGATCTTTTAGACCAGAGGTTGGAAAACTTTTCTATAAAGGTCCCAAAAGAAAATATTGTAGGTCTTATGGGCCCAGGATATTATGGGGTTACTTATGTAACAAGAGCAGCCCTCCCCTACCACTGCCAGTTTCCCTGGGTGGGCCATCCAGAGTGGTGGGCTGGCTTAGCTCCAAGTTACCTTCAGTTGGAGACATTTTCCTGAGGTAAGAGCCACAGGCTGGTGAAGGCGTGAAGAGGCTGAACTGCAAGGGGTTGGAGGATAGTAGCGTATGAGTGTTATGGGCAAGTTCACCAAGTCACCAGCTCCTCGAGGGAAATTCCACCACTGAGAGCCTGGCGGTGGCTAACAGCAGGGTCCCCACATTGTAGTTGGAGACCAAGGTCAGCCCTGGGAAGTGGCCAAGGCAGGCACTGGAGCTGAGCAGGGGCAAGAGGCAGAGGAGGATGCCCAGCTTAGTCCCCAGGCTCACAGCGCTGTCCCATGGAGTTGTATATGCTCAGGGACTGTATAAAAATAGTGAGCCCTGCCAAATTTGGTCCATGGGCCATCATTTGCAGACCTCTGATGTAAACTCGTAGATCTCAATTTTGGGAGGTGGTGGGTGGGAGGGAGGTCTCCATATTATTTGCCAGCACCACAGTCCCATGATTTACCTGCATCACACTCCCATCAATATTGCTACATTATTGCCTGAAGGTCCTAGGACAGAAAAGAGAAGAATGTGGCCCCACCTTGAGAATTGCCATGCGGTTCAGCACTCTCATTTTAACCGGGAGACAGTAGAGGCCCTAAGCATGAATTGGTGTCCTGGGGGGTCAGAAGGCTTGTAAATGTCTAGGCTGTGATTGGCATCCCTGATTCTAAATCTAGTACTCTCTCCCCCACCTTATGCTGTCTCTGCAAGTGAATAAATTAGCAGAGAATCTAATCCAGATCATTTGCATGAGCTGCAAAATAAATATTACTTAGCCATGAATTCTGAAGATAACTGGGAGAAGTTCTATTCATTGTGGGCTGTTGTTTCATCTTCCATATTACGGTACTCTTTGTATTCTAATCAATAGGGTGCTAGATAATGCACTTATCTTTTCTTTACTTCCGCATGGCGAGGACTGACACCTCTAGGGTTGTTCTTTCTAGAGCTTTCCATAAACTCTACCTCTTTCTTAGCTTCCGCTGTATTTTCCTAATGGCAGTTGCTGTATTTTACATAGTAATTGAAGACCAACCTAAAGACAGATTACACTACAAGTTACTGTGTTTTTCCATAATTATCATCAAATTTTGTTTGTTCCTGGAAATCATTCAGTCCCTCTTAATATCATCAATGTTTTAGATAAACTGGTATACTTCAGTAGCATTCTTAATTTTATGTTTATAAGTGTGTGTGTATGTGTGTGTATTTTCTCCTCAAAGAATCTGCAAAATGAATTTCCAGCTGATTCAGTCTCAGATGAAGCATTACCAGAAACTGAAGGTGAAAATACACTTAGTAAGTAAGATATCAAAACAAACCATCTGTCATTTACATTACAGGGACAGATAGACAAACAGCAAGAATATATATATATATATATATATATATATATATATATATATATATAGCACAAACATCTTCCCAAGCTTCCCAAACCTAATGAAAATTTATCCCCCTTGGGATCTGGGCTTTAGTCCTTCAGGTCCGTTGTAGAGCCACTGATGGAAAACAATTTTAAGTCTCAAATACCTTTTGTATATGTGCTAGTGAAGGCTGTGCCATATTGAATAGTTTCCTTGTGTTGTAGAATAAAGTTGACTGCCATCATCATCATTGCCATCACCATTGGACAATGTGTAGATTTATTATGAGCACGCAACTCTCTTAGAGCAGTTGAGTTTTCCATCTTTTAAAAGGACATACTCTGTCCCTTATGTTGGTTATTTGTTTCTTACAAGATATTTTAAATTGATTTTTAAACTGAGTACTATGTAACTTATTTTATTACTAAAGTACAGTTAATTATAAATGAACTCTGAGAACTTCATATTTTTTCCACAGAATTTAACCCAAAACCCCTCTGACTTCTAGAATTTTCTACGTTTAGACTTGCTACCTATAACTAGATAATCCAGGAAAATAAAACTATAAAGAATTAACCTTTTAACATTTCTTGAGAAAACTTGTCTTGTTTTCTGAAAACAAAACCCAAACTGTATTAAAGTATTTCTAATAATATTGTTATGTGTGAGCCATACTGGGAGGAAGGAAGCGGAAAACACCAAGCCACACCGTGGCCAGGATCTTAACATTGTGGAATGAGGGTAAAAGTCATGCTGTGGTGATTCTATTACTTCCTTTCTCTGAGTATCTCGGGCATAACTGGGTCCAATCACTCATTTGTCCAAAACCATAGATGGTCAAATACTAACCTAGTTGTTAGTTGTAAATACTGGAGTTTGTTCTTACCACTTTTCCTGTTGCTAGATACTGACACTAACAAAATGCCGAAAGCTGAAGAAGCCAAATCAAGTGATAGTTTCTCTAAAGTAAGTACCATAATCTAATTTTGGCTACTAATATATTGAAATGCATCATGCTGTCTGACTTCAAGTGAAATGAAACAGCAACGTGTTCCTGTTTGGTTTAAAGTAAATCTGATGGTAAGATATTAGCTAAATCTGAGTTTACTTAATATTCTTTATATTCTTAACATTCTTTATATCTAAAGGAGTGGAAATTGCTATTCAATTTTGCCAAGTAAACGCATTTTATTTTTGACTTATGCCAAATTCATATTTGTGTGTTTTTCTTTACCAGTTAATTTATGATTTATTTCCTTTCACACTCAAGAATTTTCCCAGAATGATCCTAACTAGCCTTATCGATGACTCTACAGAATATTTTATTAATCGCAGAAAAAAATGTTTATAACAATTTACTCACTATTGTTTTAATAGATACTATCTCCATATATAGTATTGCTTTACTGTATGAGGAAACATGTTTTTGCCATCAAATAGAATGGTCATATTAATCAAGTAGAATTTCATTTACTTTGTTTTTATTGCATTTGATTGCTTTTATTATGCATTTCATCATGGTAAACAATTTTATAATATTTTAGACTTCAAAACTGTTTAACGATAGAAAAAGCTTTGGAAGGCTATATACCAAACTGTAACCATGACGACTGCAGGGGAGGGGATGGGCTTAGAGAAAGTGCTGAAGGGGGCCTTCCTTACAAGTTTTACTCTGTGTATTTGGAATTTAAATTAGCAAGAAAGCTAAGTGTATTTTTTTAT
Source organism: Rhinolophus sinicus (assembly GCF_036562045.2). Classification (NCBI taxonomy): domain Eukaryota; kingdom Metazoa; phylum Chordata; class Mammalia; order Chiroptera; family Rhinolophidae; genus Rhinolophus; species Rhinolophus sinicus. The sequence continues at coordinate 176,338,632 of NC_133753.1, read as the reverse complement.
GTTTACATTTATTGAGTTTCAAATTTCCCAAATTCCGTATTCAGTTCAATTCAAAGGGCATACTTTGTTCTGTTCACTGTTGGAAGGATTTGAGATATATCACTGAACAAAAAAGAGCATTCCAGGACCTAATAGAGGTTGAATAGAGGAAGACAGATAATAAACTAAAAACACATACGTAAATGAACTATATGATCTGTTAAAGGGTGATGATGCCAGCAGAGAAGAAAAAGTGGAGTAGACAGAGGAAGGGGATCACAGTCACAGGCCCTATGAGAGAGGGGAGGTCGCTGTCTTACACGGGATAAGCCTCCTTGAGAAAGTGAGATTTAAGAAGATTGAGAGAGTCAGCCAGCTGGAACCCGGGAAGCATGGCAGGCAGCGAGAACAGCTGGACAACAGACATGAAGCAGAAAGGGGCTTGGCAGCAGGGTGGGAGAGAAGCGTAAGACACGAGGTTAGAGAGATGCACAGGAAGGGAAAAAGAGTCAGGTCAGCCAGGGCCTTCTAGGCAATGATTAGGACGTTTGGAGTAAGAGGGGGAGTCTTTGCAGGGTTTTTAGTAGAGATGTAACTTATTCTCACTCCGGTGGCTGAGTTAAGAATACTTGTAGACACTAAGGAAGTTCCTGTTGGTATAGGGTAGCTTTGTTGGACTAGCCCTTCTACAGTTAACATTCTAATGCTGAACACAATAGAAAAGCTTATTATTGAGGGCCAAACGCAGCTGGTAAAAAGCAAAGCAGCCAACAAGCAAGCAGCAGAAACCAGGCAGAAACTATATGGAATATGACCGTTGAACAAAGAAAATTTCACCGGGCAAGAGCCAAGCTTCTACAGGTTATCCCAGGAGCACGCCCCATCTGCATGGCATGAGTTGCTAGGACTCAGGCAGAAAGCCTCCATCTTTTTTATTTAGGGTATTAAAGGATGAAGTTTGGGATGCCAGAAAAGCTGAAAATTAATGAGGAAGATCTTGGAAGGGAAGGAGCCGCAGAGGAGGAACCTCAAAATCTGCATACACATTTTCCTTCAATGCTTGGCTGACTCCAGAATTGTGACAAACGATCAGTGTCTTCACTAGAGAGGATGGCCATTTAATGTTTTTCTTCCCTGCAAATAGTTAGAAACTGACTTTTAATTAGTTATACTCTGCTATTCCTTGTTTGTTTTCACAGCTCACTGTGCGTGCTCAGCTTGGTGCAAAATCAGAAAAGTTGCTGAAGAAAGGAAAGAGCATTTCCGATGTGTTGCTCGTCGACATCCTGGTGAATGCTATTAAGTATGTATTACTTTTCGTATCTCTTTAATACATTCTGTATCAGATAGAGGTATATAAAGAATAATAGAGAAATATTTTATTTTTAATGTCTGATGAATACTACTTATCTACCTAAGAAAGCATACAGCAAGGTCAAGATATATTTTATGATTTACATGCCTATATTTTACTTCCCCCTTTACCATCCATGACTTCATTCACCCAATGGGAATTCAGGTCAGTTTCTATTCCATGGGGGGAATTCAAGGAAATATCGGATACTATTTGGAAAGGCCAAGGGACAGATTATGGAGGGCAGAGATCCTAACTGTGTGCTCACAGGCCAATGGGCTTCCTCGTTTTGTGTTTCAGGAGGAGGGAGGGAACCCAGGGATCCAAAGGTTGGACAGTGACGGGTAAGCAGGCACTGAGAAAGTAGATTTGCACAGGCAAGCATAGCACACAGGTGATATGTGATAGAGTATAAAGAAAAAGTCAAAATAGGCCACAATTCTGTAATCTCTCTCTTCCTCCTTTCTAAGAGCAAAGGCTTCTCCTCAGCCCTCCTTTGTAATACAGAAAAAAGAGAAATTAAAAGAAGCCATAGAGGCTCCACTGATCCATATAATAAAGAGATGAGGCTTAGCAGAATGGGAAAAAGAATCAAAAAGTCCACTGTGAAAGAGTTTGGAGACCTTGCAGTAGGTGAGGAAATGGCATTAGGGTAGCTGTGCTGTGTGGGAAACGGGAAGACTGAGAGAGGTAAGGAAAAGTTTTAGGGAAATTTCACTATGCATCGGGAATGGACTGCCCTTTAGTGTTTCCTGAGACTCTATCAATAATTTAAGTTGCCTCGTAGTTGTGATGGATCTTGAAACGATGGCTCCTTGAATACAATGGGGTTTTATGAAACAAACAGGGGTGTGGTCCATCAGGGCTGAAAGGAATCATATTCTACTAGTTGTAACATTTCTCAGAACCGGCACAAAATATGTTTTACCCCTGGGACTCCTGGTTCAAAAACAAACAAACAAAACTGTATATGAAAAAAATCGGCTATAAAGCAGATCTTAGCCCTGGTATCAGTGGAACTGGAGTGTCTACACACCACCCTGAGAACTTTGCTACCCAGCTACCGCCATCCCCGTTGCCCCTGAGGCACCTTCACAGCACTGTCAGCAGTTTGAAATCCTTTCATCTGGTGCAAATCCATCTTTTTTTGATGAAGAAACAAAGGCATATGGCAGCTCAGTAAGACAATCCAGTCTTATACGTATAGTAGCTCTTCAGGCTGTGGGTGGGGGAAGAGGTCGCCCAGACCTGGGGAGGTACTCAAGAAACTTCTCCACCTTAAGCCAATGAATCAACAAACCTGTTCTATGCAGAGTGCTTTACCAAGCACCAGACAAGTTATAAAAGCCAAAATGCACCTTTTTCTGCTCTTTATAGACTTATGGGGGAAGTAGAGGCAGTGGCATGAAGGCAGCTTGATACTGTGGAAGGATCACTGGAGTTGAGGTCATTTGCAGTTTTGCGATTTTGAGCAAGAAATGGAACCTCTGAACTTCAGTTTTCCCCCTCCTTCCTTGCCACGCTGTCAGGAGCATCACATGTGGGCACCAAAGAAGACTTACAACCCTTTAGAAAGGGGGTTCTAGTGTTTGAAAACTATGAGTTCTAACAGGGAGACAAAATCTCAACTTTTGATCCAAACACCAAAATCTCAATTTTGCATCATTTAAGGACTTAGAAGAGCAAAGCTGAAGTTTATGCCCTTTTCACATTGTTTTCCAACTTAAAGAACTACAATAATAATTCTTAGAGGACCCATTCTCAGTAGAGGATGTGGCGCTGAGGGCAAAATTCCCAAAAAATGGTCCTAACCCTACAGCAACTTTGAATTTACTTGAGATAAATAAGACTCACTTGAATTTTTCTAAGTCAATAAATATAATCATTACCAGTTGTGTAGTGAAGAGAATGAGAGCCAGAGGAGCTCCAGTCAGGTGGCTATGACTCTAGGCTGCATTGGGCGGGGTAGGAAGCACTCTCCAGGTTGGCCATGAATATCCATGTGCTAAACTCTCAAAATGCATCATTTCCGCATCCTCACAACCACCCTGTGAGGTCTGTTATCCCACTATGTACAGATGAGGAATCAGGTTCAAAGGAGGAACTGCCTATGAACGCAAGCTAGAAAATCCAATTCATACTCACATAACAATGAGGAGGTCTGTTTGTTTGAAGTAAATGGTTCAAAGGTGTGAGAGAGAAGACGCAATAGCTAAGTAAGTTGTGTCCAGTTGGTTTTAAATACCATGCTATGGCCTTCAGAATAGATTTGGAGGGCAGCAGGCACCCACCCACAGAAGGACTATGAGCAAGGGAATGATTGTGATGCATTAGTCAACTAATTAATGTTAGCTATAAAGTAATAAGATTCATGCAGAAAGAGATTCTTGTGGAACTGAAAGAATTGTATTATTTCCAAAGTACTTTTCTTTATCAAAATGTTCATGGTGTGTCCATTTTCAATTTAGTGAGATACCTGTAGATCAAAGCTGGGTCCTCGATGGTTTTCCAATGACATTAAACCAAGCAAAGCTGCTGGAGGAAGCTCTCACAGGCTATGACAGAAGCCTCATAGAACTGGAGAGAAAAAAAGAGCAAATATCCACATTGGCTGTTGATCCTACAGCTGCCAAAGAAGTGCCTCTTCCTCCTGCTGCATTTGACTTTGTCATGTTATTAGATATTTCAGATAATTCCTTACTGAATCGCATGCATGACACCATGGGTAAGCTGGACACCTCTTTATTCTTTTTCTTTTTGATATTCTTGTCTACAGGTCAAAGCCCTTTGTCTGTTTGTTCTTTGACTGAATCTGTGACTATTCCCATGTGCAATTGTAAGTGTATAACGAAGACTTTGTTTCAGCCTTCCAAAGAGTTACCTAGCAGAGCACAGGTGCCTCCTGCTTTGACTGTCAGCATTCAGCACTGCAGGCCAAGCCTGGACCTAGCAGAAAATTCCATGCCAACTGCAAACATCTCACTAAACCTTTCCATCACTTGGCAGCTGCCCTGGCACAGAGGTGCCATTTATGAGACTGGCATGCGTGGAGGAGCTTCTTGTAGCTATCCAGTACATCTAGGTGGGTCGCCCTCATGAAGGTCAAAACCCACATCTGTGCTGCAAACAGGGATCTGATAACATCCTTCCCTTGGATTGTTTGTCAGCTCTGAGAAGCAGGTATCAGTTGGCTGACATCCTCACATGGTGGAGTTGAATAGTCTTGCCAAAATTTTGTGGTTTATTTAACTGCTTTTCATTGTTGAAATGAAAAAAAAAAATTACTTTATTCCATAAGTTAAACACTTACGGATAAAAGCATATATTCTTGAACCCTGACTTTCCAACGTAGGAGGTATTTAACCTTGGGAGAGTACTTCATTGTTCTAAACCTCAGTTTCACAACCTATGCGATAGAATGCCTCATTGTACTGTTATGGATAGGAAAGAAAAACTGTTTCTTTACTCGCAACACTTTTGACACCAAATGTATGAGTTTTCCACAGCATCCAATTCTCTGAAGACACCACATGGGCATCCTAAAATTTAATTCATTTCTGGCACTACTTACCCAAAGTTAGTGCAGACTCCACAGGTTAAGGGCTCAGTCCCACAAAACTGCCCCCAACTTCAGATGCCAATTTCAAGCATGGATCCCTCAGTTACCAACATGTCTGTTCGACTTGACTACTACAAATTCGAGGGTTTCCATGACCTGTCACCAGGTTCGATAATTTGCTATGTCTCACAGAAATCAGGGAAACACTTTACTTACTATTACTGGTTTATTATAATGGATATTATAAAGATGCAAATGCACAGCCAGATGAAGAGGTACATAGGGCATGGTCTGGAAGGGTCCCAAGCTCAGGATCTTCTGCTCCTGTGGAGTCCAGAGTGCACTACTCTCCCAGCACGTGAATGCATTCGCCAATCCAGAAGCTCATCAAGCTTCTTCAGAGTTTGTATGGAGGTTCCATTATATAGGCATGATTGATTAATCATTGGGCATGCTGTGATTAGCTCAGTCCCCAACCCCTGTTCCCCAGGGGGTAGGCTGAAAGTTCTAGCCTTCTAATCACCTGGTTGCTTCCTCTGGCAACCAGACCCCAATCTCTAAGAGTCACCTCATTGACATACACTCAGAAAAGGTTGAAAGGGGCTTATTATGAATAACAAAAGATGCTCCTCTCACCCTATCACCCAGGATATTACAAGGGTTTTCAGAACTGTGTGTCAGAAGCCAGAGACAAAGACCACCTATGAGAATATATTTATTATATCACAATATCACAGGTATTAAATGAAGTAAATGTTAGACACATAGGGTGGAATCTGCCACATGATAATAAGCATATAGCAAATTCATCAGGAACAGTTGTGGAAGACTTTGAAATGAATAAAAGATTATTGGGCATCCTTTCAATAGAAGGCTGAGTATTGTCTATTGGACCCTTTTGGAGTAGCTGATTCCATAGGGGTCTGTGTCTTTCATTGGCCTCGACTTAGCTCTTCTATAACTAGAAATTATTGGAAACTGATAGCAACTCAAATGAGTGTTGTTCATAGACATGCAAATGAATTTTTCAATCAACATGCAATTAATTTCTACACCTTTGAAAAGATGATTCCAAATACTGCATTGCTCTCCACACAGTGACCAGTTTTTCACCTATTAACGTCTATTTCAGCACTTGTGATCGCCTGTAAATGTGTCTGTTATTAAGATTCTCATTTAAACTGGTTGCAACATCTTACTGGTGCTCTCATTAATTGGAGTTAAATTATGTCCTTTTACATTTGTTTGAGAGTCTTGATTTTTACCTTTTTTTCCTAAAAAAAAAACACAAAAAACTTTTTAACAAATGGTAACATTTAACATTTAAAAAAAATTATTGCTGTTACTAATGCAATGGCATTTACTAATATAATGACAATAGATGTGGGATCATCTGTTTCAGTGCTTTTGTTTATAGATGGGAAGTTAAAGCATGAGCCCTTGACTTGTCCAAGGTTATATTCATCCTTATTTTGAGCTTGTGTAATTTTGAGATCTTTCTTTCATTGTTTACTTAAATGACAGAACCATTCAATATTACTTCAGCTATTGAGCCCCGTAGTTAAAACTGGATGCTGTCCATCAAATCTCAAAAGAGAATTTTACTTCTCTTTACACAAGGGGACAGGAGCCGGGCTGACAGTTGTGACGGTTCTGCTTGTTCAACCAGCTTCCCATTCATGTTCAGGGAACTGTGAGGACTGACTGGGAACGCTGCCAGTCCATCTGGTGGCAGAAGCGGGCGCTGAACTCAAGATAAATCTGACTTGAAAATAGGTTATAAAGTGCACGCATACACACACCTGTGGATAAGAGGGCCCGTGAAAGCTGACTGTAAGGGCCTCAGCGGTTTGCCTACCCTCTTGGGACTCCATGGGAAGCATATGGTTGTGTGTTTCAAAATAGAGGGAAATCAACTGGCAAGAATTTTTCAAGAAATCATACTCAATCTACTTGGAGTTCTTTCAATTTCTTAATGAAATGATATAACAAATTATTCTGTCAAATTGATTGCAGCTGATGTTAGCATCGAAATAGTTTAATTTCCTAATTCTAGACCCTTGACTTATAACGAGGCTTCAAAATGCCCTTTCTTCACTACTCCAGGGAAAGTTTCTCCTTTGCCAAATTTTATACTTACATGCACACAAATAATCTTATTTTTCTACTATCAGAAATTGGTATTAACACACGATATGATCTATTTCTTTTTTATTGTATATTTCTAGTATTGAATATTTCTAGGTCTGAAGGGAACTGAGCCAGTCCCTCAATTCAGGCCATCTAAGCCATGAAAACTAGTGTGAAATCATTGAGCTTATAGTTCTTGTTTTGGTCAGAAATGAGTATGCTAAATACTTGTCTGCAACTTTGAAAGTCAATCTTCAGCTTTCATATTCAGGTATTTTCAGAAAAAGTGTTATTCTTTCGTATCTTAAGATTTTTCTTTCTTAGACTGTAAGATCTGAATGGGCTTTGAAAGATCATTTTGCCAATTTACTCTCCTCATCTTAGGCAAGACCCCACCCAAACTATTTTAGACAGATAAAACTCTGTCTTTCTAAAATATCTTGTTCACTCACATATTCATTTATTATTTATTGCATGTTCACTAAGCACCAGACACTATGCAAGGGCACTGGTGATAAACTAATAAAGAAGAAATGGAGTTTATGGAAAATTCTAGATAAGGAACCAAGGGATTACAGTATAGAGTTGTGTGTTCCACATGGCAGCCACTAGCCACATATAGCTATTTAAATTCCTTAAAATTAATAAAAATTCAGTTTCTCCATCACACTGGCCACATTTCATGTACATATGTGGTCAGTGGCTACCATATCAGACAGCATGACGTACAACGTTTCCCTCATCTCAGAAAGTTCTGTTGGATGTCACTGGTATAGAGTGATGGGAGCTGAAATGGTGCCACCAGCAAATATTTATCTAACATTGATAACATGTCAGGAATTGATAATACAGAAATGAAGGTCAAGTCCCTGTCCTCAGTAGTTCATAGCGTAGTGTAAGAAGAAACAAAAGTAAGCTGCGTATTATAATATGTAGTCAATTATGTGCTACAATAGGTGTCCCCAGCATGGAGAGGTAAGCCAAGGGAGAGGAGGAAAATTGAGAGAAATGCATTTGCAAACCTTGGTAGGTGAGCGTGGTCCATCTAGAGAACAGCAAGTCCCTCAGTAGGGCTGAGAGGCGGCAAGCTATGGGGGACACAGCAGAAATGAGCCTGGAGAGTTAGACAGGGGCCAGATGAAGTGTTTTACCCCAAGCTAAGTGGTTTGCACTTTATCTTGAAACCACGTGAAGTCAATGAAATATACTAAAACGTAGATTTAATGAAATTAGATATGCTTTACATAATGGTCATTCTGGCTTCAGTGTGGAGGATGCATTGGAAGGGGAGTGAGACTGGAAGCAGTGAAATGACTTAGAAAACTATTACTGTCTGAAAAACAACAGAAGCATTAAGACAGCTGTAAGAAGCAAGGTCGGAAGAGTCAGCGTCAAGCAGTATTTTAGGGGTAAACTACAGAACTTAGTGATCGGTTGGGTTGGGGGATGCAGCACAGGGAGAGCAGGATGACTTCAGGTTTATGATTTGCACAGTTTTTTGAATGATGGTACCATTCGCTCAGAGAATATGGAAAGAAACACACAGCATCTCTTAGGGACATGTAGAGCTCCAAGTGCCCGTGAGACTTCTAAGATTAGAAGTTAGAGAACAGTTCTATAAATGGGTCTAGATGTCAGGAAGAAAGCATGCACTGAAGTTAAGGATTTAAAGGTAGGAGAAATCTTCTAGAAAGAAAAATATGTTTTATAAAAGGTCCAGAATGACACCCAAGAAAACAAGAATTTAATAGGGAGAGCCAAGGAAAAAGTATTTAGAAGCAGCAGCTAGAGAGAGGCAGAAAGCCAGGGAGAGTAACAACTTATAAGCAATGGGAGGACAGATTTTCAAAATAAGGGTGTTGTACTATCCCTGTCCCAGACTGGTGGGGGCCGGGAGGTCCTGAGGCCAGGGCTGGGGTGTGGGAGCCCAGTCACTAGGGTGGGGGGCAGCACGCTGTCCTGCAATGCCTGGGGTCCATGGAGAAGTCTGAAGGACAGCATCGTAGGGAAGCAGCCTGCAGCCAAAGCCAGGTGGGCTCACAGGCCAAACATCAGTCCAGCCAGGGCTGGGCAGAGAGGAATGGGCCAGACTCAAAGCCAACAGGCAGGAGGCCAGGAAGGGCTAAGGAGAGGGAACAGCCAATGTGGAAGTAAGACTGTGTCAGAATGAAGAATAGGTGGCTTCCTGGGTTCTTAGCCCGCGCCTCAGGCCATTGGTCAGTGTGAGAGGGAGCAGCAGGATTCCTAATATGGCGAGAGGCACAGGCAGATTTTGTGTGCAAGCCCCGGATGCTTGCTTAACCTGTGACTAACAGTGACTGAAAAGAAACATGAGGGGGCTTCCAGGACTGATAATACTTGTTTCTTGATCTGGGTGCTAACTGTTTTTCATTTATGAGATCACTGGACTGTCTAGTCATGTATGCATTATTTTGGGCAGCTATAATTCAATAAATACCTTAAAACTTAAAAAGAATTTTGGAGCCTAGAGTCAAATTGGCTGGAATAAAATCTCTTCTCTGCCATTTATGAACTATGCAATTTGGGCCAATTATAGAATTGCAATCTTACCTCACAGGGTTTTATGAATATAAAATAATATTACATGTGTAAAAGTATTTAAGAATTATGTGCTAAATTTTACCTATAAATGTGACAGAGAAATAGAATAAGATAAGGACTGAAACATATCCATTGGCCTTGACGTTTTTGATGACTGTAATGAGAGCTGTTTCAAAGGGGAGGAGGAAGGATGGATTGCCTTGGGTTGAGGCATGAATGGGAGGCAAAGAGGTGGAGATTAGGAGTGGAAATAACTCTCAAGAAGTTTGTCTCTGCAACAAAGAGCCATAGCAACTGTGTATTTACTGTTATTTCTTTACTATTCTCTCTCTCTCTCTCTCTGTCTCTCTCTCTCTCTCTCTCTCTCTCTCTCTCTCTCTCTCTCTCTCTCTCTCTGTCTCTCTCTCTCTTTGAGAAAAGAGTGCATGTATATGAAAGAGCTCAGCTGAATTTTAAGCCAGGGAATTAGTGAGGTTACAAGTCACAGGGTTGTGTGTTTTTCTTGAAAAATATCTACCAGTTTAAGTCTTGGAAAGAGAGATGAATATCGTCTGAGGCTGGTATAGCAGAAAGACACAGAAATTGAAGTTATTAAATGAGAAAGAGAAGCTGAAGTGTTCAACCATGTAACTCAGGTTTGCTATAAAATAAAGTGAAGTCAGGATAATGCTGGTATCTTAGGGGGAAAGGATGTCTAGGGACTGAATGATAGAATCATTGGCTCTACAGAAGTGCTGGACCGACAAATAATAGGAGTAGAAGTCATTAAGACTGCAGAGATGGAGCCATTCAAGGTGGCCACAAAATCCAGATTGTGACCATGGTAGTAAGTTCAAGAACTGGAGAGAAGGGGAAGGGGCTGATGCCTGGGTGGGTTTGGGGACAGAGGAATGCTGACTCATGTGCTGAAGTCCTTGACAAATATGAGAAAGTGATCAGGAGATGGTGCATGGCAACATCTCCTGGGAAGAGCTCCCACAATTTCCTTCAATCACCCATCACTGATGTCAGTAATCTCTGAGTTTTATAAATAACCTAAAAGCACGATGCTGTATGCTAAATCCATTTCCTCTTTTTCTGTCATGACTGTAGATGGAGAACAATTGACCGCTGTGAGGGTCCTTCATTCTCTTGAACACTGTGAATTCACTCTTCAGTGTTCTCTTGCATTGACTGAGTAATTCTAATTTATTTTAATCTAGTCCAAGGCTTTCTTTCCTCTTTATGATTTTCCATTTATTCTAAGTTCATGAGTATTCTGAACTTTGTCCCATTAATCCTGAATAAGACTCAATCAGAGATGTTGAGATTGTTTTTGTTCTCTTGTCGTCTATCCCTTTTTATTTGTTTTACAGGGAAAGATCATAAAGTCTAGAAAAAAAGACAAATTACTTTATTATATTGTAATCAAATATTGACAAATAATTTTATGCATATTTGACTTTATGTCCATTTCGTTATTTCATTCTTAATTTTTACATCAGGGTGGTGATTTTCTAATTGTTTACTGATTTGTTATTCATGATGACCCATTATTTTTTATTCTCATCTCTTCATAGTTAATCCCGAGATCCTTTACATTGAGACTACAACTCCTATTTAATGTCGTATTTTACCTCGTTTTTTCCAATTTCCAAGGAAAATTTAAATTCTGATCCCAAAACTACATTCTTTCAACATCTTAATAAACATTTGAATTTGGATGAAAAGTGGGACCCTATCTATTTGACTTTCTTGCATCAGTACATTTTAACAGTATTTCTGCAACTTTGACTGTTTTTGCAAGTTATCTAATTAAGTAATTTTCATGTCATAGCTGAAGCATTTTCAACTGAGATCCGTCATAAAGATATCAATCAACGTGTAGCTGCTAAAAGCCAACATGCGGATGAGGACCAGAATTTAAGAGACCAAATACAGCATAGGTTAGTTTAAAATTCAAAATTTAACGTCCTGCTTCTTGTTTCTTGACCTGTGAACAGACTAACAATTAGTCACCTTGTAATCATGAGATCTAGGAAAGGATATGTTTCCTGCCATTCAGTCTTTTTCAGGTAAAACAAAACTAAGTAGCTTTAATGTTGAGTGAAATATTTATCTACTTGCTTTCTTTCACATTTGGAGCACAAATCATCATAATAGAGGAAGAAAAGAATTAAATCAGGCAACACTTCCCTCTATGGTTACATAAATTTACAAGGTCATAATATGGAATCCTAATTCAGCCCTCATTCAGCAAATGCCAATGAAGATTCTGGACTTGAAGCTTTCAGACAAGATAAAAACCAATCAATATGTTATTTAAGAAACCTCACGTGTTATGTGACAGTCAAACAGCGAGGCATCAGACTACACAGTGTAGTTCTAAAATGACTTCTATTTTGCCAAAATGAAGTTAAGCTTAAAAACAAACAAACAAACAAAAAAAACATTCTTTTGGTTGTGTGCAATTTGCTCATTGGAAAAGAAAATTTAGACAATTTTTGAAACCCTGAGCAGCCTAAATATATGAAATGAGCCAGGGAAGAGTAATTGCAGCTACATTAAGCCAGTTCTTTCTCTGGGAAGACAGGAAAGTTTCAAGTATCGTCTCAAGAATGTAGTTGAGTAAAACCAATAAGTCTGAATCATCTATAATACCGCAAAGATCTCTTCAGTTTCTATCTCTAAGAGAAAACGAGATGACCTAGGTAACTCAGGCTGCAGCTGCCATCAAAATTGTGCTGTTATTTTATTATGAGTGCAGGTGATGTTTCCTTAGATTTCCACTTAGAGAACTGAACCTACACTAAAGGATTCCTGAAATGATACCATTTTCAACTCTTATTTTATTCTTTCATATGTCTCAAAATGTATGGCTTGATGGCATTAAATAATTTCTCTTTCTAAAGTGAACTCTTCCATTACCTATGGACCTCTTAAAGTTGCTCTTTCAGACTTAACTAGATTGGCAGTTTATAGTTTCGTTATGTCAGATAAATCATGCTTAATAATACTCAAATACTTCAATCAGTATGTGATATTCATATAATATTTTGATTTTGTAGACTTACAGGTTTCTTGGACAACTGGCCTTTACTGGAACAATGGTTTACAGAACCAGAAGATATTTTGATAAAAATCAATGCTGAAGTAGATAAAGAGTCTTTATGCCAAAAAGTAAAAGAAATGTTTATGACTGAAATGATAAAAAAAGAGAACAAAGGTAATTATATTTCTTTATAATTTTGTGTTTATGTAACTAAAATGTGTGGTTTTAATGAATTTAGGAGGAAGTGAAAGTGATTGCAAAGTTCTCTCTCTATTTGGATTGTATTATCTACAAGTGTCTTCTACTTTTCACTTTACATTTCTGCAGCAAATGTTTCCAAATAAAAGATTTTTCTCTTTGTTTTAATTTAATTTAATCAAAAGAGGTCATCTAGCTGAAGGCATTGTTTTCATGTAAAAAAAAATTAGCAGAGTTAAAATTAAGGATATTACAGAGAAGGGTAAAGATTTTAATTTATTAATCTCAGCCTTATAAGGAAACAGTGAGTGAATTCTCCTTTTAAGATGGAAACACTAGGCACTTTATTTCCCCCAATCTTCCTGTGTTGGTATGAATTTACTGATTATTAAGTACTTATGTATAAGCCTGTTTCTGAGATACATCTTACTCAAATTAAACCATCCTGACCCCCTTCGTCCGTCAGCTAATCAATAGTAATTACCTAATAACTTTTCGTAGTGTTATTAGAATTTATTATTGAAAGGGATCCGAAGCTCATACACTGCCAATGCCAGACTTCTGTAATTTTGCACTTAAGAAATAAGTCTTTCCCTTGTTCATCAATTGCCCCTAATTATATTGTCAACTGCAGTTTCTTGGTACAGTAAAAAAATGGTCAAAGTTAAGATCACAAGGATTCTAAAATTGCCTTCATAACAAGCTGTCTCCCATCACTAGATTTGTGATCTAACTGCCACAATGTACCAGTGAACAGATACCAAAATAGCTCCTACGCGTAAGCCACAATCACCATGGGGATTCAGAAGCTCACACTTAGAAAGACAAGCTCCTCCATCTACATGTCTACTTTCCAGAAAAGCCCATGTGAAGCTTTCAGACAAAATAAACACCAATCCATACATTATTTAAGTGGCCTACCATGTTATTTGTCAGTCAGAAATTCGGCTGAAAGGAAGAAGGAACCTCCCACAGCAATCCTAGAGTCTTGGCTGAAAAGCAAGACCAAATAGATTCTAAGCTGTAGCTTCAAACATCTACAGGTTAGAATCAATTTGTTCCACCCAGCTATCAGACTCACTTCAGTGTTTTCCTAAAGATTTCATATGCGGATCACTGATGACATTAATAGACTAAATTGCCATTTAGTTAAGATTTACATTCCAATCAGCTAATTACTTCACCAAATATTTTAGCATTGAAACAATAAAAATTTACCCAGCCCAGTACTCTGTATTAAACAGCCTGATTAATTTAAAAAAGAAAAAAGAAAAAGATGTGGTACTTTTACATATATTCTGATGTGAAAAAAAAATGACCACTGTATACTGTTAACTAGGAAAAAGCCGGTTATATATAACATAGTCTTGTTTTTGTTTTTAAAAGTGTGTCTATGTATTAAATATATAAGCACAGAAAAGAGTCTGACAGTATACACAATATTTGATAGTGGGGGAAGGAGAAAGACAAAGAGATTTGACAGACAATTTCCCATTCTACTTATTTGTCTAAATTGTTGGATTTGTTTAAAACAATAATTATATATTACTTTATAATCAGAAAAAAAAAGGTAATTTCCACTTTGAGAAAACATCTAATAGAATGAAGCCTCCTTGATTGCTGAATTGAAAAGAATAATCTAAAAGCAAAAGGAATATGTATAAAAAGAAATAGCCGTTCAAGAGTGTAAGGGTTCATTACCAATGGTTTAGTCAGTCAAGTTGCCGTTTCCAGCATGGGAGGCTGGAAGGGCAGGGAGAGCAGGGACAGTGTGCCAGGAAGGGTGAACTTGAATCACGAAAGGCAAAGGGCCCTAACAAGAACAGGCTCTGGGCTGTCTCCTATGCTTGGAACACTCTTCCATCAGATATCCACAAGGCTCACTCCTGACTCCCTTCAAGCCTTTGCTCAAATAGCACTTTCTCAGTGGGCCTTCCGTGCTCAGCAGTCTATGTAAAACTTAAACAGCCACCCCACAGCACTCCTGATCCCCTGTCCTCTCTTCTATTTATTTTCTCCGTAGCACTTAACGCCTTCAACCTCTCATATAAATTAACTTATTCATCATGTCTATGGTTTGCCTGCTACCACTGGACTGCAAGCTTCACACGGCGGTGATTTTTCTCTTTTGTTGCACTGCTGTATCTCTGGCAACTGGAAGTGTGCCTAGGGTTGTTTGTGGTGGCAGTAGTAGTAGTAGTCGTGGTAGCAGCAGTTTTACCTCATTGTTATGACCCTTCCTTTCTGTCAAGGCACAATTCACATTCAATAAATCGTGTAACATGAATGAATGAATGAATTGCTAAAACGTGATTGAACACTAGGTGCTATTCTAAGGGCTTTCCATGTAATTACTCACGGAAGGGGGTGCTGCACATTTCTTTCCCTTTCCATTTCCACCCCACCCTCACCTCTTCTATCACATTGTTCTTTATCTTCTCTTTACACTTTTTTCATCTTGTTTTTCCATTGGAAATTTTGAAATAATCCTTTATTTTCCTATTCCACTACATTAGCTACTTCTAGATTACTGCATTTGCATTTGGCACCCCTCAACAAGCCTGTCTACCTGCTACACACACACACACACACCATCCCGATCACTACCACCAACACCATCAGAAGCAAGACAACTGGTATTTCTTACCAAGCAGAGAGGCTTAAAATCTTAAGGACTGGATAACTTAAGGGAAAGCCCTAAAACATGAATTTAGTCTTAAATCAGTGAGGGCAATTTATTAGGTTGGTGCAAAAGTAATTGCGGTTTAAAAGGTTAAAAATAATCACAAAAACCGCAATTACTTTTGCACCAATCTAATATATTAATTTAGGTGGTTTATTTTAGTTCAAGTGAAATAGTAGGTGTCTGGAGTCCCTAATAAAAATCCATTCTTATCACCCTTTTAAAGTTAAAAAGAAATTAGAAGAAAGGGAAGCTGAGAAAAAAGAAGAAGTTTCCCCGGCTGAGCCTCTATCGCCCTCACCTCCCCCTCCTCCTCCTGAACCAGAAAAAGAGAAGGAAATCCATCCTCACCGACAGCATTCAAAAACTCCTACTGCAAAAGGAAAACCACCATCAGGTGATTGACAGAGTAATTTATAATCTTGTTTGTCAGTTTCTAATTTTCACTTGGAAAAAATCATTACACATTATAGTAGCAGTCGGTTCATCTAGATTCACACTTTGAGCAATGTCAGTCATATGCAACCAGGCTATATGCTCAGATGGAAGTGAGAAGACGCTTAGTAACTAAGAGCATGGTTGTCACAAAGCTCAGGTACTTCACCGCATAGGGAAGACTGAAGTCCTCACGACCAGTTTTACTGAGTAGAGTAAGAGCACAGATGAGAAGAGAGGAAAGACACAGAGAATAAGCAGAAGAAGCTTAGAGCAGATCGAGAGGACAGACCACTGTTTGCTAAACTGTAGAGTTTTATGTAGAATGAGAGCTTCCTAAGAAAATGAGACTTAGCATGGTCAGTTGTCCACAAGAATAAAGGAACAAATCAACAGCACTTCTTAGAGAGTAGAATTTATATGTAACTTAATCTTCAGTGCTATGTAATTATACAAGGATAGAAACAAGTACCTAACATCTCAGTAAACTTATATATTTATAGTATGTAATATGTATGGATAAAGACCTTGTGCAGAGAATATTTTTTAGCTTAAGTTTTTTTCCTATATCCTTAACCACTAAGGACCATGAAGTCAAGTGGTGGACAATGAAAATAGTGACAAAAGTAAAGTGCTTAATTGTTGAAATGCATGATAATGGTAGAATGTCAATATCAGGTTTGGTCCAGTGCATATGAACAAATGTGGCTCTAGTTTCTTATTTCAGCTTTATAAGTGACTGACTATGCAGTGACACAAGTCTACCTAAGTGTTCTTGATATTGTGTCATGGTTGTATTTCTAAATGCCATATGTTTCTGCTTCGTGGAGGTTTGACATGGGTCTGAATATGTTGTAATTTATTTATTTATATTAAACAAATACATCTCAAGACTTTAGTAGTATATATGGGTCTATTAAAGACCATCGTATTCCAATAAAATGGGGACTTAACTAAAGGCAAAATACACAAACTCTAAAGAAACATTTTTTTATCATATGAACAATAAAACACAAAGCCACGAATTAAATATACATCCTTCCCCACTACCTCACTGAGCATTTAAAAAAAAACAATTCAGAGGTCTGAAGGAAACATGGAAATCTTTAAAATGCCTTTTAGGACTGGGGAACAGTTTCACAGCAGCTCAAGTGAGCCTGCAGTTATCCAGCACAGTCCTTTCAGCTATGGCCGCAGCTCTCCCTCCGCCTTCCCCTCTGCTTTCCCCCTGGACCTGGCTCACAGTCAGGAGTATCTGTGTCGCTGAGCCATCCCTCAAACCGATTCCTGGTGTTTCTACTTATAACACAGTTCAGCCTTTACGTTTCTGAAGTTTTCTTGCAAACTTAAAATTGTATTCTTGAATACTGTGCACCAGAGGAATAATAAAGCTGTTGTTGCTTCAAAGAATGGTTGTATCTGTCTCTTTTTTTTTGTCCACCAAGGTTAAGGCTAGTGCCCCATCTTTCATCTCCAGAGGACTAATTACTGTTTTCCAACAACCGTGCATATTGGAAGGAGATCTCAGTGCTTTGGGGTGTTGATGGGCAATAGAACAAACAGTGCTGTGCTAATGGCTCAGGGAAGCTTGGTTAAGGGATTTGAGGGAGGGATATTTCCAGTAGGTTTGTTTATTTTTATATAAGTAATGTACAAATTTTTCAAAAGAGAACATTTCGGAACTGAAACCCTGAGGCCCCTGAATGTACCCAACTCAAAAACACACAATTACAATCTTTTAGACGTTGAGATGAAAGGAAAAGAGAATTATTTACTTAAAAAAAAAAAAAATCAGGGTGGAGGGTAGAAATGGGGTAAAAAAGGAGGCATAGTCCACTGAGTACTAACAGTCATTCTGTCCAAATATAGCTCCTCATTGTATATGCTTCAAATACACGTGGGATTAAATTTGAAAAACATCACAGTTACGTTCTATTAAAGAGTTTATTATCAAATTTACTACCAAATGTCAGAATTTAATTTAAAACTAAAATTCTCAGTGTGATAAAATACAATAGCACTACCCATGCTGCTATTCAAGAATGCTTTTTGAGATTTCAGAACATATTTTGCAACTGATTGAAAAAAAGTGGGTAGAATGCATGCTGCCCCCAGAAGAAATTAGACTTGCCCAAAATACGTCAGTGTCTTAGATATCTCTATTTTTACCTTCCTCTGTTGCCTTGTACTTAAATTTAGAGCTAGTTAAATATTAGGTTGGTGCAAAGGTAATTGCAGTTTTTGCAATTAATTTTAACCATTTAAAATCACAATTACTTTTGCACCAACCTAATAGTTAGGTAACCAGAATATTGTTATTAAAGGAACTAGGAGCTTATGTAGACTTTTAATATTACTATTATTAAGCTTCTTTCTTAAAAACAATGGATTCAGATATTTAGATATTTGTTTGTTTGTTTGCTTATGAGTTTGGTGGTCAACTATTTGGCTGTTTAAAAGTCCTTTTATAGAAGTTAAAGTTTCAAGGTTAATCATTCTCTATGTCTTGCTCTTGTCTTATTTCTATGAAATCTTTGTTGTCAGATCTGCAATATTTAAGTGTAAGTAATATGCGTTCTGCATTTACACATTCTTATAACCATCACTTCTAAATACACAGAATAGTTCAGATTGGGTCTCTCCATCACAGATATTTAAATTGACCCATATAGTCATCCTTCTACCGAAGAAAAAAACTGTAGCTCAGGACAAAGGGAGGGAAATGATTGAACTTGTTTAGTGAGTAATGCAGAATGTAGCAAACTTTTTCAAGAAACTTGAAATTATTTGGGACATCTTATTGACCTTTGACCATCAGTTTCCCATTTTCACCCTTTGAAGACATTTTGAACTAGATTCCAGGGAATCCAAGATAAATATACCCAATCTATCCTCTGCATTATAAGTTACAGTCAATGAAAAATGGATAATGCAGAAGTCACAAGGCAACCGAGTATGCAGTCAATTTCAAGGATGCACAATTTTAAAACAATGTGATTATTTAACTCTTCTTCAAGGGGTTATGGCATCGTTCTTGTTTTATAGTTCCAGTCATCTTATTGTGCAAGGATCATTCAGTTGAAATATATCCAAATAGAGCCATATGCTTTAAATTGTCTTGTGACTAACTTTTAAAACTCTGCAGCTATGTTGCATTAAAGAGTTTATAATCAAATCCACTATGAAATGTTGACATTAAACTTAGTATGACAGAATAGTACTATCAAGGCTGTCATTCAAGAAATTTCAAACCAGAGTCTGTCTTCAGATGAATTTTAACTCACAGCAAAGGCCTGAGACATTTTAGGTGGTTCACAAATGTAACTGTTTATCTGTGAGAAATAACATTTGATTGCTTACAAATCATATAGCCCAAACTATTAAAGAAAATCATCAATGATATATATGTGTTGAATTTTATTTAGAACCCCCACATGGTAAGCCAGAATCTCTTCAGGAAGGAAAAGGGAAGAAAGGTGAAACTTCACTCAAAGGAAAAGGTACAGCAGACAAAGGTAGATAACGGTAATATGTAATTCTGCATTTTCTAACAGTCTCAATGAAAAGCTAGATTTGTATAGTAGTATACGTTAAATATTTCTCTCAGGCATTTGTAAACCATAAGGCTCTCCCAAAGAGTACAACCTCAGTGTTTCTGCAGCCTGGCTCTCAGCAAAGTCCTGCTGACACAAGTGATGCTTGTAAGGAATAATTTAGAGAATATCTAATACAGAATATCCCTTCATCATAGATATTATAGGTGTTATCCTTGGGCTAAGCTATGCCAATAGAAAGCTACATACTGAACCATATTTCTCGGGCACCCATGGAACTGCTTTCATTGATAAGCACTTTGGTATAAAGTCCTTAACTGCCTCTATGACATAACACAGCAGTGGAAGTGAGACTTTCATGATAAGGGATAATATGAAGGGATAATATGCCCACTACATCATTCAATGGCCCCTGTATGAAATCGTAGGTGGCAAATTTCACTCAGAATCAAAGGACAGGAAAATCTTTCTTCCTCTAAGTGATTAGATAATTAGCTAAATTATAGCGTTTCTTTTTCTATTTTGGCTGTCTAGAAGTTCAGAACCAAATTAGTGCTTCCAATTTAATATCTGTGCAAGGACCTATATTTCACTATCTGCCTTTTAATTCATCTCCTGGTTTTGACCTTCTACTTTAAGTTGTGTTTTTCCTGACCCTAATTTTATTTAATTCTTTTTACTTTATTTTATTATTTCTGTGAAATAAGGGGGATATAATTTTTTTAA
Source organism: Rhinolophus sinicus (assembly GCF_036562045.2). Taxonomy (NCBI): domain Eukaryota; kingdom Metazoa; phylum Chordata; class Mammalia; order Chiroptera; family Rhinolophidae; genus Rhinolophus; species Rhinolophus sinicus. The sequence continues at coordinate 176,318,421 of NC_133753.1, read as the reverse complement.
GTAATTGACGTTGGTAGAAGAAAATTCCAGCCTCTAAAAGCATATTAGTTGAAGCTGCAATAACAACTAATTAATTACTGAAATGCAGTGTGGTTACAGACAGTTAACATTTTCCATAGTATGTTTAAATGAGTTGTCAGAGATTGTATAACTCTGTTTAACTTTTCATTACCAATGACCAACATAGTTGGTACCCAAGAGTGTGCAATGTTCACAAAATGATGTACTAAAAATCATCTTTATTTTTGGCATCTAAGATTCATAATCATGATTTTCAAAAAGAATCCCACCCTTCTCTGATTACATGATGTGATTGGCTTATAACTGGAGCCATTTGGTGAGTTAACACTGAGATAAAAATTTTAGCTAAAAAGTTAAAGGCTATAATTTATGCTCAGCTCTCACCTATTTACTAATAGAAAAATAATTTTCACACTTACATTACACATCCCTTGTTTCTCATTGTGATCAACAAAAACAAACGAAGGCTCACCATAGAATCATCAAAAGTAGAAATTAAGTATACCTATGCATATTAGGTACCAAATCATCAAGTTAGGCAAACACTGCACATGCTTTAAGAGCATCCTTGGTTCTTGGTTAAAAGAATATACACTCCAAATGAACCATGAGCATATACAAGTTCAACCATATGTAACTATATGTACTGGAGCCCTGTAGTTAGCTCAATTTAAGTAACTCCCAAGGACTTTCAAAAAATTTTGCTATTATTTTACTGAAATTCTCTGGTGTTTAATAATACTTGAAATAGGCGAAAAAGAAAAAGAAACCCATTCCAGTTTCACATTTCTAATTACAAAGTTCTTCTTCTTAGGAATTCTTCTTGGAGAAATTTATCTTAAAATGGCTATAGTGTTATCACTTTTATTTCACCAGAGATTCAGGTCAAAGGATGAAAAGTCATCATATAGAAAAATATATGTGAACATTTTGGTTATTGACTGAACAAGGATTTTCTTAAATTTTCCTAAATTAAAAAAAAAAAAATGATCTAGATATGGGACTTCAGACCTGTGGATGATGGACACTCTTTTTAAATGTATAGGTAGAAGTCACCTAAACTATCCAGAAGATAGAATTCACAATTTCCCCTCTACTTATAATCCATATATTTTTAACTAGTATAAAAGTAGAAGATATATGTACTTCCTAAATAGCATTATTATTAAATAATACTCATTAAAGAAATATATTTTGGGGAAAAAACATGCTCCCAACTTTACAGGCATCTATAAAAACTACATGTAAACTCTGAATAATTAATGGAAAGGTAAGTGGAATTTAAACAGAATGAATTTCTAAACTCTAATAGCCTTGATCATTTAAGGAAATATTGGTTCTTTCCAAGTTAAGGACTTTGGTCGGTCACAAAGTCTTTCAGAGCATAAGGGTGCCACTTAACTGGTCTAGACTCCCCTCTTGATGCTGTCACCGAAAGTCAGCATGTACCATTTCTGGATTCTGAACTAAAATGAGGCTCTTTCTCCTCCTTTTCCTCCTCCTCTTCCTCCTTCGTCTCTCTTTCCTTTCTCTCCCTTCTTCTGTCCCCCCCTCCTCCTCTCTCATGCCTTAATTCACTGAGGTTTACAGCAAAGCAGTTACCTTCATCTAGTTTCCTGCTCATGCAGGGAATGTGGGGATATTCAGAAGCGACAATTCTCCTTCTCCCCCTCCCTCACCGATTCTGGCCAACTCTTAAAATAACTTCCTTCCTCCCTGCTCTTCCCCTGGACTCCAAGGAACACCCAGAGAACCACTCCTGGTATAGCTACCCTCTGTCTCATTCAGGGTAGGGAGTTTAATTTGCCAGTTTTTGAAATAGGAAATGAAATGTACTTTGCTCCAGACTCTAAACTTCGTAAGCACCATATGTTCATTGTGGAAGCAAGGACAGAGATGAAAATAAAATATCAAGTTGCTTTTCATAGCCAAATGAATGACAGAAATTGGAATTGCTTTAAAAAAGAAAAAAAACCTGTTATTGGTATTATTGGTTAATTTGGGAGCTGTAGAGAATGAGATTTTTTTATTTGGCATGGCTGCCCAAAATTGCTTAAAAAGTAATTAATGAATTGCCTGAAGTCCTTGGCAATCGTAGATTTAGTTGTCCACCTAAGTAGATGGTCCCCTTCATCTACATGTAATGGAATGACTTACTATGCATGTTTAAGGTTCTCCTAAAGGAAAACCACAAGGAGGCAAAGTAGCAGTAAAGAAATTGCCTGCTGAATCTACAGAATTGTCACCTACTCCAACGGTGCCACCACCACCTAAGCCAGGATCAGAAGAATGGGTCTATGTGGATGAACCAATTCCTGAGGTACGGCAGTTTACATTCAAGCTAGTAGAATCTATTATTTTTCTTGTTTATAGTAATATTCACACCATTATTTGCACCATCCAGAAGGCCTTTCATAGCTGGATATAAATATATAGTCATCAAAAAACCGAGATGATTTTTGAGATTACTCGTTGAACCACATCTCCTCCTTTCTCCTCTCCTTCAAGTTTCTGAATCATGCTTTCAGCTGCTGCTACTGAGTGCTGAAATGAAGGGAACAAATAGGTTCTGTGAGGACCAATTTTCTCCCCAAGGACAAGTAGAAATGCAGTTTCCTGGAAGAATGACTTTCCTCAGAACACATATCCAGCAAATTATCTCTCTTTATCCATGTTCTCATGCCCACATCATAATGCTTTCAAATCAAGTTTAACCTCTGACTTTTTAGAAATAGAAGAAAATTTTTGAAACTATACTACTAAAAGGCAGTTTTCTAGCTGGAGAACTTTCAGTGGGTACACTAGTGCAAGGCAAGGAGGTGCTCCAGGCAAGCCCTGGACGCTCCAGCCAGTTCTTTGTTCCCTGACAACTGCAAAGCCCAGTTGCCACGTAGGCGTATCTGGTTTCTTTCATAGACAAATCATCTTAGGAGAAGCACAAAGAATAGTCTTTCCTTTAAAACTTTTTAAAAGACAACGAGTTTTTTTTTGTTTGTTTGTTTTTTTAAAGACTCGGTCCCTCTCTTCTTCACTGCAGTCCTAACTCGGCCCTGACCATCTGTCCCAGACATTTGAGACCCAATTATGAATTGCAATGACTGTGGTGTTGGCTGTTTTTATTGAGGCTTCCTGGGCAAATATCATGTCTCCTAATTAGATTATAAACAATTTGGGGGAAGGTCAGAATATGTGAAATAATACACTGTATTCAATACGGAATCAAACACCGGGCAGAGGGCGTAACAGATTCTTAATAGGGCTCTAATGAATAAATGAATGAATTGACATTGAGGAGGGAATTACAACAGAAAATAAAGATGAGAACACTGAATTATATAATGGATGTATGTAACTGATATTACTCAGCGAAACACAAGCTACTTTTAAAAATAAATATATTGAAAACCTGTCATAGAAGTAGGATATAGAAGTGAGTTGGGGGATGGGAATAAAATTAAAATAATATGATTTGTCAGGGGTGGAGAGTGAGAGACAAAAGTATTGAAATTCTAAACTCTAAACCTTGAAGCCCTTGAGAGAAATAAAATCATAGAAGACAAAAAGGAAATAGAGGACAGAAGTAAAAAAAATAAATAATAAACATTAACAATGAGATATGGCACTAACTCCCAGGTAGATTTCCTAGCAGTCAGGATTCCGGCAGAAATTAGATGATAATTTAAGGAGAGTTGAATAAAGGACTATTTACATGTATGTGGCCAGTAAGTAAGGAAACCTACAAGGATTAGATCATTACGCCTGAAAGAGGGATAGCTGGGAGCCATTATGGCCCGTAGTCTGGAGAAGGTAAGGAAAGGGAGCAGATGCAAGACCCTCAAGAGGACCTCTGCATGGAGAGGGCCATCTGACAGGAACTGTGGCCTTCAGCAGAGGGATACAGCCACCTACATTGACCCAACAGAAGAGAAAAGGGAAATACTTAACCAGACCTCATGTTCTTCCTGCTCTTGCATCTCTTGCCCAGGAGGTGGAAGACAAGGGAGTTTCCTGAAGCAGTTCTCGTTAGTCTTCCAGGGCCCCGAGCAGGGTGGACAACAAAAAATAGGAAGGGACAATAAGATATACGGTACAGAACTCCAGTTATCTAAGCAAAACTATGTAGAGAATGCCTTTTGCTACAACTAGAAGTAGCCTAGAGCTTGAAAACAAGGAAGGCCACGTGATCCATTCTAGTCTTTTCTCCACTTTAAGCATTTCACACATAAGTTGCAGAGTTTACCTGCCAAGGACGAGGAAAGACAGATGGACGTCCAGTTAAATTTGAATTTCCGATAATTGATTAATTTAACTGAGCATCTTATACTTTATCTGGTAACCCTAGTTCCAGGCCTTCCAAGGACCCCGGCTCTACCTTACCTCAATAGGCAACAAGGAAAGAGAAAGAGAGAGAGAGGTTACTTTCATATCTGGCTCTCTCAGGTGGAGACAGCAGCCAAGTTCAAGGAGAAACTTTGTCCCTCTTTCATTGCCAGCAAGGGAAGGTGCAGAGAGAACCAAAGGAGGCAGTCAAAGTGAAAGTTCTTTGTTTTCTGTTCTGAAGCTTTGGAGAATATCTGCTTTGCCTACCAATTTCCTATTATGCTCAGTCTTCTCCAACGAAGAGAATACTATTTAATTGGAAAGGATGGATCTGAACATCTAGTCACATCACATAAGTTCAACTTCCCAGACCCAGGAAAATTACACCTGGTTCTTCCAGAGACTGGAGGAACCTAGAGATATGATATTATCAATAATTCAAAGACATCACAGAGGATATGGGAGATTCCTGAAGACTGGATGTAGGAAAATGCCTAAATATTTAATGAAAGACAGATGGGATGTAGCAACATATAGACCAAGAATCATGTCTGATCCCTGACAAAATTCGAGAGATAGTTATTAAATGCATGACTTCAGAGCACTAACAAAAAACGAAACTGATCCCCCAGAGCCCACACAGTTCACCAAGTCCAGCTGACCTGGCCCGTTCCTTTTCCGTGATAGCAAGGTTGGATAGGCAGGTCAGAGAAGTCCCACAGACATCGCATACGTTGAGTTCAAAATAGTATTTGACAATTTCTCATGAAGTTCTTGTAGATAGTGAGAGCTGTGAGCAGGATGTTAGTTCAATTGGGTCCATTCTTATGTGGGAACTCTTCATGCACCAAGTGTTAATTAATGGATTGAAGTCAACCACGTGGGAGGTTTAGTAGTGGACTTATTTAAAATGGTCTTTATCATCATTCTGGATAACATATCCTTTAAGAGAGATCACTGACAAAGTAGAAGCCAGAGGGTGGAACTAGGTAAGAAAAAGGCATCAAAATAATGTCAGAGTAGCATTAAAGGAAGTGTAAATGTTTCATTTAGATGAATGAATACTTGAAGTATGGTTGGATATAGAATTGTAGGCTTTTAGAACTATATGGAGCCATCCAGTCTCCTAAAAATTTAACTGGTGATAAAATTGGGTTCAGGAGAGTCAGCTTACACCCATGTTAACATTTATGGAGCACCTGTTATATGCTGCAGTAGACGCTGGGCATCTCCAAACAAGCAAGTTTCATCCTGAATCTCAGCCCACCTCTCCTCACTAATGTCTTCACATATTTGACAGGCCGTCATAGGAGAGACTGTATGAATGTAGTCTGTCCTTCTCCAAAGGGCACAGCTAGGCTGCATGGACACTACAGCAAGGCAAATTTCTGCTTAACACAAGGAAGAATTTTCTGTGAATTATGTGACATTGGAGGGAGCTGCCTTGGAATGTTGTACTTAATGCATCATTGAGAGCCACAGGGAGATTGGATAATCTACCTCTAGTATTTGGCATTTCTACATTGGAGAGAAAATTAGCCCAGATTACCTCTAATGTCCCTGTGTGTGATTCCCTGAGTAAATAAATGCACAGCCAATAAGGGAATAATGAGTTCAGCAAGTTTATATTGAATATAATAGCTTTAGTTTTATTTCATTTTGATTATTTCATGTTTTTAATTGTTTATTTGCATCATTAAAGATAACATAAAAGAAACTTTCCAATTTTCATGGTGCACAGAGCAAAGATAAAAATATCCTGGGTAAATTCAGAGAAATAACTTATTATCACTCTGACGTGAGCACTAGGTGTTCTACCTACTAGGCAGTTTTCCAACTTAGGCAAAATGTGACATCTGTGACAATTCAATTCATTCATTCATTCATTCCATAAATATTTCTTGAGCACCTACTTTGTCCCAGACACTGTGGAAATTATAAGGAAAACTGTAAAGTGGCGAATAAGACAACCATTGTTCCTGGCTTTGTGAGATAGATGTTCTCAGAAATTAGCTGGAGGAGGGGAAGTAAAAAAGGAGCAAGAAGCTTCACAGAGGATGTTTTAAGTATTTGCAAGTGTATCTTGATCACCTTGTTTAGTATTGCTCTTTTGACTCAACTATTCAGAAGAATTTTCACTTTGAAATTATGATTTGTATGCTTTCCTATTTCACAGGAAATGCCTTCATTTTTAGTACCTTACTGGCAGCTAATAGAAACTTCCTATATAAACTCTGTCAAAACAGTACTCGGGCATTTGCGAGAAGGCCAGCATGCTGTGCTTACTTACTTCTATGAGATTAAGTAAGTAAAGTTTCCAAAGTTCGAGTTTTGCAGTTTACAGGCATGACATGTAAGCGCTGTCTCATTCTCTTTGTGCCTCACAGAGCAAGTTTTCAGCAGTTTCTAAGGCGTCCAGATCACAAGCAAGATTTTGTATCTCAGTGGCAGGCTGATTTCAACTCTCTTCCTGAGGACTTGTGGGATGATGAGGAAACAAAAGCTGAACTACACCAAAGAGTGAATGTAAGGGAATCTGGGAGCAAGCAGGCCGGGGTCTCCACACTCTCAACCCTCGTACTGCAAAACCTTAATTCATTCCCTTTTTACTTTCATGAACATGTGAGGATGAAGAGGCAAATGGTTTGAAAACTTGCCTTTCAAGAGTGGTTGCGGAAAGGCCCACTGCAAAGGTGACACTTGAGCAAACTCAGTACAGAAGTGATTGAGTGAGCCATGTAGATATTTGGGGGAGGAGTGTATCAGTCACAGGGACAAATGAAGGCAAAGGAACTGAAAGAGGAGGAGACTTGCTGTTTGAAGAACAGCAAGGAGACAGGTGTGGTTGGAGCACAGTAAGCATAGATCAGAGTGTCTGGTGATGAGGTCAAAGAGATCACAGGAGACTAGATGACCTAAGGCCTGGGAGGTCATTCTTAGGATATTGGTGTTGATTTGAATGACAGTCAAAGTCTTGGCTGCTGGGTTCTTTAAAAAGCCTATAGTAGAGTAAAAGCAGCAGGGAGACCAGTTAGGAAACAACTGAGACGCTACTGCAATTAAGTGACTTACTTGGGTGAGTGAAGTGCTAGCGGATTTAACCCAAGAGGTATTGAATTAACAATGTCCTAGTAAAACTAAAGTATTTTACCTGTTCTTAGACATTCCTCAAACAGTAATTAATAGCTATGTAAATCCAAAGATTATCTGCCTTTTCTATCTTTTTTCTACTTATTTATAGTGCCAGCCCTCCTCGAAACTTCCCCATATCAGTCAGGTGATTGTTGGTAGAATGATAAGGTTTTTAAGTTAAAAATATCTTAGGTGGAATTTTTTTTCTAATTCCAAATGTATCGTATATTTATTGTAGATAAATTAGGTAATAAAAAGAAGCAAAATTTAAAATGGAAAATCCATAATCCCATTGCCATTCGTTAACTATTGTTATTACCTTGGGGCAATTATTTTTGCAAAATATGTGACTGTAATATACATTTTGTTTTTTAACATTCTTTTTCACCAATATTACATGTTTTCTTATTCATCTACCTTATTATTTTTATGTCTCAAAGATATTTCATTAATTGACTATATCATAATATATTTAACAAATTTCTATTATTAGTCATTTCATTAACAAATATTTGCTGAGCACCAACTTTTTATTCGATAGAATTATACAGTAAAATGTCATCAGCTAAATATTTACCACATCCTTAGTTATTTTCTTGGGCAAATTTCTAAAAAAGTGGAAATTGCTGATTCTAAAATTATGGTTAGTTTTTAAACATATTAAAAACTTGCAAATGTCACTCGAAGTAACAGATTATGAGAATGCACCAAATATTGGGTTCTACCTTTTTTGTTAATCTCTGCCAATTTAATGGGCAAAAATATGGATATCTTCTGTTATTTGCATTTCTGTTTTTACACTTGAAGTTGACCATTTTTTCCTAAGTTTGCCATCTATTTTTCTTCTTCCTGAAGCCTGTTTATCATTTCTTTCCATTTTTATGTTGGGTTGTGCTCTTTTTCTTTTTGCTTTCCAAGACCTCTTTACATATTAAGGATATAAACCATCTGTTGGTCAAATGTTACAAATATATTATCAGTTTGATGTTTGTCTTATATTATTTGAGATGAGTTTTAACACAGAGAAATCCTTTAATGTTTATGCAGATAAATGTAGAAAAATTTTCTTCGTTGCTTGTCTTTGTGGTCAAGTTAGAAAATACATCTCGAACCCAAGATTATATATAATTTACTTAACATAATCTTTTAAACTTATTTTAATTTTAATTTATTTTAAGTTCTTTTTTCAGTTGGCTAAAATATGAACAATTCTTATATATATAAGATAGATAATAAAAAAGAACACGTGGTCTCTATTTGGCAAGTTCAATAAGTTTTGGCCAAATCAACTGCATTAATGATATTATAATTCTTTTTAGCAGTGACTCCTCAGCAGGAGTATATAGTAGAGAAACTTGTAAAGTTTTAAAAAATAAACCTTCCTTTGCTTTGGGCCCTCTGTCTGAACTCCTTAGGTTTAGGATGGGCCTTTATATACCATTCAGTTTTCAAAGTGTCATAAGTAATTCTGATTGAAACAATTGTTCTATTTTTTTTTATATTTTTATACTTACATGATCTTATAAAAACCGATGAAAGTAAGTTAAGAACCCCTATGACTGATATATTTCTATCCATTTCCTTGCTATAGTTTTTGATTTATAGATATTAATGCAGCAGCAGTGTTTTCTGAAGAAGGGTTAAAATACATAAAGCATAGCCACCATGAATGAAGTGAACTGTCATGGATTTGTGCTAAACATGGGCATGTGATTTGGTGTCTTTCAGACAGAGTAGAAGCAAAATAAATATCTGTTGAATGAAGGAATACAATACATGTGCGCTTTAGGTCTGAATTTTCTTTAGGAACATTTTTTAAGACAGGCAAAGGATTTTGGTTTTATTATACTGAGGTAATATGAGCCGTGACCCTAAAGCATAACGGTGATATATCTTTTTCTTCAGGACTTACGAGACCGCCTGTGGGACATTTGTGATGCCCGGAAAGAAGAGGCAGAGCAAGAGCGTCTGGATATCATTAATGAGGCCTGGTTGCAGGACTCCACTGGAATAGCAATAAACCATTTCTTCTCACTGATGCAGGTAAGGGCACCACTGGTAACGATGACACAGACTCTTTCCTCCACAGCCACTTTCCTTACGTAACAACTCTGGGAATGTGAGGGGTCTGTTCAGGAGTCGTGTTACTCTCAGCACTCTGTCAAGCTCCAACTTGCCAAGGAACTTAGCTGAAATCAATCATTTTGGCCCCAGCCCAAACAAGCACCAGAACTGGGAGCATCTCAAGCAAACACTCACCAGCCCTGCTTCCAGGAAGCCTAAGAGCTGTGGAGGGGACCCCAGAGATGGTGTCTCTACTAGTTGTTACCTCATCGTCCTCTCACAGCAGACACCCAAAGTAGTCAGCCAAAGCCTAGGAAAGCATCCATGCCACATGGGCTAGATCAGACTCAGAAGGCATTTGATTCCAGAAAAAGGTTTATGTCTGGATTGGAAAAGCAAGACCATTCATCAGGACAACCTGATTAAGGTATATTTTGCAGACTGTTTAAATAGAAAATCGCACTGGACAAGAAGACAGATTTTCTGTTAACAGTGGGGAGGGAGTACAGACCAAGTCTGGATACTCAGCTCTGCTAAGAATAAGGGTAGAGAGTGTTTAAGAGCTGGGGTGGAGGGGAGAGCAAAGTAGTAGGCTATCTGTGTTTTCTAACTGACCTCGCCTAAAGGGAGAATAACCTTTCTCCTATCTTCGTGACAGGAGGGAGTTTTACCACTTGGAGAGAATCACCCTCCCATGTGAGGCCCCTCCCCTCCCAGAGGAACTGACACATGAGGGCTCTCTCCTTTGTTGCTCCATTTCAAAGAGATGGTTCTCAGATCCCGGAGAAAGACAGTTCTGGGTTCTAAAACTAGCAAGCTTTTTAAAAGACTTACGTCTCAAAGAGACAGAGAACAGATTTATAATGACAAGTTTTCTGAAGTAATACTCTAAGAACAAGGACGTCAGGAGCCTAGAGTTAGGAAGAAGCCCATGTGACATTTAGTCAAGCTGAGGGGAATATAGTCTGTCTTGGTCAAGCTGTGTCTACAGGAGTATTTCTTCCTAAGAGAATAGCATTAAGAATAGAGAATGGAAAGGGGGACATTTCTAGTCTTCAGCTGATTAGCTTACATGAGGAGCTACTGCAGGAGATGAGAATATTTATTTGATAATCACTAGAGCTAGCATATAGTAGGTGTTGAATAAATACTTGTTCCACAAATGACTATGAATGCTAGTACTTCCAGCATTCAAAGGGACAGACCCCTGGGACTGCAGCAGGTTGGACCACAGGAGGCCTGAAAAGTCAGCAGAGACCTGAGAGGCAGGAGCAGCCTCACCAGTTACCAACTCTGGGATCCAGATGGGAGCTACAAAGCATAAATTGTGCTAACGATTAAAGTGAGACTCCCAAAGCAGCCAGAGCCAGTCTGGGTAGCATCCAGGATACCAGTTTGGGCAAGCAGAGACTGAATGTTGGAACAGGTGTGTCAAAAGCTTATAGCACAAGTAACTGAAATCCAATAATGCAGGTAAAGGGAATAGAGCTAATTTTTATGAGTCATTCTCATTCGTCTGAGCAATATATGCTTCTTTTGGAAATGATGTAACTCTTACATCTCAGCAATACCTAGATTTAAGGCTCTCACCCTGAGAAACTGAATCCACATCTAAAACCAACCAAGGGAAAGGAAGATAACAGTCTATAAGACAAGTTTTCTACAAGATAAATTTTAGAAAATGCGGTCCTAGATGATTTCAAAAATTCCTTTCAAAACTAAGATTTTGGGACAAGAAAAATGATAAGAAAGAATTAATTACTAGTTATCATAAATGTGAGCTGAACGTTAATCGATTCTGCTTATATGAGAATATTGGATATAGAATGGAATCTTATTCATAGGTAGTTATATATGAATCAAATTATGCCCCTTAAAATAAATTAATCTTTTATATAAAATAATATAATAGGGCTAGCTTACCTTGAACACTGTCTCAAATACCAACTACATAAAATAGGATCTACTACATTTAATCATAATTAAAGAGTTCTCTAAGTTAAGGAGGAAATAAGTTCCTTATTTTAAAATTTATTTGCCAAATAATGGAACGCTATAATTCAATGACTAATATTAGTTTGGTGCAAAAGTAATTGCATTTTTTGCGATTATTTTTAACCTTTTTAACTGCAATTACTTTTGCAGCAACCTAATAATTTTTTTATAACCTTGCAACACATTCCTTCAGTTCCCCAAAGTTATTTGTCAATATCCAATTTGTACAATTTGGGATTACATTTGCATGCTACTCATTTTAAGTGTGGTATTTATTGTGTAGGTTCCCCTGAGTAGAATTTACAAGACTCATTTTCTCTCTACTATTTTACCAAATCTAAGCATGACAGGTACAAACACTTACTGTCAAGCTGTGAAATTAGTCCATAGATGAATATGTTAAAACTCAATTTGGTTTCTCAGCCAAGGAAAGAGACAAATGTTTAGTTTTCCTCATTATTTCAAAGAGCTAGTTTGAAAAGTTACTGAAGTACATATTTATGTTTAAAATCCAAGTGGAGTATTTAAATATGTTCCATAATTTAAAACAGTATATGAATGGTAATTTTATTGTATACCACAGATTCAAATTAACCAAATGAATTTCTTCTTGTTTCATTTATTTAGCTAGAAACGTTTAATAATGCCGAGAACAGGTTTTTCAGGAGCAATTTGGCTTAGCTTTTCAGTATCAAAAACAGACTTACTGAAACTGTCCTTGTCTTTTGTTATCGACACAATACAAAGCAGACTTTTATTTGTTCCCAACTGTGAATATGGCAGTAAAAGACTATTTCATGTTTTATGAAATAAATGGCAACATTAATTGCTTGCAAAATACAGGGATCGCTTCATAAATACCCTTGGGTTAGGTTCAGCTGAGGGCTTTGAACAGTAGGTCAGTTTTGTTCTTTCTTAAGAAAGATGCTTTCTATAATTAACTAGCTATCATGGAATACATGAATATAAGAGCTTCAATCTTTAAGCCCTCGGGTACTTGTTTAAGTAACCCCACTAACTAAAGCAAAGTCTGGAGGTCGTGTTTACACAACCAAAGAGAAGCACAGATATGCCAACTGGTCTAATACCTAATGGGAGAACAGGTTGAAAAACTCATGGTCTACATTCGTGTATTTGGCACTGTGCAGGGTCTCACTATGCATGCATTTCATCATTACTGCAAAGGGAAATGACCTGGCTGGCAGGGAGTCACTTGTGAATAACTCATGCTCACCTTGCCACCTACTCCTCTGTGTTTCTCCATTTCCCTCGAGGCCCCTACTGGCAAAGCCAGCAGAGGGGTTTTGCTGTGAGCATGGAGAAGTGATCTCCCTACCCTGCATATTGAGCACGAATGGAGACTGTAAAAAAGAGAACAATTCATTATCACTTTGCCTTTCTGTTTGTCATTTCTCCACAATTAGAGGACCAAAACCTGGTCTTATTTTGTATTTCAGTTTTTTTGTATTTGTATTTGGTATTTATATGTATAATGAAATCCTCAGAGCACGTAGTACCACATTTGGAATCAGAAAACCTGAGAGCTAGTCCCCAGTAATTCTCATTAAGTAGTGACTGTTATTAATATTGCACAATATGACAATAAACTATTCTTACTTACATGCCCTATTTTAATTGTAAGTGTTGTATGTTCTTGCTTTGTTTGTTTTACCCTCCCTGATTCCAGAAAGGATTTGAAATGACCTGAAAACAATAAGGTTATATAGTGATCTGAGGCCCATTTCTTCTCTCTCTTGACTTCCATCTATTCCCATCATGTCCCTAGCAGGCCCATGTGTAAGCAAGAAAACACAAGAAGGAAAGTTTGTACTCTCTTCTTGATACAAATACAAGAGAAATGTTTAACTCAGCAAGCCGCTGAAAGAGAACTTTGAAACGAAAAACAATGAAACATTCCAAAGGCAGTATAAACCATCAGAGCCACCAAAAGAGGCCAAGTTCCCATGTCTACAGTAGCAGCGCATTCTGTTCTTAGCACAAAATAACAAGTCAGGCATAACAGGGAAGCTATTAATGTTGGTTAGTAGAATGAAACAGGCAAAAGAACAGCCAGTTCTTATTTTCTGCAAAACAACTCTGCACCAATCTTAGTCTCAAATCACTGCTATGAGTATCCACTGGAACTCTCTCTCAGTCAATCAATGTATCAACCAACCCACCAATCAACCACAGTCTAACATATATAGGGAAACAAGCACAATGTATTTTCACATAGCTTGTCTATTTTATTCCTTCAAAGACCTAATAATAATAATAACTATTAATTAATAACTAATAATTAGTAATTACTAATAACTAGTAACAATAACAGTGATATTATTATCATCATATTTGTATAATTCCAGTAGGAACAGAGCCTCAGAAAGTCAAGTGACATGCCCCAGTTCATATGGCAGAGCTAGCTAGACCAGAGTACTTCCCAGTAAAGGAATTCTAAATTGAAATTCTTTTTCTATTAATAAATGATGGGCCACCACTACTGTCTTCCAAAGCAAAATGTTGGGAAATGCATTGTATACTATATTAAACATCTACAGATGATCACACAACCTTTGCCTTAGCTTATTAGACACATGTATTTCATGCGTCTCGGACTGAGATTTAACATTACTTGATTATTGAACTGTAAATTGCCCTTGTGGGTGGAGGTACACCGAGTAGTAGACGCTCAACACAGTGCCTTCTAGGCAAGGTACCGTGTCAGAATTCCAAGCACTCTAAGACCCAGAGAGCCCAGTTCAAGAAACCTCATCTGATGCTTCCAAACAAGGCCAGCTGATTGTTTGCTGGGGTTCACAGTCAGCTTTCTGAATCATCGCTCTGTTCCCCAGCAACTGGAGTCTCCCAAACCAAACGCTTGTTCCTATTATTGCTCCTGACTCTCCTCCACAAGTTTCAGCAAAAGTGTCCTTAGAGCTCCTCTCTCCCCATTTCTTGCCCAAGATGAAAGCTCTTCTCACTTTTTATTGCCGAGGTGGGTCCCTCCGTCTTGTGGATCTCTCCCACCTCTGTTAGCCTTTGAGATCCTGGGATCCTTAGGGGTAGAGTATTCCAGGGCAGCTCCGAAATTTCTACATGGAGCGGCAGTATGGTTGAGAGAAGGAGGAGGGAGAGTTTAACGCTGTGTTCTCACAGCACTTTACAACACAAAGAGACCGCCTTCATCATCCATACTCAAGACTGGGGAGGCTGCTCGACATCTTCCCCACCCACCACGAAAACGTTGTTGCCTCACTGGGATACCCCCTTGCAGACCTCACATCTGTCACATCCTGCTTTTTAACTGTCCACTGGAAGCCAATACCAGTCATCTTAAAGTAGTGACACACAGACCTATGTGGTTTGCTTTTTCATGACTGATTTACTCCTTGTCAGAAGTTTACGCCCTGGATAAATTTCAAAATTGTGTTTGCTTAGCATTGCCATTGTTTAATCCCCTTCCTCACAAGTACTGAGCATGCAACCCGAAAATTACGTTTTGTCATTGTTTGCTTCTAGTTTCCACTTGTTTTTAAGATGTTCTAGACCACAAAAATGTGAATAGAGTCTTTTATAGTCTTTTTGCCATTTAAAGAGTTCTTCCAAGAAAACTCTGAAAACTGAGATTAAAGCGAGACAACAAAATTCACAAAGTAACATGGTCATGAAAATAGACTTCTGTTAAATAAAATCTTTATATTTCCTGTTTTTTTCTGTTTGTTTCCAAAGAATTCCTCTAGTATCTCGATCATCTGTTTCTCCGGATGTAACTACATCCAAACCCAAACCAAAAACCTTACTGAAGGGCAAAATCGATCACTCGCTAGAAAAAATAGAGTTAAACTTGGAGGCAGATGAGAAGCTGATAATGGACACCTGGCAGCAAGCTTCCTTCGCAGTATCTCAGATGGTAAGCCATGCTTGTCGTTACATTTTCTTTCAGTAATACCCATTCATTAAGTACCAACGCTGGTGACATGCCATGGGTGAAAAATTTACACAATGTTCGCAAGCATTGTATAAATTTATGCCCCCATTTTTTTTTTTTTTTTTTCTGAAAGAAATAGAAAGTGAAATAATTCAAACAGCAAACACATGAGATCAAGAAAGGCATGAACCAACTTTTAGGTTATTTTCTATGCTGGACCAGGCAAGGTTCCAAACAGGGGCCTAAGGGCCAATCAGGAAATATCATGGAGAGTAGGTCAAGTATAAGGCAAAGGGGGGAAGGGGCAAGCACCGTGGCCAAGTGGAAATCACACCCCTGTCTAAAGAGGTAAGTGCCTTACCCAATCCTTGTCATTTAAAATGAGCCCCAGCATGGCCAGATTTTCCAATTTTACAAGAAAAAACAGAAATTCTGATTTTTATGTGAAACCTACTGATTTTAACACGTTAGAAATAAAATCAAGTTTAAAAAAATTTACAGAGCCAAGCAGAGCATACATCTGCCCTATAGGCCTTTAGTTTAAAACCTCTGCTAGGCATTTTACATAAGTCACCTATGGGGTAATTATTAGTATCCTCTTTACAGTGGAAAACTAAAATCCAGAAAGGTTAAGAAACTTGCCCAAGGTCACTCAGCAGGTAAGTGTCAGAGATGGGACTTCAACCTGGGTCTCTAGGACTTGCAAGTTCCATGTCCTTTCCACCTTCCCTGGGAGGTAAAGAGATGACAGTCCCTGTATGCAAGGAGTCTGTACCACATCAATGGAGAAAGGAACAGCATACAAATAACTTTAGTCTAAGCAGAGGCTTCACCCCGTCCAGAGGCACACAGAGTTTACCTCGGATGACCACTGTTCCCACATTCTCCAGTTTCCATCTCCATTTTGTGTCAAGCCTTCTTCTAGTTTCTCTGAAATATTTCATTCAAACAGAAAGCAGAGTCAACTTTCCAAAAGATTTTGTGGAAGAGGCAGAAGAGGGGCTTGCATCACAATCTCGCAGTAAGCAATCAGCACTGTTGATTGGGCGTTTTCCAAGTCCCTTCCAGGCTGCTCTGCCTCCAGGGTTCTTTTCTCTGGCCTGGTCCCATAGCAGCCATAGTGCCTCCTTTCTGCCCTCCCTCCCTCTCTCTCTCTTTTGTTCTCCTTACTTCTTTCTTTTCTCCGTCTCAAAAGTGAACATAAACACCTCTCATTGTCTTGCTTCTTTTAAAAACTATTTTAGTGTGCGTTTTGACACACATAAGACAAAAATGCATGAAATATAATTGCATGGCTTAACGAGCCCACCCCAAACACATCCTCATGGAACCACCACACAGGGAGACATGAAAAGGTCTGCACCTGCCAAGTCCTTCTTATGCCCCTTCCCAGCCCTAACTCCCTCCATCCCCATGAAAGGGACCTTCCATCTTGCCTGTTTAGTAATCATTTCCTTGACTTTCTTAAGAGCTTTATTACCCAAATCTATACCTCTACACAGCATAGTTTAGCTTTGCTTGCTTTGAGCTTTAAATAATGGACTCATACCCTTTGTCTCTTTGGGCCTTCTTTTGCTCAGCAATATTTGTGAGATTCCTCCCATCCTCTTAAGTGTAGCTGTATTCTGTTCATTTTTGTTGCTGTGTAGTGTTCCATTATATAAATAGACCACAGTTTATTTAACCAGTCTGCTTCTGGTACACATTTGGGCTTCCAGTTTGGTGCCGTTATGAATATTGCTGCTGTGAGTATTCTTACACATGTCCATTGGTGCTCATATGCACCCATAACAGGTGTATATCTAGGAGTATGTGCTCTCTTCAATGTCAGTAGACAATACTGTACATAATACTTCAACTTTCACAGGTGACACTAAATCCTTTCCCCATCTCACTGCAGTATCAGTATCATCTTTGCCATGAGTTAGGTGATCACATATTATAAATTAGAGCAGCCGCATTGTCTATTTGTTTGTCTATCTTTGTACCCAGACCACACAACATCATACCATTTATTTGTTATCTGGATGAGCAAATGTTTCTACCTTGTCATCTGTCAAGAGCACCTTGGTTCTTCTAGGCTCTTAGCCTTTTCATATTAATTTCCAGATCAGCTTGTTAAGATTCATGAATAAGTTGGCTGTAGATTTTTTTTTTCAGGTAATATTTACCGGATTATTGAAATTCAATTTCATTTCTAGCCTACTATGAAGGGTTGTGTTTTTTTAATGAATTGTATTATCAAATGTCTTTTTCTATATCTATTGAGATTATCATATGATTTTTCTACATTTTATGTTAATGTGAAATATATTGATCAATTTTCTAATGTTAAACTTTCATCGCATTCCAGGAATAAGTCCAACATTGAAATGAAGCATCATCCTTCTTACCTATTGCTGGATTTGTTTTCCTAATATTTTGTTTAGAACTTTTGAACTTTTGTTCATGAGTGACAAAATTCAGTAATTTTTCTTTCTTATATTGTTCTTGTCAACTTTTAGCATCCAGGTAACACTAGCCTCACAAATTAAGTTGGGATATAGCTTTGGGAGGTTTTGTGGAAGTTGGAATTTTTCTTGAGATGTTTGGTAGCATTTACTAAGAAGCCATCTAGGCCTATAGTTTTGTAAGACGTCTATAGGAAGAGTTTTGTTACTCGCTCCACCCAAAGAGTCATTTTCTTTAACAGGTATAGCATACTTTCTATTTTCCATTTCTTCTTGGAAAAAAAACCTGGATTGGTTTTGGTAAGTTTTGTTTTGCTAGGAACTTTTCCATTTCTAGATTTCTAAATGTATTGGCATGAAGTTCTTTAAAATATCCTCTAATGTTTGTGTTGATATAACACAGTATATTGTCTACTTGATGTATCTGCATGATGTCCCTTGTGCCAGTTTCAACGCTGAATCTTTGTGCTTTTCCCCTTCGTTGATCAGCTTACCCAGAACTTCATCAGTTATATGAGCCTTTTCAAATAACTAGCTTTCAACCTCATTGATTCATTTTACTTTATTTGTTTCTTCTTAATTTTATTTTTTTCTTCATTATTTTCTTTGGGGTTATTGTCCCATTCTTCCCTAGGGCTTTGAAATGGGTGATAGTTTGTTCATTTTCAGTCTTTCTTTTTTTCCTTCTGTGGCTTGCTTTAACTGTATCTCAAAAAATTTGATATGATGTTATTTTTGTTATCATTTTGTGCAAAACATTTCAAAAGTATATTTTTAATTTTCAAAATAGGATGCTGATTTCTAGCTTAATTACATTTCAATCAGAGGACACACTCATGTAAATTTTTTGAAATTTGCTTTATGGTCAATTTTGGAAATGTTCTGTGTGTTCTTGATATATATATATATGTATATATATGTATATATATATTCCATTGTGTCTATATATAATATATATGTTATGTATGTATTACATATACACAATAATTGTTTTATATATAAGTATTTATACATTATTATTTTATTTATTATATATATTATATTTTAAATATGCATAAATAATTATATATAATTGCTTAAATCTTATTTATCCTTTCAAAATTTGTTTTCTTCTTTGATTTATCAAGAGATATATGATAAAATTACACTCTGAGAGTGGATTAATTTCTCTCTATAGTTTTTATCAAGTTTTGCTTTATGTATGTTTGAGGCCATGAAGTTGGGTATATACAATTTTAAATTGTTAAATCCTTCTGGTGAATTGAACCTTTTATTTTTATCAGGTAGTCTTCTTTATCTATAATGGATTTTTTTTGTAAATTGTAATTTGGGATATTGTTTACGTATCTTTTTCATCCTTTTTTTTTTTCAACCTTGCTGTATCTTTTCTTGCTTGCTTTTTCCCCTCTGTAAGTTTATAAGTGATGCATTCTATTACTATTCTCTTAGTGTCTACCCTAAGAATTATACATGAATTACTAACTCATCAAAGTCTAAATATTACTTAGTGATTCATGGTGTTATTTCTACAGTAACCAAGATGAAATAATTTTAAATATATAATCCAAATGAGAAAAGAAAGTAGGACAAAAAAAGATTCAGGACAAGCAATACAAATAAAAAGCACCCTGTAAGATGGTAGATTTATACCCCAACTATATCTACAACTATAATACATTAAACTAAAATGATCCAGATAAAGGAACATGATTAGTAAATAATTATAAGAATACAGAAACGATCTTCCATTATTGACCTGAGAGGAGAATTGACCCGAGAGGAATTGAGATGATCCCCCATAGCCAGCAAAGTATCCTAAACACTTGACCTAGAGGCTCAGAACTCCATATCCCGTTGGTACCACCTCATCCAAGCTTCTCATCAATCGACTAGATATTGCCGCCTACATATTCCATGGGTATTAACCACTTCAACGCCCCGGCTAATGCCATTTTTCTCTCCTACATTATACTCCTCCTTCCTTGTATTTGCTTAAACCCTGTACTTGCTTTAAGTCTTCAGAGCTGATTCCTACCTTCATTCCTAACCAGTGGGTTGCCTGTTTCCTGAAACCCCAGGCTTCTGTGATCATATGCTCTTCCAATCCTTGTACCAGTTATTGTGTCTCCCACTCATTAGCTCTTATAATCTAGATTACTGTTTGTAATTTTTATTTTGTTTTTTTTCCTGAATACATAAGTAGATTCTAATACTTTTTATATATCCCACACCTAGCAAAATGTCTACATTTAACATACTACTAAGCCCTAAAGACAGTCTTGAGATGCTGCTGCTGCTATACTAATAACACGGATGATAATATCAATGATGATGGCGGTGACAGTCATGGTTACTGATAAGGCAACAACAGCTACCAAGCACCAGCGAGTGGGGAACCAGATCTAAGAATTCTAGGAAAAAATATGAATTATTATTTTTACTGCCAGATCAGCTATATACACATAATTTACAAGTCTTCTGAGTCCCGTTAAAATCACCCAAGGGAAATGACATTTTAAAATATGATGTGTAGACATTTTACATGTCTAAAACATTATTGGAAAGGGAGTATCATACAACACAATGAGCCCTGGCTATCCCTCTTGATTAAGTAAGCTATGTGATTTTAAGAAAATCTGAATCTTCAATTCTTTATCTGTAACATGACAGACATTCCTTATGTTTCCTTTCTTGAATAGTTGAAAAGAGTTAATAAAATAATGTATAAGAAAGTGCTTTAGAAATTGTAAATAAAATAGATCATTATGTTAAAAGACTCATTCAAAATTGTACTATTTTCCTTGTAGACCTTCAAAAACTACACAGAAAACATAGGAGAAAGGGTTGTATAGTAATTAATGTTACTCATAATTATATTTGAATCCTGCTTGTATGTTTCTAATAGACTTTTATGACTTTGATGTCACATGACCTTAAGGAAATTTTGAGTTCCAAATGAGACAGGCATGATTCAGTACATTGTTGCAGGGAAAAGAATGCCAGCTAAGATGAGTGCAACTGAAATGAGAGCACTTTTAACACAGGCTTTCTCCTACACAGCAATTTACCAGGAGCTATCCATTTAGTATGCCATGCTAATTTTCAGCAAAACTTTCTTCTAATTAGCAGGTATGCAATGATTTCAAAGAAGCAAGACATAGCTAATTCCCACAGTGTCAAGACATTATTTCTAGTTTCTTCAGCCTTACAGGTTGCATTGCTAGATGTATTGTGAACTATGTCGACTTTTTTGAGAAAGACCCAAAGGTCTTCGAGGGAAGTGGACAGAAAAATGCAGATGGTGGTCATCGTCGTCGTCATCATCATCATCACCAACACAAGGGTGTTTACAAGGGAGAAAAATCCAATTTTAAAGGAAATTGCTAACTTACTGTGCTTTGCAAGAACAGATTCAAAATGAATTGCTTGCAATTTAGGGGGGACTGTTAACAAGTCTGCTTTCAACTTTACCAAGAATTTGGAAGTACAGTATATGTCATGAAATATAGTTTTTATCTAAAGAGCATCTGATTGGGGAAAAAAAACACCACCACAACACTGGCTTGCTCTCTGTAACCTTTCTGCATCCTTCCAAAGTGCTGCTGGTACTGAAGAAGCAAATTCCATCAATTACTAAGCCTTTCCTGGGCATCCCCTGTAAGCACAGCGCAGTGCTAAAAGCTATGGAGGGTACCAAGAGGTGGGACTGGCTCAGCTCATGGGAGCCTTAAAGCCCATTTGAAGGGTGGGGCAACACTTAACCCTCACAGAACAGTTGGGGACAGTTCTACGCCGAGCCATGGGGTATGAAGTGTAGCAGGAATTTGGAGAGGGCAAGAATTAGCAGGTCTATCTCACCCCCAAGACTGACCTTCTTTGAGGGTAGAGAGATTGTGCCTTAATCATCTTTCTGTTCAATTCCACCCAACTTCCTCTTTCTCCTCCCAGCCCCTGACCCAATTCTCCCCAGAAATGATGTCAGGTTTGGACACAGTAAGCACTTCAATAAATAAATAAATTCCCATGGACCACCATTTCCTCACCGGTTGCCTTATTGAGATTTTACAATTTTGAACCACATGTGACTCCTGCCTCCAGGGTGTGTGCAGGGTTTTCTTTCTTCCTCTTAGAGTCTTTTCTCGCCTCTCGTTTCTTAGGGTTACACCCACAAACTCCCTCCACTTCCTCTGGGACAGTTGGCCTTAACTCAAAAGGCCCAATCTTTCTAACCGTAGGCATGGCCCCAGCTGCGTAAGCCCCAAGACAAGGCTTTTCTGCTGCCTGAAGCACAGAGCCAGCCTCAGAGGAGAGATGGAAGGACTCCGGCACCACCCTGGCCCTCCCCATTCATCAGCATTTATGGGGTGGCCACAGAACTAATCTCTCAAACCAGAATACTTGTGAGAATGAAAGGAGGGGGCTGCTGACACGGAGAGAAGCTTGATCGAAGGTCCCCAAGAAAATGAAGCTAAGAAGCAACAGTGAGGTTGGCCTATAGGAGAGGTCATCCTCATAAACACTGCACCTTCCTGGGATGATGTTGAATTAGAGTAGAATGGAAGCCCAGGGTTCAAGTGTCCACGAGCCCAATTAATACAGGGCATGGACTCCCAAAAATGGTGTGGAAAGCGTGAAAACTTCTTACCCGTTTTATGCATAAAGTACAGATATACATGAAACATATAGAAAGATGCAATCTCTTCTGCAGTATTAAAACTTCATGGATATAGAGGTATAATTGAACCCATTCTTAAAAATTATTTTAAAATATCAAAAACAAAACAAACAAACAAAAAAACCAAACTTCATGGAAAGGGATGTGATTGGGAGAAACTGTCTTAAAAACTCCATAGGGGGTCAATCATGAAAAAAAAAAAGAGAAACACTGATATAGGAAAATACCCCAGATTGAAGGCCAAGAGATAATAGGAACTTGGAAGAACAGGAGCTGTTAAATCCATAACGTCTGAGATTAAAAAGAAAGGAATTTTTGCATGACGATGACCCTGTCACAGTCTGGAGGTGGCCATGCAGAAACATAAGGAGGCAGTCATTGCAGGCACGGCGTGGGACAGTGAGCTGCGTACACACCAACGGCCAGGGGGAAGTCCCATCTTGGGACAGGGCCAGATTTCCATTGAAGTAAAACATTGAAGTGTGTGTTTTGTAAAGATTGAATACATTGCATGCTTGTTTGCAGCGGAATAGGGTTTCAATGGAATCACGTGAGGACAAAATCCAAACGGTTATCGTTTTGCGCAAATGTTCCCTTACCTGAAATATTGTTCTTATACTACCAGGTGGCTGCTGAAATTCATCAGAGGCTCCTAGACGAAGAAAAAGAAAACCAACTATCAGAAACAAAAGAAAAATCTCCCCAGATGGGTGCAAATAAAAAAGCCAAAAAGGAACAACCCAAGAAAAAAAAGGAGGACAAAAAAGAAAAAGGTACTCATGGTTTAGCATCCAGAACCATGGACGCTTAAAACTCTCCTTGGTAGAAAACCAGCATTTAACCAAGCACACTGGCCTCTAAGCCACTGGAAGACTGTTCGTTGGGTTTAACTTCTAGAAACAGGCTTCTCTGAACTATGGTGTTTGTTGGCAAATCATATTGCATACCAGTCGCACCTAACTTGTTTGTCTGAGTGGCCAAGTATATTCAGGGTAAAATTAACCTCAAAGACAGTTTTGAACATGTTAAAACAATTCCAAGGTGACACTATGTAATCTGAAAAGTGTGTGCAAAGGGATTGATACTTGCTACAGTAAACAAGAGAAGTTTAAAAGTTAATTATATATGCAGAGGGTGCCAAAAAAAAGTACACACATTTTAAGAAAGGAAACTGTATTAACATTGTAATACTCAATATATACCGATAACAGAAGATGTGAATACAGGTCACATTTGACTTCTGCAATTACAAGAGATGCTCCAAGTGGTAACCATCAGCATCCAGACATTCCTGATTATGGCAAACTACTGCTTGAGCAGCATTGACCAAAGTTTCCATTTGTGTACATTTTTTTGGCACCCCTGGTATATATGTAAGTTTAAGGTTTAATTCCAAGTTTAATTCAAATTTCAGGTTTTATTCAAGCAATTCCTTCTCTCCTAGAATCCTCCTGTATAAATCTCTGCCTCAGAGGCACAATGGAAAGAGGAAAGAAAAATCAGGTGGGAAGAGACCACTGGTTAACCTCAGGGATAAGCTCTGCCACAAACATTATCCTCCCCTCAGAATGTTTCCACTTGTACAGTTTTGAAGTGACTTGAGACAAGAGAGAAAGAGATGGAAGGACTTGAGCAAAAGTCACGCCATTCATCAATTGCTCACAGTATTTGTTAGGCACCTGCTACGTGAAACACTATGATGAGTGTTAAGGACACAACACTAAACTTAAAAAAAGAAAGGAAGGAAGGAAGGAAGGAAGGAAGGAAGGAAGGAAGGAAGGAAGGAAGGAAGGAAGGAAGGAAGGAAGGAAGGAAGGAAAGAAATGTGTCCTGCCCTGTAGACCTGTACTCTAGCAGCAGAGATAGACATTTGACCAATCATTGCTCTTTGGTAGGGAGGCACAAGTCCCTTGAGAGCGAGGTCACCTCACTCCACCTGAGGGGATAAGCAGACACTTCCTAGATGGAGCACATTTAAGCAGCCATGAGTAGGAGTTAAGACAAAGCCCTGAGGATGGAAAGGGGTAGCGGATGAAGCGAGGATGGTGGCACTTGAAGCGAAGGGAAG
Organism: Rhinolophus sinicus; assembly: GCF_036562045.2. Lineage (NCBI taxonomy): Eukaryota > Metazoa > Chordata > Mammalia > Chiroptera > Rhinolophidae > Rhinolophus > Rhinolophus sinicus. Next base: position 176,293,768 of record NC_133753.1, on the reverse strand, counting down.
AGTAGCACCACAGTAGAGAACACTCCATCTCAAATGATAAGAATAAAAGACATAAGTGTCATGTGAAGGAAATGTTTCAATTTACTTTAATGGAATAGTTAGTTGAGTCCAACATCTTCATTTTGCCAATGATAAAACAGAAATCCAGAGAGATTAAGGTTCCTTTCATCTGTAACTTATACATACATCCACTATTGCAATGAACACATCTTATTACAATTTCTTTGTTGACATTTATGTCTTCCTCAAAATATTTGAACCCTCAGAGGTCAGACCTTCCAGAACGATTTATTGAACTAAGTAGAATGATACAAACTAGGCCTGCAACGAGACTCACACTGCTAAATTCTCAAATACTGCCAAATTCTTATTTTCTAATTCTCTTATGTAATCACTAAAGTACTTGTGGTTGTGTTAGTTAAAAGATAATTAAGTAGATTACAGATTCTTGACCATCAGCTTCATTTCAGCCATATTGTCTTGAGGTTATCTTCTGTCTTTTCTTGATGAGGACCTCGGAAACACTTGGCTAATACAAGTAACCCTTAAGGAGAGGTACTTCTTCTGCCATTGGCTAATGGCATCCATGGTATGTTGGGGTTTCCTAATTTCTGTCCACAAAGTCTGAATTATACCCTCTTTGGAGTTGGTAATTCCATCTGTGCTTGCTGCATGCCTCGTTTTCCCATGATGCTACACAAATGGGACCTTTTTATGTGCGTCTACCCCAGATACCACATGGAGAATTCTCAACAAAAGATTATCCATCACTCACGCTGTCAGGACCACGGTTTCTCCTTTCCAGATGTCACTCGAGGTTTATAGCTCCACACTTTTCACTTTGTACTCATTTTCTCCAAGTACCATGTGTGTACCCTGGTATGTTGTAAGTTTACTCAGTGTCTTTCATTGCCATTTCAGGTAAATCATCACCTATAGCAGAAGCCAGTCCTGTAACGGTAACACCAGAGGAGATTGACAACATGGAAAAGAAAAATGAACTGAGACTCAAAATAAAGGAAGAGCATCTTGCTGCCCTGCAATTTGAAGGTAGCAATTGGAAAGAACTAAGATGATACTTTTCAGTAGAAAATAGATCAGCTGGCAAACAGCCCACAGCCACTCAAACTATGTCTATGAGAACACAAGGCCAACTGAATGAGAAGTATGGCATTCAATTGGTTGTTTCCACGTGACCCTGTGAAATCTAGATTTGACTCTTGTACAATTGTCTGCTAGGATCTCAGAGAGTTGAAGAAGAGATGAGGCGAGCACCCGCAGTAATTAAAATCTTAAAGAATAGAAACAAAAAAAGAATAATTTAGAGGTGGCATGATTTTACAGGTTGAAAGAAGGCTTGAGGCTACATAGGTGGGTGGTTTTATATTATAATAAGAATAATTTAGGCCTCTCGTTAGAAAAATAAACCCTGTCCAAAGGTGAACAGGCCCTGAAAGTGGGTTCTTGGGAGCAGAGGCCATAGAAGAGCCAATCACGGATCAAGAATGTTCAAGGGCCTCCTTCTGTGTGGATATGGTAAGGACTCCACAATACTGTCTCCTGCTAGCTCATCAGGTTGTCTCATAATGCAATGCAAAGTAGAATTTTAAAAGATCAGGAAACCGAGCAAAAGTATTCTAACTGGAAAGAAACCATGGTCAATATATTAGATGACAAAACCAGAAAATTGCAGCATAGAGTCAGCTGGGGCACATTAACAACTTAATGACCATTAGCTCTTTTTTAATTATTATTAGTTTCAGGTGTACAAAACAATGTAATAATTAGACATTTATCATTTATATCCCTCACATAGTGATAACTCCCTTTCCCCATCTACTACCCCTCTGACATCGCACACAGCCATTACATTTCCACTGTCTCTATTCCTAATGCTATATTCCACTTCTGTATATATACAATTTTATATATATATATAAAATTGTAGTTGACATTCATTATTGTTCAGCTTCAGCTTCAGGTGTACAGTGCAGTGATCAGGGACCTACTCATCCCAGAGGTGGCCTCCCTAGTTAGCTCCTAACAATGCTTTCCATCCCTGGCTTCTCTCCTCTTGTCCCCTCCCCATCCTACTACGACCTGCTTCCGTAATCTCAAGAGTAAAATCTGAAGTAAATTGAACATGGGAGAATCTGTGAGGTCAGGGAAGGCAGGACACAGCTTTTCCCCCACTGCCTGTCCCACCTCTGCTTTAAAAATGCTTCACCTTTCAGTTCTTCAGTACGTGATCCCCGCTGTGCCTCAATTCCCATTCAAATAAATATTTACTGAGTTCCCATTATATGCCAGGCCCTGCAGTAGTTGCTGGAAACACACACACACACAACAAACAAAAATAAAACCCAATCTGGAGGAAGAGAAATGCAAACTCCATATAATACTCTAATATTGGAGGCTGGCTTATAGGACAAAGGGCACATGGGGAGAGTCAAGAAAGACTTCCCAGCAGGCGATTTAAGGCTTCAGCAGAAGTGACAGAATGTGGAGAAGTTTGCCCTGGGGACAAATGCAGCAGGGATGGGAGGGGAGAACAGGTGACCTGCTCCGGAGTCTTATGCATATTCTAGGAAAGGGACACAGGGAGGCCACATCATGGAGGGACATATAGACCCTGCCAAGAAAGTTACATTTTCTCTCATAGCAACCAGGAGCAAGGAAATAATTCTGAGCAGAAAAGCAACAGTGATCCCCTGTGCAGGTGAGACAGGGCGGAGCTGGGTTTGCACTTGAGGTGGGGAAAGGAACGTACAGAAAGCAGGACTGAGGTGATTGCGGTAGTTCAGATGACAGATAATCCGTGCCCAAACTAGGCCAGTGACAATGGAAAAAGCAAAGAAGAAAGGTCAAAACGATATTTTACAGGTACAATCCACAGACCTTATTGTGTGCCAGGGACAGCAATGGGCCCTGGGACACATAGGCTTGATCCTGTTTCCCCAATGCTGAGAAAGACGATGGCATTGCCATCTTAAAGTTCTAAAGTAGAAAGATCATCAAGAGAGTTGCACCCTTTTGAAATTAGGAAATTATCTATTTGTGTTTTTCCATTTCAATTTGTCAAAGAGTATATTGCTATAAAGTATGATACATGTAAAAGCTCTATAGTTTTTGTTGAAATAAACTGTCAAATGACTCTAACACATGCTACATTTTGCTTCTCAATGAGATGGATGGGTATTACTTATCTATATTGCTATATTAAATGTGTACCTAAAGCTTCACAAATTGAGGCATGGTTGGTTTAAAATTGAATTCAGTTCATCAGGAAATGCATGTACATATAATACACTTAAAAATCTTTATTTCTCTTTTTAAATAGAGAGAGCCACACAGTTCCGACTTGAACTGATAAAGATAAAAGCATTGGCTTTCCTTGAAGATTTAGTGACAAAGATGGTTGATGTATATAAACTCATGGAAATGTGGCTTGGTGAGAGGTACTTGAATGAAATGGCCAGGTAAAGTGCTGCCTGACTTTTAAATACTACACTTTGTTAATTCCTGAAGACCAAAATTGGCAAAGGTTATTAAGGTATATACAAGTGTTAATTACATTTATAAAGAGAAATTTTGACCTTTTAGGAAATCACATGTACATTTGTATTGACTCTTTTCAAACAGTTAATCACGTTTCAAAGGGTTGAATTGCAATATCCAGTTTTGCACATTATTTGAGTTTGCTTTTTACATTGCTCAATGAGGACCTTAGTTTACAAGGTAAGATTTTAGATAACTTTAAAGTATTTTTCAGAAGTAAGATAATATTTCCTTTCTTTCTCATGCCAGACTTATTATTAGTCAGGGCCAATTAATGGGAGATTAAGAAGTCAGTGACTGGAACGTTTCACGGGTTAGGCTGAGTCCCTTGACTGAGTAACACCCTGTTGAAAGAGTAACACCCTATTCTGTTTTTCTGCTGGGTTCCAAAGGCTTTCCAGATGCTCATTGCTAAGAGTCTCATCCTCTTAATTCTCCCTTAAAAGGCATGAAGAGAACCCTCGGCAGAGTGGAAACAGCCCTTATCTGAGAGTCAGGAGGCCTGATCATCCAGGAAACGGGGGTTCTCTCATTGTCCACACATTAGCAGTGTGCCTAATTGTTTCCGCCTCTTGCCTTTCATCTATAAAAGGAAACACTCCAACCAGGGTATTTCATAGGTTTCTACTAGATCTAGATTTTGTGATACACTACAGTTTGCGATAAACATTTACTGAAAATTTGGAAGTTGCTACAATACATAGAATACAGATGGCAAGTATTCTCAGAAGCAACAACTGCCGTCTAAGAGATGGTTGCTATGGTTTGATTTCTCCAATGCTTGTCTCATAATGAAAGTTCTGTTGTAAAATCTTCAGCCTAGTTGTTTATATCTGTTGCTTTACAGTAACACGCGCACACACACACACAAACAAGCGTGCGTGCACACACGCACCCTCAGCCTGGTGACCTTACTGCAGTAATGTTTAAAACAATTTGACTACTGAATCGCCAACTCAGTTACTCAGCAGTGTCATAGCTGTGGTGTTCAGTTCTGTTCTCTGCCTGTCGCTTACAAATGAAAATACATCTTCTTCATTCTTAGGATTCACAGCTCCCAGCCATGTGGCCATCAAACATAAATGCTTCTTATTTTTATCAGAGGTACTCCTATTTCTCAGGTGTAGAATTCTTTAAAGAATTTTTGCAATAACCAAAACAGAAACAGTCCTAGATTTTGACTTCTTGTGGCCACGTGTATATATATACAAAACCTCTGAATGTGGCCACAAGAAGTCAAAATCTAGGACTGCTCAGCTCTGCTTTGTGTCTTGGTTTTTGCAAAAATTCTCTAACAGTTAAAAAAACCAGGAAGAGCTTCAAATCCCACTTTTCATTTCCCTAGCATTTTTCTCCTCCCATTCTTGATTAAGTTACTCTTGGTAGCCTTCCACTAGATGGTGCACTTATTTTGATGTGCTGGTTATGGCTTGATCTCAGTTTTCATCTGGAGTCTCTCCTCATTCACTGTTGTAAACTCAGGAGTTATCCAATGCCTTTCTCCTCTGGCCCCGAGCACACAAACACCATCAAATATAAACTAACTAGAGAAGACATACTCTGTGGACACTCACAAATACAGCATCCTGGGGTTGAATTCAAGGGTGTCTTTTGAAAGAAAGCAACGAATACTAACTTTTAAATTTTCAGTATGTATTTTGGTATTCCTGAGTTATGTAAGAGCAGGTGAGCAGACTAAAATGCATTTTTCTGCCATGTTCAATCTTTATTGCAAGATATAAACAAGATACTTTCAGTAGTACCGTGATATTATATTAATACTTATTCCTGTAAAAATCTTCTCTGGCCTTTAAAAGGGTCTTTAATTGAGGCCATAACTATAATCCCCAGTTGAACTAAATCTGTGCCCTATGCGATTTCACTTTAATAACCATAAGGTGTTCAGTTATGTGTGATTGGCTCCATTGCAAAGATAATGAAATTCAGAGACCTCAGGTAACTTACCCAAGTGGTGTCCTGGAATGAGAATTCAGCTTCCCGCGCTTTTTCCACTGAACCACAGTGGTTCCTAACTATTGCTGCTTATACTTAAATTTATAATGTTTATATAAATCTGATTCACTTTATAATTTATCCTGATTCCAGATAAATGTGTTATTCTAGCAGTCATATTTTACAAGTATTTTTTCTGCCCTATAACCTTATTCTGGTTCAAACTTAGAATAAAACATCTCTCTTGACATAATCTTGTTTACATAGTAAAATATGTTCTAGTACTAATATAACCATACTTAATGAAGTCTCTTTTTGTTCATCTTTGTGTATAATGTGTGACTGTTAGCTCTGTTAACGAGCAGGTATTTGTTTCTAATCTACACTTATTTATTTGTACCCTGTCTTTTTACAAATGGGTTTGAAGAGAAATTAGAGTTTTTGAACATATAGATTGAATTGTCTAACTCAGCTATACAATGTGTTAACTTTGTGTGGCTATCCAAAAAGCAACACCCATTAATCTAATAGTATCTCTAACGAGGGTAACCCCTATTCATTTTTCCACTTTCAGTGTAGAAAAATTAACTGAGGTAGCTCGCTATCACATCGAAACATCTACAAAAATCCAGAATGAACTCTATTTAGGCCAAGAAGACTTCTTCATTAATGGTGATATAGAGGTCTTCCCAGATCCCCCTCTTCCGATACGTCCTCCACCCGTAGAAAAGGAAGAAAATGGCACCTTGACCATCGATCAGCTTGACAGTCTTCGAGATCAGTTCTTAGATACAGCGCCCAAAGGTAGGAAAAATTATTATTATGCAAAGAGCATAAAAAAGGTCAAGATCAACCAGGCTGTCAATCATTTGCCCACAAATATTAATAAAATCAGCCCTTTGGGATTACATGGCACAAAAATGAGCCCTTGCTTTGTTCTAGTTTATCTCGTATTTACTTCAGCCAACAGAGATCTGAATTAAGCAAACAGGGGAAACACAGTGTCTAATACTTTGGCAGTGTGGTGACCCTCACTCCTGGCAGTTCTGCTCTCCTGCCTCCCCTGCACCTGGCCGGCAAGTTGGTAAATTTGAGTATTACTCCATCTGGCAATTGAGAGACAGCCTTTGTCTGTATTTCTAGTTTAAGTTTTGTATTGGGATTATGAGTTTGTATTGGTGGAAGTGGATTTTGAAAATTATCAACCACTCATAATCCCTTTCAGAAGGGACCTTAGTATTTGTGATGATAACCATCGTATGTCTTGGCTCCAACTTCAAAACCAGAGTTTGTATTTCAACTAAAAGTTATAAAATGAATAAGAAATAGCAGCTATAACTTGACATGTGTATATTTTAGCAGATTAACTCTAGAAGCCCTGGGGACTAAAAGATGTCAACTGATTTATCTGCTTTCAGAGTATGGTAGAAATACAACAGCTTTCAAGGTCCAGTCTAAAAAGGAAGGAAGGGAGAAGAAAGAATGAGAAGGACAGAGATAGTTACATTAAAAAAAAAAAAAAAAAGTAGATGTAAAAAGAAAACCACTTGCACTATGGGCTTAGAGTGGAGTTTGAAAATGCAAGCAAAAAAGAAGACAATAGAAATGTCTATCTAGGTTCTTTCTGGAACAGAATATGAACTTTATAAAAGTGTTCAAGAATGCAGAGCCAAGGGGAATCAGTGCACAATGAGGTTGGTCAGAGAAAATTTTGTGGGGCAATAATTTGGAGGGAGGAACTGAAAGAAGAGTGCTTTGATGGTAAAGATACAGAGGATATTTAGAGTGAGCAAAACAGTCACTAGGAAACATATAGCTATGAGGCATGAGTACAGATGTTGCAGGAAAGGTCAGAAGCCTGCTCTGCTTCTCCTCCCCAACTGCAGGAGCTTCAGGCAAACAGATGGGGAGGCTTCCTCTGTCTGGGGAACCACCTCCACCCACCCCAGCGGAGCACTTAACCCAGATTTAATAATAACAGTTGGAGTTAATGCAGAAGTTACAAGGCTATGTAATACTGTGGGACTTGGGGATCTACATGGTTCAAAATGAGTTATGGTCTATGAGCAAACAGTTTGAACTCTTTTCATTATTATTATCTGTTATACCATTTGAAAAAATATCTATTGCATATGCTGCTCTTTTAAGTACGTGTAAAATACTTAGCACAGTACTGGGTAGTCTATCAATAGAAGTAATATTCTTTGTTATCATTTTTGCTAACGTTATAAAGGGAAGGCAAAATAATAGTCATTCCATTTTCTGCATCCCAGAGTCACAGAATTAGAGGTCCTCATGACATCTTCAGAGTCAGGCTACAAAGGTTGACAGTGCCCCTCCCTGAGGAAGTCCAATAATTACCACTCACCCCTTCTCCCCATTTCACCTGGCCCCAAAAAACATTCTCTGACTTTCATTTTTCTTCCTCCATTCTGTGATTGTTCTTCACTGCCTTAAATGATACACCCTGAAATGAAGTTTTCGTCATATTCCTTCCAAGAATTGGAAAACAATATGTTATGATACCTTGCATTTGCCCTAGAACTCTACAATTTCAAAAGATGGTATTAGTTGAAGTGATAGCAGCTTTGAAAGTACGGACCAACTGGCTGAATGTACTACATTTCTAAATGTGTGATCCTACAGAACTTGCTGCTTGAACTTGAAAATTGCTATTATTATTTCTAAGTTGGAAATAAATGAGCATTTCCTTATACTATTTCATGTACGCCAATGCAACCGATGATATCTGAGATGCAAACTTCAAGTTCACTAAAACACGTATTCAAATAAGATGAACAGATGGATTTTTTGGAAGCAAGCATACATATTTACACATAACTGTCATTATGTGACTAGGCCCACAGTAAGATTTTTTAGCAAATCTACAAAATCCTTAAGTTAATGTCCTTAAGTTATACTTTGTAACTTTTGTTTATACTACATAAATAAAAATTATGGAGGGAAATGGATAATCTTTGCTTAAAACAAGTGCTAAATACTTTAAATACTTGTGAGTAGCAACTGTCAGGATATAAATGGAAAGAACTAAAGCTTAAGGACTTTTCTGCTGAGTATAAGTTAATCCACTTGAACATTAAAAGTCTTCATTGAAATAGTTCTTACTAAAGATAATGTGAAGTTGAAAATGCATCACATACTTTAATGTTTATATTCAACACTCCTTTCCTGGTCAAATTCTGCCATTTGTGATGATTCCAAATTTTTGGTAAAGGTGGTAATTATATATAAAATACCATTTCTTGATGTTTGTCACAAAGATGCTGGGGACAAACATGACCTCATGTGTGATAATCATACAAGATTATGCAAAATGCAATGAAACAACTTGTCATGCTAGCATTTTTCTTGCTACTCAGCAAAGGTCCATACTTTAGAATCTTAGGAGCAGCTTAAGTAAAAGACAGCCACTGAATCTACAAGATGTTCTTTCCATTGATTGCCCCAGGAATCACTCCCATGAGCATACTCCCAGCAGAGAGGGGATTTAGTGAGTATTTTCTGAATTATAACAATAGACAAAATTGGCATGGTGTCAGGCCCTGTGTGTCAAGCCCCATTTCCCTGTTAATTCACTTCTTATCCATGGCTGGATGAGTAAGAAGACCCATCCATGGGTAAGAAGAGTTAGGCAGTTCTTTTTAAATCTACCTCTTATCAAATGACTGTAGTAAGATCTTGGGCAAGTTCTTTAACCTCTCTCTGTGTCACTTTCCTCATCTGTAAAATGGGGTAATTCATGGGGTTGTTATGAGTATTTACGTAATTGATATATATATAAGTATCTGGTAAATAGAATGTGCAATTTAAGTATGATATAAGCCATTATCACTGCATTGCTTACTTATGGTAATATCACATCGTTGTATAAAAGGTAGCACTATACAGTATTGATGCAAACTTCTTATTATCCAAAATGTTGGCTTAGCATCCTGAGGTACACATACCCCAACAGCCCTTGCAGCATTACCCCAGAACACTTCCAAAAAAAAAAAAGAAAATCACACTACCTGGTAAAGCTAAACCATGAAGTGTGTGGCTCCCCTGGGACCGTAAGCATCCATAACAAAACACTCATCTTGTGTACTGCAGTGAGCGCTGGTAGGCACAGCTTGTCTCTGAACAGCAAGTGCCAGCACATGAGGAAGACAGCCTTTCTCCAAGGGAAGCACTTTGGAGTCTGTAGAAACTAGAACACGTGAGCAATGTTCTTCTGTCCCCACTTAAGCCATAGGAACTCCTTTTTCTTGTCAGCCCATCAGTACTCCATGCAATGTCTGTAAAGACAGTTCATGGCTACTTTGGCTTCTGCTGAGAGGCTATCTGGAGAGAACAAAGTTCAGCAAATTCTGTACCCTCATTCCTTCTTCAAGAGAGGCAGCATTTAGTTGTTCAAGACATGTGACATTCTTCTAAAAAGTGACAAGGAGCCCTCCTGCAAACCCCTCCTGGAGACCCTAAGAATCAGTGACTGGTCTCAGAGACAGAGGACACAGATTCAGACCTCTAGGCTGTAGAGGCTCGGCTAGATCATTCAGCTACACGGTCTTCACAGGAATTCAAGGCAGGAAGAAGTTACTGCCACGTGTGTGGATCAGCACAGGGGGTTCGCTTGCAGGAAAGTTCCAGCCAGCACTTTCTAGGACGAGAAGCAGGAGCAGGGTATTCCAGGCACAGGGAAACTGGAGTAGACATTGAGATTTTGAGGTGGCATTACATATTTAGGGAACAGCAAGCAGACCAGCTGGGGCATGAAGCAGGAGGAGGTGAGGACCACAAGGAGGCTGTGGTCAAGTTGTGAAGTTTCAAGTAGCTGACAAAGTGCACACAGCTGGGCTCAATGGCGTTGAGAGCCCAGGGATGTGGAAAACAGATTAGAGGAAGGTGGAGACTCTGAGAGCAGCAGACGCTACTCTGCCCCTCTACAGAGCCTCAACCAACCGGGAGGAGTGAGGACATCTGGGTTGTTGCTGGAAAGGAGTAACTAGAAAGTTCTGTGGGCTTTTCTAGGCTTAGCATCTCTGAGAAAATTATAAACATATGATAGTCTATATTTGCTGGTAAGCGAGTCCTGTATTTTGATTTGAAAAGTAATTAAATTTGTCTGTTATTTACACAAATCAAGAAATATAGGAAGGTCTTTGTGCTCGCTTCGGCAGCCAATGTACTAAAAAAGAAATATAGGAAGGTCTCTTAGGAGAGGTATGATAGAAGAAGGATTGGTGTTATTAACAGGAATATGTTGTCAGGTGGCAAAAATCGAGGGATTACAGCAAAAAACAAGTGTGGGCCTTCATATGCCCGATGGTTCTCTCCGTGGGTGAACTCCTTCCGCTAGATCAGAATCAGGTCACGGAAATGCAGTGGTAGATCTAGAAGACTTTGGACCTGGTAAAACTGTCTGTGGGCAGTTTCAGGTGTTGCTTCAGGAAGAAACATTTTCTCACAAAGCCAGAGAATTTACATGGGGCAAATGAATGTATGTGCTCAGAATTCAAGATAACAAACACTTTCTAGAAAACTTGTCCATAAAACTGAAAACAGCAAAGCTAGCCTAATCAGTAGTGAGAGTTAAAGTCCTTTCCTTTAGCAATAAGAGACTTCGTTTTTCATGCATTCATTCAGTTATTCACTAATATTTCTCTGTGTAGAGCAGGTACCTCGCCTGCTGCTAAAGGCCTAGTGTGGGACACTGACAAGTCACCCAATATGTAGGTAAGAAAACGAAGGCATCAAGTGCATGGAGGCTTGTTTTCAACAAGAACAGTAGTGCTCAGGATTTGGGGGAAAAAAAGTGTAGGTGGGGGTGGCCATTTTAACAACAACTGCAAAAAGACTGATTCAAAGGCAAAATCGAAGTTAGATGCAAACAAGGTAAGAAAGGCAGCGGCAGGTTGACCAATGTCAAAGGTTTTCAATTAAAAGACATTAAGAGATATGAGATCAAGAAAATCAATTCAAAAAGGAGATTTATTTTCTTAAACGTCTACCAAGTGCTTAGCACTCGTCTGGACGTTAGGGACACAAAAGATGTAAGTGTGTTTCTATCAGCAGAGTTTAAAATTTGATTGAGGAGTCAAAGCCTAGGACAGGAAGATCAACATGAGGTATTTTAATATTATGCTAAGTGAAATAAGTCAGACAGAAAAAGTCGAGAACCATGTGACTTCACTCATGTGTGGGATATAAAACTGAAAGCAACAAAGGAACAAGACAAACAAATAAAGAAACAAAAACTCATAGACACAGACAACAGTTTAGTGGTTACCCAGAGGGTAAGGGGGGAGGAGGCAGGTAGAAGAGGGGTCAAACGGGGTTCAAATATGTGGTGATGGAAGGAGAACTGACTCTGAGCGGTGAGAACACAATGTGATATCTAGATGATATATTACAGAATTGTACACTTGAAACCTAACCATTGTCACCCCAGTAAATTTAATTTAAAAAAAGAAAGAAAAAATGTATCACACAAACACATATTTCAATATTCATCATACTATAAAATAGGACAATGTAATGCTCAGCAGTGTCATGAAAGTTGTGAGAGGAAGATATGTTTGTGGTCCAGGCGCTCTGCCTTCAGGGAGAAACTGGTATTTTAGGACTTTGTTTTGTGCAATTTGTCTTTTTTTGTCCTTCCATCCAAACATATACACATTCTCCTCTCGGTCAAATTATCAAATGTCCGTCAAAAATGAGACCTTTGAGGAAAAAGAAAAAGATGAGGCATGAGGCACAGCTGCTTTACAAAACCATTTGGGATGGGACTCATGCCTGACACACTTTTTGTAACATGGTGGCTCGACCACTGCCAGAGAAGGCGGGGCTGAGGTGGGAGGGAACAGATGTCCAAGGCAAATGTTGCAGACACGCTGCCATGCATGTTCTGTTATCCTTTTGTGCTCACCATGGGAAGGAAATGATGTCTAAAAGCAGTGCCTGTTATGTATGGAGAGATGGATTCTAGAGTGAAGAAGGTCATAGAGCCCTTATGAGAAGCCGGTCATCGCGCAGTATGTAAACAAGGGGGCTGTGGAATAGGCTTCCTGCTAGTGAATCCCAGCTCCACCACTTACGAGCACTGTGACACTGAGCAGATTAATTAATGTCTCTGTGCCTTAGTTTTTACCCAGAAAATGGTGATGATAGTAATTAGTCTATTTTCTTAACTATAAAATAAGAATAGTATATTATGAGGATTCAGCTATAGAAACCACTTAAAGTACTAACCAGAATGTCTGATAAGTAGTAATCACTCACTATAATTTTTCCAGAAATAATGAGCAAAAGTGGGTGGCAGGCATTAAGCAAAACTGAGGGCAGACATTGGTGAATACTTAAAATAACAATGTAGAGTTATGTTAAAGACAGGAATCCTCCAGACGATGTGAGTCGAGTCACCGAAAAGCAAACAAAGCCATGGAAATTTGACCGTTACCTTCCCAAGAGGAACAATCAATTTTTGAAAATTTGGCTGAAAAAATACCCTTGGCTTGTATATGATGAGATACTAAATCTTATGTTCTGTGGCCTGTGTCGGAAGCATGGAGTGAAGTCAAGGGCAAATCAAATGAGCTTCTTTTATGGCACCGACAATTTCAGTACCGAATTTCTCAGTGCACATCATCTCAGCGAGGCTCATGCGCAGGCTTCATTAATGGAAGCCACGAGTGCTTCTCCAGTGCACAGAGCCACCACGGAACTGATGGTGAGGGCCATGAGCAAAGTGACCCTCGGGAGAGTCGAAAACTTATTCAGATCATGCCATGCGATCGCCAAGACTGGACGTCCCCTCAAAGATTTTATCTGGCTGTGCAAGTTGGATGATATGAAGGGTGTTGATATTGGCCCGGTATTCAGAACTAACAAATCGGCAAGAACATTTATGTATTTTATTGCGGAAGTAGAACGGAGACATCTAAGAGAGAAACTAGAAGAAAGTAAATTTTTCTCTGTCATCAGTGATGGAGTCACAGACAGTCCAGTGGAGGGAGCTGAACTTGTCTACGTGCAGTTTGCACAGGCAGGAAAAGTGCATTGCCAAATTGTTGGGGTACAGACAGCAGTAAAGAAGGATCCCCTGGCAATAAAAAATGCCATTGAGAAAACTCTAGAGAGAAGTCTTCAACTTAGGCTGCCGAACAAATACTGGGCAAAGAGACTGGTAGGTTTTGGAAGCGATGGTGCCCCCAGCTCAGAGGGAGAAAGCAACGGGGTGGCCCTGCTTTTAAGAGAAATTCAGCCACGTGTGCTAACTGTATATTGCTTTGCACATCATCTTGAACTATCTTACAAGGCACTGTTCCAGAGCATTCCCCTGTACAATGATGTCAGAGACCTTCTTCATAGGGTTTATCACTTCTACCACAGTTCTCCGCATCATAAGAGTTCTCTGGTAACTGCTTTCAAAGGCCTTCGCCTTCGCCCCGTGATGCCTTCTCAAGTAGGAGGCAGGAAGTGGCTTCAGGGATTACAGGCAGCCCTCCAGAACTTTCTCAAGGGGTATCCTGCGATTGTCCAGCAGCTGCATTCAGTAAGTGATTTTTGAGATGCTACACCATTTCAGTTTTTCTGAATAACAGAAAGAATTTTTATCGAGCAAGTTGCAATAATAATCTTGAGAACGATAGACCACTATTTTATTCCCCACCTGTGTTACAGACAGATGAAGACGGAAGTGACACCAGTCACCCGAAAGCCAAAGAACTTCTAGAGTTCCTTCTCCAAGCAGACATGGTCAAATTTGTCCATTTCTTGGTGGATGTCATCAACGTGCTTAGCATTCTCTCCCGTGTCGGTAAGAACAGAAATTCTTCCATCGCGGATGTATTTGCCACCGTAGCGTCAACACTAGAAATGCTCAGCATATATCAAACGAGGTGAGGAGTCGGGGATGATCTGAGCGTATGTCAATAGACATTTCAACTTGGGAAATCATTTGTCAGGTGCTTTTTCATTCAATTGTTTGCTTGGGGGACTTTTTGTTTCTCTCTAGACCAGGGCCCAAAGAACGTAGGGTGAATTCAGTCACACACTTTCATGGTTACTGCCTAGAAGGAAAAGGAAACATTTCTGATGTGAGGAACACGGTTTTAACACACCTTATCCAGAGGCTGCGAGGCTGTTTCAGAGATGCCAGCCAAGATGTAGTGAAGGCAACCATGATTGGAAGCTTTAAATTGTGGCCCACACAGATAAATCAAGGTAGCGTATGTGCACTGACTCTGAACCTTCAGCTCTTTGGCTGTCTGTATGAGTGCCTTTCACATATGTGACTTTTCATTTTGTATACGGATGGCAGAATTTGGAGAAAAAGAGGTATCCGTCTTGACTGCACATTATGAACCGGTATTGGAAGCTGCCAATGTGCACATCGATGAACTGGACACTGAATGGAGCATGTTGAAATCAGAGATTTACGCTAGGTAAGCGTAAGTAAACTAGTTGATATTTATAAATATTTGGGTAAAAGTTAGGAGTCTCAATCTTTTACGTTTTTCACGTTCCCTCTCAGGTTTCAGAACATCCGCACATTGACCTGGGATTTTGTGAATTCTGTTTACTTACACAAGTATCCAAATATCCTGACACTCGTGGACCTGTTGCTGACCCTCCCCGCAAGTTCAGCTGAGACAGGACGTGGCTTCAGTCATATGCAACGCACCAAGTCACAAATGCATGCCAAGATCAAGGCTGATGGCATGACAGATCTCCTGATAATTCAGCTGAATTCTCCAGACATTAATAACTTTGACCCCAGGAAAGCTATCCATTTATGGAATAGGAGAACACCATCTTCAACTGGTGACACCAGACCCAATTCAGATTGCTCATCAAACTCAGAAAGCCATTATGAAAGTGATTAGTCATATGATAAATACCGACTTCACCACTGATCATAGACAAAAAATTATTTCCAAAAACCTGAAAGTTGAAAGTAAAACTGTCGCAGGTCTTCTCATCCAACACAAAAGGCGTTTGGCACCTTCCAGATATACAAAGCAAAAATCCCAAGATTGGTTTCCCAGTAACTTTCTAGTCCTGCTTCTATATTCACACATTCTTTCACATTCTTTGGGCAGAGGTGTATACTTCTAAGCAATGGTGTTATTTTGATATCATCTTTCTGAGAGGTATTGCTAAGGGTTACCGGACTATGATTATGATCTGAATTCCTTCAGGCCTGGGACACAATTAAACTGTTTTTCCTGGATAATTCTAAATGATAGTTACATCAGATAATTAACTTAGGGTCAAATTGAAAGGGAGTTTCTTTTTGATCCATGAACAAAATTTGTAAGTTTATCTGTTTCTGTTACCGCATAATATGTGAAGATCGTATCACTACATGCCTGGGTTACTTAAGTAACAAGGTCAAATATTAAAATAGTCTACAAATTTCGCACTAAGGTCCCAGGTAAACAATTCCTATGTAAACTAAAAGTATTGTATTACAGTACTTTGCTTGCATCATGGCTATTAGTGACAGTGGAAATATTTTACATGTCTACCAGAATTTGTAAATACTTTGAGCTTCTTCATGGTTTCAGTAGAGTTTATTTACGTTTTCGTCATGAGGAACATGAATGATTTATTTCTAATATATCTGAAAACCAATGTAGTATCATATAAAGATGATTTTATTGAAAAGTCTACTACCCTGGAAAGCGTTCTCATCTCTGTAAAATTGGATACTCAGGTTTGATCAAAAAGGATAGAGAGTTTCTTTCTGAACAAGCTGCTGGATGGCTAAGCATATCAAAGAAATACATGTTCTGCTCTTTCTACCCAGAAAATTACCTTCCAAATCTCAAAATTGTATATTTGGCTTGAACCACTGAAGTTTTAAAAGGATTATTGTATGTTCCTAAACGTTAAAGGAAATGATGATGTTTATGTCGGACTTTTAGCAATGCTAAAAGTTTAGATGTATAAAGAAAAATTTCAGATGCTACGTTTTCACTCTTTTTATTTCTAAACAAAGAAGAATACTCTGGACCTGAAAGACACACAATACATACAGGAGTCTCTCCTGGGTTTCGAAGTTACCTCTATTACGGAAATTAGACACTTTTTAACAAATTATTTATTTTGCTTTCCTATTTCTTTTTAAATGCATGTGCATGCAATTTGAAATGAGAGACTGAGCAGACATCTCTGTTGGAGTAGATTAGTGTATAAGTAGTAAATTAGCATAAAGTAGATTAGTGTATCAGAACAAAGTAATTAAAAGGCTAGTGATCTTTAATAAAATACTTTGGAATAGTGAACCAATTAGGTGATTAAATTAAGTCTTCCAATCCCATAATTTAACAATTCAAATCTCCCTACATTTACAAAAACAAATCTATTCTGATCTAAAGAGCAAAATGAGGATAAAAATCTTACCTCAATAACTGTGGTGATCTGCATGTTTTTGAAGCACCTTTATCCCATGTTTATCAAAATATTTTACTTTTGTGTCCTACTGATAATAGAAAAGCTCAGAATTTTGTTTTAATTCAACCTATTCTGAGTAAAAGGTCAAAGAAAACTCCAAACTAATAAAGTCTCAGTATTTTGTCCAATCTGGAATGATTTATTATTCAGCAAAAAAAAGATATTTTGACTTAGCTGGGAAACATAATGGGAGAGCATCAGAAAGTTTATTATAATTTTTATGTATTCAAAATGTCTTATTTCTCAAAAGGTTACACTTTTAAATAATATGAATACAGTGACTACACAAATACCCATTATTTATTCTATTTGGGCAAAATAAAACAAATCCTTGTCACATCACTGAAAAATATGTTTCATTGTATTATAGGCATAATAGGAAATAAAACATTTACTGATATTCTGCTTGATTTGGTCACCCTGAACTATGGAACAAACAACTTTCCTAGTAGTTGGATGAACCTCACTCAACCTGAAGTAAGTGTCAATTTTGTTTGGGTTTCAAAGCTTTGAGAATTCTTATTTGATCAGTAAGTCAGTAGTTTTAAAATAACCAGCTCTTGCACAGTATCTAACATTTAGTAGACAACCGATAAAACTTGAATGAATGGACTTGAACTTGAGACACATACGAGTAGTATGCACATGCTCAGTATTCAAGGAATGAGTGAGGATAACAGTGAATGAAACATTATAGAGACTGAGGCTCAGCCTCTAAGTTTGTATCTATTGCTACCTCGTAGAATGATCCTAGTAATAGTAGATGCTTCTGGCAGTTCTTGCTTTTCATCATATTCTGTTTCTTAAGAATGTATCAGAAAACAAAGCGGTTAAAGAATATTTCCCTACAGACAGTAGAGCCCTTGCACAGCCATTGCTATCATCTTTATTCCTCCTCTACCGAGAAGGTACAAGATCAACTGGAGTCACACATGTAAAATCGTTGTGTAACAGTAAGCAAAAACACAAATGTCAAGGAAGCAAAAGGTGAAACACTGTCTAGGTACTGTCTGATGAGGATTGGTTGGTAGAATCCGAGGGAACATAAGTCAGACTGGTGTTACCCACCAGTCTACAATCCTACTTCCTGCCCCTGAGTCTCTGACTAAGAAACACGAGCAGGGAGAGATTCATTATAGACTCATACAAATATTCCAACGGCATTTCTTGTTTTCTTCTAGTTGCAGGAGTTAACATCTCTATTAACAGTAAACTTGGAGTTCGTGGACTGGCGGAAATTCTTGTTAGTAACCGCGCTGCCTTGGCCCATCCCTCTGGAGGAGCAGCTCCTCAAGACCCTGCAGAGGTTCAAGGCTGTGGATGAGGAGCGGTTGGGCACCGTCACTTTCCAGCAGTACATGCAGGTTGCTGTTAACCTCTGGTGGCACTAACACCAGACTACTTTTGACCTAAAAAGTAGAATGTAACTTTTGACCTAAAAAGTAGAATTGCTTTGCCAGAGCAATTCTGGTGCAGTACAGAATCCAGATTGCCGAGAACTAAGGAAGTGAATAAGTCTTTAGGAAGTGAAGACAAGAAATGATTCATTTTTGAGAAGTTTGAGTAAGGAAGGTGTGAGAGTGAAATCCTGTAACTAAGAAGGGCCTGAATTGCTTATTTTGTATCTATTAATTGAATTCATCCTGTTGCTCACCATTTCACAATTCTGGTAGACACAAAAGATGGAAGCATTTATAGTTGCTACTTCAGAAACAGGGTGATACCCTCTCGGGGCCTGTATCTCCAATGTATACCCCCATTGAAAGATCACATCCCTCCTGCTTCTCTTTTCTTTCATCATTAATGGATGGCATGCTTAAGGCCATCTCTGAGGTTCACAAGATCCTACAGTTGAGCCAGAAGAAATAGCACTTGCATGTTGAGGAGATTCCTTCAAACTGATCAAGAAAGGTGCTAAGCTGATTGGGCTCTGATTTATCTTCCCAGTAGAGCAATGTATGAATTCTATCACTGTCCTGGACTTACAACTCGCAAAGATGATTTTGTCTAAAAACAAAAACAGCAGAGCAAAACTGACTGTTTTTATCATTGGCTTAAGATTTTAAAAAGATTTTAAAAAGCGGGCACTTGTGAAATTACCAACCTTCACTATTTACAATATGTGCCAATTACACAGGATATCAATTTAAACATCCTTTTGCACAAACATGGGATGAACAAAGGGTGTTAGCAATTTTTACCAAAGCGCTGAGCTAAAACCAGAAAGCTTTTACCAAAGGTGTGAATTTCTTAGAGAAAGCTAGCTGCTGCGTATAGTAGAAACTCAGAAATACTTGAACACCACCTGTGTTCTGGGAGCAATTGAGTTCTGAGCTCTGCCCTCTCCTCTTGCCGACCCAATCCCCACTCCTCAGGAGCCCCAGGACGAGGAGACCATTTGGAGAGGCCCACCTGACCATCCCACATGACTTTTACAGATTTCCAACACTCAATGGCTCACATTAAAAAAAAAAAAAAAAATGTATGGGAAAAGTCAAAACAGCTTCTAGAGCAAAACTTTTTGAGATTTATTGAAAATGTCACACTAAAACAGTGAAATAGTATAATTGCATTACTGTTATGAAGCTCTCTGGGAGAGAAAGGCTCTCTACTCTGCTTTTTTATTTTGCCTGTCTTTTTTCTTTTCTTTTGACTAATTGCAAGTTTACCACAACAGCCACTTAAGAGTGTGCTGATTTCCCCAACTTCTGAAATGGAATAAGATACAGCGTTTGTGAAGTCAGATGGGCTGTGTACCTCAGCTAAGCAACACGAGCATAAAAGCCCATTTGCCCTTTGCTCCCAGCCCCACTGCAGGTGTCACATGCTGTCACTGTCATGTGTAGACGTTTAGTCACACTCATGTGGACTTCTTTGATGTTGAACTCTCGACTCATCTTCTATCGGTGAGAATGCATGTTATTATTATAGGCTTAATGAGTCAGACATTCTAAGATCCAAACAGTTCAGCACTTATTTTCTAAGGAAAAGTTAAAAAAATAAAAATAAAAAATAATTTAAAAAATTATGTGGCCACATTTTAGCAAGAGAGTACAGAGGACATTTCCATATTTTAAGGAGAAATCACCTAACTATCCAGTGAGGCAAGATGTGGGGGACTGAACCTTGCTTTTCAAACCCGACTATACAGGTTCAGGGATAACATTTCATATTGTAAAAATTGTCATGGATGACATTTTAAAACTCCTAAATTGTTTTCCAATTAGATTATTTTTTTCTTTGTAATATGACTCTCTTTTGCGTGAAACACTTTGAAACAGTTTCCCAGTTTATGAAATGTCCCATATTTTTAGAAAGCTTATATGAATCATTAGCTTTAAAAATCAGGGAAAATTCCTGTGCATTGATACAGTTGGATATGGAGTTGCGAGTTGCTTGAGCGATGGGAGAAAGGGCAGGAGTCCTATCTCAGTGTCTTTAGTTCCCCTCTAGCTTTTTTTTTTTTTAATATTTCCTCTTTATTAGTGGTTTTCAGCAATTTGATTATTGTGTTCCTCAATGGGGTTTTCTTCTGCTTGGGGTTCACTGAGCTTCTTGAATCTGTGGGTTTTTAGTTTTTGTCTAATATGGAAATTTTTCAGGACATTTTTTCAAAATATTTTTTCTATACCCTCTGCCTTCTCAAAATCCAATCTCATGTTTATTGTCTCACAGGTCACCGATGCTAGGTTCATTCTTTCCAGTCGTTTTTCTCTCTGTACTTTATTTTGCAGTCATTTCTATTTCTATGTCTTCAAGTTCATTAATTATTTTCTCTGCTGTGTCAGATTTGCTATTAATACCATCCAGTGTATTTTTCATTTCAGATATCATATTTTTTATCTCTGGAAGTTCAAGTTGGATTTTTTAATGTCTTTCATTTCTCTCTTCATTATGTGCATATTTTTCCTCTATCTCCTTGAACAAATGAAATATATTTAGAATAGCTAAGTGAACATAACTTTTTTTCATTCTACCCTCTGTGCCATTTCTGTGTTCATTTCTATTGTTTGATGCTTCTTCTGGCTGTGGGTAATATTTTCTAGCTTTTTTGCATACCCAGTAGCTTTATATTAGATGCCAGATATTGTGAATTTTATATGGTTGGGTGCCCAGTTTTGTGTGCTTTAAATATTGTCAGCCATTCAGTGACATGACTTGGAATCAGTTTTATCCTGTCAAGGTCACATTAAGATTTGTAAGGGTGCTCCCGTGCAGCCTTTAGTACAGGGCTAATGTGGCCCCGCTGCGAAGGCAGTATCCTCCTGGGGCTTCACCCTACTCCTTCTGTATTGGGAGGTCCTTGCACTCTGCCTGGTGATAACACGAACTATTCCCAGCCCTCTGTGAGTCCCAGGAATCGTTCAGCTTACTCCTTTACCGGTTTCTTCCTCCAACTTCAGGTATTTTCCACACACATCCACAGATGGTCTCTCAATTAAGATGTGAGAAGATCCCTTTGCAGATCTCTAGTTTCTTTCTCTCTCTCTCTCTCTCTCTCTCTCTCTCTCTCTCTCTCTCCCCCTGGATCTCTAGTATTCTGTCCTGAAAATTCTAGCCATCTTGACCTCCTTTCATTCCAAAATCTGTCTTCTCGACTCAGCAAGACCGCCAACCTCTACGTGATGCCTCCCCTGGCGCTGCAGCTGGAAACTCCCTCCAGGCTGGAGCACTAGTGAGGATCTTCCTTCGCTTTCCTTCCCTGAGGAAGTGTGATCTGAGCCAGGTCTGGAAAGATGTGTAGGTTTACATGGGTGGATAGGAAGTCACCTCAGGTAGGAGGGATGGTGTGAGCAAAAGAGCAAGAGTGGGAAATGGTCTGAGCAGAGACTGCTAGGACAGACAAGATTAAACTTTTGAGAAGATTGATATGGTTGCATGGTATAAGCTGAAACAAATAAGAGGGAGACTGGAAACAGAAACAGCTCTGAGGTTACTGGAAGGCCCATGACAGAATAGTGAAGTCCTACACCAGCGTGGCAGCAGTGGGAATGGAAAGAAGCGAGAGATGGACAAGGCATTGCCAAATGGGACTAGAGGGATTTGGTAATTGGTATCAAATATGGGCTGAAAAACAGGGATGTCATTAAAAAGTACTCCTTTGAGTTCTTGAGTCAGACAGTCAGTTACTCAACAAAGATTTTCCAACAATGTGTACCAACACCACGGTAGGTTCTAAGAACAGATAGCAACATAGACAGGACATGTGGAATGCAAGCTACTGTTATGGGTGTAGACCCCTCCAAAATATTGCTATGCGAGCAAAATCTAGGGCAATGATTCCCAAGCTTCATCATATGTTCCAGCAGTTAAATATAGCTGGCATCCCTAATATGTGGATTTTCATTTATAAGTTATACATGTGTACTACTGCACTAATACATTATACAAATTTTAAAAAATAAAATTTACAAAATAATCAGATTAAACTACATATAAATGAAAGTTCTAGTATTTTCTCCTGCATTCCCATGGATTCTGCAGACTATTTTGGAGACCACTGCGCTAGACACATGCACAAGATGGGTTCAATCTCTATGGCTCGTAGAGGAACAATTACATCTCAGCATAATACTTTAATTATTTCTATTTTTATTTTTTGTATAGGCTGGTCTATGGTTTACAGGAGATGAAGATACAAAAATTCCAGAAAATCCTCTTGAACCACTGCCATTCAATAGGCAGGAACATCTTATAGAGGTAATTACTACAATCTTTTAAAAATTTAGTACTTTAACACTGATTAAATGTTTTTATCTTTCTTCCACTTATGTAATTTGTTTTAGACACCACTGCCACCCTCCAATTCCTCTGCTGTATCCCCAAAGTACAGACTTTCATACTCACTCAGGTGGCATCATGGGAAGTTCTGAGGGAGGGGGCAGGGCCGAAATCTTAGGCAGAATCCTACTGGTAACTCTCTATGTGATTTTGGGCAATATCTACAACCTGGTTTCAGTTTTCTGATCTGTCAAATAAGCTAACATGTTATTCACCACATTTGTCTCTAAGTGTCCCTTCCAATTCTAAAAGCTTAGGGTAAGAACTGTCATTTTTACCAACACACGTTTTTGTTGATTTCTCTTTGATTTTGACTAACTTGTGCAACATGTCAAGGGTTTGCATTCAGTATTGCCCATGGCCCGTCCGATTATTATTATTATCAATAGTAATTATTGATAATATGTTGATAATAATATTATTTTAAAGCTCTATTTCTAAGGCCACAATAGAAAACAAGACCTTAAAATCTAAAAGCCACTCTGACTTCAGTGTAAATATTTAAAATAGAAAAGTATACATAACACAGCCAACCTCAATAAGATATGGGAAAAAGTGAATGGTAGATCTAGACGTCACAGCAAGCTATGTATATCGATTATTCAATTTCCAGCCAACCATTAGTCCAAAATTGCAGTACAAAATTGAACATGACTCCAGTTATAACCTTAAAGTATGCAATTTCCTTCAATTGGATGCATATGTTTTTGAGCATCTCTGCTAAATGCTAACAGGACAGCAGGTAGGAGAAAGCAGTCAAAGAATTACCAAAAAAAACCCAAGCTACAAGGCTGGCAGTTGCAGGGGCAGTTTTTGTTTTGGTTGTCACTGATTTTTTTTACAATATGAAACTAGAGAACAAAGATCAGTATTCCTATAAAGCTTTGGGAGGCCATCTCTATATGATTTTGTGAACAAATCTGCCAAAAATGTAAACAGGTTCTTACGTGGGAAGAAACTGGCAGTCTGAATAGCACTTTCCTTGCCAGAAGTTTTCAGCAATGTCATTCAAGGGCAGAGCCCTTTAGCTGCTCACTCAAAAACAAAAGCCAGAGGCAGACGGTGCTCATCATTCCTGAGGACCGAGGGCATAAAACAGGAAGGGGACTTTGGGTGCCAAGGAAGGAAAAGGCTCCTACCTGCTACTGCCCAAACGGCTGAAAAATGACATTGAGTAAAGGAACAAAGTTGAGAGCGGAGGCAGAACAATGAAGCCAGAGTAAGAAGCGCTCATTTGGGGCAAAGGATGGCTGACAGGTGCATGCATGCATGCGTGCCTGTGTACGTGCGTGTGTATGATGTCCAGCGGACAGAACAAGAGAAAGGAGTGGTGTTTCCCATCCCTCTCTGCCTCAGGGATTGGATACTCAGCATTACATACATCTTGGTGCTCTTCAACTGGGATTAAAAGCACAGATTCCACAGCCGACAAGCTGTGAGGTCTTACTGGGGTTACCTGGCCTCTCCGTGGCGTGGTTTATTTTAACCCCTCTCTGGTGGCATTGTTGTGGACAGTGAGTGATTGGCCCTACGTAAATGCCAGTCTATGTAACTACTAACTATGCATGGTTAAAGAATGGCTAATAGCTAACTTACTAAAGAAAGGGATGCAAAGAGAAAACATAAAACAAGTTTGCTTCTTTCCTCCAAATCATGGGGGGGGGGGGAGATGCCCCAGGAAGAGGGAATTCTGAGGGTCAAGATCCCTGGGCTCTTTGTTCCCAGTTCTGTGCTGACTCACTGTAGGAATTCCAGCAGGTCCCTTCACCTCCCAGAGCCTCTGTGTCCTTTCCAGGAGAGGGCTTGGACTACAATGTAGGGTCCCACCAGCTTCCCTGCTTTGTCATCTGTGCCCTCTGTGATCCAGGGTCTGCCTCAAGCCACACCCAGCAAGGGCTCCTGGAGACAGGCCATGACCACTGTCCATGGGCTTGGATGACCTCAGAGCCCAGGCACTGGCTGAAAGGCCCAGCTGCATCCAAAAAGGGACCCCTTGGACAGTTACAACATGCTTATTTATGACTATCAAAGTTCAGCAGGCCAGGTCCTGGCTTCTCAGCTTTCCACACACTCAATACCCAGAGCAACTATTCCAATATTTTAAAAATCCTTAGAGATTTCCTGAGAAAAGGCAATGAATTTTGCTATGTTCACATTCACAGGTGTTGTCTTAACCTCTTCTCCACAGCTTCTGTCTATGTGAAATCCTTCCATTACTTTAGGCTGTTAATATTTGTTGAAGCCAGACTCATGGTGTGAAGTACTAGCTATGCGCTAGCAAATCCCAAACGTCTATTTCCACCCCAAACCTCTCTTTCAAATGTTAGACCGCGAGATGCAACTGCCTACCTGACACCTCCACTTGTGTGCTAGTAGACATCTCAAACTCACCACGCCCCAAACTAAGTACCTGACTTCCCAGCCCCGTCATCCCACTGTTCCCATCCTCACCTAAAGCTCTCTCCGTCTCAGTGAGTGGCAACTCTGTCCCTCCAGTTGATGACATCAAAACCCTAGGAGTCATCCCCAATTCTTCCCTTTTTTTCAAACCCCACATCCAATCCCTCAGGGAATCTTGGTAGTTCTACCTTCAGAATATATCCAGGATCAGACCACTTCCAAGCCCCACTGCTGTCACTGGAACAAACCACCGTCACCTTCACCTGGATGACTGCAATAGCCTCATGATGACTTTCCCTTTTTCTCTCTTGTCTTGGCTCAGATTACAGGCAGATCATGACAGCCTATTGAAACCATCCCACAGCTCTGCTTTATACTCAGAGGAATAGCCGAAGTCCTTAAGAAGCCAGCCTGCCTTGCGTCTTCTGACTCTTTTCCCTCTCTCACCTCATCTCCTGCTATTCTGCTCCCGCCGTACGACTCCAGCCACACTGGTCTAGTCCTTGTTGATCAAATGTGCAAGGTGTTCTCCTGCAATTGGCCTCAACAGATCCTTCTGCCTGCAATGCTCTTACCTTGGATGTCCTGACTCCCTGCCTTCCTCCAAACTTTGTTCAAATTTTACCTCTTAATTCTGCAATCTGCCCTCCTTCCCACTCTTCACTCCCAATTCTGCTTTTTCTGGACATACTTTTTTTTCTGTGTTTCCATAATCACTATCTAATTTACTTAATTTATTGTGTTTTCTTTATTGCACATCTTCTGCTTCTAGAAAGAAAGCTCCTCAAGGGTAGGCCCTTTTATCTCATTCCTGGTGAATGCATTTTAAGCGCTGAGAACAGTCCATGCCTAGCACATCCTAGGTGCTCAATAAGTACTTGTGAATACTTAGTTATTCTCTCACAGTTTCTGTAAGTCAGGAGTCCAGGCATGGCTTCGCTGGGTACCCTGCTCAGAGTCTCTCAAAGCTGACATTGAGATGTCAGTGGGGTTACAGTCTTATCTGAGGCCAATTCCAAGGCTGGTTCCAAGACTGGCTTCCAAAATGGATTGTTGGCAGAATTCAGATCCCTGCAATTGCAGGACTGAGACCTCCAGCTCCAAGAGGCTACCTGTTGTTCCCTGCCACATGGCCCTCTTCACAACCTGACAGTTTGCTTCTTCAGAACCACAAAAGAGCATCGCTCTGGCTTCAAATGTCTTAATGTGGGGGACCTTTTTTAAAGGGTTCATCTGATTAGGTCAAGCTCAAGGACAGGCTCCCTTATGATTAACCCAAAATCAACTGATAAAAGAACTTAATTGTATCTGTAAAGTCCCTTTACCTTTGCCACATAAGGTAACTTACTCATGGGAATGGCTTTCCCATCACATTTACAAGTCTACCCACACTCAAGGGGATGGGACTATACAGGATATGTACTCCAGGGGTGGGAACCTTTGAAGCCTTCTTAGAACTCTGCCTACTACAATATTTTAAATGATCGGAAGAACATAGCAAGCTTTACCTTTTTTAAATGTCCAATCCATTGAGTTAAAATGAATCCTGTGTACCTACAGAAAGAGTCTCCATATCAACTCCTTTTATCTTTGCACATCTTCCTTCAATAGATCATATTCAACTTCTTTATTAATAGAAATAATCATGTGCTGTCCCTGCATAGCATTTATCAGAGTGGTTCCACAGAAATAATACTGAAGGCCAACAATTCATGTGAAAGAAATGGAAGAGAAACACCCAAGGACAATGCCGTGGTTACCTATTAGTGTCAGTCCCCCTTCTACTCTTAGTCCTGCTGGAAATCCCTAAAGTAACTCAGAGGCAACTGAGAAGACGAAGAAAACACAAGGTCCTGGACAAACCCAGTAGCCGCATCACGACTCCTGAAAAATCCAAGGATGCCTTAGCAGCCACATCAGAGAGTGTTTTTAAGCATCTCAGCCTAGCTCTGCACCTGGCTTACAGCAGACACTCGGGAAACATTTAATAAAACATTGGTTGATCCTACTAACTCTACAACTCTTTTCTGCTTTGTCACATAACAGATTTTATGCATTTTCCTACCAAAGTTATTTTTATTTAAATGTTTGTTGGATTTGTCAAATATCTGAAATGTATTTTTCCAATCTCCTGTATGTCTACCTAAACTTGCTCATAGTTGTCAGGATTGTCAGTGGTAGAGAATAACGTCTCTGGGTCCAGACACTTGCTTCTCAAAGTGTAGGCCAGAACCAGCAGCACTGAAATCACCAAGGAGCTGGCCAAACGTGCAGAACATTAGACTGCCCCAGAACCATCGACTTAATTAAAATCTGCGTTTCAAAACGATTCCCTAGGTCATTGTATGCACATGTTTGAGAAGAGCCAGTGGCCTCCCCCAATAAGGCCCCGTAGGTGCTTGGGGGTGGCCTGTGTGTCCCAGGGTTTGGTCTTGGCTTGGGATGGGGAGACCCAGAGAATATTAGATTCCCAAGGACTAACTAACTGCTCATGCTGCCGAATGCGTAAGACCCTGAGAGTAGAGCTAACCATCAGCTCGGTCCTTAGAATGAGAGAGAGACTTGCCAAACAAACCGCTCTTCAGTGGTTAGCACACATACTGTCTCCCTGGACGTGAGCCCACACTGAAAGAAGTCACATTACTGTCTATAGATTAAATATGAAGTTCAAAGCAAGGGGGGCCCGTTTAAAGGTTTCAATGCCTAGAGTCCTAGTGGCTTTACACATTGTTCCCTTCCCCTCTCGCCACTCCCCACAGAGAGGGATATACCAGAAGCTGCATGTTTAGGAATTAGAGCGGATGCTGTATCAGGAGGGTGCTGAGGACAGACAAATGGGTCCTTGGGGCTCCCTTTCCCTACTGACCATGTCCTCCCTGCCACCTTTGTTAGTGCATTCTTTCCTAAATGTGTTGACGCCACTGAATAGCATGCAATTTTCTTTAACATTAGAATTCCGAGCGGTACTTTTTACGTTTTTTACTTAGCGTACTCTTCACTTAGTACCATTCATTATATGTTAGTTTCACCGATTCAGTTCTCTGGAAGTGATCTTGTTCCAAAGCTGCTGGAGGGAGGGCTTCTCCACTGCCTGTCCGTCTACGGACTGCCTGAATGTATACATTTTATGTTTGGTTGAAATCCTTTTCGTATGACAGTTTTTCTTTAGGCTGTTTGCTGACTCTGAGATGGATCCACCCCGGCTTGACTACACACAGATGCTGCTTTATTTCGCTTGCCACCCAGACCCTGTGGAAGGCGTCTACAGGGCCCTCAGTGTGGCCACTGGGACTCATATCTTCCCACCAATTAAAGCTCCTACTCATGCTGCAGAAGAGGTAATTGTGTTCCAGAAATGGAATAGCACTGGGGTCTGCAGGGGGTGCCCGAAGATTCTAAACTTCTAACAACAGAATCTCTATTATTTTCATCTCTATATTTTCCTGGGGACCTAACACAATGTTTTACACCTACTCAGTTTTCAATAAAGCCTTACTCAATTGGATTAAGAACTGAGGACCCACGATCCAAAAAAACACACAATGCTTTTTGTAGTAAAATCAAAATTTGCTCAAAGTTTCTTAGTGGCATCAACATTTGCTCTGTGAGGGCATTTCATTTTCCATGAAGTGCTGCTCCTGATCAGTGAGAAGGACCTGGGTATCAACCCAAGGTATTTGTCACACTCTGTGGAAATTCTACGTGACCCAAGTTCAGGCCTTGGACACATCCCACATGCCCGTGACACTGGTAGTGTTTCAGGGCAAAGCTCAGCCACCTGAAAGCCACTGTCACTTTGTATCACCTGCATCCAAGGACAAAGAAGCAAAATTAATATCAAATAAAACCTCACATTCCCCTTAGATTTATTTCTAAGGGGTTACCACTCCCTGGCTTTTTTAGGTGGAAAAGCTTCAGAACAGGGTACTAACTAATACACTTATTAGGTGCCCATGAGTATGACCTTTTTAGTCTTGCCCTGACCTTTTGGGGACAGAGCTGTGGCCCTCGTGATGGAATGCTTTTTTCTGTTCTTCCTTTGTAGACTCAGAGGGAGAAGGGTGCTGTCAGTCCAAACTCCTCAGACATCCCAGATACACTTCTTTCCTTTTCACACATGTTTGTCAAAATAGAGTATGCTTGGGTTCTGTCGGGCGGGGATGGCAATGGGAGTTCCTGTGACAGCTTTCACACCTGAGAAGAAATAGACTCTTCGGCACAACCCTACATTTTGACCCTGAGCAGGTACACGAGGATCTCCTTCTCCTTACAGGGCCAGACAGATGCCTAGTAAACTGACAACTCGGGGCTCTGGCTCTTCAAACCGATGTGCTATAGATACTGCTTCAGCTCGCACACAGCGACAGAAAGTTCAGCAGGGCGTGTGGATTTCCACTAAAGAATGCGGTCTTCTTAGACAGTGGAAGGCCAACTTAAATTTTCCCACACAAATAAGGAATTGGCATGGTGTGCCTTCACTGGGACTGCATTTGCCACTTTCCCAGGGATGTCACTGCACCCCCTGACCTGGAATGGTGTCAGGCACCCCCGCTTTGTGTTCCCATAGCATGCTGTGCTCGGCCCCTCTCCTCATAGCTAACTAGCTTCCTTTCTGAGCAGGGAAGGGCCGTGTGCCTTGTTCTACATCCTGAACCTACTGTACCCCTGAACCGGAATTACTGACACAGAGCTCAGTAGATACACAGCAGAGCTCACTGAGTGGGTTAATCAATCAGTTAACTAGCTTTGTAAATCAGATCCTCTGCAGAGCCTGTGAGGGACACAGAAACCAAATTTGCTTCCCTGAAGGGACTCCGTCTAATTTCCCCTGTCTGTGCAGAAAAAAATGAGACGACGATGTCCCAGACATGGACGGAACACAGAAGAAAGGACAGCTTAACACGGGGTCTTACCAACCAAAAGAGAATTTCTGCCTTTTTCTCTCCCACCCCCCTATCTTTGCTCTTGCTATTTCCTCCATCTGCAGAACCCCTCGGGGCATCTCGAAGGGTCTGAGGCCTCCCCACTATCCCAGGCCTATTTCAGCCGCCAGATTATTCATGAAGCTTCCTCTGACACCCAAGAGCTACACTGAGCGCTCTCTCAGCTTTGCCCCCTTTATGTTCCGCTGGCAAAGCTGAGCACCATCACAGGCACATATGCATTTAGTCAACAAGTATTTATCCAGCACCTCCATGTGCTGGGAACACCCTAGGGAGAAAATCGGTAAAATATAGACTCCATCAAATGGTAATAAGTGCTACAGGACCAAGGAACATAGGGATAAATACAGAGCTGGGGCCATGGTTGCATTGTCGAAGAGGGTGGTCACAGAAGGTCTCTCTGTGAAGAGACCTCTAAGCAGAGGCCTGGAGAAGGTGAGGGAGACTTGCAGGTCCCTGGGGGAAAGCATTTCAAGTGAAGACAGCAGTAAATGCAAAAGCCCTGAAGTGGGGTCATTTTTCTCCATTATAGTTGGAGAGAAATGAGCTAGAAATGGTAAGAAAGGAAAGTGATGGGGCAGGGGGCTTGGAGGGCTTGGCAGCCTTGACTATGCCAAGGAACGAGATGAGAAACACTGGAGCTTGGCCATCTGACTGAAAAGGCATGGGATCTGTCTGGCTGCTGTGTTAAGACAAACTGCAGCAGGGCAAAGGAGGCAAGAAAGAGAGCTAGTAATTCAGGAGGGGGTTTGTTTACCTAGTGAATCCTGCTGCTAAGCTATTTCTACCTTCAGTTAGGGACATGTTACCCCAAAGGAGCTGCCACACAGCAAATGGTCAACTAATGTTTGTGAACATGGCAGGAAAGAAGGGAGGGAGAGAGAGAGGAAGGAATGGAATCCAGTCTCCAAGGTAGAGTGGAAACCAGCAGGCATTCCAGGCGGAGGCAAAAACAGGATCCAGGAAGCTGCAATGAGCCAGAAAGACCAGGGAAGAGGAAGCAAGTGCTGGAACTGTTGCCACAGCAACAGACGGCTGCCTGCGTGGGTAGCAGCCAAGCCAGCTAGCGCAGGGCTGCGTCCCTCCTGTCCCTGAAACCGTCATTCAGAGTAAGCTAGTGCCCCCGCCCAGGAAGCAGCTGCCCCCGACTGCTTCTCTCAAGAGCTCTTTTAAAGCCCAAGGACACTGCACCAGAAGTGACCCACAAACACTGCACAACAGAGTGAAATCAGGGTGAGGGGCAGGTGATGGAAAGCATGGGTCACACACCACATGTATAGCCCTGTTCCTGGCTTGGAGGGAACCCTGGGAGCTTCAGACACGCAGGATTCACCCGCTTCCCACATTCTCGCTCACTTCTTGCCCTGCCATCCTGCCTCCAATTATGCCACTCTGTTTCTGTGCCCTTTTCCAACCGTGTTCTAGTTTCCTGGGCAACCTCATCCCAGGAAGCCATAATGAGCCTGCTCAGAAATAACACCTCCAACAGATCTATATTCACTCCCAAGACACTGAATAAGATCTTTGCTGATGCTTTCCGCATAAACAACTGGAAATCTCCCTGCTATTTCTTATTTTCTTACTCTATTTCTGAGACTCATGCTGTTCTTCTCAGTGTGGTTCAGACCTGTTTGAATCCACATCTTGGGTAATTTAAAAGATGTTTAAAAGCAAAGCATTTATGAGTATGCACTAGTCCCAATGAAACTTTAAATAAATTGACATGTGGGGAAATGGTTTATTCTGGCCTGTGTGGTGTGGGGTTATGATGTTGGAATTCAGTAAGTCGTGAGCTTGAATTTCCCACATTTGGAAAGTCTTGCTGAAGTATCTTGGCAGAGCTCTTTGAGGTCCTGGAGTCTGAAAGCCTTGACGTTTCATCCCATCTTGTTCTTTGACATTTGGTCCACATTAGTGCCATAACTGACCTGTTCTGCCTCCAAGATGCAGGGCTGACCTGATTCAATGTAGAAATGCATGGGCAGGCACCATTCATTCCAGAGACAATTTGTTGGGAACCCTGGAGGGCTGCCTCTGAGACTTAGCTGAGTGTGACATAGTGTTTGCTAGTGTCACAGTCTGTACCACTGCTTAGTCGATAATGTGACTCATACAGAGTTTTGATGCCACTAATAATTGCTCATTCAGAAGCACTGGCTTTTCTGCAAACTTTTCTGCCAACTGGCATCCTGGTTTTGATCATGCACCTACATTCATCATCACGGTCTTTCCACGAAGACTGTCGGAGAGAACCCTCCCTACTGCACACCCTGCAGTCCCACCAGCATGCTTAGCTGGCTCCTTTGGTCCCAATTTCAGCCTCGCTCCCCTCCGTCCCCTCCCACTGACCACTAATTCTATTCTGTCCCAACCCCCTAGAGAGCAAAAATTTAAAAAGCATCCTGTGACATTAACTAGTTAAGGATTCTTCACTAAGATTTCAAGTGTTCAAATGGTTACCTTTCAGCTAAAATTGAAAAATACATTTATCCAATGATGATTATGCCAGGTCTTTGAACAGTTAGTCCCTCTCTAATTATGGAAATAGTGCAGAGAGGCCAGGTTCCTTCTCTCTTTAATTTTCGAATCGCCTGCTCATCTAACCTGACTAATTGTTTGCTCACCCACAAGTTCTGTCTTTAGCGTGTCCTCCCAGCACGTGTGCTACACTCTGAATAGAAATTCATTCATCCTTCACTCACTCAGCACACTGTTTTACATCTCTACTGTGCTCATTTCACTGAACTAAATGTCCTATTGCCCTGGGAAATTACTGACAGGCAGCCAATGTGACGATCTCCAAGTGTCCCAGGTGGAAAAAAAAAGCTAGTCTCACATTTATGCCAGGTAGCGTTTCTACTGTTTAAAATGGAGAAGAGTCTGAATAGATGACAGATAGATAGATAGATAGATAGATAGATAGATAGATAGATAGATAGATAGATAGATAGATGATAGCTATAGCGATATAGAGATATTTATACTTAATTCCAAAATCTTTACCTGATAGAGCATTCTCTCTCTCTCTCTCTCTCTCTCTCTCTCTCTCACACACACACACACACACATCTTTAAGATTAGATTACATTCCCAATTTACCAAAGGATGTAGAAACCCAGCCCACACAAAACTGGAGGAAATGCCACCTGTCCTTATTACACTGCCTGAAGACCCTACAAAGTCCCTATAGGGACTGACAACTACTAGAGGTTTAACCTTGTGCTGCGTCATCAACCTCATCACATGGGACTTACATGACTATTTGGAAAGAACTTGCATGACCTGTGTACTTAATGCCTTTCCTGAATTGACTGTGTACAGACATTGGCACCCTCTTTTTTTTTTAAGCCTAAATTAGTATTTTTTCCTTCCTTGGAGTAAAAAAGAACACACAGCTCAGGTGTTCTGTGATATCAGGACTGTCAACATTCTGAAGATGCTCATTTTTCTATGGCAAATTACCAAATATCAATGACCTCATCATCAGACACACACACACACACACACACACACACACACACACACACACACTACAATACAATAAATACAAATCTACTGTAGAGAATTTGGAAAATACAAAATAAAGTAAAAAAGAAATCACCTATTCTACTAACAAGAGGTAACTGCTGCCAACTCATTAAGATGTCTGTCTCTTTTTCTTCCCTGACAAGGAGAGATATATAAGAAAATGAGGATCCTTGTTTATTACTTTGTGCTGTTTTCTCTTTGCACTTATCCTATTAGCGGTTTCTCATGTCACTAGGTATTCTTTTAAACCAAAAAATTAATAGCAACATAGTATTCTATCACAGAAATATACTATAATTCATGTCACTATTCCCCCATTTTTAGAATCTTAGGTTTTCTACGTTTTCTGTAAGTAACACTGAATGAACATTTATATACAAAAGTGTTTCTGCACATAAATATTTCTTTAGAATCAATTCCTAGATCTATAATTACTGAGTCAGAGTAGGAATATTTTTCAGGCTTTTGGTACATAAGAAATTACTTCAAAAACAATGTACTCTTTACCATACTCAAAATGCCGGTGCCTGAATTCATGACTCGGCAAGTTTCAAAGCACAGTAGTAAGAATCCCAACCCGACCTTTCTATATTCTATTTGTTTTCTATTTTCCCTTATGAATGTTGAGTCAAGTTTAACCTCCGATATCCAAACAAATGTTTCCAAAGCACTTAGAATCTATCGTATACCTGAAACCTATGCAACTTTACTAACCATTGACACCCAATAAACATTTTTTTAAAAAAAGAATCTATCAAGCTTGAGAAACAAACTTGCCATAACCTCTTGTCTGCAGTCAATTTCTAAAGCAAATCCTGTTAGAACTTTGCATCAATGTGAAGAAATCTGACACCAGCTACACAAATTCTTTCCAGTGTCCATTTATTGAGGAATGCAATGTGCCTGTCAGTAAGCCAAAGCATGTATAGAGATGAGTAAGACACACTCTGCACTGAGTCCTCTCTGTAAACTACCAGCAGAATTGTTTCAGGATTTTTTTTTTTTTTTTTTTTTTTTAGTTTCAGGATTTTGATGTGATTTCCAGTTCAGCAAGAATATTCTCTACAGACTTCGTTTAGCTAGTTTGTGGTAGTCACTGTCATTCCATTGCATAAAAAGTGTGTGACAAAATTGGTGTTTTCTCAATGTCTCTATTACTTAGAAGACGTCAGTCTGACTTCATGTTCTCTTCATTTAATTGTGCAGACCAACTCCTTTACCAATACAAGTCCTATTGAGGAATATCCTGAACTTGAGGAACATTTTGTAAGTGAGGAAAGGGAATTAAGAGAAGAAAGGGTGGAAAAGGAAGAAGAAATTCCTGAAAATGCCAACACTGAAAAGATTTCCATGGAAACACTGCTCAAAGTGTTCCGAGGAGGAAATGAAGCACAGGACGCTAACAGATTTGCCGGCCACCTAAAGACAGAGAACATTTATTCGGAGGTTCGTTAGATTATTTCGTAAAAGGGGCAGCCTATACCTAAGAAAAGTTGCCCCCAATTTTGAGCATATTTTCATCGAATTTCTTTATTAAGTAAAACCATTTTTTAACACCTGCAGGATTGTATAGTTAATTAACTTTATTTTTTTTTCTTTAAAGGACTTCATAAAAGTATTTCAGGACCTGGGTGCTAAGAATCTGGAGCCAGTTGAAGTTGCTGTCCTTTTGAAGCATCCTTTTATGCAAGAGCTGATTTCGAGTTATCCAGACTATAAAATTCCTGTGAGTATTACCCAAAGGCATCCTAATTTGGCTGAACTCAGATTCAGAGCATGGTGGGACATTTCGAGTATAGACAAGCCAAAAGGGGATAAAAGCTGGACTTTGCCAGAACAAGGTCTGGGGAAGCTAAGCTGGTAATAGCATCAGGCCAGACAGGCTAGTCCAAAATACCCAAGGGCAGCAAGGTCAGGTACAGTAGAGATAGCTATCAGTACTAAGGATAGCACTCTCAGTACTGTGGAAAGTACTATAAATACTAAGGATAGTACTCTCAGTACTGTGGATGGTACTATAAATACAAGGGATAGCACTCTCAGTACTGTGGATAGTACTATAAATACTAGGGCTAGTACTCTCAGTACTGTGGATGGTACTATAAATACTAGGGATAGTACTCTCAGTACTGTGGATGGTACTATAAATACTAGGGATAGTACTCTCAGTACTGTGGATGGTACTATAAATACTAGGGATGGTACTCTCAGTACTGTGGATGGTACTATAAATACTAGGGATAGTACTCTCAGTACTGTGGATAGTACTATAAATACTAGGGATAGTACTCTCAGTACTGTGGATGGTACTATAAATACTAGGGATAGTACTCTCAGTACTGTGGATAGTACTATAAATACTAGGGATAGTACTCTCAGTACTGTGGAGCTGTCTCATCAGGACTATGTGACTACCTTGGAGCTACCACAGAAGGCTGGAGGTGACAGTTAAAGCCAGGTAAGTAGCAGTATTAGTGTTCTGGATCATTCCAGCCAATGACCCTCACCGATGATCAAAGAGTAGGGAGAATAAGATCTCCCCTTGCCAAAGAGAACTAAGGAGACCATGATGCCCAGCCAAGTGCTGACGTCATCATGGCTCATATTGCCGATGCAGTGTGGGTGCTCATGGTGCCTAAGAAAGATTGGATGCCAGTTCCATCAGGGAAACAGTGTTCAAGATGGGGAAACTGGGGACAAAACCCAGTGAGACTGGACCAACCCAGCAGAGGAAGAAAGGGTGAAAGGAAGCACTGCACCCCTGAGCTCACACAGTAACCAAGCAAGTTTCAACCCCATGTGTTGAATGTGCCTCCACCGTGGCAAGTCCCAGGTCTCCAACAGCAAGGGCTAACGAAGGCAGAGGCTGACCCCTTTCCGGGTGAGCTAGTTGCTCTGATCCTCTCACATACCAGTTGAAGAGCATGAAGTCCCCCTATTTGGCTCCTGCTAGTTGTTTGTTGGACTAAAAGTGTTTGCTGAGCTTAAGATAAAAGCACTTTCACTTTGATAAAATACAGTGGTATAAGATGCATTTCTCCTGACTTCTCAGTGATAACTATCTATGCCCAGAAATGAGACTATCCAGACTTAAACATCTTTTTACCTAAATTTATAGCCTCTAAATTGCTGATCCTTTTTGAATATGAATACCCGACCTTAACTTTCTCTTGATCCCGGCTTTCTCATCTGTTAAATGGAGATAACAGCCATTCCTATTTCAAGGATGATGGTGAAGATTAAATGAGATTGTGCATCTAAAACACTTATGCATCTAAAACTCTGACACATGGCGAGTGCTACAAAAATGACGGCTATTACGATTACTATTCGATACCGAACACTTACTACTGAGGCCAGAAATATAAGGATCCATGAGAGACAGAATAATGAGTACAAAACTCAGTTGCTGCTCTCAAGCAATCCACTTGTTTCCAAGAGCATTTTTACATGCAGGAATTACAAGAGAATGATCTAAGGTAAACCACGCAAATGCAATATTATGGGAATTCAAAAAACAGGACTTTGTGTGTGGGGGGGGGGGGCTAGAAGCAGGGTCTTTAAAGATGGCCAGGGTTTTAGAAAGTGGAGGGAGATGACAGGATGTCTCCATGGATTTTGCTGTTGGATGGAGAGAAGGCAGCATCCTAGGTGCGAGGAGCGGCCTGGGCAAGGGTATGGAGGCAGAACTGCATGGGAGCAGCAGGAGCCTGCCTGGTTGAAGAGCAGTCTGTGAAGGGTTTAGTGATCCCATTGGATCAGTAAGATCCGGCCAGACTGTAAAGAACCCAGACGTCCCATAGGGACACTTGAATTTGATTTGAAAAGCAATGGAGAATGGATGGACTTCTGAGCAGGGGCATGAAGTGGTATTGATTTCTCCATCCCTAAGTGTTTCTTTGTCTCTTAGCCATATCATAAAATTATGTCCCTCCACGTAACAGTGGCTCTTTTTAAAATTATTTGTGTTTGTTTAACTAGGTCTGAATTATTTAGAAACACAGTTGGCAGTTATTCCAAGATGCTGTCTTCATACATTCTACAAATACTTCCTGTTTGCACTGAAACTAGTATGTGCATGTCCCTTCTCAGCATTTTATATTCCACACTTTCATTAACAAAGACCAGCTGTTTTCCCCACTTAGAATGAGGAAGGCATAACTCAGGTCAACCCTAGCATTACTAGGGACTGAGCACATCAGAACTAGACAAAGGGGTTGAGAGAGGCCGATGAGTCAGTGTCACATGCAGGATGGAGGAGAGTCGCCAGCTGTGGGATCTGCCCCCTATTTTGCTTTCCTCTTGGCAAACGTCATTCTGTAGAAGGCGGGTTCCAGAAGCTCATCACTTTAGACCGCACTCCATCCTACACATTCTGTTCTGCCTTTCAGGGAACAGTCTTCTTATTTGGAAAACCACTAAAATAATGTTCCAAATCCCTTGGAATTACGGTTAATAGTATGTATCTTATATTGAGA
Organism: Rhinolophus sinicus; assembly: GCF_036562045.2. NCBI lineage: Eukaryota > Metazoa > Chordata > Mammalia > Chiroptera > Rhinolophidae > Rhinolophus > Rhinolophus sinicus. The sequence goes on along the minus strand of NC_133753.1, from coordinate 176,255,667 downwards.
AGCACACGCAGGAGCATAAAATGATACCGCAATTATTTGCTCCCTTCATGGGAGAAAAGCTCCCTACACAGTCTGCATAATTTGGGAGCATCCTTACTCTGCCCAGTGAAATATGATTAACTTGCTGAGAAGATTCTGCTGGTCATTTTCCTGAGAAAAGAAAACAACCAACAGATGAGTGCCTTTCAGACCCAACCTTCTGAAGAGGTGTCCTGACTCCACAGGAAATCTCTTTTTAATTTGAATATTTCCCTCATTTTGGAAGGCGTTTCATCAACTTGCAGGGCATCTCAACTGAAGTCCTACTGTCATTTTAGACAGCATGGTTCCTCTTTGTGCAGAACTATCTCCAGTGTGGCAGGATGGCTAACACTTTGGGCTGCTACCCACTATATTCCAGGAGCACCTACACATATTTACCACCAAAAGTACCTCTGCATATTCCCCACTTCTCCCTGGTGCTCAGGCGCCCTTTGACTGAGAGCCACCCAGCTGGAGGATGTCGCACCTCCACTGAACCAGCTTCACAGGACCAAGATGGCCTGACACTCTACGAGCAGAAAGAGAGTTAGTCTGTCTGCCAGTCGGTCTGCTCAGTCTCGATCCTTCGTTCCCAGCGTGCTTCTGCTGAGTCAACTTCTTTCACTCTTGTTCTCCTCATCCTTCACATCTCCTCCCTGGCCCTCCATGGAGGAATCTGCTGAAAGGACAGTGGACCACCATAATCGGGATTCATTCTTATGATTGTGAATCGAGGAGAGTCGAGCCTATGACGTGAAAAGCCTTAATTCTGATATTTCAAAATGAAAGAGGTTCCCTTTTCGGTAAGATGCTCTATTCTCATTTTCACTAAGCAAAAAAGAAAAGAAAAATAAAGAAGAAAGGAAAAAGGAAAGGAAAGGAAAAAGGAAAGGAAAGGAAAGGAAGGGAAGGGAAGGAAGGAAGGAAGGAAGGGAAGGAAGGAAGGAAGGAAGGAAGGAAGGAAGGGAAGGGAAGGGAAGGGAAGGGAAGGAAAGGAAAGGAAAGGAGAGAAAGGAAAAGAGAGAAAGAAAGAAAGAAAAAGAAAGAGAGAGAGAGAGAGAGAGAGAGAGAGAGAGAGAAAGAAAGAAAGAAAGAAAGAAAGAAAGAAAGAAAGAAAGAAAGAAAGAAAGAAAGAAAGAAAGAGGAAAAAAGAAATCTCTGAAGACTCAGGTACTATCACATTCAACTTGTCATCATTTTTTGCTCCAGATATCCATGTGCAAGTAAATAGATCACATTTAAAAATGAACTTTAACCACAGTGATGTTATTTGAAGATCTTTCAAGATAAGTAGAGCAAAAGCTAGAGTGTGGTTTTTCAGGTTAAAATGTGTTTGCGCTTATAAACAGTGGGAAGTGAAGGTTGTTGCCTAACAGCTATGTTTATAAGTTTCGTGTTTGGAAGCATCAACATTTAAAAAACACATATTTGAAAAAGCCACGTATGCATAATTATTTTGATGTGTTTTATTTTTGCTCCTATTGGGGGTGGCCTGGCTTTGTGGTTAGGAGAGCAGGCTTGGGAGCCACACTGATTGGTTCACACCTACCAGATGTGTGACCTTGGGCAAGTGACCTCATGGTGCCTTGGTTTCCCCCTCTGTAAAATGGGGTTAATTATCATACCTCAGAGTGTTCTCATATGGGTTAAATGACTTAATATATATAACATGTTTGGCAGATAGATATCGCTCCATAAACAGTAGACAGCACTATTTTATTATTATTATTACTATTAAGATTGCTAGTCTGTTGGTAGGTGCAGTGCACAGGAAATATTTCTGAACTGTGTGAAATTATATGTGGATGAACAAACAAGCTGGCATGTCATCTCTTGAATTCCGTGTCTGTTCTTGGAAAGGAAGAAAGTTTTCACTGGTGTAATGCCATGGTGATGAAAGGTCTAAACTGAAGCCCCAGGGAGTCCCATGTGATCAATACCCATGTGGAAAATCCAGATTTTATGTTGGATTTTATAGTTATTCAATTCAAGTCATGTATTGGACTTCTACTTTCATAGACCTCATATTATACAGAGAGGTTATTTTCAAGTAATATTCCCCAAAGATTAAGAAAATGCTTTGGTTAAATGTAACAAGATCAATGAGGATACTGTAACTGGGTTATTAGTGAATAAAGTCAATTAATATCCTATGCCAAATGTATTTACTAATGCAAAGGAATGCATGATTTTTTATACTAACCTAACAAATGTAGTTTTTCATAGTCAGCACATGCTGAGTAAATGTAAATTTCTTCTAACAAACCTATAAATCAAGTATATATACTCAAAATCAAGGTGGCCATTCAATAGGACATAACAATACATCTTTTAGTGTTAAAATCAGAATGTTGCAGGAGAATTTCTGTGAGGTCCCAATTACATGAGGACAAAATACCTATAAATGTAAGTGTGACTTGAAGGGACTTTCATCCTATTTTGTTTTCAAGATATCTGACTTTAACATATGCTCCAACCTTCCCCTTTATCTTTATAACAAAATATGATGGCTGCTTCAGTGCTTTGTGTTTTCATAGCACCCATGTCAAATACCAGGAGTGCCAAAAAAATGTATACACATGACTTGTATTTATCTTTTGTTATCGGTATATATTGAATATTACCACTTTAATACTTTGATTTCCTTTCTTAAAATGTGTATACATTTTTTGGCACCCTCTTTATTTCCAGACTCTATCAAGCTTTTCTCAGTGAACTGCTATTGAAAATTATGGCCCCTGATTTCAGCTATAAACTTCGCCAAGGTTGGTTTAAATATGTGGAGTTTATAACTTTCCCCATGCTATGGAGTAGCAGATAAACACAGGTCAGCTTGTTCCTAATCCTCAAGTAAACAGTCTACAGTCAGCATTAGTTATTATAAACTCACTAGTCAAAGAAGACATGCTATTAAGAGTTGTGCTGGGTAGGCCCAGAAAGGTCAACGGTGAGCAGCTGTTCTTTTTCCACTTATTTCACTCAAATTTGGCCTTTGGCTGTAGGAGATCTGTGTTTTCAAAGAAAAGTTCCCTCAAGAAAATGATTCACTCTGATTCCTGGCAGTGAGTGATAAGCAGCGTGCGTGTCACTCAGCAGGATCAGCTCTGATAGTAACTAACTCACGTCTTGGTGAGTAAAATGACCACAGTCAAATTGAAACCTTTGGAACTTAGTTCTGAAGAAAAGAAACTCATACTTTTAAAGTACTTCCCTAAAGTTGTGGGGGGGAAAAACCTAAAAACTGCATACATGTTAATATAATTGTACATTTTGCACATGTGTTTGTACCCCTTCAACATTATAATAATATTTTAAGTTTATTTTTAAAATATCTGTGATTTAAAAATGTAAGCTAGCTGGGTATTTAAAGTGGATAAAAAACATCATTCTATCCCTGATATTAAAAATACGTGGAGAAATGAGGCAATCCCTACCTCCTCAATAATCTGTTGTTCTAAAATTCTACAAGTCCATAGACATGATTAATTTGTCATTAGAATTTTCCTTGAATAGAAGGTGAATACTGTTTTTTTATTCATTAACAGGGAAATAATCTTTTGGCTTGCCCACTATGTGTCAAACTCTGTGTAATGGCTTTTATAAATGTTATTTAATCTAATATGACCATTCTGTTATTACATGAGGAAAAACAGGCTTCAAGATCTCTGATATCTTTCTAAGCATGTAATTAGTAAGCTGCAGGGCAGGATTCAAACTACATGGAGAACAATTTTCTCAAAGGAAAAAATAAAAATCAATTTTCTGTTTACTTACTGTCATATAGTAGATGATCATTAACCTTAAGCCATTTATAAATGTTTATAACTTCTCTTTGAATCTCTTCTCATAGGATATTAAAATGATTCTCCAGAGGAGTGAGCATGTGCAAGGAAGTGATGGCGAAAGATCTCCTTCAAGACTTACAGAAGAAAAGAAATAAAGACACAAGAGTGTGATTTTTATAATTTGTCATTGAATCTTCCGAACGTCAAATGTAAACATGGTGTTTGTCATATATGTTATCCTTCTAAGTATAAAAATGACCCCTACCAGGTTATGAGGTACACAGAAAAGGAGGCCATCTTTAACTCAGAGAATATTCTCTAATAAATCTTAAATTTCAGAGCAAAAATCCAAAGAAGTAATGCATTTGGAAGTGATTCAAAAATAGAAGGCACCAGAACAATATGTTCAAAAATCAACACATGAACAATCCCTATGCAAAGCATCAACATGAGGCAGATGCAGTGAATATTCCCCCAAAGCTCCATATAAGGGCAGTTCTGCTGTGTACATTTTGTAGTTTTTGCTGCAAGTGCAATAAAATTTCAAGGTTCATCCCATGAGCCAATGAGTAGTTGACTATACTGTCAAATACTCATATACTCATGCTCCTATCGTTTATTCATAATTCTTTCATAATAGAATATGTTTCCTGTATAGGAGATGAACAATCGTATCTAATTAACTAGTGACTCAAATTCAATGACACTCATCTCAAGAAAATATGTTTTTCTTTGTAAGTGAGTAATAATGTATTCTCAGTGCTTAGGCTCTTAGGAAACCCCTCAGGTCTCCGCACTAGCAACTCCTAAGGACATCTTGCTGGATCCTCCTGTTCTAAATGTTGCCGGATCTCCTTCCAAATGGTGGAGGATCCCAGCATTCAGTATTCTCTATCTACAGTCAATACCTGGGTGATTCATCCATCTCCATGACTTTATAGGTATTACAGAGGCTAACACTGAAATTTCCATTCCCATCTTCCCCGGAAACCCAAACTGCCCTCTTCCCGTCCACTAGATTACCACGTGCATAGCTCATAGTCATTGCAAACACGTACCCACAGTCAACAGAGGGAGTCTTTTATAACACAAGTCAGGTCTTATGACCCCTCTGCTCCAGTCCTCTCCCATCTCATGCAGAGTTTAGTCCAAGTCCTCACCTTGGTCTTACCCTTTGCTATATCTCTGATCTCTCCTCCTGCTATTCTCCTCCTTCACCACTCTGTTTAAGTGACAAATAGCCCTTGTTGATCCCAGAATATACCAGGCACACTCCTGCCTCAGGGACTTTGCACTTGCTTTTTTCTCCCTGCCTGGAATGATCTCTCCCAAATATCTGCATGGACTTCCTTCAGGTCTCTGTTCAAATGATACTTTGTCAGTATGGTCTTCCCTCAACACATAATACAAGATAGAAATAGCCCACCTCCCACACACACCTCACTCCCACTTAAACATTTTTCCATTGCACTTAACATCTGACAAACAACATACTTACTCTTTCGCTTATCTGTCATTCCACTAGGCTGTAAGTTCCATGAAGTTAGGAGTTTTGTGTATTTTCTTTATTGTTATGCCCCAGAATCTAAGACTAAAATCATAGCCATCTTTAAATTGTGCTGATACATCTGTGCAAAATGTGTCTAAATATCACACTTAGATTGAGCACTAAAAAAATGAGCACTCGCAAAACAATTTCTGTTGTAAGTGGGAATTATATTCTGCTTTTAGAGAGTGACATATCTCCTAAATTTTCTTCTTAAGGGCTAAGGTTCACCCAAGGCTTCATTCCCAGAACCTTTGTCTTTAAGATGATGGAGGATGGTGACCCAGAAGCATGCTTCAGAGGTAGAGAAGAAACTCTGCCAGAGATTTCAGGCTTTGAATTTAGCTGATTTACATGTAATTCTAGTTATTACTGGATAATTCTATTATTCTATAGAAAGCAACAGAGAAATACAGATATCCCCTGCTTTCTGAAAGTTTACATTGCACCACTTGAATTTACAAAAGACCTACATTATTAGAAAGACCTACATTATTTCCTTCCTTAAATAGGTCTCTTTTTCCATCACAGCTGGCTTGCAATGTCCACTTATTTCAAAGATCCATTTCTCCCTCTTTAATAAAGATTGATATTTTAAATTAATTCCTAGGAAAAACCTGCAAGGTAGTCACCATTTCTTCTAAATTGTAGGTCCAGGCGGTGTCAACATGGACCTCTTGAAATAACTACTTCCAGATCATTTCCTGCCAACATAGCATTGGCCTCATTGGAAGTTAATGCCAACTTTGGCTACGTTGTCTCCATCCTCATCAAACTTACCTACCAAATTGTTACCCTCTTCAGTGTTTTCCACCATTTGTGCTCTCTCTCTCTCTCCCTCTCTCCCTCTCTCTCTCTTCACTAAATATTACCATGTCCTCCAGCCATTGCTTTTGTGAGATGGATCTGAAGTCTCTTGTCCTGGTTGCTCTTTGGATGTCAGGGTGGCATTTGACAGGGTTATTCATGATATCTTCATGATAGCCTTAGAAACAAGGTAAATAAATATGGGCTGAATGCAAAGACAAGTGAAGGTGTATCGGAGTGGAGTATTGGTGGCGAGACTTTAGCAAACACAGACAATTCATGAATTATTCATTATATCTTATCCTTGATGGACACTTAGCTATAGCTGATACTGACCATCTCTGTCTGATTCACCTCTGTGATACCAAACATCAAGAAAGAAATTCAAAGAAAAATGCAGAATCTATGCAAATTATAATTGTGGTTGACACAATGTTGGCAGAGATTTGAATTAGATTCTGTTTAATAAGAGAAAGAGGACCCAATAACAAGGTTAAGATATTAATAATATGTAGCAATAAAAAATAGGTATAGAAGGAAAATACCTTAACAACAACAACAAAAAAGGGCCATATATGACAAACCTTCAGCTAATCTCATAACTAGTGGTGAAAAACTGAAGCCCTTTGCTCTACGTTCAGGAACACAACAGGGCTGTCCCCTATCACCTCTGCTTTTCAACATAGTGTTGGAAGTCCTTGCCGGAGCAATCAGGAAAGAAAAAGAAATAAAAGGCATCCAAATTGGGAATGAAGAAGTTAAATTGTCACTCTTTGCAGATGACATGATTCTATATATAGAAAATCCTAAAGACTCCACCGAAAAGCTATTAGAAACAATCTGCCGGCTACAAAATCAACGTACAAAAGTCCATTGCATTCCTATATACTAACAATGAAATCTCAGAAAAAGAAATACAGAAAAACAATTCCTTTTGCAATTGCAGCAAGCAGAAGAAAATACCTAGGAATAAACTTAACCAAGGATGTGAAAGACCTATATGCTGAAAACTATAAGACATTTTTAAAAGAAATTGAAGACACAAAGAAATGGAAAGACATTCTGTGCTCATGGATTAGAAGAATCAACATAGTTAAAATGACCATATTACCCAAAGCAATATACAGATTTAATGCAATCCCCATCAAAATCCCAATGGCATTTTTTAAAGAAATAGAACAAAAAAATCATCAGATTTGTTTGGAACCACGAAAGACCCCGAATAGCCAAAGCAATCTTAAGAAAAAAGAACAATGCTGGAGGTATCACACTCCCTGACTTTAGCTTGTACTACAGGGCAACAATAATCAAAACAGCATGGTAGTGGCAGAAAAACAGAGACATAGACCAATGGAATAGAATTGAGAACCCAGAAATAAAACCACATAAATATGGATAGACAATTTTTGACAAAGAAGCAAAAAACATACAATGGAGAAAAGACAGGCTCTTCAATAAATGGTGCTGGGAGAATTGGATAGCCACGTGCAAAAGAATGAAACTGGACTGCTATCTGTCACCATGTACCAAAATTAATTCAAAATGGATCAAAGACTTAAGCATAAGACCTGACACAATAAACTGCATAGAAGAAAACATAGGTACTAAACTTATGGACCTTGGGTTCAAAGAGCATTTTATGAATTTGACTCCAAAGGCAAGGGAAGTAAAAGCTAAAATAAATGAATGGGACTATATGAAACTTAAAAGCTTCTGCACAGCAAAAGAAACCATCAACAACATAAAGAGGCAACCAACTGAATGGGAGAAGATTTTTGCAAACAGTGCCTCCGATAAGGGGCTAATATCCAAAATATACAAGGAACTCATGCAACTCAACAACAAAAAAACAGACAGTTTTTGGGTTTTTTTGACAAAAATGACAAAGAGACATACAAATGGCAAATAGACATATGAAAAAATGCTCAACATCACTAATCATCAGAGAAATGCAAATAAAAACCACTATGAGATATCACTTCACCCCAGTCAGAATGGCTATCATCAACAAGACAAATAGTAACAAGTGTTGGAGAGGCTGTGGAGAAAAAGGAACCCTCATACACTGTTGGTGGGAATGCAGACTGGTGCAGCTGTTATGGAAGGCAGTGTTGAGGTTCCTCAAAAAATTGTGAATAGAATTACCATATGACCCAGCAATCCCTCTCCTGGGTATCTGCCCAAAAAATCTGAAAACACTTATACATAAAGACACGTGTGCTCCAATGTTCATTGTGGCTTTGTTTACAGTGGCCAAGACATGGAAACAACCAAAATGTCCTTTCATAGATGAATGGATAAAGAAGTTGTGGTATATATACACAATGGAATACTATTCGGCGGTAAGAAAAGATGATATAGGAACATTTATGACATGGATGGATCTTGAGAATATAATGCTAAGCGAAATAAGTCAGACAGAAAAAGCAGAGAACCGTATGATTTCACTTTTATGTGGTATGTAAACCAAAAACAACAAAAGAACAAGACAAACAAATGAGAAACAAAAACTCATAGATACAGACAATAGTTTCATTCTTTTTGCACAACAAATGAGAAACAAAAACTCATAGACACAGACAATAGTTTAGTGGTTACCAGAGGGTCAGGGAGGTGGGGGTTGGGAGACGAGGGTAAAGGGGGATCAAATATATGACGATGGAAGGAGAACTGACTCTAGGTGGTGAACATACAACAGGATTTATAGATAATATAATACAGAATTGTACACCTGAAATCTAAGTAATTTTACTAACAATTGTCACCCCAATAAACTTTAAAAAAATAAAATAAATAATAATAGGTAACACTAGATAACAATGGCTAATACCATAGAGGGTTCACTGTGACTCAGGCAATGTGCTGGGAGCTTTACAGGCTTTATTTCATTTAGTTCTCGTAACTCTGTGAAATAGGTATTCTTAAGAGTGCCATTTACATGTAAAGAAAATGACGTTTAGAGATTACATAACTTGCCCAAAGTGTCACAGCTGGCAAATAATAGGCACAGGCTAGAAACCTGATATTAATCCTCTCCTTTCAGTTCCCACAATGTGCACCTTATTTCAAAAGCTCTCAACATCTTTCTTCAAGACTCTCGCAGTAACTCTCAATTAACCTCCCTACTTTTTGCATCTTCCTCCAAATCTTCCATTTTTCTAATCCAACCCAGCCTCTACGCTACTCCCAAATAATGTTCCTGAAACTCTGCTTAAGCACATCACACTTTTGCTCAAAAACCTTACCTCTGCCCCCTTGATATCAAATAAATTCCGCATCTCTTAGAATGTTATTTAGAATCTGACCCTGTCTTTCTATGCTTATCATCTTTCTCTCACACTAATGTTCACACAACGCCACTTCAGACAGCTTCTGGTACTTATTAGATATCCAATAAGTATGGAATGAATTAATGAATCAAGAGGGATGTCTCCTTTTAACAAATTCTAGGAGGTGGAGAGGAACTTTTTATAGTAAAGATGTTTCTACAATCTTATACATCCTTCATGCTAGAAAGAACTGATTTAATCTTTTAGGAGTGTGTGTGTGTGTGTGTGTGTGTGTGTGTGTGTGTGTGTGTAAGGAGGGTCACTTTTCTCCTCCCTGAATGGCCCCCTTGAGCTCTGGACAAAAGAGACTGAGTGACATCAGGGTACCTCTGCTAGAAACTGACTGACTAATAGATGCTAGTGAAACGCACAAATTCTATTATAATCAGCTCCTTTTAGGAACTGGAGCCTGGTCTAACTCTGAACGGGTCAGCTCAGCAGCCCCCACCATCTGAGCTCCCTGTAAGCCCCTCACCAACTCCCTATCCATTTCCTATCTAAACAAAAGGTGCTCTAACTCTGCCCCCAACACCCTTAGCAACTTATTCTGTTTCTCATATTTTACTGGCATATTTGCCTTAATAACAAATTTATGTTGCCTACTGCACTAGTTCTGCCTCCAGTAGTTCTTCTGTCACGTTCTCTGACACAGACTTAGCCAGGGCACCTTCTGTTACTAAAAGCATCATTAAAGATTCTGGTGAACTAGGGATAAACAAATCTTTAAGCACATTCACTCTCAGGTTCTTAGCATAAAGACAGAGTGAAATTTTGTTTTCAAGCCTGTGTCAAAACAAATCTGGAAAGAGATGCCACTAGAGACTTGTGGCTGCAGTTCAAAGACCCAAAAGGGCCGCACTGGGCTCAAAGCAGGGCCTTGAGCACTTGAGCTCCAAGCAAAAGCTGTTGTGTCTTTGCTCACTTCACGCTAACCGCAGAGAGACAGCGATACTGAGTACTGTCTGAAACAGAATCACCTTGCTGTGCCCCCACAAACCAGGCTGAAACCACAACATCCTTCTCGCCTACGGCAGAATTCATCATGCTTTGCGAAGGATGAAGGCTTACTCTTCTTCGACCAGTTTCACTGTTTGAGCTCATTTCATGGTAAAGTCCTTGTACATCAAGGACTTTGCTACCATGCTCCTTGCAAAAGAGTCTACAGGAAAAGTGTCCTGAATTGGAAGACATCACTTAACTTTCTCATGCTGCAGGAGGCATTTACAATTTCTTTCTGAACTTAGGTACGTTTCATAAAGTTTACCCATCGTGCCAGTGGGACTGTTTGGAATGTTCCTTTAAAATGCTAAGGTGCCACTTGTAAAAATATGATGCTGTTATTTCCTTCAGAGGACAACTTCCTCCAAGCCAATAACCTTATTTCTAAACATTGTATTTTCCTAGGGGAGGTGAGAGAGGTAGCACGCAGGTAGTAATAAATGCTTCTTGGGTATTTGACATGTGCCAACCACTATTCTAAGCACTTTCTAAGAATTCACTGATTTAATTCTTATCTATAGGCAACCTTATAAGATAGGTATATTACTATGCTCTTTATGTACCAAAGGAAGCTAAGGCGTGAAGGTGTTAAGGAGTTCACCTAAGTCACACAGCTATATATAACAGGAAGAGGCTAGGATTCCTACATAGGAGAGCTGGAATCTGTCTCCAGAATCTTTGTCCTTAACTCTTCCACTGGCTGCTTTTCTATCACCTGTGGGTCAGGTAGAGGCCTCCCAAGGTAAAGCGGCATGTGCGACGTCCCATAGTAGTTTCCTCGACCCTCTCGCTTGAGCATTAGCTCCCTAGTGACAGCACTTTACCAACAGAGGCTTATGAAATGTGGCTCACCGACAGACATATCTGACTTTTTGCGGCCAGCTGGCTTGCCTTACCTGCATTCCTAATTTCTCTGTCTTTGCCCACCCGCATTTTGATCTCCATATTTCTAATCACAAATCCGTCTATTTCACCCTTGTTCTGACCCCCTGGGGTCCACTCACCATCGAGACTCCCACCTTAGCAGGAAGGGTCTAAACCTTTTGTACTGACAAGCACTTTAGAAGGAAGACAGTGGGACGGATGAGCCCCCAGAATACACTTCTCACGGTAAGCCCTCTACTGCAGAGGGAACATGAGAAATCAAGGTTCTTCTGTAAACCTTGCAGATTAATTTAATGGTCAAATGAAGGCTCATGTGCTTTAATTGAATTTCTCCAGTTTTCTCGACTGCATGATCATGAGACAATTTGACCACCAGAGCACAGGTTGCAAACACAAATGCTAGAGGGACTTGGCAGGCATTTTAAAAATACTTAGCAGATCAGATTTTTTTTTTTAATGGCTTCTCAGTCTTTCTTTAATTCTCCCATTTTTAAAAGCAAGCACAGAATACATTTCACTCTTTTTTCAATTCTACTGCAAGAAAACAGAGGACAAGTATGATGATAAACAGCAATTAACCTTCATCCCCAGTACTAGAGGGGGGCCATGGGGCGTGGTGAAGACTGTCACCCACTCATTGGCTGCTGCCAAATGTTCCCCAGCAGTACCGTGGGAAGACAGAAATTCTGGTTCTTGTTGCAAAAGTCTCTCAAATTGCAGATATTGAAAACTAATTCAAATATTTTGAACCTCTGTATGAGACAAACGATTACGTTCATAGGCCTTGTGTGTGGCCTGTGGCCTATCAGTGTCCCACTGTCAGGTTTCCCCAAAGGGTGTTACTGCAGCAAGTCAGAGGGGCCAGTCACAGCAGCAGGGACAGGCCGCCAAACCCAACACTTCACAGCTTAAACCCTGTGCCCAGAGCCCCCTTTGTGTGACTCTCCACAAGGCACCCTCTCGGAGACATCCCGTCCTCCAGACCGATACTGCACCACGGCCGGAGACGGCAGGTTGGCTAATAGACTTCAGCCCCCATTCTCCTCTTAACTGGTAGCGTTTCTGCAGTGCACAAACCGCCCAACCATGTACAGCAGCCTTGATGTGGCCCCACCCAGCATATCTGAACATTCAAACCATGTGGATGAAACAATAAAATCAGCTGAAGAAGGCAGACAGTCCACAGCCAGGATTCTCCAGCTGTTGTTTGCAGACATTTGACCTCCCAGGAGGCTAGGAGTCCACAGCTAGACCAAAATCAGAGATATGACCCTCTCTACAGCCCATTTTCTCATTGCCTGCATCTCCCGTCATGCTAGATGTGGAAGAGTAGATACTGCACATACGTGTGGCACAAGGCTGAGACTTGAAGAAACATAGACGTGGTAAACTCGGACAAGTCCGAGGATAAGCACACAAACACACTGCATAATCTGTTGATTCCTTTGCCCACACGTACCTTTGCATAAGGAGGCTGTTTAGCAATGTACCTTTTACCTGTCAATTTCATCTGTAGGGCTAAATTGAAAAATCGAAAAGCCAGCAGTGCTTCCTGTAGCCACCCTTCCCCCTGTGACTAAGAACGGGGCAAGGCCACTGAGGTGGTGATTACTAAAAACTCACAGATCATTTGTGCTCACACTTTTGTTCCAAAACCACAGCTGGTGGATCTATTCCCAAATTGGCTGCAGACCCATTTCCTAAGGCATCCCCTTCCTCTCAGAGAAATGCCGAGAGGCAAAAGAGTACGGTCAGAAGATCTATTTGCCACACTTACCCCATCACTCTGTCCCCTTTCACTGCCACCATCACATCCCCTTTCCTTCATGAAAATAAAAATGTATCTTTTGAAAAGTTCATTACTAATTGTAGGGGCACGCTGGGTGAAAGCACTGCCCGGTTCTCTTCCCATACCCTGGTTCCCCACCTCTGTCTCAGCACCCACCCATCCGCACCAGACATCCTCACATCTGAGTTGCACTTGGGCAGAAGCTCTGAGGCATCAGGTAGCCTGAGAATGGAGCACCCCTCTCCCTCAACTTCCCTGGGATGTGATGGCTGCTGCATTTTCCCACACAGGATGAAACGGACTTCCATTTGCACACTAGAGACAGCAAGAAGAAGTGGCTGAATATCAGTTAACACGGCCCTTGCCATAGAGCTAATGACTCCCTGGCTTGTCCTTTGCCCCTGGAAGTTCCTCAAGAATTGAGTAGACAGTATCTGGTTAGCCATGCAACATTCTCATTTAGGTACTAGGGTCCAGAGAAGTGCAGACAATTAACTACTATTTTCATGAACATAGAATTTCTGCTGGGGGTGTAGTAGGAAGCCCAACATAAACTTAACCTGGGACTCAAAAGCCCATATGCAGAAGATAAAATCCTAAGACAAATGTAACTTGAGGAGGAGCTAGAGCAGCTAGATTCACCAACAATGTCAGGGCCACAGAATGTTTTCTATTACCTGGATTTGTCTTCTGGTGAAACCCTCTCATGCTCATGATCTCAGGAGAGACGGACTGCAAGTAAATGCTAAAAGGGCATTTCACCAAAACTCTGAGACACGATACCTTTACAAAAGAGTGTCACCAAAAGAAGGCAAAGTTCTTTCCTCCTTCAATCTCCTTCACTCCACACACACACCAGGACACCAGTGTCCCAGATGGAGACAGACGGCCACCAGGAGAAAGAAAATATTCTGCAGGAGGAAATATTTCTGGCAGGAGTGGTGATGCCCAGAGGAAGGGGACAAAGTCAGTGAAAAGTGAAAAATGGCTGACTCCTCTGTGGCCAACCTCATTTGTTTGTGAGCGCATAAAAGAACAACTCCACCCTCTCCAAGATTCCCCAAAATACTCAGGCAACATTTCTCAGGAGTCTGGTGGTTTTGAGAGAGTGGATGGGTTCAAGGGCCAGAGAATTGTGAATTATTGCTTTTAATGTAAAACCATTTAGACCCATAAAGTGGAGACAACTGAAGAAACTCGATTTAAAAGATTAATATATTTTAAGCTTCAAAGCCTGCTTAGAATTTCCATATATTTTCAACTTAGCCTGCATGAAATGTTCCCTAAGAATTAAATTGTAGACACAATGGATCGTTGAGGCAGAGGGGGATTCTTGTCCTAGGAAGATTTCCAGGACCCCACAGGGCAATGGGGATGCCCTGTTTCTAACCTTCACAGAGCTGCCTGCCCTACTTCTTCAGACCTGCCCTCATCTTGGTGTCAGCAGACCTAGCAGGGACTCTGAAGATGACAAATCCTGTGTCTGCTTGCCAGCTCTCTGATTCACAAGAAACCTGAGAAGTCCTGTATTTCAAGAATTTGAATCAGTGCTAACATTTTTAATGCAGTTTCTTGGTGTTGGGAAATCATACGCTATTTATCGTGCAAATTTAACTGTGGGATGATGATCACAGTTGACAGTATGGGGTTGTTACAGAAAAAGTTCAAAAGTTCCCTATGACACTGACTCACTCTGTCATTTGACATTTGCCCTGTCAAATATTCCCTTGTCAGACAACCTCGATTGACATCACTACATTTTCATATCCTCAAAAAGAAAAGTGTGTTGCTCGGGGAATTTTCCTTTCCCACCAGGCTTCTTAAACTGGAGCACACTAAACAGGACAAAGTTGGCCGAAGTGTGTGAGGAAGATACATGGGGCCACAGGGCTGCCATCTCCCTGGAGATTTGAGGGTGGAACGTAATTATTATATTTGCAAGGAGTTGCTCTTAAATTTTTTTAAACAGCTAATACATGCACATGGAAAAAAATGCAAAGGTTATACGACTATATGGTGAAAAACAAGTTTCCATCTCAGTCCTGTCTGTCAATCCCACAATGCTTCACCCAAGAATCAACTACTATTATTAATTTCCTAATTATTCTTCCAGAGAAGATATTTGACCAATACATCCCCTCTCAAGTTAACACAGATGGTAAGTGATTTACAACACTGATTTTCAAGTGGTAAAATATGTATGAGTCACCCACGGATCTTATTAAAATGCAGATTATGATTCAGTGAGTCGGAGTTTGGGCAAATATCCTGCATTTCTAACAAGCTCCCAGGTGACACCAAGGCTGCTGGTCCGTGGATCACACACTGAATAGCAAGTAGTTAGAACATTATATTTACTCTAATACATCTTGGTAGAAATTTGAATTATTAGGTTGGTGCAAAAGTAATTGCGGTTTTTGCAATTATTTTTAACCTTTTAAACCGCAATTACTTTTGCACCGATCTAATAATACATGCTTTTTGGAAAGCAGTCTTATAACATTTATTAAAATTAAAAATATTTGAAGTCTTTAACCCAGAAATTCCATTCTGGGGGATGTAGCCCAGAGAAAAGCAATATATACACATATATATATATATATATATATATATATATATATATATATATATCTCACAGCAGAAATGATGGGGATAAAAGGCCCACTTACAGGAAATGACTGAGTTAATTGTGATATATGAACTCAATCATTCTGTTCAGTCATTAAAAAAAAGAAAAGAGGAAAGAAGAAGAGAGATAGGCAGAGAGAGAGGAAGAGACTTCGAGAGAGAGGGAGGGAGAGACTTCAGGGGTAACTTGTAGATTTAGAGAAATGTCCACAAGACATCATTGAATGAGTAAAGCCTGATTCCAGGAAGTATGCATTATATGATCCTATTTTTGTAAACTAAAAGACAAAAAACTAAATCATATATGTGTGAGCTTACACATATGTAGTGTTTAGATACATATATATCCATGTTCACATATGTGTAATGTGTATATACACATGTGTGTATGCTATATGTGATTCTATAAGCATGTAGAAAAATATGAGAAGATACACACTAAGTTATTAACCTGGATTTAGGGAGTGGGAGGTGATTGTGGGTGAAAAAGGGAAACAAATAGAAAATGAGAGAAACATAGTGTTAAAACAGCATGTATAGAGCATTTTAGAACTTGACTCCAAAGGCAATGGAAGTAAAAGCTAAAATAAACAAATGGGACTATATGAAACTTAAAAGCTTCTGCACAGCAAAAGAAACCATTGACAAAATAAAGAGGCCACCAACTGAATGGGAGAAGATTTTTGCAAACAGTGCCTCCGATAAGGGGCTAGTATCCAGAATATACAAGGAACTCATGCAACTCAACAACAAAAAAACAAACAACCCAATTGAAAAATGGGCAGAGGACTTGAAGAGACATTTCTCCAAAGAGGACATACAAATGGCAAATAGACATATGAAAAAATGCTCAACATCACTAATCATCAGAGAAATGCAAATCAAAACCACAATGAGATATCACCTCACCCCAGTCAGAATGGCTATCATCAACAAGACAAATAACAAATGTTGGAGAGGCTGTGGAGAAAAAGGAACCCTCATACACTGTTGGTGGGAATGCAGACTGGTGCAGCTGTTATGGAAGGCAGTGTGGAGGTTCCTCAAAGAATTACGAATAGAATTGCCATATGACCCAGCAATCCCTCTCCTAGGTATCTACCCAAAAATCTGAAAACATTTAGAGATAAAGACACATGTGCTCCAATGTTCATTGCAGCTTTGTTTACTGTGGCCAAGACATGGAAACAACCAAAATGTCCTTCGATAGATGAATGGATAAAGAAGTTGTGGTATATATACACAATGGAATACTATTCAGCAGTATGAAAAGATGATATAGGAACATTTGTGACAACATGGATGGATCTTGAGAGAGTAATGCTGAGCGAAATAAGTCAGACAGAAAAAGCAGAGAACCATGTGATTTCACTGATAGGTGGTATATAAACCAAAAACAACAAAAGAACAAGACAAACAAATGAGAAACAGAAACTCATAGACACAGACAATAGTTTAGTGGTTGCCAGAGGGTAAGGGGGGCGGGGGGTGGAGGGTGGGAGATGAGGGTAAAGGGGGATCGAATATATGGTGATGGAAGGAGAACTGACTCTGGGTGATGAACACACAATGGGATTTATAGATGATGTAATACAGAATTGTACACCTGAAATCTATGTAATTTTACTAACAATTGTCACCTCAATAAATTTAATTTAAAAAAAAAAAAAAAACCAGCATGTATGATATTATCATGCTCATATAAAATTGTATGTATGTGTATAAGTAGGTTTATGCACAAAGAAATTGGGAAAACATCATTTTTATTTAAACAAACCCCCAAGTATGGCATCATGAACAAACTATACACACATTTTAAGACAAAAGAGGAGACCAGTGCGCTCAGAGCACAGCCTTTCTCTCTTCACAGACTTTGGTATAAATGTTTGAGAATCCTTGCTTAGCCCATTGATACCTACCTACATGGTACCTCCTAGCTTGATTGCTTTCAGCAGAAAACAAACAACAACAAAAAATGAGAGTGAAGATTGATATCTCAATAATGGTCACGGAGGACAGGATTTGGGATTCCCCAAATCAATTGCTCATAAGGACAGGCAGCATAACTGTGATTAAATCCCCTTGAGGTCTTCATTGAGAGTTATCACCAGTTTCCCTTCGTGCAGCTCAGAAATTGCCACTTATCTGAAACAGCATTGTCTTATCAAAGCTTGTTTTCCCTGAAGAAATAAACACCAAATTAGCGGCATCTATCCCACATCATGGTGCAGAATGTGGGGCAGGTTACCAGCGTACGTGAGATGCACCTAATTTGAAGTCTTTTTATCCGCAGAGTTAAGAAACATTATTTCTTCCTCCCCACCGCTTACCCACATCTGAGCGTAATCAGCCAGACACTTAAAATACACATATGGCAGATCAGCTAGAAAAAAAAAAATATGGCCACACTTGCAGTTTTTTTTTGTTTTGTTTTTTTTTTGAAGATTTTTAGATAATATCAAAGATTGTTTCCAAGCCACAGTCCTGGTTTTTATAGTCCAGGGCAATGCTTTAACCATTTCAGAAATGGAGCAGGGTACAGGTTCCTAGCTCTTTCTCTTTGTAAATACAGAACAGATTTTAATTTGATTTAAATGGCAAAGCTATTAGAACTAAACAAATATGTAATTCAATATGTTTAGTTATATCACCAAAAATGTTATTTTTATGAAAAATTGATAAGTACTTAGACATCCAGACATCCCTAATATCTGCTGTCTGCTTCCTTCTTTTCTGAGACGGTTCCAGCCTAGAGGAAACTTCTAGCCATGGGTTAGGACAAAGACAGTCTTCCTTATCTCATTTTTCTTGTCACTTTCATTAACTTTTCTCACACTAGTGTTGATGGGTAGTACACTATTTACTTATGGTTTGTTAAGGCAAGTCTGCAAAAGTTGGTGTTCTGAGGGCTTCAGATACCAACCAGATGTAAACCTTCAGTCTTCCTTGGCAAGTAACTTTGTGTTACTCTCACTTCCATCCGTAGGAATGAAATGTCGTCCACCAAAGAGTCCCCAGGCCTTTATGAATAAGATGGTGGGCGCCAAGGCAACTGGCAGAACTATAGAGAACTCTGATCTGTCATAACTTCCCCTTACAGCCAAATATTGAACTGCCAGTAAATGTTCAGGCCCATCCCTCCCCGACAAAGCATTAACCTCTCTGGGATAAGAGGGCACCAGGGAGACGAAGTCCCGTTCTGCCTCCTCCCCAGATCTTAAGAATATTACGGTCAATTGGAAATTCAGGGTTCTAGAGCTGTTGCTGGTTCCTGGAAATGAAGCCAAGCAATATTGCAGGGGAATATAGAGTGTTACATGGATTGGGAGGGACACACCATGATGAGACATAAGACTTGGTGCACATAAGTCAGGTACTTTGCATCATGAGTACCCACCCCTCCCCACTGTCACATAACTTCATAACATTTTACATAATTTGTATGATTTAATAGGGAACCCCTTATGAATTCAGGACAGAAGTAAGCAATATAATATTCTCTAAGCAATATAATTCTATTGCTTATAAATATTCAAGACATGCATTTACAGGAACTAGGGTGAAAAAAGTACTTCCTGATCAAAGGCCATTTTTCATATGCTGAACTTTTTTTCCCCCATAAGTTAGCATCTCTGAAATTAGAATGAATCTTACAATTAATGTCATCTTGATTTGGTAAATTGCATTAAACAAAACAATATTAATTCACATATAAATGCTGTTGGTTCTAAAGCAACTCTAAGTACTTGTAAAATAAGTTCTTATCTTAATCATACCCTCAGGTTTTTTGGGTTTTTAATCATGTATTGACATAGGAAGTGTTTTATTTATTGATAGTACCTAATTAAACATCCTTCTAGGTTACCTAATTTACCTGAATTCTGAAGTATTTGGTGCCACAGTAGTATTTTGTTTTTAAAGGGTAATGTTTACTGTTGCTGTGATTGTCTTACCTGTGTCTCTCCAGGCTTGAAGACTGACTGGCTACTCTTGTCATTCTACCCAATTCATGGGTTGCAACTCATATTTCATCACTTTGGAAGGAGGATTATGTAACCCTAACTTCCAATGTTACATAGATTTTTGTTGTGAGAATGGAACGCCTACTTACACAAGGAGAATTGTGCCTCACAGGACACTGACTTGACCTACTTTGATGGGAATGTGTTGCGCAATTGCAAATCACTTACCAACACTAGCTGACCTATTTCCAATTATATAAGCCTTCTCTGAAACACTTATTGAGAGGGAACATGAATTAAAACCATTATGGAGTTGCCTCTTCAATCAGGTTGAAGCAAAATGACAGAAAATACTACTACAAAATTCTATTCTACTCTGCTGTTCAGCTAGAGACATCTTTTTTCATGTTCCTCTTTTTCCTCGCGTATTCTTAATGCTTGATTAATAACAATCCTTAAGAACAAAACTGCTCCTTTAACTAACTCTTACCTCCTCTACAGTGACCAGTTTAATTTATCTTACTAGAATGATGAATCATACCTGAATGAATGTTTTTTAGTCTCTGAATTTAAAACACATTTGCAGGACCTACTTATTAATAAATTATCTACCAGTTGGGTTATTGCTTTGTTTGTTTGTTTGTTTGCTTTTTGAGTATCATATAAGACATTACCTGGATATTAATTTTTTTATACTAAACACTACTATACGTAGGATACATGGAAATCCAACTCAATATGGCACTAGATTAAGCTTTTAGAGGGTCCAGTGTTAATTTACAAGTTCTAGAATTACCCAGATAAAATATCCATCCATTCATTTTTATTAAACAATTACCAAAGTGCTAATTACATGAATTTTGGGTGTTCTCTTATTGGGGAAAATGTTTTTAACACCTATAAACCACAAGCAGAGTGTCAGAGTAAACAAAGCTCTTTGTTCCCACAATCTGTTTAAGAACAATTTGTATCTCTAAGCAAAAATTTATATCAACACAATTCTGGCATAAAGTGCTGACTTAGAGCATACATTGACCAACTGCTCAAAACGTAGCAGGTCTATAGAAAGAAACATCTGAGGATGAGCTGGACTTCAGAGATCAAGCAGAAGAGGAAGGCAGGGAATCCTTTTTAATTTCAATTCAAAATTGGTTCATGATTTCTATTGTGTTTTTATTACCTGGAAAACAAGATCAAATCCTACTTGTTTGAAGTCAATCTCAGAGCCCACCACTACTTTAAAATGGCTAAGATATAATCAACTTCTGGTGCATCACTAAAATAAAAGCCTTTGTGTCAAGATAGAACTATTGTCTTAACTATGTAAACAGGAAACCTAATCTCTCTAAAGTTTCCTACCTGAACACCTTTTGTGTTGTTCAACAAGCAAGTTGGTAAATCATTAGGAAACATCAAGATGCCGCCTGCAATGGTTAAGATCTTGCTTCTTTGACATAGTAACTCACTGCAAGATAACCAAGACAGGGATAGTTACAGTCAACCAGAACTGAGCCAATTGTGTGTTATCTGCAACAAAAAGAGAGAAGGGACCAAAGAGGTAGAAAGAAGATAGGAAAAAACATATTTAAGATGCTGGCTTGCTTTCTTTCATTGGGAATTCAAATAAGAATGCCAGGACATACTGAGCCTGGTTGATTAACTAATTTTCTTAAACTTGAAGTCAACCCATTTAAAATTTAAAGAAGAAGATACCTTGTCCTTGAAAAATCTGAAAAATTGTTCTTTTCTTGTTTGTTTCATCGAACTAACATCAAGACATGTATTTGCCCTCATGGAAAGTGCTGGAGTATATTCCAGATTGTACCAAATACAGTAGGGCTTTCAAAAGCCGGTGCTAACAGACGTTTGCTGACATCCCAAATCCTATGCTTTGATCTTAAGCTAAGCAGAAACAGAACTTGGAGAGACATCAGAGAAGTATGCAGATAGCTAAAGGGCTGGGAGATGATGCAACAATAAAAACATAAAGGATTTGAGATTTGCATATAACCTAGTAATGTTCTCCAACTATGTGAAGGCTCCTCAGAAAACCCATGAGTAGCAATTCTTGATGTTTACTAAGCTCAACAAGAGAAAAATGAGCCTCAGCCACTGCATGAAGGATGAGCTTAACTTGCAAGCTTTCTTTATTCAGTGCATGTTTATGAGGAGTGGAACTGGAGGACCTCTAATGAAGTTCCATACAGTCATGATTCCGTGACTTCTACTTCACAATCAACACTACAAATATTCCACTATGTACTCATTTCCTCCATGCTGATTGAGTACCAACTGTGTGCCAGGTACTATGATGGTGATAAAGAAATGGACAAGATATCAAGGTTTCTTTCAGGAAATTCTCACTTAATGAAGGACACTGCCTAATAAACAGTGTCCTCATTACCATGAGTACCCAGGAGAGGCTATGGGAATGTAGCAGAGAAACAACTAAAGTGTGTAGCTGTTCAGTAGAGGAAGACTAACCATTATTAGAGTAAAAGCAGCTATGGAGTGTTTTTCTCTGAGACAGGATAGAGGAGTTTTCTTTTACTGTGTTGGTTTGGGGAGAATCTTTTCTAGGTCCAAACTAACTTTTAGAGTTTGGCTCGTTCCAAGAGTAGGAGCAGAAAAAATAATTTTCCTCCCACATTTCTAAGTTCTTTTAGTTGGGCTAATAATCAGATGAACAGGAGAAAACAACCAAATATAACCAAATATAATACTCATGTGGGGATGCCATAAAGATATAATACCCGAAGATACATTGGACAGCTGAGGCTTGGATGCTCTTCCGGAACTAAGGAGAATGGGCTGTGGTTTGGACTTCAAAGGGCAGGAAAGCAATTCACGTGGAGACGAAGAGCACATGTTTGGTGAATGAGTGTTTGCTGGGCCATCTTGAGCAACAGGACACAGAGAGGGCTTTGAACAAATGGACCTTGACGGGTTCCTCGTGGTCTATCACACACTAGTTCATATCAAACTACAGCTATCTACGATGAATTCTCCATTCCAGAGCAAGTCCTTTACCTAAGTCCCTTTTAGGCAGTTAGGGGAAAAGTCAAAGGTTTTCCCTGAGTCTTTTGTGTCTTAAAAACAACCAGCTTAAAATAGCCAATATTCCAAAAGGCATACCTGGCGGTGGCAGACTCTGAACCCCTCACAAGGTTATCATCTCCAAGTTGTGTTCTTTGGGGCAGGTTAGTATAGCAGTTACAAGGATGGGTTTGGAATCATACAGACTTGCATCCTACTGAAAACAGCAGTATGGCCTTGGAAGGTTATTTAAAATCTCAAAGTCTGAGTTCCTACTACATAAGGTTGTGGTAATAACTAAATGAGGGGAGAAAAAAGTGCTAAGCAGGTATTTGCAGTGATGGTGGTGATGATGATGATGATGATGAAGGAGAGTGGGCCCCTTCACTTGGCTGTTTGAGGAGCTCTTGCTAATTACAAGCCTGTTAAGAGTTGCTCCTCCCTCAGTGCAACGTAACCTTTCCGTGGATTGCTTTTTCAGTGGTAGTTTTCCTACTATGAGCTGTTTTTCTCTCTCCTGCCTGGGGTTCTTTCCATTTGTCACTGGGAACTTTCAGACTTTTCTTTTCATAAAATTACTCATGATTCTTTCCCTCGATTATGGTCATAACAATTCCTAATCGCCAGCTCAAATTCAGAATGGATTCTTACTTTACATCATAGTCATTCCCTCAATTGCTTCGTAAACAAACATTTCTTATAATTGCAAAACATCTACCTAGAAAGTTGAGGGAAAGGGGTAGTGGCACTGGTTTCTTTTTCGGTGTTAATCAGAGAAAGACTGAAAGTGATGCTTATGACTAAACTTTTGAACAAATGAAACTATTCAAGTTGATGAAGTCTTTGCTTGAAGTTGGTGGTTACTATTAAGTTCATACTTCCAACATTCTGGTTTTTAATCTTAACTAAGTTTTTTAACTTAATTTTCCAAGTGATGAAATTTTAAGTTTCCAAATAACTGTAAACAGTGAAATATACTTTTGGATCCCATTTCTCAGTTCATTTGCAAATGTGAAACAACATCTTGATGACCAAAAAGGAGAAAACGTTCTGAGCAATCATGAGCCAAAATTGATGGGAACACAAAGGAAAACAAACAAAAAAGTCCTGAATGTATGTACTGGAAAACTGACAGCGATAAGCAGGTTTTGTTTTGTTTTGCCAAGTGAAGGGCAAATAAAAACTTACATAAAATTGAAAAAAAAAAAAGGTAAATGTAGGAAATATTTGTCTACCATAAAAGCATTGAAATAAATGCAGACTGTAGTGAAGACTGTTTAGTTCATACCCCCACTTCCGTCAGAAAGATGAGAAGTTTTTTCAATCATTTCAGAGCAGCCTTGTTCTTTCTTCCCCAGCTGTCCATCTCTTCCAGCCTCCTAGGACCCATGAACTTGGGAGACAATGTTCAAGAGCTGTGTCTACAAAGCACCCAATGGGAGGCTGAAAGGGGGAAGGCTTAGTGCATGATGTGACTGACCTCCAAGAATTTGCCTGCTTTTATTTTGAATTGCCTGAGTTTGGGGATTTAGGAGAAGGAGCTCAGGTTTGCATGGAATCAAACAAAGGGAGCCAAGAAGCAGACCAACAGAGGTGCAGAGGACAACAAAGAAAGCAGATCTGATGGCCCAGCCAGCAATGACAACCACCATTTGCTGACTACCTGTTATAGGTCAGGTTCCTACTAAATGCTTTAAGGTTCCTATCTTTGCAAAAGCATTATTATATGCATTTTTTAAATTAGAAAACTGAGATTCAGAGAAGTGACTTGCACAGCCATGTTCTCTCCACCGCCCTGTAACTTCTCTCTGATATTACCTGTAGCTCTCTAATGACACTTAGCATTTTCCATGTTGTATTTTAGTTATCTGTTTTATTTGCCTTATATTTCCATGTTGAGAGCATATGGATTTTTAAAAATTTTTGCATATTCTTTAGATCTAGTCCCAAATTATTGCTCAATGAAATTTTTTAAATGGATTAATAAATATTACAATTTAAGAATGTTGTCTAGAAAAAAGGTTTATGTTTCCCAATCTATCCGTTTATTTATTTCTTACTATGGATATTCTAGTTGCATGAATTTGAGTAGGTCTTTTAACTGACCTAAGTTTCAAATAATTCATCTGTAACATGGGAATAATACTACCATTTAAACGGGTAATAGTGAGGCATAAATAAAATAAATGTTTACACAAAGTAAGCAACAACAAAAACTATTACCACAGAAGCTCTCCTATCCTATCAGGAGTGGGAATTGGTCAATTAACTGAAATTAATAGAATAAAGAGTAGAATCATTAAAAAATTATAGCCTAAATATTTTGACTTAAAAAACAAATTAATGTCTATTAATTTATCAATATGTTAATATAAGACTAAGAGCTCTTTTTGAGTGTAGGTCCTCTTATTAGTTTGATGCTGTTTTCTATGTATACTCATAAGAACTCATCGAATAATTAATTTCTCATTTTTATTCCTGTTAAATAGACTAATAAACAAATGATACTTGTGAAATTGAGTGAAGAATGTGTTTAGATGCTTATGATTTTTTTCTTACCAATCATTAACAATTTTCTCAACCTACTTTGATTGCAATATTTCAATACAATAAATGAATCAACTTTTTTAAAGTAATTCAAATGTCTTCATAGAAATAATAATTTTTTATTGTATTTAATAGTTGTCGTGCGGAAGACCCTGCTCGCTGCGCCATATGTCATGCGGGGCGGCCTGCGGAGTCTCTGCTCCCGCTCCCCACACAAGAATGTAGGATATGGCTAGGCCAAAAAGGAACACCCACAGAGCCATAGGTAGGGGAGTCATACTACTATAGTCTCACTGGAGGCTGGAGCCACACAACCTACAACCTGTTGTCCATTTCTCTGCCTGCAAACCAACCGATTCACCAACCAACACAGCTGCGGCAGTTATATCAGTGGCTAATTGGCTAACTGGTTACAGCTGACGGCCAACTAGTCACAGCTGGTGGCCATCTACTACCCAAGCCAGCATCTTTCCACATGAAGCCAAGAGCCTGGAAACTGCTCTCTGGGACTCTGTCCCCACAATAGTACATAAATATTTATATTTAATAGTACATAAATATTTAATATTTATGTAGTATTTAACTAACTTGTGTAATTACAATAACAAGTACATCTAGCATAAACAAGTTTGCAGACAAAAACAATTTACCTTTTGTAAATAAACAACTCCACTGGTCAGAGCAGTATGCCTTGGTCAACTTACCATAGTGTCAATCAGTGTATTTACAGGAAACAGAGATAATTAGTTAATCTGAAGAGTCAGTTATGGGAAGCCTCTGTTATAAAAGTTGTTACGGTCTGTTCTCTCTGTTAGCCCACAGCCTTGGACAGAATATAGTAAACACCATAGTCAAAAGAAGAGAGGACTGTTGAGTTTTACCTTCTTGGATTTCTTAATAGGTTACTGACACTGCTGTAACCTCCAGAGTTTCACTTCAGATAACAAGAGAAATTTAAAGGAAGTCAGATAGGAAGGTAAAAGCAGTGCCAAAGCTTCTATTAGACAAAGAAGAAAGTCCAAAGGATTGAGAGACAGGATTAATAAGTTGCAGAAGTGCACTTTGCCTCTCTAACATTTTAAATTTTCACTTCTGGTATTTTTCACTGCCTTCACCTGTTTCTACTTTATTGTTAATAATAAAACTGTTAGAAAATTTAAAAGATCAGGTGTTTCTGATTGCTTTATTTAATCTATTCACATTTATTCTGTAACTCCACAGAAATAACTTTAGAAATCATTGAGTTCTGTGTTTTTCAGCCAAAACATCTTAAAAGTGAAATCTTCTCTTCAAAATGAAACTTTAAAAGAAGTTTCAATACATTTAAAAAATTAACAAGAGACCTATAATAATTATAGAGGAATCAGGTAGTGCCCATGCCACCCTCTCCCAGTGTCCCCTGAGGACCCGCACAGAAGCCTAGAGCTCTATGAAGACCATCAAATAACTGTGATAACCTTGTTCTTTCTGTGCAGTCAGTCTAAAACTAGTTACATTAAACACACACACACACACACACACACACACAAGTTATAAGTAAAGGCACTGATAACAAATACGAATTTTACTATAAATTTCTTGGGAATTTGGAGCAGAGTTCTTATATGGTATGTCACACCATAACATAGCCTAAGACTCTCAATTTACCCAAAGGTCTATGCCATAGGGCAGTTCTCGTTTCAGTTCAGTGTCTCTTTTGTCCCTCACCACTTCTTTTCTCTGGCTACTCAAGCTCTCTGTATCCATTCCTATAATTCTCCCCACAACACACATCAGCCATTTCTTTTCTTAAATAAAACAAAGCAAGTCAACTGTCCACAAATGTCACAACCTGGTTTTAGCCACATGTGACCACCCATGCCTCTCAACAGGCCCTTGGACAGCCAGCCACCATTCATTCAACCACACACTAATCTTGTCCCATTTCTCAGACTGAAGGAGAACACCTCAGTGTCCCATGGTAAGTCGAACATGCTTCCCACCACGTAGCTACCAGGAAATAAAACCATTTCAAAGAACAGAGATATCCTAACCTATGCACCTCTATGAGCTTATCATTTAGTGTGAAATGAGCAATTTTCAATCAACCTCACTGGAGTCCCATGAACAACATATAATTCTTCAGGAGATCCAAGATGGCAGAGTAGGTCAACACTGTGCCTGCTTCTTTCCATGAACACATTAAAATTACACTTAAATTATAGAACAATCAACCTGGAGAACCATCTGAAGTCTCGCTGAACAGAAGTTTTATAACTAAGGATATAAAAACGAAGCCACGCCGAGTCTGGTAGAAGTGGCAAGATGCGAAACTGGCCCCACACCTGTGTGTGGTGGATGAGAATCAGGAGGGATATCTCAGTTTCAGAGGTTCCCCCCAGAGGAGCTAAGGACCCCACACCCAGACTGCCCTCCCCAGTCTAGAGTACTGGCACTGAGAAAAGGAGCCCCACAACATTTGGCTTGGAAAAATAGTGGGGATTCTGAGAGTGCAAGTGGGACAGAAGGCTGCAGGAAACTCAGGCAGTCTCTTAAATGGCCCACGCATAGACTCATTCACTCACAGGCACTCACCTTAGGCTCCAGCAAAGAGCTGTTGACTTGGGGGACATCAGAGGCATATGTGGGGGGGGCAGACTGAGGTGTGTCTAGCTTTAGAGCAGGGGCTGGAGGACAGTTGCCATTTTCCCCATGTGGAATCCTGCTCCAGAGCAGCTGGCAGGCAGCCGCCATCTTTCTTGTGTTGAGCCCACCCCCTACGCTTATGGCCAAATCTGAATCTGATTGGCCTGGTGAGATCTGCTACTCCACTCTGCTGACTCACTGATATTCCAACCCACCTAACTCCCTCAAAGCCAGAGGCACTTTCCCACAAGCAGCCAGCCCCACCTGCATTGCATTCTTCCTTGGAAGAGGGTAAAAGGTGTCAAATATATGATGATGGAAGGAGTAATGACTCTGGGTGGTGAGCACAAAATGTGATATATAGATGATAAAAAATAATATAAATGTCTAACCACTACGCTGTACACCTGAAATTAATATAAAATAATATTGAAAAACTAAATAAATGACAGGAAAAAAACATAATTCTTCAAGTCACATCATCTGAACTATGATTCATCTCTTCTTATATTTGTACTGTGATCCTAGCTAATCATACTAGACTACTAAAATATGACTCTTGTTAGTAATACTTTCCCCAACTAGATATAAGAATGAGACTTGAAGGAATATTCTCACTAAGGTATTGCCCTCTCCTTTTCTCTCCTCTCCATGATTTTCTTAAAAATATATACCTATGGTGAATTAAGAAGACATTTGAAAATATGAACAAAATTTGCACAAACCATTAACTAGACTGATCCAGAAAGAACAGATTTAAATTTCTAAAATCAGGAATGAAGGAGGAGACATTCAAACTGAGCATCCTTATAACTTTGATTAAATTTAGTTTTAAATCCTAGCTCTATAAATCATCTCTCTCTCACTCTCCATACGTATATACATATATATATCAGAGATCCAGCCTTTCCCCATAATTAGCAACCCCCAAGACAGCAGGTGACTGTAGCCTGGACCTGACTAATGGTCACACAGCCCTGACCTCTCCCAGGCTGAAGGTAACATCTTGCCCTAAGTTATGTTTCAGCTCCTGAGCCCTAAGGTGAAACAATCCCCCTGGCTACTTTCTCATGAGACTGAACAGAGGGACTCCAGAAAAGACTTCAGAATTGTCTTCAAGACCTGAAAAAATGATTCATTACCCTTACCTCACCTCTGACCAATCAGCTCCCAGCATGACCCCGAATCCCTAACCCATGATGTCGTGTGATTTTGCCCCATAGAATCTGTAACCTGCTCACCATTGGAGAGCCAGGTCTTTGAGCGCTAGCTCACCTGTGTCTCCGAGCTTGGAGCCACTTCTTTCAATAAACCTTTATTTTCTTTGTTGAAAGCTCCTGTTCGTGTTTCATTTGGCTCCGATGCGTGCAGGCAAATGAACCCCCTTTAGTTTGGTAACAACATCACTATTGATCTTACAAGAATAAAAAGTATTACAAGGGAATACTATAAAAAACTGTTGCCAACAAATTAGATAATCTAGATGACGGACAAATTCCTAGAAAGACACAGACTACCGAAACTGACTCCCTATCATCAATAACCTGTCACAAATCCCTTTCTCTATATTTGGTGGAATTGGACTTTTTTTTCCGAAGGTTTCTTAAATGGGAAATAATTTTTTTTTAAAGGAGTTTAGGAGGCATAGTTTTCTTTTCATTGTTTAGATTTCCTAATGAAATCTCATGAAAAGCCACTCAACTCAAATTGCTTCCCTTTGCATCCCTCAGACTTAACTCATGTCCAGGGATTTTTCTTTTCCCTATTTCCAACCCCATCTAAAAATGTCCAAGGTTATACTTTTGTTCTCTGGACTTATCAATTACCTGAAACTTCACTGGGGGAAAAGCCAGACCATATTAGAGCATCGTCCCTGTTGGACAGTGGGAAGAGAAGTTGATGGCTGTGTTGAAATAAAATCCTCACTGGCCCCATGAGAAGGATGGCTGGCAGAGCTCTGAGTTACGACAGTGTGTAGAGTGGAGAGATAAGGCTCTGGTTCATCTTGCAAGGAGATCCTAGGTACTGGCAGACAGGTTGCAGCTGGAGGCTCCATTGCTTTCCACTTGAGTTCTCCCATTTGCTCCTTCTTGACCTTGGGAACATGGCCTCTTTTCCCATCCCTTCTCTCCATTCCCTTCTCCTCCAATATGAATCCTTTTGAGTGATACTTTAGGGGTCAAAAAAGTTGATTATCCTTTTTTTGTGTGACCCACTGTATGCCTCTCCCCTCTTTACCTCCTCCAAGGCTCAGGCTTGTGCAATTCAAAAGCAGAAAGAGACTCTTCTCTTCAGTGTTTTCAACTGGTGCCTTTCTGCCCTGAGTCAGAGGTCAGAATGCCTGGCTTTTATATGAGGAGAATGGGTGAGAAGAGCAAAACAGGGAAGTAAAATGCAAGGGCAGGGGCAGAGAGAAAGCAGTGATTAATATTTCCAAAACATTACCATTCTGGAGCTAGACCAACAGCATGCTGGCTCAGCCTCCTCCTCTTCCCTCCTACCTCCTTTGGTGGCCCCCAAAACTTTTATGAATGACCCTCTGAAAACCTGGGTACAAAACACTGCCCAGAATGACCTGAGATATTACTTAAAACAAGATTCTGCCTTTGTGGGAAACATTGTAAAATGATCACTGCAGGCAAAATTCAGCTTCCCATAGTGAACTGGAAAAACCCAGAGTCCTTTCAGTGAAAAAGCAAGTACAAGATGTGCACTAGTCCAAATTCTAAAGGTCCCTGCCTGCCCCTGCCACTTTTACCATTCTGCATTTGGCAGAAATAGATCCCCTCCTTTCTGTTTCCAGCAGTAAAAGAGAGTTTAGCTATGAAAGCACACAATTTGGGTCGAGTTAGGGAATAGACTATGCTTTTTGTAGAGAGGAAGGAAGTTGCTTTGAAAAAGGCCCAGGCAGTACTTAGAGAGAAGATGGTGAGAAGCCTCCCAGGAGCAAGACCAACATCCCTCCAGTCACTGGGGATTGAATAAGAAAGGACAGCTTCTCCCATCTGCTCCTGAGTAGGAAAGGTAAAGACCAGCACAAATATTTAATGCTTGAGTTGCTCTGTTGGACATACATCTCCTCACCTGCCAAGGTGAGATAACTGGCTAGGATCCTTCAGTATCTCAAAACACAGAAACACAATCAAGAGTCTCAGACACAACTGCCTTGGTCTTTCATAGTCCATGGTCCCCATGATGCCAACTCAACTGCTTCATCATGGAGTTCCCCCCAGGTCAATGTATTAGAATATAAAATTTGGGGTAACAGTTCTTTTTGAGAGTCTAATAAAAGAAAAAGACCATTTACCTCCATGTATTGCTTAGAGTTTCAGGAGATTCATGGAGTATTCAGGTTGAAACCCTGGATTTAGAAGTTTGATTCTCTTTAAAGCCTCTTCAGATCAGAGATCTGAGATCAGAGAAAATGACCCTGGTATAAATATTAAAAGTCTTATTTCTCCAATGGCCAAGTGTAAGCTCCACCCTGCCCAGATCTAGGTCCACTCACCTGATAGGTCATTTCATGTCCTTTAATCCCAAGGTCAAATACCTACTCTCTCCTCCCATAGGTGGCGATAGCTACTACTGCCTATGTTCTTCATGATACGTACTTCTGCATTACTGAGTATACAAATCTTGCAGAGGCTATTTGTTCTCTCCAACATTCCTCACCCCTTCTTCCTTTTACTAATAGAACCTCCAGTTTTATTTGGGGACATAGTTACTTTTTTTCAGACTACGTTTTCCTTTCTTGCTTGCAGCTAATGTAGCCATGGTGACTACTTTCTGGCCAATAGGATAAGAGTAGAAGTGATACATGCAATTTTCAGATCATGTCCTTAAAAAGGAAACTGATTTCTCTTCACTTTCCTATATCTACTTCCCAAGGTCTGCAATGAGATGATGGTGCTGGTATGCTGACCTCAAATACGTAGACAAGATCAACATCCAGGAAATGAAAAAGTAGGCTGGGTTACTAATTGAATGAACTCATGGATCATCTATTATGAGAGAGCAGTCAATTTGCACCTTTGTTAGAACCACTATATTTCTGGGTCTCCTTGTTTCAGCAGCAGAGCCCAACTAATACATACAGCAACAATGAAAAAAATCCTATATTAAATTCCAAAGTCTCCTGAGACTGATAAGTAAAAGGTTTACAAGTTTACAAGTAGGTAAGGAAAAGTAGGTACAATTTTCCCATTTTCTTAAAAAGTTTCTAGAAGTGACTTTGCCCAGCTTCGTATAGTCTGGCAACAAACAGATCTCTTGTTCCTTTTTTTATAGGAACACTTGCTGCTTCTGTGTGGCAATTCCATGCACAGTATCACTCAGGGTTACTTTTAATGTTGACCTTGCATATTTAGATGTTTAGGTATAGGACATTATAAGATACCAATACTGTTCTTGAGGACTCACTTTACACAGAGGTGCTGAGTTCTAAGAGGGCAGGAGAAGCATATGAAGTAGAATTGAGGGGTATTTTTACCAATTTTCCCAATTGTCTGGGTTTGAATGCAGCTGTGGCAATCAGTATTGCAATCCCTCAGAAAGTATTCCATGGGGGGTTAAGAGCTCACCCCAAGGCAAGGAACTCTGTGCAGGGCCATAGGCCAGGGCCCAGGACGGTGTTACTTAATCCATACTTTTCTCTGTGGGGCTCTGTGCCTTACACTAGGGTTGTGAGCGGGATCCTGCCATGAACTGTCTGCTGAGAAGGGCCTGAGAGAGAGACTGTGAGCTCCACACAGACACACACCTCTCCAGTTGCCCACAGAAGCACCAGGATCTGCAGCCATTGAAGAAGTCATGCCACTTTCCCCAAGAATGGACATAATTGTTCACATTTTTATTGAAATTGGAGTATGTCCTGACATCAAAATACTCTCTTTCTGGCAGAAATGTCTTCAGTAGAGAATGAACAGTTGGCACTCAAAGACTTCCATTTTTGTTACATCCAAAAACCAAGACTAAACTCTTATAGAGGCAAAACAAGTATGACATTTCAAACTCTGCCCAAAAAGAACACAGCGACAGCAGGGCATGGGGCTGAAGACGTGGGGTAAGGAGGAAAGGGAAATGAAAGAAGAGCCACAACAAGGAAAATATTATGCTCCTGGAAATGAAACTTCACGATGCTGGGACTCCCCCTGAGAACCCCAGAGACTGACTCAGCACACGCTGATAAAATACTAAAGACAATCCATTTAGGACTAGAGCAAGATTAGGCTTCCCTACAGCCAGCCTCACCTACCCTACCTGACAAACTTGGGTTTTTTTTCTCTTTTCCCATAGTTCTTGGTGGTCCCCAGTCACTCTATGAGCTGGCCTGGATTTCTTTTTCCCAGCAGAAGATTGTTTTCCATGTTATGGATAAAATCTGTTAATTAAAGAAGATAAGTGATAATAGAAGGAGGAGCAGTTAATACAGATTTCACAGAATGTGTTTTGGAACTGTTTGAGTGTTTTTCAAACATCAGATTTTACCCAGGATATTCCTATAGCAACAGATATTGCCCATTATTATTACTGTTGTGTAGCTTTTGTTGTTTCACTTTATTGTCCTTCAAAATTCAATCTCCAGGTGAGTAACTTTGAAATCTTTCTCATTCAGGACAAATTACTAAATGTTTGAAGGGCTATTTTATAAGCGTCATCTAAAAACTGACTCAGGGAAATACTTTTGCGCTTGAAACATTGTGTTAGCCAAGGGTGCTGAAAGAGATAATGCATTGGTATTTGTCCCACTAACTTTATAATTTCTGTCAAGGATGGAAATGAAATTTCTGTTCCTAAGAGAAGGAACTCCAGATAGTGAGTCTTAACAAGAAGTTCAGATGTTCAGCCTGAATTTGCCCAGGAAAATTTTTGTCCTTAACTGATTGAGAAAAAGAGAGAAAACATGGGACTTCCTGAGGTGGACTTTTACCAAGTCAACGAACAACAATCAAGCCGAGTGTATACATTCCTCCAACTCGAACATTCCGGAATCTCAAATCTAGCTAAAAGGTCATTTATCTGTGCTCGTTTGGCCCTCTACCAGTCATATAAAGGAAACATAACTTATTACAGTGTGAAAATAAAGAGATAATATTTATTTATTTAATCTTTATTTAATAAAGAGATAATCTTCCTTATGTGCTTTCTCTTTAACAAGTAGACACCGCAAAAAAACATAAAAAAGAAGGAGAGACATGACCAAGTGATACTGGCAGTCTTACCAGGTCATTGTGTTCTGTTGTACATGAGGAACACTCAAATGCCTTTCCTTTTTTATGATTCAGCACGTTATAGCAACTCATGAAACTAAGAGAACACAACATATAAAAGAGAGAAGAGAAAGTCATGATGAAAGGAAGCGATGAGAGAAGATGCTCCAACCAAACTGCCACATCAAAGGATTTGCTTTGCCCAACTGTCCAGTGCTCGGATCCTGATTTCTCAGTTGGAGGCTCAGGGGTCCTGAGCGTATTTCCTGATCTGCTTTTCTGATCGCTCCACTTCTCTCATGGACAGTAATGACAAAGCAATACAGTAAATGTCTCTCATTTGAGGGACAGATGGAGTGAGGCAGTTCTTCCTCAGCTTATTTAAATTTCTGAAGGACTAACAAGCCCTGGGTGAGGAAAGTGGAGAAGGCACCATTGTTCCCCCACCATTTCTAGAAGGACTAATGAGCCTTCTCATTTCTTTGAGTTCCTCACGCTTCATCTAGGTTTCTCTCTGAGGTCCTTCGGTGTCTCCTGCCCCACCCAAAGAGAGCAAGCGCACCAGTGGAAATCCCCTGAGCAAACCAGCACATGCTGTACAAAAATATTGTGCCTTGGCTTTGTTCTTTTACATCTTCACAACTAAAGGAAAGAGATACAATCAAAATGATAGTCCACTTAAATGATAAACAAGAGTATTTAAAGAGACATGACCCAGTTACTCACCCACGGAGTGAAAATCTGTGAGCAATTCATGAGATCTCAGCTGGTGATAGATATAATTTGTGATTTTCCTTGAACACTTATTTAGTTCATGAAAATTTATAATTATAGCTTTCTTGAAAGGATATTCATCTCAATGTACAAAACCTACCAAGTTTTGTGAATCAGGCTTCTGATTTTCTAACTAAGCTTTCCAAACAAGATTAGAAAAAACACAAATTATCATCTGATGCACCAAATTGTCATTCTTTATTCAGTTTGGAAGATGTTTGAAAATGCCAAAAGAAGGTCTCAGCAAATGGAGAAGAAAGATTATGTCCCATGCAGTTGTCTTCTTGTTCTGAAATATCCCTTGAACTTGTAGTCCAGAGTGTGACATTACAAACAGGGCACCTCATCTCTGTCACCGGACCTGCCTCAACACGGAAGAGGGCTTCCCAAAGCCTGATACAAATGCCGCGCGTCCTCTTTTCTCATTTTATAAGGTCGTCATATATTTGTCATGCTGAGACAAGCTAATGCACTCAGCTTTCAGATTCTCTGTTTTATACTCTAGGGGATATAACCTTTGTTAATTTAACCATTTTTATAGGCCCGTAGGATCAATTCTACCCAATAACAATAAATCAAACAGCACCTTGTAATTCACTGTCCACTCAGCATCTCTGTCCTCATTACCTTATAATTGCAGTCTTGCGGCTTTTTTTTTTTTCCCCAAAAGAGAGCCCCTGTGAAGCAAGAGTTTCATGGCCTAAATCCAGGTTAGATTATCCATCAAATGAGCAGAAGTATGTCCTTCAGGAGCCGTTTCTGTCTGTTAATGACAGAATTATCCCTCTCAACCTCTGCCTCTGAACACTAATAATCAAAGACAAAAATTCAACAATTATCAAGAGGTCACCCAGTCTTAACAAATATCACTACTTTAACCGTGAGGCCATGGTGAGAACAATTTTGGTTGGTTGACAAGTGTAGGGAGAGTCTGAACTATCCATCATTGACTCAGGTTTCTGCCCCATATACGCATATCGGTACTAATGTGGTTTCTATGGACCACATGTTCCTGAAAAGTTGTGCAGCAATCAGATTTTCACAAATAGAATCCTATTTTAAATCCATGGAGAAAATAACTATTTTAACCATTAAACAAGGGATCGGCAGATATTTTCCATAAAGGGCCAAATAGTAGATTTTACTTTATGCGCCGTGCAGTTTTTGTCTCAGCTACTCAACTCTGCTGTTGTAGCACAAAAGCAGCCACGTTTCAATAAAACTTTATTTACAAAACCAGGTGGTGGACCAAACTTGGCCCCTCGGCCATAGCTTGTCAACTCTTAAATTAAACAAATAATTCTTTGTACAACTGAAACCTATGTAACTTTACTAACAATTGTCACCCCAATACACTTTAATTAAAAAATAATAATAATAATTCTTGACTGCCAACTGTGAGGGGTGAGGTATAAGTAACTCTTAGAGTAACAACCAGAACAAAACAGCTCTTCTTTCAAAACTTCCTATGTTCAGAGATTGAACTAATTAACACACCTACAACAAATTACTTCATTAAGTGCAGAATCTTATTTTAAAGCAAAATTCACCTCTGACAACCAATTGGTTAGTTTTGTAAGTTAGATTTGTGTCTCATGATTCTTTTAAAGTGGGCCCTATTCACACTCTAGTCTGAAATAGTCTGAGTCTAGATTTAAATCTAACACATTACTCTGAAATAAGCACAGTAAGTTTGGGAGCTTCCAGGAATACCAAAGAGATATAATAATTTCAAATGTCTATCCCTTCATTTCCTCTATCTCTGCTTACAGCAGCAATACTTTTACTCTGACTTCCTGTTTCTGGCATATGCCTTCTTTTTTTGCTGTGTTTATACTTCCCCCTGTCTGTGGTTAAACAAGTAGAAAGCCATACGCTATAGATTTAAGTCTGTCTCTCTCACTCTTGCACGCACTCTCTCTCTCTCTCTCATTCATTCCTACACATGGGCTCACACGCCTGTTCTCCTCTTTTTCTCGCTCTCAGAATGACAATTCTAAGTACGGCTTTTGGTATGGTTTTCTATTTACTTCAAGTCGTTTCTGGAGAAAGTGGCTATGCACAGAATGGTGAGTCATTTCTAAGTTTTCTTTAGGATTTCAGATAATCTCTGGCATATGCGTTAGGTTGCTCAGATCCCTAACTGACTTGAGCCGAGTACTCGGTTGGAATGGAGTTTGAGAACTTGCCACATATTTGATCATTCTGTATGTTCTAACCATCAGGGCAGGGGGTTGGGGGGACCGTACTGAGGGTGGTTTGTAAAGTCTTAAAATTGTCAAGAAGAAATGCATTTGATTCTCCAAATGTGAATATTAATATTGGTCGTTGTCTATTGCACAACATAAATGCAATGGTTGTGCTTGCTGCTTATACCTTGTTAAGAAATGAAGCTAGATGTGTTTTGTTTAGCTTTTCAGGAGGTCCCAAAAGCATAACTTTTATGATAAAATAACATTCAGAACCAAAATCTTTGTCTGCATTTACCATTGCTATATCCCCAGCACCTAAAAGAGTGTGTAGATCACAGTTGACATTCAGTACATATTTGAAAATTTCTTCAAAACACTTTAGTTTTGATAGATTCAGGTGAGATTCTTAGTGAATAATTGAATAAAGACCTGAGTGAGCTGTCTCATTAGAAGATATTTAATCATCTCCATATCAATAAATTTACTGTCATATAATAATTCTGAGATCTTCAAAAAACTTAGTACTTAGAAGCGGATGCTTAGTAAATACCTTGTAATTACAACCAAATTGTAGTAAAGCGGCAGCAACAGGAGCTACCTGAGAAGTCAGACCACCAATTTCTTTCCGAAAATTAAATTCTTTCACTTTAAGAGTTAAAAAGTATTTTCCTATCAAAGACATCAGACACATCAGCCAAATGACTCGGCTTAGATCATTTAAATCATGTAACCACCCAGGATGGAAATCCCTAGAATATTGTCATTACAGGAATTGCTATAAGTTTGACATTTTTCACACTGTGACCACGTATGAATCACTTTATGGGGGATGCTCATGACTCCATGGGAAATGTTGCCTCGTGTTTGCGCAAGAGATGCTTGGCAGCAAACACATACACCTGACTTTTTGGAGTATGATATATTCCCTCTATTTCTCCCTGGTGGTTATACTATTTTTAAAAGAAATAAAAATTCTAATGGAAAGCCGAGTTTTCACTTCAACTTTCTAAATTTCAGATTTTTTTTTTATGAGATCTGTAACTACCCATCTACATGATCACATCAAAATACTACCCCATTAGGGTGTAAAATAATCAGTTGCTGTTTGTTGAAAGATACGTTAGCTCTCTGATAACCACACGGACAATCAAGAGGAGAAAGGGTGACTTTTGAAAAGTCCAAACCACTTACACTTAATCAACTAATGCCTTTCACTAGGAAGCCTTCAGAACCACATGACCTTGTCTACAATACACATTCCAAAAAATTAAATTTTTATGGGACAATATGCTTCAATAGTGAGCATTTGAAAAATAATAGGTTAACTGTTCAAAAGCTCTGTGTAATGTTGAAGCCATAGTACGAATAAAACCTTTGACATAGAACTTTTTTTCAAAGGAGCCCCAAAGTCTCATGTTCATATTCTTAGAATTAGAATTCTGATTTTCATTACTTGTTTCTCGAAAAATATGACAGTAGTCATAGCTAACCTTTATTGAGTGTTTACTGTGTTCTAAGTTAAGTCTTTGTCATTGTTCAGTGGTTCCTCATAAAAGCATGAATTTACATATCAGAACAACTGGGGCTTAAAGAGGTTGAGTACCTGACAGAGGACCACAACTGCAAAGCAGAATAACCAGGATTTAAACCTGCATTTGTCCAATTCTGGTGCTGGGGGTCTTAACCACTGTGTATACTATTTTAACTTTTTCAGCTTAGATCAGGTATAACATTCTCTTTGTAATTTGTTGAAGGGGATTTTCCCAGTAATACCTGCTGAAAAACCAATGAACTGCTACATTGCACGACCAGTGGTTTGCACATTGTATGAGACTATGCATCAAACTCATTTCGTCAGACTAGATGGCTGAGGGCGGTTAGAGTGCTTTTTCTGTTGCCAGCATCTCCTATACCGTTCTCTCTTTGGCTAACTTTGTATGTTGAAGTATTTGGGAGACAAAGCTTATCCATGGGTGTCTAGATCCGAATGTAGGTTCTGTTGTATAGGATGGGTAGAGGTCCAAAGAAGAGAATATGTCAAGACAGCGTGAGGGCTGCCATGTAAGGGCAAGCTAAAACTGCCCAGAACCATTCCATTGAGAAATGCTTTTAGGGACCGAGAGGTAAGTCTGTAAGATTAGAAATGAACATGCTGAAATGTGAACTCTAAATGGTGGGCTGATCCTCATTATTTAAAGCTGTCATCAGGAGGAGCGCCATACCCTACTGAAATTACACAAGGAGCCTTTGCTGGGAGCAGAATTGAGAGCTGGATGGATTCTAGGAATGTTCACAGGATGTGTCTTCAAGTTAAATTAGAAGACAAGAATGAAAAAGCAGTGCCCACAGCTCTTGTCTAGATGCGGCTTTTCGAGATTTGTTGCTTTGACTGAACCGAGCTGTCACTCAATTTGTTGGTCCACTCACAATCAGCTTTACTAACTTTCCCACAACCTACTGGGTTATTTAAATAAAGATGGTGCTGTTTGTATACCCCACGACCTTTGGGACACTCCAGTGGGATTTAACTTTAGTATGTTTTGTATCCAATTTAAAGCCCTAGAAATATCTAATTTCTAGTACTGGTGGACCTAAAAGCAGTCATAGGCTCACACAGGAGCCCTCTGAGAATGACTTTGATTACTCTGGATTTTCTCAGGTCCCAATCGGAGTATACTTGCTGACAGCTTTTTCTCTATTAAATATTGTGAAACATACATACAAAATGTCTATTTAAACTTAGCGGCTTCAACCCAGCTTAAGAAATAGAATACTATCTGTGACAGATTATACTTTCCAAAAGTGACAGCAAAAAATTCCTGGTCCCCCACATGCTTCCAGAATTTGCTAACATCTATAAGATACAGTATCTATAGAAGATCAACAAGCACAGAAGCAGTATCTATAAGATTTATGGGAAGGTCCACCAGATCTAAGTCTCCTCAAATCTAATTTTTTTCTAACCGCATTTCCCTCAGCAGCGTAAGGCAAAGTGCCTTAAATAAATATCCACACAATGGAGATAATTCATGGCGCTTTTATTTGGGACACTATTTAGGCAAGGGAAAACTACCCTAAAAGAAGTGAACTTCTGACTATAAGACCGCTATCATCTTTCTTCATTCAAAAAAAAAACACTTGGGAGAGAATAAATGAAGCTCAGTCATAAAGTCAAAGACTTGACTAGGTAGCCTATGAATGATGGTGATAAGAAACTTCTCACTTGAAATGTCAAACTAACAGAAGAAATTGTCACTTGAATAAAAGAAAAACTGTGTTTCATGTTTCATTCTAGATCTCTAAAGCACTAACCCAATGACAGAAATATTTAGAAATATTTGGAGATTTTTTATTAATTGTGATGACTATTTTTTCTATTAGAAAAATCTGCGCTCATTAGGTTTTGTTTCAGTTTGGATTTCTTTTGTTTTTTCTTTGGATTTTGGTTTTTGTTTTTGGAAAACTGTTTCTTGTCTGTGCCCTTGGCCTTTTCTTCTTTAGAGAAACTATAATCACTTCGTTATGCCTTCCCCCAAAGGCTGCCATTTCATTAAAGTCACTGCAGATTTCAAAAGGATGCACTTATGTGTTTCATTAACAGCTGCAGGTTTGTTCCTCTCTAGGAGACTTTGAAGATGCAGAACCGGACGACTACTCATTCTCCTGCTACAGTCAGTTGGAAGTGAATGGATCCCAGCACTTGATAAACTGTGCTTTTGATGACCCGGATGTCAAGAGCACCAATCTGGAATTTGAAATATGGTGAGGAAAGATGGCTTCAGTGGGTGCTTAGAAATCCATTGTCTCCCTTTCTGTGTGCTGTGTCGCCACAGTGGCAAAGGAAGGAGTGTGGGGGCTAACTATCAAATATTACAATCGAATGAATTCCAAAAACTTTCTGGAACTCCTTGTGCTTCACTGAAAGACTCCTGCAAAGCAACTCTTATGGGTTCGTCTTTCAGGTCCTGCTGCTGCAGCCAAATGATGGCATGGATCTGGGAGAGGCCACATCCCTCCTGACTTCATAGCAGAACTTAACTCCTACTTCTCCTAGGACGCTCCTCCTAAAAAATCTCTTTGCCTAACATGACATGATCTCATGTCTTCAAGTTATACTCTGGAACAGAGTTGCCTGGTGTTTAATCCCAATACCAGCACTCACTAGCTTTTTAACCTAGAGCTACTTGTGTAACTTATCTATGCTGCAGTTTCTTCACCTGTTAATGAGATATACTACCTGAGAGGGGGGATTGTGATGACTAAATAATTTAATGCTTTAATAATTTAATTAAAAGACACATCCGATACGTAACAAGTAATGAAAAAGAGCCATTAAGTCAAAAATCTATGAATATAGATCTAACTTCCACCTTCTTGGCACAGTTTGACGTTAGATACCTTCAATTTTCCAAAAACCCGCAGGAATAAATTGGCTCCTGGTTTCATGAGGCTTCAGAGAAAAGGCAAACAAAAAGAGAAAGTCTCTGTTTTGAAAGCTTGGTAAAGGGCTCAGAGAGCTTTATCTTCTCCCTCCTCCACAAATCATCTCTTTTTGCTGAGGGTTACTATCTCTGGTGATTTTTTTAAAAATACTCTAACATGAAATTCTTACTTGTGACTATTTCCAAATGTCTAACGGATGACCTGATTTTAGTTAGTTTCCTCATAAGGAAAGTGAGTCAAGACCCACCAGTAGTAAAAGAGGCTTCTTAAATTCCGTAGACACTCAGCCAACCCACCATGATCTAGAGTCTAGATAAGCCCCGAATTCCATGGCGTACATTAATTTACAAGAGCTTCCTACATCTGTTCCTGCAGTGATTCCTGCTGCAGTCACTGGGTAAACATGGTCTTGGACTTGAATTCCACAGTGTGTTCTCCATCAGCCTCTGTCAGTTCACATCTATAATACACTTTCTAGGAATCAAATATGTCAAGAGAACAGGAACCTACCATGTCTAGACTGTACGCTGCAATTAGACTGCACTAAAACAGCCAAACAACTCAAACAATGCGGTCATTTTATAGGCAAAACCCCTTCCAACACAGAGGTTTGACTTTGGGTTCTTCAACAGCTGGCTAGTGGGCAGCAGTCATCGCTGTGGTTTTTCTTGGGGAGGCCGAGGCTGACCTTTCTGTCTACTTTCACTTACCTGCCACTTCCTTGCCCACTTGTACAAACTTGCCCACTTCCTTTAACAAGTCTCTTGATATTTCCTTCCATGTTTTAATCTATCCATAGCCTTCATTTGGGTTTTCCAATTGGATTCAGATATCTCCATTGGAAAGGAATTGTCTTAAGACATGTTTTCAGTGTGAAACAATAAATAGGAACTCCTTAGTAGGTTGTGATGCTTCTGGAGAGTAGCCGTTGCATAAAGGTACCTAAACTTTGAGGGCTGTTTGGAGGAACTTCTAGGTTCAGAGCAGACAACGTATCTCAAATTAAACCCACTTAAACAGAGTGCTATATTTGCTGGTTAGGTTGGGTTTCTTTTCCACAATGAAAATATTCAGGTTGAGTTTATTTCCACATTCTTGGGGGCACCATAGTTATTTCCATGTACCGCCTACAGACACCACTTCAAATATGTCATTTTTTTGTTTTCACCAATTACTACCAACACCACAGGCTGCACCTTGCGAAATCTAACTCATGCTCTAGACTTTGCTAGCAGTAGCTGTCAAGTGTTGTTGTTAATGTAGTTCTTTTACAGTAAACCACGCTAACTTTCAAAGTTGTTCCGTGTTTTTCGGATAGATTCTGTCTTTCGGGGCCAAATGAGGAATAAAAGCTATAGTGGTTTTCTTTTTTATTTTGGTTTGGTTTTTATTATTTCCATTTAAGTATCTGTTTCACCATCACACTAAATTATACAAGATTGCAGGACATTGAGGAAGGTGAAGGTGGGATAAGAAATCAAGTGCTATGGTTCCCGGCAATCTTTCCCTATTTTCAGAATGAGGGCGTGTGTGTGAGTGGCTTAGGGTTGATGTCCCCAGGGAAGGTCTCACAGTGTCAGATTTGTTAGCTATTCCTCCGCTCAAATGCCCTAGAATGACTCTATCCAACAGAAATACAATGTGATCCACAAATGCGTGAACTAGATAGCAATTCTAAATTTTCTAGTAGCCACAGTTAGAAAAGAAACAAAATAGGTAAAATTAATTTTAATAATTTTATTGAAACCTATTTTATTTAACCTAAATTTTATTTAATGTTTTATTTAACCTAATATATCCAAAATAGCATCATTTCAACACATAATCCCTATAAACAAAAAGTATTGATGAGATATTTTACCTTCTTCCTTGCATACTAAATCTTCAAAATTGGGTGTGTATTTCACATTAAGAGCACATCTCAGTTTGAACTAGCCATATTTCCAGTGTTCAGTAACCACATGGGATAGGGGCTGTGTTAGACCATGTAGTCTTACAACATTCCTAACTCTAGCAATACATA
The DNA here is from genome assembly GCF_036562045.2 of Rhinolophus sinicus. Lineage (NCBI taxonomy): Eukaryota > Metazoa > Chordata > Mammalia > Chiroptera > Rhinolophidae > Rhinolophus > Rhinolophus sinicus. The sequence goes on along the minus strand of NC_133753.1, from coordinate 176,212,067 downwards.
GTTAGCAACCAAGTAAATTGGTTTAATTTAATTAAGTGAATTGAAATGAATTGAATTGAATTGATTTGAACTACTCATGGGGGAACCCTAATTTTCCCCCAATCACCTGAAGCCAGAGTTAGTGGTACAATGCAAGGTTATGGATTGTAGGCCATAGTTTTATCTTAGTCTCCTTGCGTGGCGTACCTTCCCCCCATCTTCCCTACTGCACACACATCTACAGGAGCTCCTGGAGTTCAGAGTCCTTAAAAGGATGCCCAGGCTCATAGATTAGCCATATGGTGATCATTTTTTGTTGCTCATTAATCTCATTCCCCTCAAATTGGAAATGAACTGAGAATACCATTTTAGAGTCTTCCTAAACTTCCAGCCGTACCAGGAATTTACTATATGTTAAGGATCTATAGCTGAATATTCCACACATACTTTACTTATAAATATATTCTAAACTCAGTGATTGAACTAAAAAGCCATTAGCCACTCACACGTTTACCTGAAATTTAGAAATGGGATCCTACTCCAAGTCTCCCTCTTTTTTACATTATTCATCAAATCATGACTGTGTTGCCATCTTCAAAATTTTCCATCTGATACTGCTCCCAAGTTTGCTCCCCGTTATCCATCTAGCTTACCTTAAATACTGGCTTTCAACTTTTTCTTGACTTGAAGTGGGAAAACCCATCTAGCCCAAAAAGGAACACATTCTCTAAAAACTACACACACACACACACACACACACACACACACACACACAGCCAGAACAACCACATAGCCCTAAAAGATGTTACGAAAAAGCAGTATTTTGGGGGGGAGGATACTTTTAAGGAATGTCACACAAATAACAAACATATTCAGCCAATTAGTAAACTTAAACGGAATTTAATCAGTCACTCAAAGACCACAGCAAGCCAAAGGTGAAATTCTACATCTACACTTGAGGTATTCTCATATTTTAACTGCATGCCCATTTCACCTCAAGCCACACAGACGTGTTCTTTCTGTTCAGAGTCCAGGAATGATCATGCAAAGGGCTCACTTGGGCACATGCAGAGAAAAGTGCATGCACATCCAATTCACCAAAGAAAACCAATGCACATTCTGTGTTGTAGGTAGTAAAGGATTTTTCTATTACACAGAGGCTCTTTTTTCTGCTATTATAGCTTTGTAGTACGTTGGAAATCAAGTGTACTGAATTTTTCATATTTGTTCTGCTTTTTCAGTGTTGCTTTGTCTATTCTTTGTATTTCCACATAAATTTTAGAATCAGTTTGTCAACTTTTTAAAAATCCTGCAGAGATTTTGATTAATATTATATATACCAGTTTGGGGAAATTTTCCATCTTTTTACTGCTAAATTTGCTCATCCATGAATGTAGCTCTTCATTTATTTAGATCCCTTTTCATAGCTTTCAGGAATGTTTTGAAATCTCCATTGCAAAGGGCTTAAACATCTTTTATTAATTTTATTTCTAGGCATTTTGTGTTTTTATTGCTATCAGAAATGATGCTGTTCATTTAAAAATCAGTTTTCTAATTGTTTGACACTAACCTATAGAAATATAATTGACTTTTGTACAACGACCTGAATTCACCCTAGTGAATTCATCAATTTAGTGATGAGTTCCTATAATTGTATTGGAGAATCTTTATTATTTTTCATATGAACAAACATTGTCTGCAAATAAAGGAGTCTTTTTTTTTCTTCCTTTCCAATCTAGGTGACTTTTATTGGTTCTGTTGTCTAGCACTGGCTGGGCATACTGTTGAAAATTAATGGTGAAAGTGGGTATCCCTGTCTTATCCTTATCTTAGGGAAAATATTCACAATTTCACCATTAAGAATATTAACTATAGACTTTTTGTAAATGTCTTTTATCAGGTTGAAGAAGTGTCCTCCTATTAATTGTCTACCGAGAGTTTTTATCATAAATGGATGATGAATTTCATCAAATGCTTTATCTGCATCACTTGAGATGATCAAATTATGTACTTTATTCTGTTAATGTGAATTATATTGATCGACCTTTATTGAACCTATCTTGATATTCTGGGGTACATCCTACGTTTCACTATGTATTAGCATCAATGTGTTAATATTTTCTTGAGGAACTTTGCATATGTGTTCTTCAGGGACATTTATCTGTAAATTTCTTTTCTGTAATGTTGGTTTTTTTTGCCAGCTTTTGGTACCAGGGTTGAGCTAACTTCATAAAATAAGTTAAGAAGGGTCCATTTCTCCTCTGTTTTCTGGAAGAACTTGTGTGGGATTGGCACTATTTCTTATATATTTGACAGAGTTTACCAGCATATAACCATCTGTTGGTAGAGTTTTTTGGGTTTTTTTGTAGGAGAGTTTATTAACAATAAATTTAATTTCTTTGAAATAAATGGAGCAATTGAAATATTCAATTCTTTCCTTATTTTCACTTTTGGGCACTCTTTTTAGTAATTGCTGTAAAGACTACAATATTCAACCTTATCACAGTTTATTTAGATTTAATATGGTACTATTTGATGTAAAGTATAAGAAATTTGCAACAATATAGTTCCAATTATCATATCCTATCCTTTGCACAACTGTTGTCATATGTTTACATCTACATACCTTATAAATGTCACAATAATGTTATAATATTTGTTTTTTAAAATCTGTTGATGAGTTAAAAGTGGAGCACAGTAAAAATTACTGTGGCCCTAAATTATCCATTAAATATATATGGTTTTATGTATATCATCTTTTAGACTATTTTATCATTTCCTTTAACCCTTTTTTGGCCATTTTTTTTACAGGCTTTGTTACTTCAATTTATTCCTATAAGACATCAAAAAACACAATTCCCTTCGACTTAAACAAAGCATTTGTTTTTCAGTGATCAATTATTAAAAAATAAGAATTTTCCATTATTTTCATGAACATGCTTTGACTACATAAGGTTCAGTTGCATCTAATGCCTGAGTAAATCATCAGATAATAAAGGCAGCAAAAAGCTACATTATTTTCATTCTTTCTCTCTCTTGAACACGCATCTAACCACTCACACACCTGTGAACAGAGTTGAAGCCAAACAACTGAAATGGACGTGTGATGCCATTCCACTCTATACAGAAACTCCTACTTGAATTAAGCAGATCCCCTTTTTGTTTCTATAGTGAGTCCCTGACAGTCAACAGTTGCCTGAATTTTAATAAACTGCAAGAGAGGTATCTCCTCAAGACAGACAAATTCTTACTGATTGGAGAAAGCAAAATATGTGTGAAACTTAGAGGAAAGATCGTAACTTGCAGAAAAATCAAGATAATGAAAATAGGTAAGAACAATATGGGGGTATGGTTGTCATTTTTCAGATCTCTAAAGACATTGATGTTCTCTGGATTTTCTGGATTTTAAAAGTAGACAAATGGTGAAAGCTATTTGCAATAGAGAATAGGAAATTCTCTCATATAAATAATTTTTTAAAGAAAGTTTTGAAGCTTATGCTATTAACTCTTACTGTGAGGGAATTCTGAGGATCTTCAAACTCAACTATGAATGACACTGATTGGCACCTACAGACTGCAAGGAGAGGTCATCTATATACGAAGTGTCTAACTAGAGCTGGGCCTCCTGTCAGCCACGCATATATGACCTTTCTTTCCTTTCCTTTCCTTCCTCCTTACTTTCTACTGAATTTCATGCAGTCTTCTCCCCTTACACGTACCATATTCTGAGTGTGTGTAGCTAAATAATCAACTTATTTTAAAAAGTAAATATGCCTTTCCAGAAAGAGATTGAAGACATTGGCTCACATGATTGTGGGAGCTGGCAAGTCTGAAATTTGTAAGGCAAGCCAGAAGGCTAAAAATTCAGGTCAGAGTAGATATTGTAGTCTTGCGTCCAAATTCCACAGGGTGAGCTAAGCAGTCTGGAAACTCAGCCAGGGTTTCTATGTTGCATTGTGGAGACAGGCTTGCTTCTTCTTCAGGGAATCTCAGTCTTTGTTTTTAAGGCCTTTGTGTGATTGAATGAAGCCTACCATGTTATAAAGGGTAAACTTGTCTTACTCAAAGTCTACTGCTTTAAACCTTAGCTGTGTCTTTAAACAACATAACCTTTAGACTAGTGTTTGATCAAACAACTGGGCACCATGTTAACACATGAAGTGACCATCACACCTTTCTAAAAGACCTATTATTGAGGATTGATGCCAAATCTGACTTGGCCTAGGATAAGCACATTATACTTTGCCCAAAAAATGATAATTATATATCAAATAAGATATAATTTGAATTGTTGAGCTCATCTTCATGTTTTCTTTGGCTGTGCATAATATCCATATACATAATAATACGAATCAGTAAATCCATTCAATTATCTGGTTATAAGTCAATATTAATTACCAATATACTATTTGGTTACCAGGCAAGTAAATCAAAACAATCAGAAAGGTTGGGAATATAAACACAAATATTTCTTCTGTTACTTACAGATTTATGACCCTGAGGGGAATAAGGTTCTTTTTCAAAATCTCAGAGATACCCTAGCATAAGAGAAGGTCTAAGGCAATTATGATATACCACTACAATAGAATACTAATTACTTGTATGCATTCTATCTATGGAGATTTACAGGTGAAATAATATAAGTATGAAAAGCTATTTAAAGTGACTGAAAAGATGAATTCCTTTGCTGGTTTTAAATGCTATTGTTCTGTCTCTCCCTATTCTCAACAACCCCCTTCACCCTCCAAAAATAAAATTAAATATAAGAGAGCAATATTCATTAGAGACAACAAAGAGAAACTTGGAATCTAGTCTCAGCTTTGTTTCACTAAGATCGTAAAATAAAGAGTAAAAGCAAAACTTCCATACGTGAACAATTATCTTGTAAAAAAGCAGTGGTAGTGGGAAAGAGACATAGACACCACCAGTGTGAGTGTTGTCTAGGTGGGGATGACAACCACAAGGTATCTCTGAGTTTACAACACAAGCAAGCTAGGTTTTGATCATTTGAAGACTAGACTGCTATGGATGGTTGTTCAGTTCGTGCACTGCACAAGAGCACTATATCTAAAGGGTCACTATTTACACTGCAAATATATATTCGTTCTCTGAGAACAGGCAGAGAGGGTAGAGATTTTCAGTCCTCTGACAGAGTCCTGGAGCATCAGAAGAGAGCCCCTTCTATAGAAACCCACACCAGTGCACAGGAACCCACACCAGTGTGCATGCGTTCCAGAGAGTGAAACTGTGAACCCTCATGGCATACCCATAGGCTGCAGGTGACACCCTGACCCCCAAATCTCACATGCTCAGGGCTTTTAGCAGTCACATTTAGTACCACCCAGCATATTGCAAACCTTACATGTCTCATCAGAGGGACGATGGGGAAAGGCAGGGTATACACACTGCTGGCAACATGGGCCCTTGGGAAAGGGGTGGTGTCAGCACCTTGGGGCTTTGGAACGCAACCCTGAGCAAGCAGGATAAAAGGTGCTAGAGGTGTGTCTCAGAGTAGCATTTTCTTGTTCTTAATGTGACATGTCATTCATGGAACTATTATTGAATTGAATTTAAACTGGATGCTCCTGATTGAACCTTGGAGCCAGAGCTCCCCTAAAATCACCTGCTCCCTCATTTACTTCCCCTTCTTTAGGTGTGGACCCCTATCAAAGTTAGAGGGGCAGCATCTTGCCTTCCCACTTTTCTTGGCAGGTTAAATTTACATAATTGTTTGGATTGTGCAAGAATAAATTAACTTTCTAAAATGTTGCTCGAGGAATGAGCACCTTTTTCGAACGTGTTCAAAGACACCATTTGGGTTAGAGGCAGACATGTGGGGAGAGGGCCTGGACAAGCCAGTGGGAAATAATGGAATCCAGAAACAAAAGCAAAATGAAGAAGAATGGGCATCAGAATCAGACAGAATTGAGTTTAAATCCGCATACCATCCTACAGGGGCCTGAACTAAAGGGAATCAACCTCTCTGAGACTCAGTTTCCTCATCAGCACAGTGGAGATGAGTTATTGTTGATGGAACATGGCATAAGCAGCACTTGGCATGTAGTAGGTACATAATCAATCTTAGCTGTTCTTCCCTTAATTCTTCCTTTAATGAGAGTCCTTGGCGGATGAGGATGGGAAAAGGAAATCAAGCGTCAGAGGTTTTGTTGAGAATGTGACTCTTAATTATTTCTTTGAATGAAGCGTAGGAACTGCCTTGGCAGGTATAAAAAGGTTGACAGTGTTCTCTGTTGGTCTGTTTCTGTACACCTACCCCCTTTCCCCCTGTTTCCTTTTAAAGCATCTTCCCGTTTCATAGTGTATATAAGGGTAAAACAGGATCAACTTCCCCATTCACAAGACATCCAAGGGTAAAGAAGGAGCCACTTCCTCTTTTTTACAGTACCTCTGAAGCAATGCAGGAGAAACTCAGGCAGACACCACTATGAGAAACTGATGACAATAAGTGGGCCAAACTCCACCATGCGGGTTCATTTTACTGGGTCAGCAAATTGGTCTTAAAGCCAAGCTCACATTGCCTAGAATCCAGCTCAGTCTACTGAGTAAAAGTTTGATGAACACACACTCTCTCATTAACAACAGGTATAGGTTAGATTTTAACTTATGTGTTCCCTCATCTCTATTTGAGATCAGCCATGCAGAAAAGTGGCTGTCCCATCCCCAGATAACTAACCTCCCAGGCTTAGGTGAAAGATCAGCTAAGGGGTCAGGACAGGGAAGCCCCCGATCAATGGTGGGGAGACCTGACACACATGCTCTTCTAGGAATTCAATACCCTTCTCAGGTTTGTTCTGCCTGAAATAATACCTGTCTTCCTCCAACAGCATTTCATATTAAGTTCACGTGATCCTAACAGCAACTCTGTGAGGCAGGCAGGCAGAAGGAAGAGACCAGAGAAAAGTTTAGAACTAATGCAAACAAGATTGAAGGGGAGGCAGCCTGAGGTCCCATCGGAAGTTCCTAGCCAGAGCCAGGGTGCATACCCTCAACTTCTATGTAGCTGAAATGAGGTGCAAGGCTCCCAGCTTATCACAGCCGATCTTATTGGAATAATGAAGACTCGAAGTTTAAATACTCATGCTTTGGGGTTAGTTAATAATAAGTGTTCAAAAGGCAAAGAGAATGTGTTTTAGTCTAAAATTAACACTAGCTGCTGTAACAAATAAGCCCTAAAAAGTATGACATCTCAAACACCCTAAGTTTATTTCTTGTTCACATTTCTTTCTAACCTGTGAATTGCAGTCCTCCAAGCAATATTCAAGGCTTCTTCATCCTGTGGCTCCACTGTCTTAAATATCTGACTCGGAGTGGTGAAAGGGGAACAGGCATAGCGGGACACATGTGGGGTTTCTGGGCCAGGATAGGAGGTGGTACACATCATATTGCTCACTGGGCCACACCCAACTGCAAGGGATGCTGGGAAATGTAGTCAGGCTTTGAACAAGGAAGAACAAATGGATTTCTGAACACAACTGTCATTTTCAGGATAGACGAAATTTAAAAATTATAATTATTTCTTTGACTGCCCTGTAAACTGAACTCATTTCTTTTTCCTTTCCAGTTAAACCTGAGGCTCCTTTTGACCTAAAAGTCATCTATCGCAAGGAAGCAAATGACTTTGTGGTGACATTTAATACATCACACTTACAAAAGAAGTATGTAAAAAAATTAATACATGAGGTAGCCTACCGCCAGGAAAAAATTGAAAATGATTGGACGGTATGTAGATCAACTACATTTATGGATTATGAAATTTATAAAGATGTATATATAAATGTACTTAATAAATTATACATGTAGATTAAAATATATAAATGTGTAAAACTATAAAATAGAAACTTCTTAATATTACATATTTTATTGCCCCAGAGGTACATTTACCTGTGGAGGTCCCCTAACAATTTTATGTTTAAAATGTATCTTTAACTGAAAGAAGCTTCTAAGGGTATAAGCTTCAAATCCCACAAAACCTGGATCTTCTCTGGCCCTTCCTGTTCTAGCTCTGATTTTTTTTTTTCTTGTTCTATTTTTTGTCCTTGTAATGTTTCTAAATTAGGTTGATGGGTTAACAATCTAAGTCAAGACCAAATCCATCCTCTTTATTTGGGGGCCTTAAAAAGTAACACAACTCTCACAGGCAGCTCAGGCAAAAATGTCACCACGCCAGAGGCGCAACTGGTTTATGGAAGTTGCGAAGGTAGCATAAAGGAGTAAAAGAGGAGAGGAGCAGGAGCATTTTGCTTCTTTTTTTTTTAAAAAAAAAAAAAGTATGAGTCCTTAGGTCTTGAATAACCACTAAATTTTCACACTTCATAATTTGGAGGGTTATTTAGACTTCAGGATTCACTGCAGTTTGAATGGTCTGGCTGCCCCTCCAATCTGTTTGGCGGAGGAGGTGGGGAAAAGGTAGAATACTACATTTCTTACATTCTTACAAAGGTTCTCAGGTCCCTTTGAAACCACTGGCTTACGTTCTGTCCTTTTTGCACCACACGGAGAGAAAACAGATGAAGATTTCTCTTTCTCAAGGCGAACAGAGTGCCTGCTTGCCCACACTGTTCTCCTTTCTAAGATAAGGATCAATCTTGTTTGCAGTATGCTGCTTTATGCTACTTACAGAAGCGTAATGCCTGCCCCAGGCCACCTTCTATCACCCCCTACACACACACACACACACACACACACAACCTGGACCACCTTGATCCTGCCCTCTTCTAGTCTTTATCTGAAAATTGCACCAATAGAAAATAAACTACAGAGGGAAAAGGAAGGATTTTTTTTTAAAAAAATGGTGCCAAAACAATCAGTTAACTGTTTGGGGGAAAATTAAGTTAAATGCCTAAACCCCTCCATTTAACAACAAAAGCACAAAAAAAGATAATTTAAGGGAATTATGTAAAAGTAAAACTTTAAGCTAGAAAATAAATAGGTGGATGTTTATATAATCTTGACATGAAGAAGAATATTCTAAACATAAAATCAGTAAAAGAAAGCAAAAGATTGATAGAGACGACTACATAAAAATAAAGGTTTATAATGTTAGTACACACAATAATCAATGTTGTAAGGCAAATAAAATATTAGGATTATGTTGCCACACTTACAACTGACAGATAGTTGATCTCTTTAATATATAAGGAAGTCTTAAAGTCATCAGGAAAAAGACAAATATAACAATAGAAAAATTAGCAAGAAACTTGGAAATATTTCACAAAATAAGAAATATATAAATTCAATAAACATGAAAACTAATAATCAAATGAATATAGATGTAAATAACAATGGGACATACTTTTGACCCCCCCAAAAAATCTATAGAACTCTTGTTTTCTTAAGGATAATACACAGTGTTGGTGAGACCGCTGCCTCTATATTGCTATTCACAATGTAGAATGGTATCTTTCTGGAGGGAAATTATTTTTTTGCTCACTAGTCTCACCATTTCCTTTTATCTCCCCTTGGGAGGTGAAAGGACAGAGAAAGGAAGAGACTGAAGTGTGGAAAGGAAGGTGGGAGGCAGGGAGTGACATATATCCTCCCAAAATGGGAGGGCCCAAGTCACCTGAAGAGAGCCATTGTACCACTGCCCTCCTACACCATTTATATTAGGTGGGTGCAAAAGTAATTGTGGTTTAAAAGGTTAAAAATAAAAGCAAAAACTGCAATTACTTTTGCACCAACCTAATAACATCATTTATGAGCTCAAAGTCTCTGCCCCAAATTCTGCCGCTGACCCCTCCGCATGTCAGGGTTCCTCCACATGTATGACAGAAATTTGAGAGAATATCCACAAGACTAAAGATACTTGACCTGAATGAATTGAGAGATTTGGGTAGCACCTTTTCCATCCTACAAATATGGCGGCACTTTTTGTTCTTTAGCAAGTGAATTTATCCAGTACAAAGCTGACACTCCTACAGAAAAAGCTACAAGCTGATGCAATGTATGAGATTAAAGTCCGATCCATCCCTCTGGCCGACTATTTTCAAGGCTTCTGGAGTGAATGGAGTCCAAGTTTCCACTTCAAAACTCCAGAGAACAAAGGTGAGAAATAACTGGGGTCTCTGTTCCCCACATCGTACTTTGCAGGTCAAAATGTGTGAGTGACACACAATGTGATGTATAGATGACGTAGTGCAGAATTGTACATCTGAAACCTGTGTAACTTTACTAACCATTGTCACCCCAATAAACTCTAATTTAAAAAAAAAATGTGTGAGTGTGAGTGAGAGTGAAAGAGATATCTCCCTTGAGGGCATTCTTACATTTTCTTTGGAGAAGACCTGTCATCTTTTCCCTTTCTGTGAAGAACAAGGAAGTAGTGGAAGTAGGGACTTTAATTTCTGATCTTTGGTAGCTGCCTGGACGTCACAGCCCTAGATGCTCCTGGGAGCTGCTAATAATTCTGAACCAAATCCCCACCCACTACGTCCAGTTTACCAGTTTAGACTGGGATCCCAGTGGCTGGTGTCTATAAGGGCCCTCTAGGGAATACCTGTATTGGTGGCAGACTGGCAGATTGCTGTGGCTCTCTCAGGCCTCCTTTTCCAGAATAATGAAGATATCCGGGGGCCTAGGAAGTGATAATGGCCAGAAAAGTCAAAGGACGCGGCTCAAGCAGGCCTCTGGGGACTCAACACACTGTGCATATACATTCCCTCTGAGGGATGAGGGGAACTGTTCTCCCATATCCTAGAAATGGCTGAAACTGCAGGGTAGAGTATCTATCTCATTATTCCTTGCTCGACTTCTTTCTCCTGGTAATGGGAGTCAGTGAGAGAGTGCTGTATCTTTAATGGTAGGTCAATTTTACATTTCAAGTGACAAACATTCTAGATCCAGTCACCTAAGTCAGTGCAATTTACTAAAGCCAAAATTCCCCCATAAAGCTATTACATCATACTGTTCACTGAAGAGCAACTTTCAAGAAATAATATTAATAAATGGACTCGAGGTACTAAATAAACTCAAAGCATCTTGAAGTCTCCCCTGCTTCATGCTTAATGATTGTTAACCTAGAATTGTCCTTGTATTTCAGGGGAGACGGATCCTGTTTTACTAATTGTCAGCATGCTGAGTTTCTTCTGTGTGGCTCTGATGTTCATTTTGGCCTGTGTGTTATGGAAAAAAAGGTGAATTTCTTTAATCAGAGGGTGGTTATGCAGGAACCCAGACAGTCAGAACTCTAACCCTATTTATTGATGAGAAAACTACAAAGGCATTTCAGGAATTATGTACCCAACATCTCTTTTCATCCTCAGGCATTGGCGACTTTCCATAATTAATTTCCTAAGAGCTGAAAATATATAAACTGGATATAGGGCAAACTCTCCTCCCAAACTTTTCCTCCTAAAGGATTAGGAGCCGTGCCTCCAGAATGCATGCGCAACTAGAGGCACCCATGAAAAAATGCAGAATATGTTTGAAGTCTTGACTTTTAGTACATGCATTCTTGGCATTTTTGCATTTTACCTCATGATAGGGCCATGATTATTTCATCATAAAAAAATGATGTTTTAGATACATATCAGTCAAGTTATTAATGTGCTGGAAAGATGCCCTCAGCATGGGGCCACGTATCCCAAGAATTGCAAGGATTCCAGTTTGAAAAGCACCCCCTTAAAGCAATGTCTCTGGGTAACTTAGAAAATGTTCCTCACTTCTACCAAAATAAGAGATAAGGGTTTGCTGCCAGTAAAGACAAGGAATAAGATGACAGCAGCTATATAGTAAAGGAGCAGGGCAAATTTTAGTTTCATAATTACACCAAACCACTTCATTGCTGAGTCTCATGGTTCCCTCTCTCCAGGGCTCTGTCTCAGAGGTATATCATTGTTATGTCTTGTTCACAGAGTAGATCACTGAAAACAATCTCTGGTCCAGCTGCTCCATTGGTAGGACACTGAGGATCAGAGAAAAGAAGGCACTTACCCAAGGTGACCCACCTAGCTGTGGCAGAGCCCAGACTAGAAATGCACTCTTCTGATTACTGGATCAGAATAAATGGAAAGATCAATTGTGCCTGCTCTCTCTGCCATGCATCTGATCTATCAATGTCTTCTTATTTCAGAATTAAGCCTATCATATGGCCCAGTCTCCCTGATCATAAGAAGACTCTGGAGCAACTGTGCAAGAAACCAAAAAAGGTGAGTGCTTCTGATGCTTTTCTATCACTATGTCGGAGGCACCAAGAATGATACAGAAGGATAAGGAATAGCTGCACCTCAAGTTGTGGTCTTTTGTTCATCCCCAAACCAGAATCCCTTGTAAGATCCTAGCTGCAACTTCTGGAGGTAAGAAACTAATATGAGATACACGTCCCAGGCCTCTCCAGGGTGGAGGGCACAGCCAGTGGTTGCTTCCGACACTGAGGTGTCACAGAAGGTCCAAAAGCAGTCAGCCAGAACATGTGGGTTAATCTCCAACATTCCCAAGTAAACCCAGTTCTTTAGAAATTTTCCTGAACAGAACATTTGGTGCTGTGTCTCTCCAGTGTGCTCTTAATGCCTGTTCTCTTTTTTGGTGCAGAATTTGTATGCGAGTTTCAATCCTGAAAGTTTCCTTGACTGCCAGATTCATAAGGTGGATGGCATTCAAGCTAGAGATGAAGTGGAAGGTTTCCTGCAAGACACATTTTCTCCACAACTAGAAGAATCTGAGAAGCAGAGGCCTGGAGGGAGTGTGCAGGGTCCCACCTGGCCACCCAAGCATGCAGTCATCACCCCAAAACCTTTCAGAGGAGATGCACCCCTCGGATGCCTGGCTAGGAATGTCAGCGCATGTGATGCCCCTGAGCTCTCCTTCTCCAGGTCCCCAGACTGCAGGGCAGGTGGTAAGAATGAGCCTCATGAGGACCAGGGCCTGCTGGTTGGCCCTGGAACTACAAATGGCACCCTGTCCCCTCCATTTCCTTTCCAATCAGAAATCCTGACGTTGAACCCAGCTACCCAGGGACAGCCCCTCCTCACTTCCTTGGGACCAAGTCAAGAAGAAGCATATGTCACCATGTCCAGCTTCTACCAAAACCAGTGAATTGTAAGAACCCCAGGACTGGAATCACTGTGGTCGGCAGAGATGACTGAGCTCCTACCCTCCCTCACTTCACCAAGAAGACCAAATTCACGCAACCCTCTGCGCAACCTCAGGATTCTAAAACATCGCTTTGCCCACCCCACGCCACCCCACTCCCACTTCAGTAGCATTCAGATAAGGCAAGAGCATTCTGCTCAGGCAACCCAAATGATTCAATTATTTCAGAAAGTACAAAAGGCAGGAAAGAGTGAAAGAAAGGATGGAGGAAAGGAAGGAGATGGAGGGGCCAGGAAGGCAGGAAGGGAGAAAGGAATGAAAGAAGGAAAGGGGGACAGGAGCGAGCATGCCTAATATTAGGACAAACTGTTAATATATCTCCAATGCTTGCTAGTGCACATGTTGTCTCACAGTGTCCGCACAATCATCCCAGGAGGTGGGGGATGATTGTTATTATTATTAATAATACAATTATTAGTAGTAGTAATAATAATATAATTATTATTATTATTCTCTTTGGCTTAGATGATGAAACTGAGGCTTGAAGTAACTTGTCCATGTTTCCCACTCAGCAAAGGCTGGAACCAAGATCTGATGCCCGAGCGTCTAACTGCAGTCTCCCCGAAGCTATGTGCCTTCCTCTTAACGAGGGACTGCCCTGTTCTCGAGTACCAAGCCTCACTGTTAACAGGCTGACTGTATAATTCATGTCCACACTGGGTCACTTTTGAAAGTGAAAGGAGAAGGTATAAATAATCACCCCAGGACAAGACGCATAAACTGGGAGTGTCCCAGACAAATGGGACACCAGTTAGTACGGTCACCTGAACTAAAAAAGCTGTGGGGGAGAAATGGTCTCACGCTGTGTGGTACCATGGCCAGCCATGTCCATGAAAAATGAAGACAACAAAATGCCACAAAGCCCATTTCATTTCATTTTTCTGAAACAGTGCTCGAGGGGAGGATAAAGCAGAAACCCAGAATGTCTCCTGTTGGTTGTCCGAGCACAAGCCCCTGCTACCGCCACCCAGCTGCATCCATGGATAGAAGAAGAACCCACTGGATAGTGGTGCATGCGAGCAATGAGCCGGACGATAACCCTGCTATGTGTGTAGAGACTGCTCCAACCCAAACGCATCACAAACCATCGCAAGTTCTACAGACGTTGCCACAAACATCAGGGGGATGAAGTTATAGTGAGTGAGTGAACCGACTGACTGTGGCCACATTCTTGAAGATATAGAGAGACATAATATGAACATTCCACATGTGTCCTCTTGCCTTTCTTGGTCTAGATGAGACCAAGTCAAGGCAGGTGAACGGCCTCCGCTTGGGGGAGTACAGCTGGCCCCTCTCCCACCGGTGCCCAGACCCCAGGTATGTGCAGAGCCAGACAGGACAGAGGCAGTCCGGGAAGTAAAGAAGCACATAGGGCCTGGGGTTTGTTTGGGCTTTGTTGTCGTTGTTGTTTATATTTGGCTTTTTTTTCTGTTTTTAGTTTGTTTGGGGAAGAGACTGTTTTTTAAACTTTTTAATATTCTTTGTGTTTGTTTGTGTTGGGATATCTGTGAAGGGAGCTTAAATAGTGAGCCAAGAGAAGTTATCTGTTGGTTTGGAAACCTAATGGTAATCATATCAACTTATCCTTCAGTTGGGTGTTGTACTTCCCAAGCCCCTTTGCCTGCATTACTGGTACTGAATGTAATCTCATCATCCCGTAGGTTTGCTCTGTGCTTTGCGGTTTTCAAAGCACTCCCCTAAGCATTATCTTTTCCATTTCCTTGACAAGGATTTGTGGAAAGCCTGCTATGTGCCAACCATCTCGTGTTAGGCACTGAGACTTGAAGCCCAATAAGGTTAGGAACCTGCCCTCATGAAGTGAAAAATTTAACAAAAAGTGGCAGCTTTGTAAACAAACGATTATAATCATATGAAATGCTGCAATGGAGGCATGTTCTAAGTGTTCGGATGGAGAGCGGGGAAAATGCCGTAAAATGCAGCAAGGAGAAAAAGCAGCCTTTGCCTGGTGTGGAAGTAGCAGGAGACATCTTCTACCAGGTAGGCATGTGTTCTTTACCTTTTGTAGCAGTGGGAGCCAAAATGACCTCAAGGTCATCCCATGAAACTTCATGCCCAGCCAACTCTCTTGTACCTTATTCGGAGAGGCCCTATGAAGTATTTGTTGTTATGATTTCTGACTTATTGGAAAATTGGTAAGTGGAGAAGACAGGTAAATCACTCAGCCTTACATGTTACGTAAGGACTGGAAGCCATAAATTTGTATCCCTGAAAAAATGAACAATCTCTTGAAGAAATGAGGAGAAAAGTCAAGGTCCCTCCACTTCAGAATCCCTCATTTCAGTGCTGTTAGGCATAGGTTATAATTTGAATTTATGTAGTGTGTGAATGTCTGTCTGTTACTGGAGGCATTTTATATCCATGTATTATACTTTTAGAACTGCTGCTGATGCTTGATTATATACTCAGAGACCATGTATAAGGTCAGGTTTCAAATTTGCTCTGATGAACAACCCCCTTTTGGATTTTATTAAACAAGAAAAACTGGTCAGAGACAATGTATAAATCAGAGATGAAAACTGCTGGTTCTGTATAGCATGAAATGAAAAAGAAAACTGGTAAATGGGCAGCTAATTTGGTTAAACAACTATGTCTGGATCTAGGGAGCCCTGGCTTATTTGATTGATTTTCTACCAGCTTTGCATCTCTTGTCATTCCGGTTTCCATGAGAATTTGCCTCAAAAAGCCAAGGATGGGCTGTTTCGGATGTGCCTACTTCTGTTTTCATAGCATTTCTAGAGGGGCTGCAAGATGGAACTGGCCAGGGAGGTGGTGACAATACATGGATGGACAATTGGATGATGCAGATCAGATGGCATTTCTGCCAGCTCAGTGGTTTTTCTTTGGGGTTATTCTTTAAAATATCCATTGTTCACTACAGTGAAGGTCTCTGATTTGACCATGTATTTTCCATGTGTATTACAAACATTTTGCAGAGCTGCTAAGAATATGAGTATCCAATATATGTTACTATCTCATATTTAATTAAATGCTGTGGGACTCTCCATGACTGTACTTGTCTTCTGTGAGAAATATAGAGAGAAGGATACCCATAACGGGCCATAGCTCTCCTCAGCCAATGGAAACATTCTGGTGTCATTTGCTGTCATTATATGGATTTGGATTTTCAGAGGAAACTTTTTCATCAATTAAGTGATTAATTCACAAATTCACAGATTTGCTAATTTCTGCTTTGCGTTACTTTGTCCAATGCTGAGCACTGGACTTGCAGGGATGAGATGGGATGTTCCCAGCTCGCAATCATATGGAGACAAAGACACATAGGAACACTTACAAGGTTATATCATTACTTTAGGCAAAGTATCATCAGGAACCTTAGCTTTAAGCAATACAAATCAATTTGGGCTAATTTGAACAGGAAAGGAATTGATTAAAGGTTACGAGAAGGCTCACAGAATATCTGGGAGGGCCAAAGAACCACACATGGAAGCCACAGAGCCACCCCATATTTCTACCACTGGCACCTCCAGAAACTGAGAACAGCCACCTTCACTGCCACCACCAGCTCCAGAGCAGACTCACAGCAGCATCTATGACATCACATCTCTGGTTGCTGGTTTAATGGCAAGTCTGAAGCTTATGGTTGATTGCAACTATGCCTAGCCCTTGTGCCTGAGCCCTAGCAATGGGGAGCAGAGAAGAGCTGCCATTTTTATCTTTTAGAGTAAGTGGCCGACTCTGCCTCATAGCATGGGGTGTTCCCCAAATAAATAACAGCAGGTGGTTCTGTAGCTTGGTGAGAAAACACACACACCACACACACACACACACACACACACACGATGCCTTATGGAAGAAGTGCCAAGAAGGGTAAAATGAAGGAAGTCACACTTAATGTGCTAGTACAGAGTGAGCAGGTGTATGCCAGATAAGCCTAGAGTACAAAAAGTATATTTTCTAGAAGAGGAAACAGCATGTTCAGAGTCATGAAACTGGACAGAGTATGGACCATTTGGGGAGTTACAAATACGTTGGGTAAGATCTCCTTATCTGCCTCAATTGGAAACAGTAGGGTGTTAGTGGTTACTCTGAAAAGTAAGACATGGGGCACTTTCATAAAAAAAAAATATGTATCTGGCTGTAAAATTTTATTTTAATTAGAAACATGTCTGTATGTCCATTCACCATTCTTGCTACAAGGCCAAGGCTGTTCCTTTGGACGAGGGGTCAATTGTAGTTTCATGTTGTCTTTCTTAGGTAACACACACCATAACACATCTACTCTTTCTAATTTTTTTTCTTTAAAGTGGAATAAGACTTTCAAACACTTTCAAAGAAATCTAAGTGTAGATGCCTACCTTTTTAAAGATATTCTCCGTGCCAAACTTTTGCCATCACTTTTCCAATCCGATGCTAGCAATATTCTTTCAAAGTGCCTTTATCAGGTCTTTTCAAACCATTCAAGGTACTACTTGCAGATCAACATAAGTCTTACTTTGGCTAGTCATATTTCCGCAGCTTGCGTAATACAATTACAACAACAAGTGCAACTGGTCTAACCAAATTTGGGAACACACATGACTGACTTGGATGAGTTTTTGTCTCACTTGTTGGGTGCAGGGTTCACTAGAGGTCAGCCTGCTAGCAGCCAAGTCTTAATGTATGTCAGTGCATCTCACAGAGAGAATGGACAGCGCTGCTTTATTTGGCAGGTGGTTCATTGGAAGCCATCTACAGGCATCTACTTAGTTTAGCAGTCCTAGTCCAGACAGTCTGCCGAGCAGTGGATGAGATGGCACTTGGCAGAATTGGTGGGGTCAATGGTTAACATTTGACATGCCAGTCTAAGAAGTTTTAATTTAGTCTGCAAGGAATGAGATACTTAAGAGAGTTTTAATC
Organism: Rhinolophus sinicus; assembly: GCF_036562045.2. Taxonomy (NCBI): domain Eukaryota; kingdom Metazoa; phylum Chordata; class Mammalia; order Chiroptera; family Rhinolophidae; genus Rhinolophus; species Rhinolophus sinicus. The sequence goes on along the minus strand of NC_133753.1, from coordinate 176,194,100 downwards.
AAGGGTGCGACATAATAAATTTCATGCATGTATCAGGGTTTAAGGAGGAATCCTATAGCACCTTCTACTTCGCCCTATTGGCCCCACCCTGATTTGTCATTACGTAATCTGTCTGACTCCCCTATAGGCTTCTAAACACTCTGGCAGAGAGGACTATGAATTATTGACGTTTACGCCTGTTGCTAAACACAGTACCTGAAGCCTACAAGGCACTCAATCATAAATGTGGAATGAATCAACTTATTAATGAATGATGTTCATCAATGTTCTTTCTCATTGCCTTTCAAGATAGAAGAATGCCAGGCTAGGATGCTTAGACAGAGGTAGGTGCTGCATTCCTGAGAGAGAACAGGGCACCTGGGTGGCCACACGTAAGAAGTCAGTTGTCTTCCTCATCCACAGTTACTTCCCCAGCTGCACTCTTAACCACTGTAACCACAGAAGCGGGGAAACAATTGGGTGGGGTGGGGTGGGGTGAGGTGGGGAGAGAACTTTCCAAAGTTTCATTTCTCTGATGAATATCTGTGTTTAATTTTGTTTGTTCACTTATATAGTTTACTTTAGTTCAACTTTTAAGTCTAATCTAACTTCTGAATTTTAATGGTTTGTGGCATTTACGTAGGATTTGTGTATAGCTTGCAATGAGGCAGCTGTTCGAAGAAAAATGTGATGCATAAAACCTGTGGGTCCAAGGAATACATTAACACTCCTCAAGACAATGATAAAAACTAAATGCAAACAATACACAAAGCCCCTGAGGTTTCAAAAATAACGTTTCAGTGCTGAATTCTGCAGAAACACTTCAGTAAACCTCGTGGGCCTCTTAACTGTAAATTATGAGAACCAATTCTTTTCTACTCTGGGTAAAGATTTCTGATCAAGGAAAAGAGAACTTGCAAAGGCTGAGAAGGACTTTTTTTAATGATAAATTGTTTGCTGCAAAGTGTAAACTGCACTAGTCATTAGAGAAAATAATCAGAAAACATTTTAATATTAAGCTAAGATGACGTTATCCACTGATAACAGTGAAATATTACTTTTGTAGCCTAAGGAATAATTAGTTTAATTAGATAGAAGTTCAATAAATGCTTGTAGCCTGAGACTAATGAATAGGCTATAAAACCCTTTCTATATATTAATAAACTTTCGTGAATTTAAGTGTGAAGTTGCCAGTGTAGATTTGAGTGATGCTTAGAATTTATTTTATTTAATATAAAACTTTAGTAAATAAGTATAGAACATACACCAGGGTCATGCTTAGTGATAAAATAGTAAAAGTACTCCATTAAATTTAGAGACAAAAGAAATTCCACTGTCACCATATTTGACATTGTTCTAGAAATGTTAGGAAATGCAATTAGACAAGAAAACAAAGTAAGAAGCATAAATATTAAACAGGAGGAAACCAAATGATCCTTATTGCCAAATGAAATGATTGCATATCTGGAAAACACAAGGGGATCAAGTAAAATAAAATGTACTAAATGACATAGACTTCATAAAGTCTTTCATTATATTTTCATATGTTGAGTTACTTCTTTAAATCTTCATTGAATCTGTATCACTAAACTAATACTTGCTCTTTCCCCAAAATTCAAGAAACACAGGTATGTATAATGTAACAAGGAAAGACCTCACTCTATTCCCACTCTTCAGAAATAATCACATTTAATTATTGATGTGTAGCCATCCACATCATATACGTATACGTCATATACATATATGTATACATATATATTTGTCTAAATACCATGTAGAAAAACATATGCTCAAGAAAAATCTTCACAATTCTGAAGAAGAAAAGAACAGAGAAAAGACTAACTACATGAGCGATTTTAACATTTTACTCATTTTAAAAGCAGTATAAATTAATTTCGTTATATGTTTAGACAAAATAATAATTATCAGTCAAAAAATGCAAAATCATTTGCCTAGAATTTATAGATATCACTGGTTATATTTTCTTTATTTCTTTTTCACAGAGCAATCAATGGAATAGAATAGAGAACCTATGTATCTAGATCCACGTAATTACAAAAATTGCATTCATTTCTAATTAGTAGAGAAAAGGTGAGTTATTTAATAAATGACATTGGAACAATACACTAGCCATTTGTAGATAAAGAGTAAAGTACTGACTTCCTATTCCAAAATAAATCCCACATAGGTCAAAAATATAAATAATTTTTTAAATGAAAATAAATATGCTAGAAGACACTGGTGAATCATTTTATATTTTGGGGGTGTGGAAATTATTTCTAATAAGATATAAAATAATAAAATAAAAATATAAATAATAAATAAGACATAAACCCAGAAAACATAAAAGAAGTATTGATATATTTGACAACATAAAATTTAAAATATTGATAAATTCTTTATTGCATTAAAAAAAATCCACAACTAAAAAGAAAAGATAAAACTAAACTACAAAAGTATAATAACAATATGACAGGCAAACTCATAAATCCTTAATATTCAAAGAGTCATATAAGTTAATAAGTAAGAGGAACAATCCAAGAAGGAAATGGACAAAGCACATTAACAACTGGTTCACAAAAGGAGTGAAATTGAGATTTGTAGTCAAGATGGAGCAGTAGGTTAATGCTGTGCTTACCTCCTTTCACAATCACATCAAAATTGCAAGCAAACTACAGAACAACCATCATTGAAAAATGCCTGAAGTCTAGCTGAATCAAAGCACTACAACTAAGGACATATAGAAGAAGCCAACTTGAGACTGGTAGGAAGGGCAGAGATGTAGAATGGGCTGGTCCCACATCTGCGTGTGACCATTAAAAATCAGGAGTGGTATCTCCGCTGTGGAGGTCCCTCTGGAGGAGTGAGGAGTCCCAGTCCCACACCAGTCTCCCCAGCCCAGTGTTCCAGTGCTGGGGAGAGAAGTCCCCTTAACTTCTGGTTGTGAAAACCAGTGGAGATTGTGGCTGAGTAAGATGGAGGGCTGCTGGAGTTCTAGTCATTCCTCTTAGAGGGCCCACGCAAAGACTTACTCACTGATGGACTCACCTGCTCTGAGCTCCAGTGCTAGGGCAGCAGCTCAAAAGACACCAGGGACATACAGGGAGGAACTGAATTGTCTGGCTTCAAGGCAAAGGCTAGAGGGGCAGCTTTCTCCTGGACAGAGGAGCTGGAAGGAGTCATTTCTTCTTTGTTGAGTCCTCCCACCTCCCAGCATGCAGATGCAGGCAGCCACCACATCTGTCTCCATCAACCTGGCTATACCATTTGTCTGTACCTCCCTGATGATTCCCTGAGACCCTGCTCCACCCAATTTTCAGGCATACCCAAGCCCCTTCCAGTGGCTTTTCCATACCAATAGCTTGTCTTGGCTCCTGCTGTGGGCTTTCCTAAAAATCTCTCACAGATTCCCAAAACCCAAACAAGTAGCATGTGACTTCAGCATGTCCCAGACCTCTGGATGAGCAGCCCTTATCCCACACTACTGACAGCCAGCCTCGGTTTGTGGCCTGGACTCTCGAGGCACCTCCAAGCTCAGCATAGGTGGTGGCCACCTGCGGATATCTTTGTGACTCATGCCAGGTGGCACCAAGGATGGCATGTCCAGAGGCCGGCTTCAGAGAGAGCCAGAACATCACCCGCCACATCCAAGGATGTCTTCAAAGGGCAACTAGGCAGAAACCAGAGCCCTGCTAAAGTGAATCCTGCTCCACAGGATCAGCTCCTGCACCACAGCTCCTCCATTGTAGTCATGGCCAGTCCTCACAACCATCAGCCTAAGGGTCAATCTCTCCCATTGACCTGCAAACAGCAACCAAGTCTCATCTACAAAAGGAGGCCACATACACCCACACACCTAGAGCATCTGACTCTGGTGACCAAGGAGACTGTACCACCAAGCCCTACAGGCCACCTACTATATAAGGCCACTCTACTAAGACCAGGAGGCATAGCTGTCCTATCTAATACATGGAAACAACCAGGGAAGCAGCAAAAATGAGGTGACAAAAAAACATGTCCCAAATAAAAGAACAGAACAAATCTCCAGAAAAAGAACTAAACAAAATGGAGATAAGCAATCTACCAGATGCAGAGTTTAAAATAATGGTTATAGGGATGCTCAGTGACCTTGCTGAGAACTTCAACAAAGAGATAGGAAACATAAAAATGGAGATAGAAAACATGAAAAAGAACCAGTCAAAAATAAAGAATACAATAACTAAAATGAAGAATACATTAGAAGGAATCAACAGCATAGTAGATGAAGCAGAGGATCGAATCAGCAATTTAGAAAATAATGTAGCAGAAAACACCCAATCAAAACAGCAAAAGGGAAAACAAATTTTTTTTAATGAAGATAGTTTAAGGGACCTTGGGACAACATTGAGTGTACCAACATTCACATCATAGCGGTACCAGAAGGAGAAGAGAAAGAGCAAGGAAATGAAAACCTATTTGAAGAGATAATGATGGAAAACTTCCCTAACCTGGTAAAGAAAATAGATATACGAGCTCAGAAAGCACAGAGAGTCCCAAACAAGATGAATCCAAGGAGGTCCACATCAAGACACATCATAATTAAAATGACGAAGATTACAGACAAAGAAAGAACCTTAAAAGTAGCAAGAGAAAAGCAGTTAGTTACCTACAAGGGAGCTCCCATAAGAATGTCAGCTGATTTCTCAAAAGAAACCTTGCAGGCCAGGGGATTGGCATGAAATATTCAGAATGATGAAATGCAGGACATACAACCAAGATTACACAGCAAAACTATCATTTAGAATTGAAAGACAGGTAAAGAGCTTCCCAGACAAGACAAAGCTAAAGGAACACATACCATCAAACCAGTATTACAAAGAATCCTAGAGGGACTTCTTTAAGACAAAAAAAAAAAAAAAGATAACAAATATGAATAACAAAATGGCAATAACTATATATCAACAATTACTTTCAACGTAATAGATTAAATGCTCCAATAAAAAGATATAGGAGGGCTGAATGAATAAGAAAAGAAGACCCTTACATATGCTGCCTACAAGAGACTCACTTTAGTTGGAAAGACACACACAGATAGAAAGTAAGGGGATGGATAAAATTCTTTCATGAAAATGGAAACAAACAAACAATAAAGCTGGGATAACAAAACTTACACCAGACAAAATAGACGTTAAAGCAAAGACTATAACAAGAGACAAAGAAAGAGCCAATAATCCCACTTCTGCATATTTATCTGAAGAAACCCAAAACACTACTTCGAGATGTGTGCATCCATATGTTCATTGAAGCACTGTTTACAATAGCCAAGACATGGAAGCAGCTAGGTGTTTGTCGATGGAAGAATGAATAAAGAGGAGGTGGTACATATACACAATGGAATATTGCTTGGCGGTGGAAGGGAATGGGTTCTTGCTATCTGAGGCAGTATAGAAGGACCTGGAGGGTACTGTGCTGAGTGGAGTACGTCAGACAGAGAAAGACAGATGCAGTGTGATTTCACTTATATATGTAATCTAAGGAACAAAACTAACAAACAAAACAGAAACAAACTCACAGATACAGAGACCATTTTGATGGTTACCACATGGGAAGTGGGTTGGGAGGTAGAGGAAAAAGGGGAGGGATTAAGAAGTACAAATTTGTTGTTAGAAAGTAGTCATGGCGATGCAGGGTATAGCGTAAAGAATATACAAGGTCTGCCAATTAAGTTCACAAACTTGTTGCAACAATATTGCTAACCTTTTTTAATATCAGAGGGATTATTCATTATGAATTTGTACCAACTGGACAAACAGTTAACCAAGTTTACTATTTGGAAGTGCTGAAACCGCTGCATGAAAAAGTTAGATGACCTGAACTTTTCACCAACAATTCATGGCTTTTGCATCACGACAATAGCACCAGCTCACACGGCACTGTCTGTGAGGGAGTTTTTGACCAGTAAACAAATAACTGTATTGGAACACCCTCCCTACTCACCTGATCTGGCCCCCAATGACTTCTTTCTTTACCCAAAGATAAAGAAAATATTGAAAAGAAGACATTTTGATGACATTCAGGACATCAAGTGTAATACAGTGAGAGCTCTAATGGCCATTCCAGAAAAAGAGTTCCAAAACTGCTTTGAAGGGTGGACTACGCACTGGCATCAGTGCATAGCTTCCCAAAGGGAGTACTTGGAAGGTGACTGTAGTGATATTCAGCAATGAGGTATGTAGCACTTTTTCCAGAATGAGTTCTCAAACTTAATTGTCAGACCTTGTATATTAAGAAATTTGTTCATGATTATGAGGGCTGACGAGTCTGAAATTTGTAGGGCAATATGGCAGACTAGCATCAGGTAAGCACTGATGTTGTGGTCTTGGGTCTGAATTCTACAGGACAGGACAGGCAGGCTGGAAACTCGGGCAGGATTTCTATATTGAAGTCTCGAATTTATAGCCAGTTGGTTAAAAACACATGTCTTTACAATACCCTCAGTTTCAGTAATTTATTAGAATGACTCACAGAACTCAGGAAAGCTCTATATTTACAAATTACAGTTTTATTGTAAAGAATACAAATCAGAAGGACCAGCCAGATGAAGAGACATATAGGATAAGATTGAGAGGAAATGAGGCGCGCTCTCTTCTCTTATCCTGGAATCAAGGTGTGTCACCCGCCCAGCACATCAATGTGTTCACCAACCAAGAAGTGCCACTTGAGCCTCAGTGTTTAGAGTTTTTATTGACGTTCATTATGTAGGCATGCTTGATTAAGTCATTGTCCATGTGACTGAACTCAATCTCCAGCAACCCTCACCTCCGCAGAGGTTGGTCCGGCCCAAAGTTCCAACTCTCTAATTGTGTGGTTTATCTTGCTGGTGACCAGTCCCCAACCTGAAACTATCTAGGTGCTTACCCTGAGTCACCTCCTTCCCGTGATTTATTAAACATGTTAATTAGTTATATTCTCTTCTGATTTAATTTTTCCCTGTAATAGGAAACAAGAAAGTACCTGATTTCTGTGGTCATTTCACTGGAGCTACAGTAAGGTACACTCCAAATCACAGATATGAGATAACTCTCAGAGTAAAATTAAAATTGCTATATTTTACACACAATGAATTAGAACAGAAATATGTAAAGGTGCCCTAAAGAGACAAACATCACCCACAAGCAGGAAAAGCAGGCCTGACCCTGTTAATTGACATGTCTAGATCCTGTTAATTATCAGTCCCTCCTATGGCCTGTTAGTCCGCTATGAAGCATTGAAAAAGTGAGAGGTCAGTGAGGGCATCTTTGTTAGTCCCCTCCAAGGACTGTTGGGAAAAGATTATTACGGTCTCACTGGCAAGATGAATGCAATAAAGTGTCAACCTAATTTCATTAAATATTCTAATCTTCATGTTTTTTGTTCTGATTCCAATAATCAAATAAACTCATCATTATAATTATGTTTCCAAGAAGAGACCTGACTCTAGGGCAAAAAAATTTCTCATTTACCAATATGAATAACTTGTTCCAGTATGTGTGATAGGATATAGCTATAACTGCCCACAGAAAGCCCCTATGTAGACATACATGGAAAATTCCTAGGCCCTGTACCACAGAAGCAGATAAAGGATGAATTGCCTCAGTATTGTGGCAGTCCAAATTTCAAGGCTTGGCATAGGGCCATGAGCTCCAAGTGGCAGGACATACTGATTAGAGAATTATTACCTTACATAGCTGTAGAAGTCATTTTCTCAGTTGTTTACATGGCTAAGGCTAGAGAGACCTCAGTTCTACACTCCTCCAACCTGGCAAATATCTCACTCCATGTTGGCTACCAAGACCACTAAGCACCCCTCTGTCAAAAAAAGAAAGGCAATGGGGACCTCTATTTCAGGTGGCAGCCAGCTAGCTGTCAACCAAAATTTGTAGTCTCCTACCATTAGATAGATTTTCACTGGCAGTAAGATTTCCTGCCCGGGATTACACTTCCAGCGTCCTTTGAATTTAGATGTAATCATATGACTAGTTATTGTAAAATGGAATGCAAATAGAAGTGATGTGTGCCATCTCCAGACCAAAGCTTTTCAGAAAGTTCTTCAGTCTTCTCTATAATTGTCTCCTTCAGTCACATGAATATCATTGATTACAAAGCCCTAGAGAAGAGCAGGACCACAAAAATGGAGGAGTCCTGCAAACCAGAATCACTACATGGAGGAAAGCTGCTCACTGACCACAAACAGCAGATACATAATATTGCCTCATTAGTGAAAAATAAATACATATAGCAGGTCCTCGAATAACGTCATTTTGTTTAATATAATTTCATTATAACATTGGTGAGATGCTGTAGGCACTTAAGTCTTGCTTATATCAATCAGTCTACAGTAAATTTGTTTCATTATATATCATATTACTTAACGTCACAGAACCTATCGATGACATTGTGAGGAGTTACTGTATTGTGTTTGAGCTTTTATAAGTGTGAGCGTTTATTTATTACAGCAGCTAGCATTACTCTAACATACCACATGTATATCCTCTGGCCCTGCTTGGCAGTATCTGGGAATATATGGCTTAAAGCCACCCTGTTCTGAGAGCTACATTGTGATTGTCTCACTTCCTCAAACCCAGGTGAGATTCTCTCATCTGGTCTCAGCAACCATGAGAATTATATTCTCCATGGTAAATTAACGGGTTGGCATTTCAGTTTTAGCATCAGTTGCTGTGAGCTTGCTCAATGTAGGTCGCCATTAAGATAGGGACTTACTTTCAGTGGGCTGACAAATTTGGATCTTTGAGTCCTGAAGGCTGCAGGATCCGGTCCTGGATTATGAAAAATTCTCCAATTGAAATGCCAGCACCCAAGGCCTCTTGAAAGTGCTATCACTCTCCTAAATGTACCTGGGGGGCACATACATTCCCTTTGATACTCCCCTTATACTTTCATGACTTTAATGACACGGAGAAGATGACCCAGCAGTCAAAACTCATAAATTATGATGGCCAACCAAAGGTAGGCAGATAATAAGCCAAATGCACTAGAAATGTACAAGCTGGTATCTGTCTACCTCTCACTATGCAAAGTGTTATCTGTAGACCAGAGGCATCAACGTCATAGGGCAGCTTGTGAGAAAGGCTCGGGTTCTGTCCCCACCCCAGACTTCTGAATCAGAATTAGCATTTCCCCACGTGATTTATGTGCTCATCAAAGGTTGAGAAGCACAGCTTTTGACTTCCATCTCCTATCCCACTCTCACTTCTATCCCTTTTCCAAGATGAAGGGCCTGTGGGCATGTGTTAATCAACTTACAGCCATTTTTGTTACCTGAAAGCAGTTATTAGAGGAAGAGAAATGGGTCAGGAAACCTGACATCACCTGCCTTGCAGAGGAACATAGAAGTGAGTTCAAATGATGAATTCCTAAAAGCAGTTTCAAAGTCCTCCTCCCTGTTTACCCTAAAGCTCCAGGAAGCCTCCAAGGGTTCACACAGGCACTTCCTTTACGCTGTACTTTCTCTGTCATCCTCACAGGCTGATCAGTAACAGAGTTCACGCCATGAAAGCCCAGCTTTCAACCTAGTGGGCCAGCTGGGCTCACCTTGCTTTTCTCACCAGAGGCACTTATGTCCCCTGTTCATGCAAGTATGGGAATCTACTGAGTTTGAATCCCTGAATTAAAATATTAAAATAGCCTCCCAAAAGTCACTAAATTTGAGAATAAAATAAATTTTATTTGTAAATTATTCACCAAGAGAAACATGAAATTAAGTAAGTGCAGGAAAATTTACACAGATGTTCCTCTAATCCTTTCATTATCAGCTTCTACTACAGACTCCAAAGACAGTCAGTAAAGATGTAGAGAAACAGCTACATTTACATCTATAAGAAGAACAATTATATCAAGAACTATATTATTTCAAGTAAGAACTACTTCCCAGTCTCACTTCATGGTTTTCTTCCTTCCTTCCTTCTTTCCTTCTCTTCTTTTATTTATGACTTTAAAACGTATCCTTAGGCATTTAAGGAAATGAACATGTTCCAGGTAATTAAGTAAAATGACTGAAGATCTGTTGATTTTACAATTCCAGATCTTTCAGAAACTTCAGTTTATACCTTATCAAAATCTATAGCATTGGACTTCTTTCAAACTCATCCCACTCTTTGAGAATCCCTCATTTCCAAAGGAACTAGCAGATAAAAGTTATAATCTCCAGGATTTCATCATCATCAAAATAAAATACGCATCAGTGTCAATAGAAGCACTAACACCAGCATAATAGTTCAAAAAATCTTCTTTTGAAACCTGAGGGGGATAAAAGGCAAGAGAAAAAGAATGAAATGGTGTCAAAATACGTGATTCATAATGGAGTATTTTACGTTCTCCCTGGAATATTTTCTATTGAGTTTAACTTGCCACTGGCAGTCAAGCTGAGTCAGGTGAGCCTAGGAATCGGGCTTGCCTTTGCTGTCTGAGGTGGCCGCCAGAGGTGGGATATTTGCAAGAGTCATCACAGACCCATCTGTCCCCTGGCCAGCTACACCTCCCCCATAGTCATCACTTTTTACATTAAGATAAAAAATCTCTATGGGCAGACAGGTTGCTCAGTTGGTTAGAGCATGAGCTCTGGGCAACAGGGTTGCCAGTTCGATTCCCACATAAGCCAGCCAGCTGTGCCTTCCACAACTAGATTGAAGACAACGAGCTGCCACTGAGCTGCCACTGAGCTCCCGGGAGGCCAGATGGCTCAGTTGGTTGGAGCGTGTGCTCTCAACCACAAGGTTGCCGGTTCGACTCCCACAAGGGATGGTGGGCTGTGCCCCCTGCAACTAAGATTGAACAACAGCAACTGGACTTGGTGCTGAGCTGCACCCTTCAGCAACTTGACGTGGAACTGATGGGTCCTGGGAAAAACACACTGTTCCCCCAATAATGTCCTGTTCACCTTCCCCAATAAAATCTTTAAAAAAAAAAATCTCTAGGGCTATGCTATCCAATACAATAACCACTAGTCACATATGGCTTTTTAAATTTAATTAAAATTAAGTATAACGAAAGCCTCAGTCACACTTGAGGCTACTCAGTAGCCCTATGTAGCTGGTAGCTGACACCTTGGAGAGTGCAGGTAGAGAGCATTTCCACCATCCCAGAAAGTTCTGTGAGACAGCGCTACTTGAGAGCACCTTTTGTATGATCGTACTTGTGTTTGCTATTAATTAATATGTTAGGGTAGAGAAGTTAATAGCTAAATGAACAGATAAAAAGTCTTTAAGGAAAGGGAGTCGAGACCAAACACAGGTAGGGATAGAACTAAAGAATGGGGCACTTCTCAGGACCCTTGGGCACCAAGGATGCCCGGTCTTCAAGGGCAGGGTATACGGACTAGCCACAGAGGAGGTGCTAGAGGGCACACTCCCCACTTCTTCTCAGTGTGACCAGGATGTGTCTTAGTGTTTCATGGTTGGCCCTATGCTTCCTATAATGAGAAATGAACTTCAAAGTAAAGACACAAAAAGCAGGATTCAACCACTAGGTATCATCTCTCTCTCCTCCCTCTAAGCTCCTTCCCCTGGTCCATAGCACCAGCCCATCGAGTAACACTATTCCCCATAGTCCTAGTAGAAGCACTGCTTGGAGGCTGGGCATTCTGGGAACATAGCCGGCTAGTTGGGAGTAGTCCGACCCTGCAGGAAAAAGAGTATTAATGTCACATTTTCAAACCCTCATTCTTGGCTGCTGAAATAATGGTTGTATGGGTAATTGCATTTTTTAAGAGCACAAGAGAGTACAATTTGAACAAGGCCTTATTTTTCTCAAAGAACTTTCATCACCTGTAACTGAAATATCACACAAGTAATATTTTTAAATGATCCAAAAGCACCATCAGGGAACTGAACTTTCAAAGAAGCATGATATGTGACATGTTAGCTATTAAGAAAAAACACATATTTTGGAAACACTTTAATGGAAATATAAACCTAGATGAACTTTTTTATTACAAGAGTAGCTAATGTTTTAAGCCTTAAACTGAGGAAATGCTATTAAATCAGAACCAAGTTAATGGCAAGGAACAGTTTGATAATGTGACAAAATGACAAGGTTGCTATTATAAATTAAATTATACCTAACTTTGTAGCTTAAAAATGCCTCAATCTCTGGTTCCTAGAAATGATATCCTAAATACTGTCACTAGAAACAAGTTCTTGCTTTCAATGCATACATAGTTTACTACTAGAAGCATATATAGCTTTTGAAACAAAATATTTTTAAATTTATATGATAAATACTTTGGAAACTCCGTTTTACCATAGGTTTGAGCATAACAGAAATCATGCTCAAAAGCAGTCTCTATTTTAAAATACTATCAAGATAACATTTACATATAGGAACAACTCACTATCTAGAAAATAGCTTGGGTTATACTTACTCAAATAAAGCACTGTCAACTAACAAGTTGGCCTGGGACTGTTTTAAAAGATATGTGGGAACTTTTAATGACTATCATACTAATTACATTTATATGCAGATAGGTATCTCCATGTATCTGTAAAACACATGAATATAGTTAGGCACAGCCCTTATAATCCTCCTTAAATTACTGAATTGCTTAACAATCCACTTTTTTTAGTATAGATAAAACAAAAGTAAATTTTCATTCAAATTCTATCTAAATGAGCTCACTTAGTGGAACCTGAATTAATGGTAATTTACCATATTCAATTTCCAGCTTCAAAGATAGGAAATGGATATTGAATGATGATGCTAAATACGATTTTAGGAATGACTAAGTATGAAACTTGTGGAATGGTATCTTGTTTCCCCGTTTCCTTGGCAACTAAATGAATGGTCTGGGTTTCCTGAGGTAATGTCTGATATTTAATAATAGCCAGCATTGGTGTAGCACTTTATCCCATCAAGGTGGAAACACTCTGAGGCTCACGACAACCCTGGAAGAAGCAAGCCACTCTGCCGTCTGTCATTTTCTGTCAATTTCTGGTCCCCATTCTGTTCTAAGGCTCTCTCCGGGAGCACTGATTACCATTAGTTCCGCAGGTGGCCTGAGCAACCAGCAGCTCAAGCCTTTCAAGGTAGAGAACAAGATGTTCCCAGAATCAATACCAGTCTCTCGAGTGCCAAGTGTTAAGGTGAGGGAGGAAAAAGTTTCTCAAGTCTTTGATGACAGGATTACAAGCTACATACCCAGATCTTGCTTCAAATTCCTGGTGCTTAGGCTCTGAGTCCCTCATAAATTTACTACAGGGCCTACAGCAGAAGGAAACTGGAGATGAATGACAGTTATTTGGGCAGCATAATATAAAGCTGGGTGTGCCCTTTTGCACATTTGAGCTGCGTGGTACAGTTTCAGTGCTGGGAGCAAGAGTGGCAGCTAGAAACCCATAGGTGCTCATGACAACTTTGGTGAAACAGCAATTGCATCAACAATGTTCAATGGCTGTTAGGATTTGTTTAACATGGACAAGAAAGAATAAACAAGTAAATTCCATTTACGAAGACTAGGGAGAAGAATCTAGAACAAAAGAAAACAGGCCATAACATTTTGAGATTTTCTTTCCCTGATGCAATATACCTTTCTGGTCATTGCAAGGTCCCTGATCAAAACCTCAGGTGCTGGTTGCTTGCTTATATTTTCAGGGGGTTGCACTCCTGAAGAGCACCTTCCACTCTGTTTTGCTGAGGGATAATACTGGCTTTGGCAAAGCAAGTGTGAGAATGAAACAAGAACGCCACACTATTCTCAGAGAGGAAGAGCTGTTTTACCACAACCTCTCACCGCACCAACTGAGACGGCAGAAAGATGCTTCTCACACAGCAGTGTTCTCAGAACCCCCATCAATCATTAGTTTAGGCTCCTTTCAACAGACTTCACCTGTCCTGTGTTTTACAGCACAAAATTTTAGGGGATTCACTTAGTGGTGTACTTTTTGTTACAATGAAAATCTAGCTATCTCCATCAAGATTATGCAATATTCATATAAGCAATTTGAAGAAGTAAAACCGTGCTTAGAAACACTGGCTTTCCAAAGAATCAATTACACATCGATAACAGTATACGACAATCTATCAGACTTTTGGCACCTTTGTTTTTCCTTGAATCATAAGCATTTCTAAAATGTAAAATGTTGCTGCTCCTTTCAACAAGGTTTTAATTTAAAAGAAGAGCCTACAATTTCCAGGAAAGCAAGTTTGTTGACTAATCTCAAAAATTGGAAGTTGTGACGTTTTTCATTCTATGCCCAAAAGAGAGATGCATAATTCCAAAAAGGTATACTACTCAGAGGGTGTTAGTAGAATTTCAGGACGGAGAAGTAGAGGGCACCCACACACCATCCAAGAATGCTTTTGGTTAATTTAATTTCTCCAATTGATTAAACATCAGCAGAACAGACTGCAACCCCAGGAAGCCTGATGAGGGTTGAATAGTCACTTATATACTCTTGAGGCTCAGTGAAGCATCTGCATTGAAGGGCCAATCGTCTACCTCCAAGAATAGACAGGGACTTTCCTTGCGCTGCCCTGATAGATTGCCTACATTCAATACATTTACTACATAGTTGCATAACACACTGTCATGTGAAGGGCCCCACTGTCCCGGCTCCAGAAGCTGGATGGGACTCAGAGACAGGACTCTCAGTATCCATGCTTCCCTTCCTCTCTCATCACTTCACAACTGTGGGCTGGTAGTTTGGTTTGAAAGCCAGTGGCTCTGTTTGTATTTATTCCAGCTCATTGCTCTACCCCCATAGCCTAGAATAGAACCTGGCACAAGCAGTAGCTGTCAATAATTATTGATGGGATGTATTTTCATCCTAAAACCATGATGCAGCTTATTTGAGGGGGGCCCAGCTCTGCCATTCAAGCTGCTACTAGGGTATGAAATGTGACTCCATACCTGCTACCAAACCACAGTGCCTCCACAGTACCATCTGGGTCTGGGGAGAAATCCTATCAAGCTTTGAATGGCTGTGAAAATCAGGCCCATCAACTGGCTGGAAGAATTCTGCCTCAGTTTACAATTCAACTCAGCAGTTCTTGCGTTTCTCATTTGCTTTATGAATGGAATTCAGGCAGGATGTGAACCAGAGGTTGAGTCAGGGTTCTCTCCATTCTTGCCTCAGTCAGCCTTTGGGGGGAATTCAGTACTGATACTGGCGGCTTTGTTCTGACCAAACCTGATTGAGTCTCAAAATTTTTACATACATTGCTTCTATTTCATAAAAAGCTGCTAATTTCATTCTCTTTTCTACATTCGTTTGTTTGCTTGCTATCTGGAGTCCAGGCCCAATAGGTGAGATGCTCCTAACAGCTATTCTAGAGACTTTTTATTATGTTGTATCTTCTGACCCAAGTGTTTACTTTTCAAATTGCAAATGGCGTAATGTTTAAATTGTGTAAGTAAAATAAACAGAAAATAGATTCCGAAAAGTATTGGCAAATGACTTTTTTTTTTCAATGATCCTTCTCTGTTCCTCCCACTACTCCTAGGATTAGAGTTAAATAATGAGTGAATCCTGATGAGGCCAGAATAGCAGTGGAGTGACCCTTGACCACTAGGTTGTTAGATCTTGTTTATGGAGGGCGAGAGGGCCTTGATGGAACCCTCACTTGGGGGTCCAGAACCCAACCTGCTAGAAGGGAGGTGATTGAATGTGACCAAACACACTGTGAGACGTGGTTATCTGAAATCTGATAGCTGTGCCCGTGCCCCAATTAGACAGGAAGCAAAATAAAACTGGGGAAGACGAAGCTGATAGCTGCAACCTTGTCCTTATTCAGAATCACATGCTAACTATATGGCCCCAGTTAAGCAGAGGCATGAGTCATACCCAGAATCAAAGACACAAATCTGTCTAGAGCAATAGGCTCGAACCCACCATGCCCAGGAAACTGGAGACATCTCCTTAGCCACGATCTGCAAGGTGCAGGCTGCAGAAAATATGGATATTTCTTCTATACATTTCTTCTGGCTTTCTACATCATTTCTATGTATTTCTTCATAATACTTGGCATCTTACGGCCCGCCAATCTCTATAGAAGCCTAGGTAATAAATCCAATGGAAAGCCAGACTTGTGTAATTAATTTCCAGAAAGGTTAGAGCTTCTTCGAAGAGGCGTCTATTTTCAAGAAAAAAATACCTTTTCCAGCCTGTCACTAGGGTGAAAGTTTAGCTTCTCAACAAGGAACAAAGCAAGGTGTCCTCCTTAATGACTGCTATAATCCTCATCTGGAAACACTTGTTTTCACAATTTATATGTCAGTGTATATCCTGATCTCAACTTCTAAGTCTGCAAAGTAAAAAGTAAACAAGCGAACTGATACAAAACATGGCGAGTGTGTTCAGAGTCACTTAAATATATGAGATTTTAAAGTAGACCACTACCCCAATACATGTCCCCAAACCAGTGGATGAGTGCAGCCAGTGACAGAGGTGACAAGAAGGAGGGATGTCCCTGAGGAACAAGGCAGAGCAGTGTTACCTCCAGCAGCACAGCCAGAGGACTTGCTAGTCACTGGGTGTTTATCTCTGGCCCAGACACAGAACACACAGAGCAAGACCTGTTTCAACATCTATTTTCCAGCAGGTGGGGCTGCCTTTGCTTAGAAGACTTTATTGGGGAGACTCTTACACACTAACAATATGAAGCCACGGTTTAGTAGAGTTGGGAGGAGAACACTTTGAGCCACCAAGTGTCACGTCTGCTTTGGATTGCGCCTGTGATGCTAGTCTTTCACACTAACCTTCTTGTGCTGGTGGGAATGTCAACATTGTTGGCTAATGGCAGGGAGGAAAAAGATGAACATTCTACCAGGCAAAGGCTTCTTGACATGGTCTGCCCGCTCACAGGGCAAGATCTCCCACATAAAATCAGAGAACACAGCCCAGCCTCAAACTTCAACCACAGAAACACCTTGAACTGGCTCTGCAGCTCAAGAAAATGGCCTTCAGTCTCACACCAGCCTTTAACATGACCCAAAAATGTTATTTGAATTCTATTTGCCAAACCAAGACTTCCCTAAACCATGGGCAAAGAAACTCAAGATTCAGTTATAGCAATTGAGAGAGATCCAAAATGGCAGAGTAGCTAAACACTGTGCCTGCTTCCTTCCATGAACACATTAAAATTACAATTAAACTATGGGACAATCAACCTGAAGTCTGGCTGAAGTTTCATAACTAAGGATAGAAAAAAAGAAGCCACGTCGAAACCCTTAGGAGGAGCAAAGATGCAGAACTGCCCAACCCCAAACCGCTGTGTGGCAGTTGAGAACTGGGAGGGATATCTTAGCTGCGGAGTTTCCCCCCAGAAGAGCAAAGGACCCTTGCCCCACACTGACCTCCTAGCCCAGAGTACTGGTGCAGGGAAGAGGCACCCCCACAATATCTGGCTATGAAAAACAGTGGGGATTTCGACCACCCTGTGGGGACAGAAGGCGGCAGGAAACCCAGGCGTCCTCTTAAAGGGCCCGCACACAGACTCTTTCACTCCGTTACTCACCTTGGGCTCCAGCGGAGGGACAGTAACTCAGGTGGTGTCAGAGACATATGGGGGACAGTTGTATTACTTTGGGTTGAGGGCTGGAGGACAGTCGCCATTTCCCTGTAAGGAAGTCCTCCTCCTGCAGCCAGCAGAGGGACGCCATCTTTCCTGTGTTGAGCCCTCCCCCACACGGCCAAATCTGAATCTGATTGGTCTCGTGAGCTCCATTGCTCCAACTTGCTGACTCACTGGGAACCCAAACTACCCAATTCCCCCAATGCTGGAGGCACTTTCTTGAGAGCAGCCAGCCCCACCAACATTGTACCCTTTCTGGGAAAACTATCAGAGTCTCCAGGCCTCAGGCAGGTGGCAACTGGCCTGAGTGTGCTCTGAGACTTTTGCTGAGTAACTCCAGGCTCAGCACTGGCACCAAATCAGAGTCTACAGTATTAACCTCATGAACACAACTCTTCCCACTCTAGTGACTCCTTAAGACCCTGCCTCACCCAACTCACGTACAGCTCAAGGTTTTATCAATGGCTGAACTTTAAGGGATGACAGCAGTCCTGATTTGTCTTGGCTTTTTGCGAAGCTATCCCAGGCCTGGTACTGGTGGTAGCAGTCCTCAGTTTGCAGTGTGTCTCTCCTACATGCCTCCAACTTTAGCAAAAGCAGCAAATAACCATGGATAGCTATATAGCTTCTACCAAGGAGTCCCTGGCTGGTCACAGGCAATGAGTGACCTGGGTCTGCACCAGAGCCCCTCCCAAGAGGCCCCAGAACCAACATACTTGGAGGTGGGCATCAGACCACAGCAGAGCACTGCCCAATTAGCCCTACAAGTGGCACACACAAAGGGCAATCTCAACAGGCATCAGAGCCTGCTAGGGCAAATCCCACTCACTGGGGTAAGCCCCACCACAGCCCCCCATAAGCTGTGGACATGGCCAAATCCCACAACCAATCAGCTTGAGGGCCAATCCCACCTACTGACATGCCAATAGCAATCAAGGTTCAACTATAACAGGACAGCACACACAACCCACGCAAGGGACACTCCTGGAGCACCTGGACAAGGTGACCAGGGAGACTGTGCCACTGGACCCCACAGGACACCTACTACATAAGGTCACCTGCCCGAGACTGGGAGACATAGAAGATCTACCTGATACATAAAAACAAACAGAGAGGCAGTCAAAATGAGGAAACAAAAGAATACGTCCCAAATGAAAGAACAGGAGAAAACTCTAGGAAAAGAACTAAATGAAATGGAGGCAAGCAAACTATCAGAGACAGAGTTCAAAACAACAGTTATAAGGATGCTCATGGAACTTCATGAGAATTCAACAGAGAGATAGCAGGCATAAAAAAAGGACATAGAAACCATAAAAAGAACCAGTCAAAAATGAAGAATACAAAAACAAATGAAGAATGCACTAGAAGGAATCACAGCAGACTAGATGAAGCAGAGGGTTGAATCAGCGATTTGGAAGGAAACGTAGCAGAAAATACCCAATTGGAATAGCAAAAAGGAAAAAAAATGAGGATAGTTTAAGAGACCTCTGGAACAACATCAAGCATAACAACATTCGCATCATAGGGGTACGAGCAGGAGAACAGAGAAAGCAAGGAATTGAGAACCTATTTGAAGAAATAATGACCTGAAAACTTTTTCTAACCTGGAGAAAGAAATAGACATACAAGCCCAGGAAGTGCAGAGAGTCCAAAGCAAGATGAACCTAAACAGGCCCACACCAAGACACATTATAATTAAAATGGCAAAGGTTAAAGACAAATTGAGAATCCTAAAAGCAGCAAGGGAAAGGCAACTCGTAACTTATAAAGGAGTCTCCATAAGATTGTCAGCTGATTTCTCAACAGAAGCTTTGCAGGCCAGAAGGGATTGGCACAAAATATTCAACATAATGTAAAGCAAGGACCTATAACCAAAATTACTCTGCCCAGCAAAGCTATCATTTAAAATCAAAGGACAGATAAAGAGCTTCCCAGACAAGAAAAAGCTAAAGGAGTTCATCACCACCAAACCAATATTACAAGGAATGTTAGAGTGACTTCTTTAAGATGAAAAGAAAAAAGATCAAATGTATGAATAATAAAATGGCAACAGCTACATATCTATCAACAATTACTTTCAATATAAATGGATTAAATGTTCCAATCAAAAGACACAGGAGAGCTGAATGGTTAAGCAAACAAAACTCCTACATATGCTGCCTCACTTCAGATTGCAATACACACACAGACAGAAAGTAGAGATGGAAAAAGTTATTTCATGAAAATAGAAACAAAACAACAACAAAAAAACTTGGATAGCAATATTTATACCAAACAAAATAGACTTTAAAACAAAGGCTATAACAAGAGACAAAGAAGGACCAAGTAATCCCACTTCTGGGTATTTATCTGAGGAAATCCAAAATGCTATTTCAAGAGAATCTGTGCAACCATATGTTCGTTGCAGCATTGTTTACAGTGGCCAAGATGTGGAGGCAGCCTGGGTGTCTGTCAATGAAAGACTGGGTAAAGAGGAGGTGTGCATATACACAATAGAATATTGCTCGGCCATGGAAGGGAATGGGTTCTGGCCATCTGCAGTGGCATGGATGGACCTGGAGGGTATTGTGTTGAGTGGAAGATGTCAGACAGAGAAAGACAGATGGAATGTGATTTCGTTTATATATGGAATCTAAAGAACAAAATAAACAAACTAAAAAAAACACCCAGAAACAAACTCATAGATACAGAAAACATTTTGATGGTTACCAGGTGGGAAGGGAGTTGAGGGGGTTGGTGAAAAGGGGGAAGGGATTAAGAAGTACAATTGGTTGTTAAAAAGTAGTTATGGTGATGTAGGGTACAGAAAATAATATTGTAATAACTATGTATGGTGTCAAAGGGGTACTAGATTTGTTGGGGTGATAGATGGGAGGGGGTTGGGGGTAGGGTGAAAAAGGTGATAGGATTAAGAAGTACAAATTGGTAGTTACAAAGTAGTCATGGGGATATAAAGGAAAGTATAGGGAATATAGTCAATATGGTAATAACTATGTATAGAGCCAGATGGGTATTAGACTAGTCAGGGCGATCACTTCTTAAATTATATAAATGTCTAACCACTATGCTGTACAGCTGAAATTAATTTAAAATAATACTGAATGTCAGTTGAAATTGAAAAGTGGGGGAAAGAGGGAAGGGGAATAAGAAGTTCAAATTTCCAGGTACAAAACAAAAAAGTCATGGGGATATAATATACAGCATAGGGAGTATAGTCAATAATACTGTGATAGCATGGTACGGTGTCAGATGGTTGCTGGACTTAGCATGGTGATCACTTCTTTAGGTATATAAATGTTGAATAACTATCCTGTACCCCTGAAACTAACATAATGTTGTATGTTAGCTATATTTTTAATAAAAACCTTTAAAAAAAAGAAAAAGAAAAGAAACTGAGACCAATGTGTGGTTTCCTTCTGGTCCCCAAATTGTGACTGAAGCCCTTACTGATGTACAGTCAGTATAAAAACAGATGAGATCTTCCACCTAGAAATGGACCATCTAAAAGGAGGTAGAGAAAGACTGTGGGTGCATCGGTAGGGGGTTATAATAAAAATATTCAAATTTTTATTAATGGCCAAGGAAGACACCTAATGTTTATCTTACACCTGTATATATCAGCCCGACTCTAGTCGTTTTACAGATCTTATTTTAATGAATTTCTATTTTAGAGCTAAGGAAACAGCCTCAGAGAAGATAGGTCACAGTTAACTACTTAGGGTCCTTATTTCTGCCCTAGAAAATACTGTGTGTATTGCCATAGAAGAAACGCTGGGATGAACATGAACTCATCTATGAGCCTGGTTTTGAGCTGATGTTTAATCACTTGGAGCCACGTGGTTGTACCCAAGGCCCTGGTCCCTCGGTCATACATTTAGAGCTTCCAGGCCGTTCTCATCATGACGATGAAATATACATCGGTGTCAATGGACGCGCTCACCCCTGCATAGTAGTTCATAAACTCCTCGGGGGTCACCTGCAGTGGAAAAGTTAGAAACAGAAACGAAACTTTGTTTCTCACCATTTCAGTGGGGGCCCATCTCCAGTACCTATAAAGGGAACAAAAATCTCAATCAAGGGGGCTTTCTAGTGACCAAAGCTGAGGAATAGATCTAAAATAAAAAAAGTGAAGTTGAGGATGGTGGTGACAGATGGCACAGGGGAAGAGAGACAGAAAGTCTTGAACATTTCCCACCAACCTACACGGAAAGTGAGATACAGGTTCTTTCCTTCTGTAAGAGCAGAAGCCCATCTCCTCAGATAAGTGAGTCTAAAGCTGAGAATAAGAAACAAGAGTTCTTTAATGATTGTTAATACTGTCTGGGCCACCTCAGAAACAACATCTCCTGTCCTTGTTTCAGGGCGAGTCATGTTTTACCTTTCGGGAGTGCTGTCCTGTGGGTAAAGAAACAGATGTTTAGTTAGGCACTCTGTGGATTCATGCTCTTTTAAGATGCAAATTATTCATTCAAAGCTCAGAATTCGTAAAAGAATTACTGACTCCACAGTTCTCTCCCTGTATCTACCCCTGTCCCCCAACACCACCACCAAACAGTAAGAAGCAGTAGGAAGAAAAGCATTGGACTGAATTAATAGGTGAGATATGCTTATCAGTGGTCTGGAAGTAGAAATAAATAATATACGTGCATAGCTTTTATTAAAATTAGAATACCATTAATGCCTTCCTTTCTTGAATTTCTCTCCTTTGCATTCCCCACTTACAGAATGTTAAACCCCATCTGGAAATCAGATGACATAAAGCTGGAAGTCGGAGCTACTATGTTTGCCCATTTCAGAAAAGGCCCTCAGTTATTCTTGGAGAAGTGTCTGCTTGTTTCCTAAGACTCAACTTATATTAGGGAATGGCCAGAATCACAAATTCTATGATTTCCCCCATAAGTTTGCCTTCATTATAGTAAATAACTTTTCAGTAATAATAGCTATTATTATTTTGTTTGACATTAGGGAAAATGAGAGAATGGACACCATTTCTTTTGGGTGGCCTCTTAACTATGCTACCCTTAATTGACAGAGTATTTTATACAGAGGAGAATGTCCCAGATGGGGCAATAGTGATATCTGAGTCATGATACAGAAGACCATCCCTTTTTCTCAGCTCCAGCCTAATTAGAAAATTATAAAATAAGTTTGGGTCATCTGCATACACCCATAAAGTACTTTTAATTATTAAAAATACTGCATAAAGTATTTTTAATTACTAAAAAAATTTTGTATGAGATAGGTGAGTCAGTAAGACTCACATTAACTCAAAGTCTAATTTGGTTTTAAGAGATTTTTAAAAATATTTGTAATTATAAAATAATAGTTACACATGAAAACTTCAAAACCTAGAAATTAAAAAAATAAGAGGTGTAAGTATCACCCATTAGGGTGGGGCTTAGGGATAGAATGCCTCCGTCCAAATAACTGGTGCCCCCGCTGCTCTGAGAGCAGAGTGTGGAATGTCAGCACAGGCTCTGCGACATCAAATTCCATGACTGCTGCAAACCCCAGTAACCTTGGTGACTACCTGAGAGCTTAGCTAAAATTATTAAAACTTCACAAATTTGAACATAATCCTTGGGTAGGGTGTATGCTAATTTTCTTGTCTTATTCTAAATTCAGGCTTATTTGGATATTAACTGTATTTTTTTAAACATCAGTGAGTGCATTAGCTTCAAACGTAGTTATATTTCTCCATAAGAAGTCTTAATACATGAAACAACTCAATTTGAAAAAAGATCAGTTAGGGGATAATCATTCTCTTTATAAAGTTCCTGGGCATTTAAACTATTAGTCAATATACAAAAGTCTGAATTCATACATCGTTTGTCAGAAACATTTTCATTACGTCTATTAAATGAGGTATCTCTATAAATCCCTTAGCATGATGCCCAGTAGATAATAACTGCTCAATAAACACTGCCCAGATCCATAATTATGCTCAATGAGGTTAATGTGCATATTATATTTAGTCATTTAAACAGACAATTTTGAATCTTCTAGAGGCAAGGATCTCAAATACGAATGTAAATAAGAGTCCTCTTGGGCACGTATTAAAACTAAATCCTTGAGCTACACACACACACACACACACACACACACACACACACACTGATTCTGTAGTTCTGTGCGACAGCCGGAGATATACATTATTAATACAAACTCCAATCGATGATCATGCAGAGTCAGACTTGGGTCTGTGACATTTGGGTGACATTAAATACTGCAACTGCTAAAAAAAAACCTATGACCTTTATGAGTATTTGAGAGCTTCACATGGCATGTTAAGACAAATGTCAAAAAGGACAGGGGTGGGAACTTTAAATCAGCTGAATCACAACAACTGGCTACACTGACTTGGGTTAAAGAAAAGAGCAGCTGAGGTTACCCCTGGCAACAAGGAGGAACCACCTGCAGAAAGGAAGCAAACACACCCTGAGATCCCATGCAGAGCTGGGCTAATTTGGGGAAATGGCAGTTGACTATTTTTCCACTGCCACCTCACAGATTAAAGGCCGGTGATATTGGCAGACAAGAGTTCTGCTATTTCTATCCCTAAGCACTTGACTGCTCTAAGCAATCTGCCCTCTTTCCCCCACTCCACGCCCCATTTTTAAAATCTACCTCTGCCATCTCTTCTGTCTAAAATGGAGGGCATTTCTCTGTTCCTGGCAGGAAAATGTTGGCAGAAAGAAAAGACATTTTTCTTCCTATCCTGCTCACCCCTTGCCAATAGGACTCACCATGAAGTTTCGTGGAAAAAGTTGGGGGAAATTCCCTTCAGAAGGGGAAGGCTCGTTTCCTCTTCCTATCACCACCATCTCTTTTTCCCCACCCACTGTCCCACTAATCCTTCCTGTGTGGCACAGGGATTCGGGGTAACCTCCCCAGGGTTCTGTTCTTGCTGACTATCAACAAAGAAGAGAACTCCCTTTCCCAATCACCATAGCCTTCTGGGCACCTAAGAGCAGAACTGGTTCTGGATTCAAAAGTCCATTTATGGCTGTTGATAAGAGACAGGTGACACTTTGGCCTCAGCCTTGACACAGTTATGGAGATATAATTCCCAACCTTACTTACCAAACTATGCATTTGTAACTTGAGGGTAACAGTTAACGGAGATGGATGGTCACCTTTGTTTTTAATTCACTGCAGTTTAGAAATGCAAGTTAATTTCAAAGCCTATTAAAGATTCAATCAGAGTAAATTCTGTTATCTGGCATCCCTTTCACCGAAAGCTTCCCTTAAATGGCATTTCCTTGGAGCAAAGTCTGAGGACAAATGATGCTCATAAGGATGTATGTAAAAGGCACTGCAACCTCTTGAAATGCTTTGTGAATTATGTTCCCAAATATTGAATTATGGCTTCATTTAGAAGTTAAATACGTTTTATTATAACGTTGTTCCTTGGAAAGTGGCTAGCTGTGTTTGGTAAATATGGTCACTATGAAATGGAATGATTAATCAAACTGCCACATTCTCCAGACGATCGGTATTTAGCTGTTTGTGGATCCGCTACCGATATGTGGGCAAGCGCACACGTGCACACACACACACACACACACACACACACACACACCTATCTTATTACTTTAGTTCTTAACTCTCTAGGTAGTCACTAAGGAAATATTTTATTTCTGTTCTATTTATAACAACTACGGTATAAGTAATTGTTAAGGCTTTGGACTTATTTCCCATTTACAATTACACATTGGATAGAAGAAACTCGACTTAGATTAAGCTCTTTTACTTACTAATCCATCTTTGTCATAGGGTGAATCAAAATTATCCAGAAATTTCCTGAATACTTGTTCCTCAGTCCATTCTCCATTTTGGTACTTTGGATGGTGTTTTACATTGTACACCCCACGAAGGTCTTCAATTGTTATAACGCCATCTCCAGTCTTGTCTAACTTCCTGAAAGCTTGCATAATGACCTCTTTTCTGGCTCTGGACATTGGAGGCTGGATAAATAGAAAACACAGGAGCATGCAAGCAAATGAGATATTTTGTGTCATACATGATGAAATATCTTATTCCTCTCAATGATGTTCAGTTGTTTTTGTGTCATTAAATGATTGCTCCCAAAAGTCCCTAAAACTGTTTTCCATCTCCTGCCCATCATCTCCATAGTGTACTAACAACTTCTGATAACAAAACCTCAAGATAGCCAACCCAAACCACGTGAAAGCCAAACTCGGCAGACACACTGATTCATGGGGCAACTTACTCTTAATGTGAGAAGAAATTCATTGAAGTCTATTGTTCCATTTCCATCCTTATCAAATCTCCGGAAAAGCTCTTCTGCCTCTTCTTTTTCCATGACCACAGCATAATCATTTAACCCTTTCACAAATTCTTTGAAATCAAGAGTTCGGTTATTATTGTCATCCATGATTCTAAATACTCTGAAGAAAATACACACAAAAAAAAGAAAAAAAGAAAAAAAAATCCCCACAAAAACAAAGTTAAGCATAAAGATTTTAAAAAAGAAAACCATTCTCAAAGTTTTTCAAAGAAAAATACAGAAGTTTTAGATTCTTCTCTGAACCCTCTTCCCCAAACTGGAGAACCTCTTCCCAGCATCTCATAAAAGAAAAGAAACCTTTGGCAGGGTGGGGGGGAAGTACTGTATGATTCCAATTGACACCCCAGTAACAACAGGCACATCTAGAGCTTGGATCTTGGTCTCTAACACAATTCTCCAATAAGTGGACTTCTTGGAAAAATGACTGATTCTGGGATTAGGGCAGAAAATACGTAAGATGAGCTTGAAGTATCTTATACCAGAAAGTAAGAACGTGCTCTGAAAGAAAGAAACAAACAAAACCCTGCAGTAATGGGGGTACATCAATGGGACATAGGAGCCAAGAGCTCCCAAAGCCAAAACGGGAACAATTTGAACAATAAAATAAAGTAGTGTTAGATTATAACCTAAAGTATAAAATAGATACCCATGAGTCCATATTGGTTTAAGTAAATGATTGAATAAGTCAGTGTAGGAGGAGACAAATTTTTCTTGCAGAACAATTCCAAATAAATTACGTCATACTCTGCCCTCAAGTTGGGAAAGGATACTCCCTACTTCCTAAGTTTTAGTGGCTCTGCATAGAGACTTCCTTTCAAAGAATACAATATGGAAAGGGTGGGGGGAAGCGTAAATTTACATTGGAGAACCCAGACAAACACTCTCTACCAGTGAGCAAGATCAACATCAATAACGATAAATCATGTTGACAGTAGGCATCCTTGAGATGATGTAGAGAAAATGACTCTTTTTACTTTTGTGGTCCAAAAAAAACCATCACCCCAGTATAATCACTAGAAGAAAAGGGAAGGGACCACCACTTGAGTTGAAGAGAGATTTGGGGAAGGGCAAGACCAGTAAAGGGGAGAAGGCAACGGGCACCTTCCAGCAAATGGCCAAGGATGGGACAGTGTCTGTTCACAATACCCTGGTTCCCAGTGAAGGGACTGGCAGGGGGTGTGGCATAGGCAGCAGGAAGGATTCAACGAAATGGTCCATGAGCGGAAGGGAGGGTGGTGATTCTGAGGGTCTGCACCAAGGATAATGATGTGGATTCAGGATGAAAGAGGTGGAGGCTGGAGTGGTACAACATTGTAGGGAAGTGGGCTTGTCTTCCCATTGGACTGTGACAGCCTGGCCATCAGGGTTCACACGCCCACAGCCTGGGCTTCTGACAGAGCTGGGCTTAATCTGAGAATTTGGCACCGTCGAAAGTGACAATTCCCAATGCTCAGTACCTTGCTGGAAACGAAACCTTCCACCGACTTCAGATGGGAGGTTGGATTTCCCTGCCATGATACTCTCTACTTCTCTAATGGGCAACTTCTCCTTTCACGGAGATTCCCGTTTTTGCGACTCTCAGTCTCCTGCTCTAAATCCTCCATGAGTGCTACAGAAGACTTCGTCACCTATGAATACCCTGAGATGTGTACAGTGCCTGGCCAGGGCAGGCATTCGATCAGGGAGGCGTACAATCTCCTTCCCCTTGGGTTTCTCAGTCCTGAGGGCTACTCACACTATCAGAGAGCCAGAGACCAGGATCTGCAGAGCTGGGGAACCCCCTTGGCAGTGAGCTGCATATTACCCAACAGGCAATTTCAGTGCCTCTGAAAATGAACAAGACATGACACCTAGGAGAAAAACTCCAAGTTCTGCAATCGTGTCTAAATCGCTATTCCTTCCTCCTTCTTCCAAGCCCCTATTGTCACAACTTCCGAAAATGTTTCTCTCTTTGTCATGCTAGGTGTCTCCAGCACTGGGGCAAGCTTCTCCCTTCACCTCAAATTCTCCCAGTAGCTGCATTTTCTTGTAGCAGACATGGACCTTGCTGAATCTTGGACTAAGAACCAAATGTTGTCACAAGGTACCTCAGAGAGTAATCCTTCCAAATGCTGCATTTACAATTAAGGAGAGACCCCAGGAGCAAGTGACTTGCTCAAGGTCACATCCGTATGCCTCTCTAGCTGTGTCCTGCCTTTCTCCTCCATCTCCCTGCCACCCACGGCCCGGGTCCTACCTGCCAAGTCCTTTGATGCCTGCGGAGCCCCTGGCCAGGCACTGCAGTCGAAGCCTTTCAATGGGGTCGGTGGTCGTGGTGAGCTTTTTGTTGGCTTGGATCGCCATCTCTCTGTCATGGCGTGCTGTCCCTGCCATCTGAGAGGGAATCCACAACACATTAGCAGATCTCAGTCCTCTGCCTGAGCAGGGTGACAGCAGCCTCGCCGGGAAGGAAATTTACAGCACACTTTCTCATTTACTTGCTAAGAACAGTCTCAAACTTCCCAGAATTTCCAATTTTCAGCTCTACTGTGTGCCTGGCATATTTATTACTTACTTATCTAGCCCTGAGGACATCTAATATCTCCAGCCTGGACAATAGTTTTAATTATAGAGCCATTCCCCAATATGCTTTCATCTTTCTGAAACTCCTACCACCATAAAAAAAGAAACCCCATTTCTCTAAACTCTTTTTGAGCCAACCCTTATATGCTTTATTCTTTTATTTAGAATTCTCCACACTTCCTTTGACTCCACACTGTATACTCTCCTCTTTGGTGCAACCAGTATTTTTTGTTGCTTCTGTCTTCACTGAGATGCTCAGCCCTTGGGCCTTTTGATTCCTACCAGAAACCAGTACGTTTTCCTTGGTTGGCAGGTAAGTGTCCACTTAACACCAAACTAGGTTCTCAGGACAGAAAAAAAAAGGCAAATAGACACTATCTCTCTTGACAAACAGATTTATCTTTTTTTCCATACAGTTTGGCTTGTGTGTGTTTTAAATTTTCAGAAATAGGAGAGAGGGTGGGTGTGATGAAGCACCACCTCCTGGGAGGTCCGTGAGCAACTTACAACCCCCTGCAGCGGGGCCTGAGCTCTGAGAAGCCGCACAGCAGTGGGAACCTGCTGGACTGGGCCTGGTGACCCCGGTTCTAGTCCTGACTCATCAACCCCGCTCCTGGTGGTTTCTTCAATTTTTCCTCCTCTGTTAAATGGAGGGAAAGGATTAGACGATCTTTAAGTTCCATCCCTGCTCCATAAACCACTGACCCTCATATAAGCCCCCGACCTAGCAGGTGGGGTATTCTAGATATTACTCTTCACTGTGAATTGTGACTGAAAGGAGCAGGAGAGCTTGATAGATGCACAAAGAACAGCATACGCGGCGCTGAGAAATGTTAGAATGGATCTGCCTTTGACTCACGGGCTCCCCCTGCCGGCCAAAAGCCAGCACATCTTCTGAGGGCTACATTGGGATGGGATTCTGATTTGGGCTCTCTAAGACTGTTCCTCTGCAATACAACCGATTAGGTCTCCCTACCAAATTCTCATTTAACCTTAGAGAGGGAATCTCAAAAATAAAACAGACCAGAATAGATAATTCAGGGATGCAGATGCTTAACTGACTCCTTTCCTACAGCACCTCCCAAGAGCCAAGTGATGGGTTTCCTCCCTGTGGCTCCTTTTTTTCTGATTCCCATCAGACGGGTGAAGACGACAGTAATCATTCTCAGTTCTCTTGGACACAAGGCCACAGAGCAGACCTTGCCTATTAGATCCCAGCCGTATTACTCCACATTAGGAAGAAACTGCTCTGCCTAAAGCTAATATGGAGCCTTCCATACTCCCTCCAACACGAGAAGCAGAGGTTCCCTGGGATCCAGATGGCTGCACACAGCACTTTTAGAGACCTGCCTCTCTCCCACTGTCAGGCATGTACAGAGAGTGTGATCTAAATTCTCATCCTACAAGGACACCTGTGGCCTAGGTCGGTTGCCTTCCTGGCAGCATTAACTTTTCTAAAGCCTCTGTTTGCCTGCTACTATTTTGTCCCATAATCTCAAGCTGACAATTCCCAGACCTTGTCCCCAGCTTCTAGCTCTCACACCACCCCCACAGAATCCCTCAGCCGCAAGGAGAATCCTGTGTTCACCGACACCGACTCACTAACCTAGCCATCTCCTGCTCCCTTACTTGTCTTTGCCTGAGGCACTTCCTGACCCTCACCATATTCTGCTGATGGCACGTCCTTGGCCCCACCCTTCCCTCTCTTCCCACCATGCCCTCCTCATGCTCTATGTCTACCTCACAGCCTGCTCCTTCCCAGACCCTGTTTTTTTGTTGTTGTTTTTAGATCCTCTCTCTTGCTCAGTGCTACTGGCCCAATGGTGGTCCCCGGCCACTCACCTCCCTGTCTTCATTTCCACTACTTATTCCTTACCTTTTTCATGCTATTCTACCTACTCTGGTTTTCCACATGATCCATGGCAGCAGGTGGGGAATGGACAGAGACATAAACTAAAACCCCACAGTGAGGAAGGTGAGATCTAGCGCCCAGATCTGAGAGAGAAGGCAAGAAAAGGAACCCTTGTGCGGGCCTCTTTTCACACCTTCAGTATAATATTTAAGCCGCAATTGCTAACATTTATTGTGTTCCCACTATGTGGTAAGCATGTATCCAGTCATAAACCTAGGAGCTGAATTGAAAACAGGGCCTCAAACAAATACACGTACACTCATGTTCACAGCAGCAGTATTCATAATAGTCAAAAGGCAGAAACAATCCAAATGTCCATCCATGGACGAGTGGATGAACAGAGCGTGTTATATACTGGGGGTGCCAAAAACATGTATACAAGTGGACACTTTGTCAACATTGCTCAAGCAGTAGTTCCCCGTAATCAGAAGCGTCTGGATACTGATGGTAACCACTTTGAGCACCTCTTGTGATTGCAGAAGTCAAACGTGACGTGTATTCATCTTTTCTTATCGGTATATATTATTACAATTTTAATAGTTTTTTCCTTTCTTAAAATGTGTGTACATTTTTGGCACCCTCTGTATACATACAGAGGAATATTATTCACCCACGAAAAGAATGATACATGCTACAACATAGATGAATCTCAGAAACATTACGCTAAGTGACAGACTCCAGACACAAAATATCACATATTGTGTAATTCCATTTATATGAAATGTCCAGAATAGGCAAATTCATAGAGACAGAACACAGATTAGTTGTTGTCAAGGCCTACAATGGGGCAATGGAGAGAGACTGCTTAATGGGTGTGGGGTTTCCTTTTGGGGCGATGAAAATGTTTGGAACTTAATAAAGGTGCTGGTTGCACAATGTCATGAATGTCCTATATATTTTTAAATGGCTCATTTTATGTTATGTGAATTTCATCTCAATTAGAAAAGAAAAACCTATGAGCTAGTTATAACTATGATTCTTATTTCACAGATTAAAAAATCAGGGCTCAGAGAAATCAGGCAGGTGGCCCCAGTCCCCCAGTTGGTATAATTCACACAGTTAGGACAACAGGACCCTGACTCATCACGCACTGCCACCTCCTCCTTTGGCCAACTTGGGAACTAAGGCTTGGGTTGGTAACACAACTTGCCCCAAAGTCCTGGCCAACACCCAACACAGGGCTTCTGACTCCCAAGTACGGCTCTTTCAACTCCACCACCTTTGTGAAGTACCGTGTTTCCCCAAAAATAAGACCTAGGCAGACAATCAGCTTAATGCATCTTTTGGAGCAAACATTAATATAATATTAATAAAATATTAATATTATATTACATTACATTATATTATATTATACTATATACCTGGTCTTATCGTAAAATAAGACTGGGTCTTATATTAATTTTTGCTCCAAAAGACACATTAGAACTGATTGTCCGATTAGGTCTTATTTTCGGAGACACGGCAATACAGAAGGATTTCAAAGCACAATCTGATGGCACCCTCTCCTAGGAGAGCAGGATAGAGTCAGGGAGAACATCCCATCAGTTCTACATTCTGTGGCTGACACTACCCAGTGACAATGCAAGCAGTTACCTCTGCAGTCTAATGTGCTATATTCAGAAACAATTTTACATTCTCTCCTGCCAACCTACTATGACTACTTGAAATGCCCACATTAACTACCTTTTTGAAAAATTAAACTTATTGGGGTAACATTGGTCAATAACATTATGTAATTTTCAGGTGTACCACATGATACTTCAATATCTATATACTTTACTGCATGCTCCCCACCTGAAATCTAGTCTCCTTCCATCACCATATACTTGGCCCCCTTTACCCACTTCTCCATCCATCACCCTCTTTCCCCTCTGTAACCACCATTCTGTTGTCTGTATCCATAAGGTTTTTTTTGTTTTGGTAGTTTGTTATCTTTTTGTTTTATATTCCACATATGAGTGAAATCATAAGATTTTTGTCCTGTGTATGTTTAGTGACCCAGTTCATCAACAAAGAGCTAATATTTATTGCATGCTACTTTCAAGGCGCCAGTGCTGGAATGGAGAGATTGGTCTGAGAAGCAAGCCTTTGATTAGGAATCTTAAATGTGAGTACTTAAGTCCCATAGTTAAGCATTATAGGAAACATAAAGTTTACTAAAAACTGGGGGCTTTTAAAGAAGGCATGATCAGGTAGGGGTGTTGGTGAAGAAGGGCGACACTCAGACCATCTGAAGTTTCCCTGCAGGCACCAGGCACCGGGGCAACAGTCTGCCGCCAAACATGTGTCACAGAGATCACAGGACTGCACAAAGCGTCCCTGACTCCAGAAAACCCTCTCTGAGTACCAAGCAGTCTGCGCGGTGACAACAGCCCAACCAGCCAGGCCGGGAATGGGCTGCCCTCCAGATGCACTTGGCCGCAGCGTCACCTGGTGTTAACACAGCGTCTGCGCATTTCTCCGGCCTGGCGTTCGTTGAGTCCATTCCTTCTACAAATGTCTACAAGGGGCAACAAGAAAGTACCGGGCATTGTGGTAGGAGGTGTGGAAAGAGGCAAAGAGACATCCAGTGCAAGGAGCCTAGGGAGTTGGGGGAGCAACCCAACTACTGAGCTGCAAAAAAATCGGAAAAGGGAGGCTACCCCAGCCTCAGAGTGGGACTTTCTGAAGACGTGTCAGAGGTAATGTCTAAGCTTTAATCCTAAAGGAAGGCGGTAGTTATTCAGGCTAAGGTCGTGGGGATGGAAGAAGGAAGGACAATGCACACGTACTTCCCAAGTGCCTTGTAAGGTCAAAATGAATGAGAAGACAGTACAATGAGAGAAATGCAAGTATTTAGGATGATTGGAGAATTAGGGATGAGTGTGCCAGTGAGATAAAGAGTTGTGGAGATGGGGAGGGAATGTGGAAAGGGGAACTTTGGAGAACGGTGAAACTAGGCAGGTACGCGGGCACCAAAGCACAAACAGCCTGGGACACGGTGATCGGGAGTTTGGATTCTGTACTGAAAACAACAGGAGACCCCAAAGGGTTCAAATGAGGGAGCGACCGTCTGCATTGTAAAAAGAGCACTCTGGGTGCAGTGTGGAGAATGGGCAGGAAAGTGGGACAGTCTGACTCGTCAGAGATGAGAGGCCATGATGGTGACAGTCAGGTGAGAGGTCTTGTTGCCTGGAAGGAGGCCTGGCAGTGTGGACACAGAAGATAAAGCGACCGGACATGGAGAGAACTGAGTGGCGCCTGAGGGACAGGGAGGACTCGGGGCTGACACCCTGAACTCGTGCTGCTCGCGTCCCCGACCCCCAGTGCCTGGTGGGAAGGGATATTCACAAAGCAAAGAAATAAAGAGATCTGGAAATTTGGGGTCATAGGCTGAGTGGAGGTGCCAGCATCCTGCCGAGCCAAAGGAGACTTTGTGGCCAAGGTCAGCAGGTCTCACACTGGACACAGTTCTGGCTCCTTCATCCCATCATCCCGGTGCTCAGGTGCCTGCCACTGCCAAAGCCTGGATTTCAAGAATCATTGTGGGACGGGATATGGAAAGCTGACAATTCTTGGAAGTTTGTCTCTTCATGATTCTCAATGGGCTTCATGGGAGTTCTCTTACTGAGTTCAGGGACACATTAAGCTGAATCTTTGGGGAAGCCTCAGGCTACACTTTATTGGATTGTCTTTGGTGCCTCCTAGTGGCGATACGCTGAGATACATATTGCCATTTCTCAAAATCTCAATCTCCCCCCCCCCCCCCCCCCCCCCAATGCTGGGTTGATTCTACAGCCAACAAGCTGCAACACAGAGGTGGATCTCAAAGCCAAAGAGGGCACCCCACAGACATCCATAAAGAGAAAGCACCAAGGGCTTCTACATCCTCCGATGCAAAATTCAAAGAAACTGCCCTCTCCACCCTCTAAAGAACCCTCCCCATTTTGGTTTCTCTGACACTACACTCCCCATTTCCCTCTTTCAGGAAAAGGACAGTTGCATGAGGAAGCTGAGGCAGGTGTAGTGAACTCGGATGAAATTTAGAGGAGAGTTAGCCTGTGTAAAAGCACAGGGGGAAGGACACAATTAGGTGACAGGAAGGCACTGCAAACATGGGGACAAAGGTAGATGGGCGAGTACTGCCCACCCCTGACCTCCGCTCCATGCTGAGCAGGGAGAGCAGGCTCTCACATGGCAGGGCAGGGATGTGCCTGAACAGTCCTTTGCATCCCACTGCTGGGGGTGTTGGGGCTAGACAAGGCACAGCGTGACTGTGAAGAAACTGTCCTATGAGATGACATAAGCCCAGCCAGTGCGAACAGCAGCTACCTGCAGAGCATTCCAAGCTTTCCAAAGGCCTCTACCACCTCTTGAAGCCATCAAGCCCATTCTGGGCCATGTAATGATTTTCACCTTAGGAATGTTTTTTAGGTATTTCTGGAATTTAAAAACCTGTGCCATTACATTAGCTGTTTCAATAGCAAGGGACCTGGAGTTGCTATAATAGCTCCATGTGGTTTTTAAAAACATTCTGCTTTTTGGAGAGAAGAGAAAAGTAAGGCAATATAAAGAGCACATAGCGAATGATTAAACTCATAGGGCTTCATACTCATTCCTGGGATGTGGGAAATGTATTTGCCTTATATTGAGTTCACATCCAAGTCAAAACTATTCTTATCTCTGCTACCTTAGACTTGACTGTGAGCATAGAGACAAGTTCCCACAGGGATGGCAGACATGAGGCATTTTTCTCTCTGTACTTGGGAACTGGATGTAAGGCTGACATTTTGATTTCTATTCAGTGGATCTTTTAATACTTTAAATGTAATCCAGGGATGGGGAGAGACATACAACAGACGGTGTTTGAAGGCGACAGTTGCCATCTCTACTGACTTCAGTCCATTCAATTAACTAGCTATTACTATGTGGTACATAGCAAAAACCTGGAGTCTCTTAAGAAGTTTCCCCTCAGAAAGTGCCCCTCTAGAGTAAATATTAGATTCTAGTGCTCAGAGTAGCTTAGCAGGTGGCTAGGACGTCCCTCCTTTGAGTCTGAAATGAAAGACTCAGACCATTTGAAGAGAAACGTGGTTTCTGCCACAGAATGCTGGGGAAAAGGTGTCATGACAAGTGTGTCTCAGTGTTGTTGACATCTGTGAGCGTTCCTTCATCAAACCCATCTGAGCTCAATTCAACTAAACAGACCCTTAGCACCTCTAGCTACACGAGGGACTGGGCTCATTTTTCAGGTGGCTCCAAATGGGTATGATTTTGCCTCCAGGGGACATTTGACGTTTGGAGACATTGTTGGTTGTCACAACAGGGGTGAGGGGTGCTACTGGCATCTAGTGAGTAGAGGCCAGAGATACTGCTAAACATGTTAGCAGAACCCTTGAGAAAAAAAAAAAAAAAATTCCCCAGTCCAAAATGGCAGGAGTACTGAGATGGAGAAGCCCAGTTGCAGAGAAAGACCTGGGACACCCAGGGATGCTGAGACCATCAGAGGTGCTGCTGAAAAATAAAGAAGCCCATGGTTACTCCACCCAAAACACAGCCAATTAGCATCTCGGTGTGAATGCTGAGGATGGGCATTCTAACATTGCCAGATGGTTTTAACATACGCCTAAGTTTACGAATCTAAGCTAGAAGAGACACCAAGCCACCTTCGTGTAGCAGGAGTAAGATCTTGTGGGGAAAGGCTAGAGGAAAGGCTGCAACACAACATAGGGTAAGACAGAGGCATGAAGAGAAGTGATAGTAATAACCATTATGAGCACATCAGGGGCCAAGCCCGCGGCTCAGTGCTTTCCACGCATCACCACATCACCTCATGCAGTGGAGTCTATCGAATATTGCCGCCCTATTACAGAAAGTCAGCAGGGACTCCGAAAACTTGGGTCACTTACCTGAGAATGTCCCATGAGGCAGTGACTGGCATCTAGTTTTGTCTAAGTCACTGCAGTCAACAGCTATATCACGTGCTGATAAGCTACTTTGGGAATTCCTAACAGGTCCACGAAATGAGATGAAGGAAAGGAAAAGCTTCAAGGAAGAGGTTGCCCTGGAGTGCCAGAAGGATTTCCCTGCAGAGGAAGCCAGGACACCACAGATCCTCGATATGACCCTTCTCTCACCTCGGGGTCCTTGCTCAAGTTTCCAAAACTTTAAGGCTCAGTGTAAACTCCTTCTGGTTGAGATGAACACTTTCACTTAGTCTCTTCCTCTTGGAGCAGCAGTTTTCTGTTTGTTTTAATAAAGTAACGTGCCAGGTGTTTGGGGGTTTTGTTTGTTTGTTTGTC
Organism: Rhinolophus sinicus; assembly: GCF_036562045.2. Taxonomy (NCBI): domain Eukaryota; kingdom Metazoa; phylum Chordata; class Mammalia; order Chiroptera; family Rhinolophidae; genus Rhinolophus; species Rhinolophus sinicus. The sequence continues at coordinate 176,157,511 of NC_133753.1, read as the reverse complement.
TGTTTGTTTGAAACCTAAACTCAAAGTTACTGTGTTATCTTCCATAACATTTATTCTTTTCCCAAAAATTATTTTTAAAATTATTTCTTGAATGGGTAAATATATGAAATGTCTGGTTTTTGTTTGGATGGCCAACTTCCACACTAAATGTAAAGTATGACAGTATTTAATCTATACTTTCCACATAAATATACTGTGGAACAGTATATTCCATCAAAGTGTGGCTTACCAAATTTTCTCTGCACCAAAATACATTTTCTCAAGATATTTAAAATTCGTGTTTCAGCCATTGCCAGCACGCAGGTCTCCCCAGAGCCCATCTCTGCTAAGTTATCATCTTTTATTCTTTCTACCGATATTTGCAATCCATATTTTAATGTTTATGATATGGCCCAATTTAAGAATGTTTCATAAATATCATTGCTTTTAGGTGTTCACTTCATACAGCTTCCTGAAATTTCATGTTAGTCATTCACCCAGGGTTGGGATTAGAGCTAGGTAGGTAGGGGCCCAAGGCATAATGTTTAAGGCCCTCAGTCTCAGCATTGTGCAAATGTCAACCTTGCACTGGCCCAAACCTGAGAGTGAGTCTACCTGAAATAATTTGTCCCAGGTCCCTACCTTGCCTCACCCTAGTCCTGGTACTGAATTCAACATAGGTTTATTGAATACTTATTATATGCCACACAATAGCAATGAATGAGAGAGCCAAGGTCCCTTTCAGAAGTTTATATTCATCAGGGTAGTTTTAACTTTGTGAAGTTTGAATTACAGCTGATTTTCCAAACATTGCCAACAGGCTGACTCAAAGGTCACTCCTTTCTCTGCTACATTCCACTTTCAGTTGGGTGGCCACATTAGATGAGTACTAGCCAAAGAGACTCAACTGAAAGTTCTGAGGGCTCTGGGAGAGCTCTCCCATCTCTTTGCCTCCTCCTGCCTTGCACAAAAATGCAATGTCTGGAGCTGTGGCAGGCTGTCTGCAATCATGAGGGAAGGGCAAAAGGAAATCACAGAGACACCTACTTACAGCCCTAATATCACTGAGCTACCGAGTCTATGTAACCAACTGCCTTACTCCACACTCCTGTCATATGAGAAACATAAGCCCCTGATTGCTTAATTCATTGTTGATCAGGGCCTCTGTTACTTGCAACCAAAAGTATTCCTAACTGACACCATTGGCAAAAGCTTATTCCTGCCGTGTTTAACTTGCCCATAGGTAATGACTTTTCCTCGGGTGAAATAACTAGCAATCCACTGTGAGGAGAGGTGCAGCTCCCCCTGAGAACTGGGAGGAGAGGTAAAATAACTCCATTATAACCTCTTTTCTTGGTAGAATTTTACCAGCATTTAGGAGCCTCTGCAGCATTTTTGGCAAAAGAGAGTGAGAAGAACTGCTTACCATGATATTCAAGGACCCATGTACCTAACACAATGTACTACAAGCCCCAGGTTACTAAAACACAGAGGCCGCAGGGTTACGGGATCCTTGGCAGAGTGAGCCTCCCCTGGGACTCTTGGGGCGCAGGAGCTGTATCAACAGCATTCTCCTTGCCGTCTCCTTCTCCATCTTGCTCTTCCCCTCTGCTCTGCCCTGAGTCTCTGGGGTTTTTAACCAGACAGTTACTTGCAATCCCTTCTGAGTCAGGCAGCCTGCCAGATGGAAGGCCTTAAAGAAGCAGAGTAAGAAAATATCTAAACTACACAAAGGTAAGCAAAGCTTTGGGTGAATTTTTTTTAAAAAAAAAAAGGAAAACAAAACTTGTCTTCCAAACTCTTGGATTGCGGTGACTATGCTCTTAGAACCAACCAACAAAGTACTTTTCAAATATCCCATTTTTTCAGGTGACATGAGGCCTTGGCCTCTGATTTCAAACCCACTATAAGGACAAACCCCAACTGTACATTTTCCTCCACTGAGTAAAGCCACAGCTCTGACCACCATTTGCCCTTTTGCAACATTAGTCACCAAAATCACCAACAAGGTTGGATAATTAAGTTCATGAACTTGTTGCAGCGATGTTGCTAACCTTTTTTTGGTATCAGAGGGATTATTCATTATGAATTTGTACCAACTGGACAAACAATTAATCAAGTTTACTACTTGGAAGTGCAATTCCAATAGCGGAAATGGAAGATGACCAGGTCCTGCACTTAGGAGGCTTCCATGGCAGTGGAGGTGAGAGAAGGAGCAGAGATGCAGGAGGTATCCATACGGTGAAATTCCACAGGACTTGGCTGCTGATTTGATGCAGGGGGTGAAAAGGAGACTAAAGCAGCAGTTGGAACCCAAAGGGTGTTCCACAAAGTAAGCTTCCCCAGCCTTTGCTCCTAGGCACCCCATCACCACCGCAAGTTACTGAGAGAGACATGGCCCCCTTGAGGCCAAGAGCACAGCCCCTTCCATGCAGAGACACCCAGCCTTTCTTCAATCCTTTTGTCCATTATAAATCTGCTAATTCTCATTGGCCTCTGAACCATTGACAATCTTCACTGTTGAGCTCAGTATTCTGTCTGCCCAGACCCCTATCCTGATCCATTCCCCAACCATATCTGTGCTACAAGAAGTCCACCTCTGTGAACTGCCTTAACCAGGTTTCTCTGTTCCCTGGCTTCCAGCTGGATTGATTCCCCGGGAGGCACCAGCAGGAGATCTGAGGGCAGGAGGAGAGAGAAGTTGGAGTATTTAGATCCCGGGCTTCCTCCGCCAGCCACAGTTGTCAGTGACTGCAGTCTTACACCAAACGCAGCGCTCTCTGGAGCAACACTCAGGCTGAGATCGGTAAGGGCTCCTCTTCTTGACCCTTCAGGTCTAAGGATGATTTTCCCTCCTCACTGTGGCAGCCTGGGGGTGTTTCCTCATCCCTTATCTATATTCCTCAGCCCTAGCCATAGCTTTGCAAGCTGTCCTTCATTTCATCCTTTTCTGTCACTACTTTTGAATGTGCCATCCATTTCCTGCCAAGAGGCTGACTGGTACAATGTCTTTATCCTACCTGGTACCCGAAGTTGCATGAGGAACTCTCCTTCTGCAGTCTTCTCCGATAAAGGTGACTCTTACCCCAAATTCTAAGTACTAAGGTAGTTCACAGTCTCTGCAATACACCTGCCACCTCCACATCATGCCCCATCCTCACATCCTTCTTTGAAGCACAGCCCAGCTGGGCATCCTCCCTGTGTCCCTCTTTGGCTCTGTCCTGTCCTAAATTGCTAAGACTCTGGGTCCTGCCTCAGAGACCTCCTCTGCATCCCAAGTGTCCTCATCAATCCGGGCACCCTCAGGGCTCATCTAGACAATCCGTCCAACATGTAGCCATGAAGGTTCTAAAGCACCTTGACTTCTACCAACTTCACCTGCTCACTCTATTCACATGCCTTTTCTAGACCATCTCTTACATTTTGTCACCAGCCAAAGCTGGTCTCTAAAAGTTCAAAATTCAGCATCCATTTTCTTCCCACCTTTCAGTTTCAGTCTTGCAACCACAGATGCTTGTGACCTTACAAAACCTCTAGACTCATGGTCCTGCATTTTCTCCACAGCCGTCATTTGTCCCATTCTCCTTTATGGATCCACTGCCTTCCCCCTCCACTCTAGACACTTTAGTGCATCATTCTGACCACTCTTTACCAGCACCTTCTTTCTCAGCCCTCATTCGTCAATCTTCCACACTCCCTTATGCCTAACTTGGCTCAATTTGTTTGTGAGTCCTCTCCTTAAAGGCAGGTTATCCAGAGCAACAGAACAAGCCCACAAGCCGGGTAGACAGGTGCTACTGACATTTATTCTTTAACCACAGCTGAGCCTTCAGAAACATGCAACGATGCTTCTATATGACATTGGTTAAGTTCTTCTTTCAATCTTTTCTGAGGCCAATTCACACCTTTGCTGCTCTCCTGTACAGCTTGTCTTGAAACTCACAGTAAAAACAGAGCTACCGGTAGGAACTCACGCACACCACCTTCCTCCAAGACTACAGAGGTATTTATCTCGAGACCATCCTGACTTTGTCTTCCCTCCCCGAGAGGGAGTGCTGAATTTCCTCCCATTTAAGAATAATCTCTCCACCTACAACATATGTTCCTATTTGTCCCAGACCCTCAGTCTTCTGTGACGCTTTTTTCCTCCTCTCCACCAGCATCCCCCTTTAGTTCATGAATCTGCAATGGTCCCTTAGTCGTCAACTGCTTCTAGCTATGAACCTTCAAAGCCAAACTACTTGAAAGAGTCTCCAGTTTCTCCACTCGCTCATGCCCCATTCATACTTCAATCCACCGCAATTTGGTCTGCACTCTGATGCTCCAATGAACACACTATCAAGGAGTCATTGCCAACCTGATTGCCAAATTCAACAGGCACTCTTAGTCCCTATTTCACTTCACCCAACAGTTGCTCTATTGATCATTCTTCCTTCTTGAAATTCTTTTCTCTCAATGTCTATGAATCAAATTTCCTCTGTCTCCCTTCCTCTGAGGTCTGGTCTATTTGGTCTCTCCCATGTTTTCTGTCTGCTTTTTTTAAAGCTACTGTCCCCCAGGCTTCAGTTATTTATCTTCTGCTCACTCTCATCCCATCCCATAGCAATCTCAGCCATATCCACTGACGCAATGAAGATTCTCAAATCTTTATTCCAACTCATGCACTTTCTCGAGCTTTGGAGCCAGATTTCAGATGTCCCACAAAATGTGTGCACTTCAATAACCTATAGACACTTCAAGTTTAATGTTGCACAACTAAATGTATTATCTTTTTCTCTTTATTCCTTGCCTCAGGATATGGCAACACCGTTTTCCCAGGCCATTAACTGAACATTATCCTAGACGCCTTCTCACCCTCTGCATCGAATCAGCGGCCGAGTCCTGTGGAATTTCACCGTATGGATACCTCCTGCATCTCTGCTCCTTCTCTCACCTCCACTGCCATGGAAGCCATCTAAGTGCAGGACCTGGTCATCTTCCATTTCCGCTATTGGAACTGCCTCTTATCTGGTTCCCTGCCTCCGGTCTTGCCTCCTCCAATCTGTCCTCCAGATGACTGTCAGAGCAATCTTTATAAAATGGAAATCTGAACGTCCTACTCTCGTCTAAAACCCTTTGATGGCTCCTCACTGTGTACAGGTAAAGAGCAAACATCTTAGCATTTGATGCATACATTGGCCCTGCCTGTCTCTCTAGCCTTGTTTCTAGGATTCCTCCACCCTTCAATATCTATTTTGCATCTACGCCTAGTCACAAACCCCAAAGACACCATGATGTCCTCTATCTCTGTGCCTTTGTACACACTGCCTCATTTCCAGGGACACCCTCCCTCCCTTATTGGTCTAGAGACATCCTTCTCTTCCTGGTAGAATCACTATGATAAAGCCTCACGGAACCACTCTCAGCAGAGTGAAAGCGCTTACGTGTTCCTTTGTAGCATCTGTGCCAAGACCACATAGCACCCACAATGCACTGTGACATACCTCTTTGCTCGGTCCTACTAGACTATAATAAGGTCCTTAAAGAAAAGGGCTGTATCCTTGGTGTCCCCTGTCATCATATATATCATCAGCACTTACCGTGCTGCTACAAGATGCTATTGGAATTGATAATAGCTATTGTTATTGAGTAATTTTTATTTGAATATAAATACAAATGAATGCCCACAATTTAAATCTCAGTATTTAAAATACACAATTACAAAATAAAGAGATTACTATAGCTGTAAGATTTTGAGGGGAAAATGAGAGCTCTAAAAATTGGGAAGAATTTCATCGACTGAGTAGGATTTAACTACATCCCAGACTGAAGGCAAGGCGGGCAGACACGTGGATACACGGTATTGCCATTTACTGCAGTCCTTCTTCACTTCATGATCAAGCAAATCAACTCTCTGATATAAATTTTAGTAAGCTGTATCAGTCCACTTTAATAAGAATTCTGGTTCTAAGTGGTCAATTCAGCAGGGTATGGCAGAAATAGCACAACTTTGAATGTCAGACAAACCAAGATCTGAATCAAAGCTCAATCTTTTGTTTTATGACTCGCATATAATTTTTTAAATTTGTATGTCTTTATTTTTAAATTTTAGTATATTTTATTTCCCCAAATATATCCAAACTATTCTCATTTTAACATGCAATCAACATTTGAAAAATTGAGATATTTAACTTTTTTCATACTAAGTATTTGAAATCCAGTATGCATTTTCCACTTACAGCACATTTCAATTTGGACAAGCCACATTTTAAGTGATCAGTAGACACACGTCCTAGTAACTACAGCATTTATTGACCAGCGCAAATCTAAACAGTTAAGTCCCAAGAGGGCAGGGACCTTGTCTATTCTTTTAAGAATTTTATTAAAATATAGCTAACATACAATATTGCATTAATTTCAGGTGTACATCACAGTTATTCAACAATTAGACCTAAAGAAGTGATACTGTGATAAGTCCAGCAACCAGCTGACACTGCACCACGCAATCACAATATTATTCATTATATTCCCTACACTGTACATTACTTACTTGTTTTATACCTGGACATTTGAAACTTTTATTCCTCTTCACCTTCCCCCCATTTTTAAACTTTTCAGTTACAGTTGACAATCGATATTATTTTATATTAATTCCAGATATACAGCATAGTGGTTAGACATTCATATAATTTAAGAAGTGTGACTTGCAGATACTGAACCCTCCTGAAGCTCAGTTTTATCAATGGTCATACAGTCTAGTTACAGCAGTTTACCCAAACACTTCACACTCAGGTACCCAGTACCTAGCAACTAACTGCTCAATGATGTTTATTTCCTTCCCCTTTACTGAATGAAATTGTTATACATTTGTATCTGAGCACCTCTTCACAAAGGTGACAAAAGCCTCTCCCAACACTAAGCTTTCCTGCCTAGACTGACAGCCAAGAACTCACACCAACATTTAGGGCTTCTTTTTGAAAGTAATCATTCTCTCTCTCTCTCTCTCTCTCTCTCTCTCTCTCTCTCTCTCTCTCTCTCTCTCTCTCTCTCTCTCCATCTCCATCTCTCCTAAAATGAAACAAAAGTAATTATCTCAACTTAATACATAAAGAAATTGATTTACCTTAAATTCTAACCTGTTGCCACCAGTTGCTTGGAACTGAAACTATGGACGCTTTCTCCTGCACTGGGGAGACTGTTCCCCTCCCCTGCCCCTTTGCCTCCTCCCTCTTCCCTTTCCTCCTCACACCTCTTAGTCTGCCCTCTGGTGCCAATTGGATGGCTTGGAATCACTGTGGCATACTCACAGCCTGATTGGCTCAGTTCATTGTCAGTCCATATCCTGGCCCTGCCTTTTCTCAAGTTTACAGTTCTGTTGCCTAGGAAATCCAGTGCCAGTGAAAGCCCAAGCTGTTTGCCTTAAGGAAGAAGCCAGCAGGAAGTTTTGCTGGCAACAGTTTGGTTTCTAGAAAGGCATCAAAACTTGCCTCTCACGTTGTGTAAGATTATGTTCAGCAAATTCTCTTACTTCTTTAGCAATCTTCCTGCCCTTCTGCCTACACCAGGCAGCTTACTGCTAGGGTGCTATTATCAGGTGACACTTAAAAGCACAACACCTGGGAGCGGGCAGGCATAATGAAAGGTGATTCAAAGGCCTCTGTATCTACACACTGATAGGAGGCCATTTCCCACCATTTCCATCATTAGTTTCTTTTCTCTTCTCCTCGTTTCACTCCTCAACTCTTTCTACCCTTGTCCCTTAACAATAAGTTTGCCAGATAAGAGGCCCTGTTTCGAACAACATACCTAAACCATGTTCTCTTTCACTGTTGTACCTACAACAGCCCCCTTACCTCCTTCACTGCCGCCCCTTCGTGCACTTCCGTCATGAAACGGGGCAATGAACCAAGGATTAGAACTACGAAGACCTAAGTTCCGCTTTCTGTTCTGCATTTTACATTATATGTAGTCAGGCAAGTGTGGTCATTGGTTTCTATAATCTCTAGAGTGCACATTGTATCTGCCTTGTTAACTTCTCAGACTTGCCCTGGAGGTCAAGGAGGTGGTATTGTCTGTGGATTTTAATGACAATTTGCCTTGATTGAGGAGATTTCCAGCAAGGTGCGATTTGAGGGGCCAAAAAAGTCTATGTGTTCAAAAATCTGTCCTTTGTCTCCCTTTTGGGGTTAGATGCTATTCCCAGAAAGCCCCACCCTATGGTGTGTGACACCTACCAAGCAGTAATAGGTACTGACCAAAAACACCCCTCCTTCTGCAGCCAACCTCGTGGTATTAAACGGCTCATTTCACTCTCACTGAGTGAAATTACTAAGTTAAATTAGTAAGCTATTAAGGAGCAACCACTTAGACAAGATGCATCACCAATGACAGGTAAACCTGCCTTTGAATCAATCAGGAAGCCAATGGGAACCCACTGAGAGCTCTTAGAGGACTAAGAGAGGGTCTGGTTCATTTTTGCATCTTCCAATGTGCCCAGCACGGTACTTGGTACAAACACGAAATCAGCCAATGTTGGTTGAAGCAAATTAGTGAGCTGGGTAAACTGTATTCATATTAAGGACACTTAAGACTACAAAATGTGCTTTTCAAAAATAGGTAGTTCCTTGTACTAAATAGATTTGTATTAGACCACAAGCATTTCATTTATTTCCTTTTACATGGATGACAGTAAATAAATAACTTAACCATCTTGCAATAACCTGCGGTTAGGATGTGATAAATGTAACAATAGAAGATTGACATGGGAAAAAGAATCACATCCACTGAGCATTTAGTGTAGATAGGCACACAAAGAATCAATATGTGATCACGTCTGATGGTAATGTAGAAACAGACAAGCAGAAGAACAACTACATAACAAAGGGAAACATAAATGACATGTTGAACTTCATCTCAGAATCTTAAAGTGCACCTCCAAATATGTGTATTTTATATGTAAATCCTTAGTGTATGTCACGTTTCAAGCACCACAAAGCTTAACAAATTAAATATTTTGCCTGTGCTTATGATTTCTCACGTGTATGATTCTATGTTGTAATTATGGAAGGACCTCAGGTCTCCCTCACAAAATAAACGTGGATGAGGTCTGAGTCCGGGAACTTGAATCTGATCTTAGGCTGTTCACCATTAGTCCTCTGATTCCCCAGGAAATGGCTCTACTTCTTGTACACACTCACTTGTATACCCTCCCTCTTCAAAATTGTACCTTCTCTGTTATTTTGGAAATTATTATAATGTATTCACATTTTCAATTCTGTTCAAATGCAACACTAATTCATGAATACTAAACTTTAAGGTGCCCAAATGGAAAGACAGTTAAAAACGTGTCTTACCCACAGGGACTTTCAATTCAATTTTTAGGACCAATTTGTGAACAACAAACTGCATCTTCTTTGTTTTGATCGATGTATATACACCTACAAAACCACCACTGACAGCAAGATACAAAACATTTCCAAGACCCCATTTGCAGTTCACCCTACCTCAGCCCACAGCCTCATGCAACCACTAATCTGCTTTTTGTCACTACAGATTAGTTTATATTTTCTCGAGTTTTATGTAAGTGGAATCACTTCTTTGAGTCTGGCTTCTTTTTCTCAGCATGATCATTTTGAGATTCTTTGATACTGTGGTGTGTATCGTAGTGTGTCCCTTTATATGGCTGAGCAATAGTCCATTTTATGGATATATCACAGCTTGTTTGTCCATTCACCTCCTGATGGGCATTTAGTTTGTTTTTAGTCTGGGGGCTATTACAAATAAAGCCACTATGAACATCTGTGTACACCTTTTCAGGTGAATACACGTTTTCATTTAACTTGAGGAAATACCTACAAATGCAATGGCTGGGTCATATGGCAGGTGTACACTTAACTGTTCTGGCAACCACAGAGCAATTGCCTTAAGTGGCTGTACTATTTTACTCTCTCATCGGCATGGAATGTATGAATTCCAGTAGCTCTGTCTCCTTGCCAACTACTGGTATGGTCAGTCTTTTTAACTCTAGTAGATGTGTTGTGATAACTAACTGTGGTTTTACTTCGCATTTCTCTGATAACTAATGTGTTGAGTAACTTTTCATGTGATTATTGGCCATTTGTGTATCTTCTTTTGCGAAGTGTCTGTTCAAACCTTTTGTCCATTTTTATCCTGGGTTATAAGATGTATTCAGATATTCTAGATATAAGTTGTTTGTCTGAAATACTTTCTCCCAGTTTGTGGCTTACCTTTTGTTTTCTTACTGGTCTCTTTAAAAGAGTGAAAGTTTTACATTTTGGTAAAGTCCAGTTTTTCAAATGTGTTTATGATTTGAGCTTTCGTGTTTTGAATAATAAATCTGTGACTACCATAGATTAAAAGGACTTTCTTTTAGAACTTCTATAGTGTCATCATTTATATTTAGGTCTACGATACACTTTGAGTTAATTTTTGTGCATGGTGTGAACTAACAGGCAATGTCTTTCTGTGTACATTATTGAATAAAGGTCAAATCCCATTCAGTACAACCTCTTCTCGTGGCTCCAGAGTTCTCTTGTCCACCTTGATGGCTCTATTAGTTTCCTATTGTTGCTTTAACAAATTCCTATAAAGTTAGTGGCTTAAAACAACACCCATTTACTATCTTCTGGCTCTGGCAAGGAAAAGTCCAAAACAGGTCTCCCTGGGATGAAAGCAAGGTGTGGGCAGACCTGCATTCCTTCTATAGGGGACTTCCTAGCGGCTATAGGGGACAAATTGTTTTCTTGTCTTTTCCAGCTTTTAGTAACTTCCTTCATTCCTTGGCTCATGGCCTCTCTTCAACTAGCAATCACATCACTCTGACTTTTCCTTCCATCATCACATTTACTTCTTTACTCTTCTGCCACGTGTTTTTTTTTTTTTTTTTTTTTTTTTTAGGACTTTTTGTAATTACATTGGGCCGACCTGGACAATCCAGTATAATCTCCCCATCTCAAAGTCTTTTTATTAATCACATCTGCAAAGTCTTTTTGCCATATAAGGTAGCATATTCACTGGTTCCAGGGATTAGGACATGACATATCTTTAGAAGGCGTTCTGATCTCTGTACCTCAAACACTCATCTATATGTCACATGCACCCCATCCCCCAAAGTCTCAAACCATCACATTATCAACTCATAGTTCAAAATCTCATTTAAATATTATCAGCTCAAAAGTCCCGGATTATATTACCCAAATAATTTAATCAAGTATCAATGAGAGTCTGGACATAATCCATTCAGGGGGGAAATTTCTCCATCTGAGGACCTATTAACTAGGAAACAAGTTATCTGTTCCCAAGAAACAATAGTGGGACAGTTACTGACATTATCATTATAAATAGGACAAAATGGAGGGAAAAAGTGAGTCCTAAGAAATTTTGACATCCAACTGGGCAAATATTAGATTGTAAGGACAAGAAACAATCCTCTGTGATTTGTCTCTCAGCTTTGTGAGCTTAAATCTCTACCTCTGAACTCACAGCTTTGCCCTTAGTGTTCTTTGTTCTTCATGAAAGAAATCATGAGTTTGAAGTTGAATAGTTTGTCAGCCTGTTCCTTAATTTTGTGGAGTCTGATGGCCTTCTTTCATGTTCCTCTCTCAGTCCATTTTAGTCCAAACTGGCAGTGTTTCTTCTAGTATAAAATTCTCAAGTACCTTGTGGATCTCCTGGGTGTGTCATGGGAATTCATTCCACTAGACAAGAGGCTGCTCCACAGATATTTAAAAATAATTTCATCTCTAATTTTTGACTTCTGCCAACATATCTGAGGGGATCCGTGAGCCACACACGTAATCTTCAAAGAGCTCTCTGTGAGACTGAATATTCTGACCTTTTAATCCTCCAGGGGCAATAGCAAAAAGTTGTCTAGCCACACCTCTAGTTTTCTCTACAAAGGTAAAGGATTAACTGCTTTACTGACAGTGAATCCCCTAATTTTAGAATCTTTTGCAATCTGAATAGGCTGAAAATTTCCAAAATCATGAAGTTCTAATTTCCTTCTGTTTAATAGTTCTTCTTACAATTTCTCTCTTTCTTCTCACATTTTATTATAAACAGCAAGACTCCTTTAATATCTACATTTCTATCAAAATTCCATTTAGGATGATTTACATGTTGTATAAGACATGTTGACCTTAAACAAATAGACAGCCAGAAATATGTCCAGCAAAATGGGTTTATTCAGGAACACCAAGAATTGCAATTTGGGACATGCAGTTTAATGGCGAACCACATGCAAGTCCAGAGAAACAAAAGAGAGGAACACTCCTTTCTGGTTTGGGAAAGGCTGTTATAAAGGAAGAGCCATTGGAGGAAACTGAAAGTTTGACATGAGTGACTTTTCATTAGCTGAGTTAGGAAGTCTCTCATTGGCTGAGTTGTTGCTGGCCGAGGAGGAATCTTTTCTTTCTCCTACTGAGGAAGTAATGTAGTATCACTTTCTGTTGAAACCCAAGCTACTGTCTCTTCCTGTTGGGGTCAGTGGTGTGCATTCAGTGACATGTAAGTGGAATTCTCTCTTCTAGCCTCCATTTTAAATGACGTTTCTGTTTATTAATTTTAACAGATAATGTAGATTTTCTCTACTGTGCTCTTCACTTCCTTCTGAGTTCATAATATCTGTGTTTCTTCTAACAGTCTGTGTGTGGCAATCTAGGCTTTTCCTATCATGTCCTCAATATCGTTTTGGCCTCTACCTATAAACCAATTGTGCTTCCAGATTGGTTGGACAGTAGTACTTGTATTAGAAATCTTTATATCTTCAGTGACTAATATCATTGGTTTCCTAAAGTTATAAATAAAGAAACAAGGTGGGAAATGTGTTCAAACCAGGAATTAATAAATGGTCAAATATTTCAATACATTGAAATAGGCATCAGGTCAGAAATAATATTATATGTTTTCCTTATTTGCAGACATCTAGCCACGCTCTACTCCTAAAGTGATGAATGAATATGCTTTCTCAAAGCCTTAAATGCCCATTATTGGGGAATATTGAGAGAAACTCTAGACTCTTAAACCTGAAACCTAAGGATAAAAATGAAGGGACTCATGAACTCCCTGAATTTTATGTAGATTTTAGTGTACATACACTTGTTTAAGGGGTAAAAGGTCTATAGCTTTTAGTAGCTTCTCAAAGTTCATGCGAGTTGCCAAATTATTTTTTAATCTAACTTAATTTAACATTTTAATTAAATTGAATTACAATTTTTAAACTTAGAAATTATTAATACAATACAGCTATTTAATCAGCTCTGCAGTCAAGGCAATTGCAAAAGTTTATAAATATATATGTGTGTATATATATATATGTATATATATATACATATATATAAAGTATATATATATATATATATATATATATATATATATATATATATGATGTTGAGTGAAGAATACAGAACCTAGTTTAGAAGGTGATTAAAATGGTTTTAAGTAGGAATTCAAACAGGCATTTGTACTCTAAAGTGTTCATAGTAGCATCATTCACAATATCCAAAAGATGGAAAAAACCCTAATGTCCATAAACAGATGAATGGATAAACAAAATGTGGTATATACATACAATGGAATGTTATTCAGTCTTAAAAAGGAAGAAAATTCTGATACATGCTACAATTTGGATGAGCCTTGCAGACATACGAGGCCAGACAATTAAGTTCGAGAAACTCATCCTAGAAAAAATGCTACATACCTCATTGCTGAATATCACTACGGTCACCTTCCAAGTACTCCCCTTGGGAAGCTGTGCACTGATGTCAGTGACTAGTCCACCCTTAAAGCAATTTTGGAACTCTTTCTGGAATGGCCATCAGAACTTTTGTGGTATTACCATTGAAGTCCTGAATGTCATCAAAATTTCTTCCTTTCAATATTTCCTTTATCTTTAGGTAAAGAAAGAAGTCATTGGGGGCCAGATTAGGTGAATAGTGAAGGTGTTCCAATACAGTTATTTGTTTAATGGCTAAAAACTCCCTCACAGACAGTGCCATGTGAGCTGGTGCATTGTCACAATGCAAGAGCCATGAATTGTTGGCAAAAAGTTCAGGTCGTCTAACTTTTTCATGGAGCCTTTTCAGCACTTCTAAATAGTAAACTTGGTGAACTGTTTGTCCAGTTGGTACAAATTCATAATGAATAATCCGTCTGATATCAAAAAAGTTTAGCAACATCATTGCAATAAGTTTGTGAACTTAATTGTCAGACCTCATTTGTTGAGTTAAATAATCCAGACAGAAAAGGAGAAATATTGTATGATTCCACTTATATGAGCTATCTAGATTAGTCAAATTATAAGAGAAATAAAGTAGAGTAGTGGTTACCCGGGGCTGAGGACAATGGGTAATTGGGTAGTTATTGTTTAATGTATACGGAGTTCCAGTTTGTGATAATAAAAAAGTTCTGGAGATGGATGGTGGTGATGGTTGCACAACAATATGAATGGACTTAAAGTCAATAAATTGTACGCAAAAATGGTTAAAATGGTCAATTTTATATTATGTATATTTTACGAAATAAAACATTTAAAAGAAATGTTCACAGAAAGAAAAATATTGCTTTAAAATAATATGAACGATAACAAAGCCTGAAGTCACCTTCAAAGTTTTATAATGAATCAGAATTTTGCTCCTCAAAGATGCTGTTTAATATTGGATTTTTTAAAAATCAAAGCCTGAACAATGCTTCAGATTGAGCAAGCTAGGCTTTCCAGTCCTAAATCCACGCAACACGCTTATTAACTTGCCATGTGACCTTGAGGAAACCATTTAAGTTCTCTGGGCTGCTGTTTCCTTCTCTGTCAACAGACAAGAGTTGATACGATTTATGAGCTTATTTCAGCTAAAAATTCTTTGGCTTTAATGAGTCAATTAAGAATTTCCAACATCAGTACTCACAAACTCATAGGCATTCACTGAATTTTCAAAACAAGATCATCTCAATGAGAGATTTTCATCATAGTTGCGTAACTAAGAGACTCCCAGAGAAAGCTGTCTTAAATTCGTGAAAGGAGAAAGTAATCTGTTTTGTAGGAAAAGAAAAGTGATGCTTACCTATTAGACATCTTACATATGGCTGAAAATTTCTGTTCAACATATTTTCAAGCCACACTATAAAGTAGCAGTTTCCAAAATAGTCTGTAATAATGTGTGGAAGTTTGCTTGGAATGGAGTAGATGTCTAGGTAAGGGAGAAAAACACGAGGCTACAGTGTGTGGTGTCCTGGTCGACAGAGCCAATGAGTTCTCCAACACCTTACATAAACACACACACACACACACACACACACACACACACACGCACGCACACCTTTATTCATTCATACAATCCAGTTAGATTTTAAAAACCATTCAAAAAGCCCTTCTATGCAGAAGGCATTGTTGTTCTTTGTCCATAGTAGAAGATACTAAGAATTAGTGGGAAAAGATACCTGGCATCACTAAATTTGCTGTCTGGTAAAACATGGTGACATTATGACCATGATCCTGAAGAATCTGAGACACCCGGTCCATCAGTAGATAATGGCTTCCACCTAGGAACAATAAACAACATCATTTTTGTAATGATGAGAATAGAGGTTCTGAGGTTGACGGGATGATAAATCCAGAAGACGAGGGGTAGGGAAACAGAGAGTTGATGGTGAGTAAAAGAGCTGAGCTTAATCAGTCGATCTCTTGCCATCTGAGTAAGCCCCTAGCCCATGCACCCAGAGCCTGCTGGCCCAAGTCCTTTACTTGTGGCAAACTTCCATCAAACTTCCCTCTTGTGACTTGTGGTCTCCTCGCCCTAAGGTACATGTTGCATTTTAGCCAGGGCCTTATAGAAACACCACGTCCTAAAGAAATAACTGCACTGGTGGAAATTTTGGCTATGCATGTTAGTGTGAATGCTTCATAACTGGCAATCAGTGAGAGCTATTTCTGGAATCCTCTTTGGAAATTTATGTTAGTAGGAGCCAGAAACATGGAAACTTAAAAATGAGTCCAAGAAACAGTCATTGGAGCGAAAGGACATGAAATGAAGCTACCACTTAAAGTTGACGTTCTTGAGATTCAAGGAGTGGCAGGCTGTTTCATGCATTTGGCAGGCCATTTCTCAGGTGGGACCTGAATTTTGCAGAATATCAAAATACCACATTCAGGATAACTGCATTCATAGGGTGGGCCTGCAGGATCCTAGATGTATGAGACACTGAGACACCACCCATCCTAGGGCAATCCTGGGATCCTAAAGAAAGAGAACTTGGGCCTCTGAGGAGATGCAAGTTCCCTCACATCAATGCTTTCTCCTAGAACCAGGTCCAACATGAGGCCTTTGCTTGAAGCTAAGGGTCCCAGCAGCAGAGAAAGATCAGGAGAGAAATTAACACCAAATGCCAGAAGTTTGGAGATGAGGGTTAGAGGAGTGCAGTGCTAGGGAAATACTGTAGCTATTTCTGAGGGTTTTTTATACCCAAACTTGTATAGACTGAAGTCACAGGGGATATATGAAGTACAAATCTCCTACACCCTTTGCTCACATTTTAATCCATGTAAAACCTCAGAACTGGGAAGAAGGGGCTGACCACACATCCATCCAATCATAGAGGGTCTTGCTGAGCCCAAGTGCATTCTGGGGCAGAGCCAGGGCTTCCAGCCCCCCACAAACCCCACCAGCTCCCTTTGGAGTCTGAGGCAGGACAACGTGTACTGTCAAGAAGTGAGGAAGCTGTTTTGCTTCATTGCAACTAACAATCAGAAAGATTTAAAAAATATATATATACATATTTCAAATGGAATGGAGTTACAGGGTTTCTTAAAGAGTGATTTTAAAAACTCCCCACTGCAGCGTGAGTGGCTGGAAGCCAGCGTGAGCTGCTGTGTGCTGCCGTGGGCTGCCAGTGAACTGCTATGAGTGGCCGACCACCGGTGACCGACTGCGGGGGGCGGGGGGGGGGGGGAAGTGCAAAGCTCCTAATACCAGTGTGGGTCAGGGAGCTGTGTCCTACACAACTAGACTGACAAACAATGGCTTGAACCGGAGTGAGGGGGGGAGGAGGGAAAGGGGGGGGAAATTCCCCACTAAAAAAAGGTGTGAGTGGAAGCTGTGGAGAGGATGGTCCTGGGGTAGGAAAGCCTGAGTAAATTTCAGGTGTGTGCCATCAGGGAGGTTTGGTGTGCTCTTGTAAAAGGCACAGCTCTTTCCTGATTCTTAGTTTCCTGCTCAGGAAAACATAGTGGGGCCTGAATTAGGTGATTTATGATCCTTCCAGCATAAAGATTCCCAGATTCATGGAGATATAAAACTGATCTAAGAGATCCCACCCACCATCCATTGGGAAAGCCCCCTTCTATGATGACCTCTTTAACCTGATACATTTCTCCCTTTCATCTTCTATTCACTTTGGTGCAAAAGTAAAGGAAATAAAATCCTGAGGCCACAAAACGCAGAATTAACAGCCGCAGGTGTCCTTCAAACAGTTCAGCAGCAGGGCTGAAGGGCGTGGGGTGGGGGGGACTGGGAGAGATTCAAATATGCAGGGGCCCTCCTCTCCTCAGCCCTGGTGAGATCTCTATGTTTCCTTGGAGGAAAACACTCCACCCTCCTAACTGTCATTTAAATATCTTCCCTGCTCCACCTTGGCTCCTGTGAAAGCTCAGAAAATTAGTGCTGCTGCTTTCAGGACCACCTTTCCCAGACCTCCAAGAGCCTGCAAATGCTGGCCAGTCTCTACTGATAACTGCTGCTCACCCCCCAGAAGCTTAGGGTGAGCCTCTGAATGTCCAGGCTGCTCTCTGGAGGAGGAGGCCCAGGTTCTCCTGCACTGCGGCTGGATCTAACCTTCTGGCCCCATCCCTGCATCAGCGGGGAGTGCCTTCTGA
The DNA here is from genome assembly GCF_036562045.2 of Rhinolophus sinicus. Taxonomy (NCBI): domain Eukaryota; kingdom Metazoa; phylum Chordata; class Mammalia; order Chiroptera; family Rhinolophidae; genus Rhinolophus; species Rhinolophus sinicus. Next base: position 176,139,672 of record NC_133753.1, on the reverse strand, counting down.
ACAGAGAGAGCAAAGGGTATTTCTGTTTTCTCCAGAACTATCTTCTCCATCTCAGGGGCAGTAGAGGCCCATCTCTGGCCCCACAAAAGTGCCTACCTCTTCATCCTCTAGCCTGAGACACAAATCTGCCCAGTCTGGAAAACCACATAGGATGACACTCTGACTAAGTCCTGTTTGCCTGAGCCCTGGCACAGGTTCCCACAACACACCTGTCACTGAATTGTTTGGCCAAACACTCACCCATCAAGGTCCCCGTGAGGATTTTGGCGGCTTCTGAGAACAGGAGCCCAGGCAGAAGGAGGCTGACTAGGAGCAGCGCCCGCTGCGTGGCCATGCTCGCTCCTGTAGAAGCAGCTGACCATACAGCATTGGGCCCCTGCAACCTGCGTCCTGCGCCCTGTGCCACACACAGGGACCTGTGCGCTCTCCGGACAGACAGGCCTGCAGACGGTGAGGCAAAGATGCTGGTGGGAGCTGGGGAAGAGGTTACAGACAGATCCTGCCTGTTTTCTCCCCTGCCTGTCCCCTGTCCCTTCTGCCCCTCCTCCCTTGGTGCATGCCTCATTGGGTATTCTGTCCTCACCCTCCCTAACCAAGGAGAGCGGGAGGGAGGGGTTAGTGACTCTACCCTTAACCCCCCCTGTTTCGGTCATCGCCACACTCTCCCATAGGAAATATTCTGAACCAAGAATGCTTGGCACTTAGGAAATCATGTCAATGACATCTCCACTTTCAAGTGACTGGGACCCATCTCCATTTTCAGGATACTTCCCTGAACTTATGGCATTCCACTTACAGTCTAACTGCTCCAGTTACCTCATACTGGGGGCCCTCTCCAGCCCCAAAATGCCCCAGGTACCTGCTTAAAATATCTGGCAATGTTGCAAGCTTAAGGGACACTAGTCTCTGGAAGCAGCGTCCATTCCCTGAGAGTAGTTTGTTTCCACTCTCTGGGAGCAAATCCCTAAGGGAAATCTACATTGGCCGATCAAACTGCCCTCTGCGTGTGTGTGCATGGAATCACGCTGGGTGGGAGGGGTACACCAGCCAGGACTGGTAGTTTATTCACTGCAAAGAGGTGCCCCCAAGAAGGCCAGTGGGGGGCTAAAACCAGCCCATCTTCACTCACCAAGGCCTGTGCCCTGGCTGGAGGATACATCCTCTAAGAGAAGGCATAGGTTTCGTTGCTCTTGTCTTAATTTGCACAATGGCTCTCCTCACCTTCTGTGGTTGTCTCCGATGGGTGTATGTTTCTTTCTGATTAGGCAGAATAGACATATCCATCCCATTGAATGGAAGGAAGGAGATGAAGAGCTTCAAAGCATAACATTTCATAATTGTCAAGGAATGCTGTTCCTAACGTGTGTGTTCACTACACTGGAACTTTCTGGTTACAGTGGGTTTCAGATTGTCCGTGAGGTCACTGAGTCACAGATAAAATAAATCATTTAATCCAGTGCCCCCCTGCCTGCCTTCCACATGTGACCAAGGCTCTAATTTCCACCCCTTACCCACTGTCTATTTATTTTCTTTCTGACAACCCCCAAGATTACTTGGAGTAGTAAAAAAAATTCGAGACCCCTAAATTCCTCCACATACAAACATGAATTCAAGATGGATCATAGGCTTAAATGTAAAATCTAAAACTAAAAAGCCTATAGAAAAAGAAAGCGTAGGAGACTATCCTTATCACCTGGAGATAGGCAAAGATTTTTTTTAGATCATAAAAGAAAAAAAGTTGATGAACCAGGCTTCATCAGACATAAATGTTTCTGTTCATCAAAAGACAATAGTAAGAAAACGAATAGGCAACCTGCACACTGAGAACCATATTCAGAATGCATATATCTGATAAAAGATCTTTATCCAGAACAGATAAAGAACTTCTACAAATCTACAATTAAAAGCCAACAACCTAACTAACAATGGGCTAAAGATCAACAGACACTTCATAAAAGAGAATATAAAAATGATTGTTAACACATGAAAAAAATGTTTAACATCAATGGTCATCAAGGAAATGAAAAATTGAAGCTGGAGGTACCATCGCACACTCACCAGAATATCTAAAATTAAAAAGACTGACAACACCCAATGTTGACAAGGATGTGGAGTTCCTGAAACTCTGGGGTGCTGCTGGTTGCAATATAAGATTGTATCATCACCTTGGAGAACCGCTTAGCAATTTCTTTGAAAGATAAACTTGCCTTTACCCTGTGTCTGAGCAATTGCCATCTCTGCACTACCAGCACCATGACAAGGGTGATTCCTCACATCCAAATGGAGTATAAAGGTTTTATTTACTGGAGGTGTTGGTTCAACAGGTTTGGCCATTAAACCTCCATTATAACCAGTGTTAGGAAGGGAGGTGGGGGGTGCAGGAAAAATCAAAGGCAAAGTCAGAATTAACAAACCACAGCTCTGTTTTCAGTGAAAGATGAAATGACACTGGCCTGGAGCCTTCTGGGAAATGTTCTCTGATAGTGCTATCAAACTGAGCATTGATATACCATCCCCTCAAGGCAGAAATTAGGCACATCAGAGACTTCTTCACTCGGCCCCGAAATCCATGTGATCTGTAAGGGAGGAGAGGAATGCTGGTGCCTAAAGCACAGACACAGGCAGCCCCCAAATTCATAACTCCAAATGTGCTCGTAAGGATAGTCACAGATGGCCATCCAAGTTTCTCAGCAATCAGGAGAGCACAGCATTCTACACCATCAACCACCACCAGGCTGGAACTCTCACTCTTTAAGGGGCCTGTGATATCTGTCCTTCTCAACAACTGGCTACACTGAGTTGCATGGAGCTCTTTCATCTTCAAAAGGTTTGTAAATGACTTTCTGCAAGAAGAAAAAAAGTGAGAGATATTCTATATTCACAGAAAGTGTTCATCTGAAAACAACAAAAGAATCTCAGCACCACAAGGTAAAGCCCTTCCGGCCGCAAGCCACCTGTTGTACGGCTCCCACCTGGGCACTTTCTGCTCCATGTACCAGCATTGTTATGACCTCCAAATCCAGCACGCCCTTTCCTTGTGTTTGTCTTTACCATGAGTCTTTCTGATGCTTACAACGTTCCTATTTCTTCCCCTCAATCCTACCCGTCTTTAGATTCTTGTCCTGCTCTGGGAGATGCTAGCAGCTATGGCCGCATCTCTCTCTACTGGCCATATGCTGAAGCTCATTTATTGATGCTCTGTACGACCTTCAATTATAAGTTAACTTTGCTCTCACAAGTGCCCATGTAGGACCTGTTTTCCTGGGGATGTAAGCATCTTGATGACAGGGTCCCAACAACAGAAGTGGAGGAACAGCATTTTCTACTAGACAAACTATTCTAAAAGCTGTGTTCTCGTGTCATCTGCCAGTCTCTTGCTTTCAACTATTGGGCCAACAAACGTCTTCACACTCCATTGGCAGGAAATCCTTCAAAACGGTGGTTGTGGCCTGGGTTCCTTTTTAAGGGCCAGCGAATGAGGACTTTGTACTTTTCTCCACCTCTCAGGGCCTCTCCTGTGGGGCAGATTCTTAAAACCCTGGTGAGGATGAATGTCCTGTGTCACCTTTTACTTGAGGTTTTACTTCATTTTATTGGGAATTTATTCACTTCCCTTTTCATAATGTTTAAACATTTCCTACAGTTTATACAGCACTTGACAAATGCGCCAGCTAAGGAATTCTACACGAATGCTTTTAGGACCCAGAGCGTTGGCTGCAAAGTGACATTTCCGTTTCTCAGGCCTGGAGTCTGGCAGCAGGTCCTGAGCTCGCTGGTCGCAATCAGCTGTGCGACCTCCTTTAGCTAAAGTGAAGGCCCAACACTTAGAACCGGAGGAGAGAGGCTGCCCTGCGCCCTCTGGAGGAGATGGGAGGGGGGGAGGGCTGGGGGGGTCTCTACCCTGACTGTATAATTTCTGGGGAGCTTTACAAATATATCTATGCCTGGATTTCAGCATAAATAATTTACATAAGACATTGGAAGGTGGGATGCAGACATACGTATTCTTTCAAAGCTCCTCCGGTGATTATAGTCTACTACACAGGCAGGGTTGAGAATTACTGTTCTAGAGGGAGCGAGAAGGTAAATATGCATTTACCCTAACATAGGAGCACAGGGTATATACCACTATTCACAAATTTTGAAATGGTAAAACTGTATTTAAAATTGGTTCACGAGAAAGAAGAAGATAAATAGAATGAATGAATGTTGGGACGAAAGTTGTTAAAACTGTTTCAATAAAGAAAATCTTTACTGTGAGGATAATTACGGATAATTATTGAAGAACAGAAAGAAGGTGTTTTCTCATCTCAGTAGTGTGCTAGCAGGTCAGGCTTCTTCCAAAAGGACGTGAGATCATGAAAGGAAGATAGATAAATGTGATCAAATGTGCAGTTTGAGCAGATGTTCTCACTGGATCATAAAAACAAACAAACAAACACACCAGACAGCTTGCTGATGGCCAGAAAGAAATAGTGTAAGGAGGCTTCTTGAATACAATGCTCAAATAAGGATAATTGTCCTAATTATATCTGGGACAATATCAAAGGTTCCAATAATGGTAACAAGCTAGTCAAGAAACATGTGACTTATACTTTGGTCTAGTATTTTAATAAATCTTGATCTTTAGATAGTACAATAAATGTTTACTGTGTGGCTACTATGTGCTCCATGCTGTGATAGGTTCCGTGCAGTGAGCAAGGAAAGTATTATAGGACCTTTACCCTTATGAAGCTTCCAGTTTGACAGGGAAAGCAGCTGTTGAACAAATCATTACAATTCGTAAATTAAACATGAACAAGTTTTCTAAGGACTTCAAAAGAAAGAACTAGGCATCGTGAAAGTGTAGAAACAATTGAATTACTCTAGCAGTCAGTCTAGTGATGTCTGTGTGCTATACCAATTTCATATAAACCAGTGGGGATTTTTCAAATGAAGCTTTAAAAAACACTTAAAGTAACACATGGGACAGTTTTGAGAAATTCAAGGCATGCAGTATCAATTTTGGGGAATTAGCCCATGAAAATAGAAACATTAACCTAACATAGGGGAAAGACTTGCAGACACAGTGCTAGGGCCTGTAGGACATGCTCTAAAAGTGTATCTTTCCGGCTCAGTCTAGTTGGAGGAGTGGAGAGCAGAGGGAAGAGCTGGGAGGCAGGGGTTGTTCGTTTTTTCAGTCTTTTTCACTCTCCACTGTCTCTAACACCTACATTGTGTGGCACACCTTTAGTCCCCATCAAATCTTTTTAATGAAAAAGACAAAGCACAGAATCAAGTGCTAAGTCAGTGGATTAGAGTGGAAGAAGTGAGGTAAATAAAACAGGTATTATGCAGGAGGCAGTATTTAAGAAATGCCGTGAGTGATGAGTAACATCTTTTACCAGAAATGAGGGAGGAGGAAGGGCCTTCTCATCAACACAGACAAGCGTGATTTTCCTTTCTCTGATTTCATGCTTAAGATGAGTAGTTTCTTGTTATTTTGAGTTTCAGATGAGTGGCATTTCCAGGAGTGAACCTCATGACTTACTCTCGGCAATGCTGAGCGTTGAATCTTAAAGTTCTGCAATGAATGAATCTTAAATGGCCAGGTTCCAGTTCTGTAAAAAAATCAATCTTTGCAAGTGACCCCACCATCAAAAAAATGTATGAGAAAGGAACAGAAGGAAGTAAAATTGAGTTACTGTGACTTTATCCAACAATGAAATCATGAGTTGCCCATCACTGTCTCTGAGTTGGAGAGATTAAAAGCAAAGAGAGAAGGTGGGGAGTCTTTTAAAATTTACATTTAGGGTGAGATTCCCCCCAGTTTCTAAGGATAATATCTCCTCATTCAGGCTTGAAAGCTGAACAGGCTGGGAATGATAACCAGAGTGCCACATCCCCGAGACTATCTGAACTGATTGGTTCAGGGAAGATTGAGATATTGCTCATTCATTCATTCATTCATTCATATTTCTCAAATAATAATTGCTTTATTTTTGTTTAAAAGAAAAAAATTATTACCTTCCAAACAGAGCTTCCTTCAAAAAAGAAATCAAAATTTTTCTTGAATTCTTGTTTATAGTTTTCAGGAGGAAACCAATGGACAATCTGGGATTATTTTCTCCTTCTTTTTAAAATCTAAAAAAAGACAGAAGAGAAAATTGAATGGCACACTGCTAGACATTAAAAGGAATGCTGATACCCAATTTTAGCCCTTTCCCTATTTCTCAGAAAATTTTTTTCTCTAAAAACATCTTTATTGAGATATAACTCACATATCATAAATTCACCCTTTAAAAGTGTAGAATTTAGTGGTTTTTAGTAAATCTGCAGAGTTGTACAACCACCATCACAACCAATTTTAGAACATTTCTCATCTTCAAAAGAAATCTCAAATTTATTAGCTGTCAGTCTCATTGTTCTCATACTTTCCTTTAGAACCTTAGATACCACTTTCTGCAGTTCCTTGAATATATAATCACTGATTTAAATTCTTTGTGTAAATCCACTGTCTGGGCTTCTTCATGGACAGTTTCTGTCTACAGCTTTCAGTTGACATATTTTCCCATTTCTTTGCATGTCTCACACTTTGTTGTTATTGAAAACTGGACATTCTGAGTAGTACCGTGTTTCCCCAAAAATATTACCTAGCCCGACAATCAGCTCTAATACGTCTTTTGGAGCAAAAATTTATATAGCAAAATAAGACCAGGTCTTATCTAACATAATATAAAACCCAGTCTTCTTTTACTATAAGAACGGGTCTTGTCTAACATAAGACTGGGTCTTATATTCATTTTTGCTCCAAAAGACGCATTAGAGCTGATTGTCCGGCTAGGTCTTATTTTCGGGGAAACACGGTATGTTGTGGCAAGTCTGGAAACCAGATTTCCTCCACCCTCAATTTATTATTGTTGCTGATCATTGTTATTGCTGCTGTTGCTGTTTAGTGACTTTCCTGAACTAATTCTGTAAAATCTATTTTTCTTGTCATGTTTGGCCATGAGAGTCTCTGATCCGTTAGTTAGTGGGCATCTCATGGTTAGGCAGAGGTTTCCTTCAATGCCTTGCAACTCTGAGTGTCCTAGCCTTTGCCGAGGGGTCCTATGTGTGTGGGTTAGGCACACTTGCAATGCGCTGGCATCTAGTTTATAGCACTGCCTTAGCCTTCACTTCCTGCTCGTTCAGAGGCTCATGGACGGCCCAAAGGGAGCAATCACGGCTTTCTTGGGTCTTTCTTGAGCCTGTGCACAGCCTTCCATATGCACATGACTTTCTATATTCCCAGGAATATGTCAGAGATTTTCAAAGGCAAGAGGCATCTTCTCAATTAATGTTATAATACTGGGTTAAACGTTCTGTATTTACATTATTTTGACTATGTAAAAATTATTCATTTTTGAGGCAAATAGAATATCATCATTTGGTTTCCATTTGTGTACTCCCCTACCCCCCAGAATTAACAATTGCCTTATTTTTCATTTGTTTAGGTTTGTTTGTTTTGTTTTTTTCCTGTGCCTATTTGTCAGTCTCCCAACTTCCTTCAATATTCTCTCAATACAATTTTCAGTAAGCTCAACTTACTGAATTTTTTTTTTTTTCCTCCAGGAGATATTCTTTGTGGATCCTTCCATTGATCTAGTCTGGGGTGACTGCTGGCCTTGCCAACTGCACAGCTGACATCTTACAACAACTTTTCATTACTTTTCTGGTTTGCCAATTCTATTCTCTTTGAGAAATTTAAATTTGTATGAAAAGGAAAGCCTTTGAGACTATTTTACAGCAAAATCTTGTTGCTTTTCTGTGTACATTGCTGCAATGTCAATGCTAAACAGTTTGATGTCATTCTAAGTCCTATTCATCATTGACATATATGAAAACTTTAGGTTGCTTTTTATGAATCACTGGTATTCTGAAATTTCATTATGATTTGCCTTGGTGTAGGTCATTTTTTTTATTCTTTGTGTGGGGTGCTAGGTGGGACCTTTCAATATGGAAACTCATGTATTTCAATTCTGAAAATTTTTCTTGTATTAGTTCTTTAACAAGTTTCTCCTACAATTTTATTGCTTTCTTTTTCTGGAATTCTTATCGATCAGAAAAACACCTTGATTTAAAGTTCACAAACTGCAAACAAGATTTCAAGCAATATAAACAAAGCAGCACTTTATCAAACTGATCTGGAAATCAGTTTGAAGAGTTTGCTTGGATGGGCTAAAGATACAGGTGAGGGGGTGAGAGATAGAGGAATGCAGAAGAAGATCCAAATAGCATTTCAAACTTACTTTTGCTAAAGTCATGGTTTAAGATGGACCTTTAAATAAACACATACCAACACACATATATTTTTTCATTATAATAACTCAGAAGACTAAAATTAAGTTTTGAGAAAATTTAACATGTCCAAGGCACTCAAAGCTATCACCTATGGAGGGAGGGTCCAAACACTACTGCCCAGTATGGAAGCCATTAGTCACATGTGGCTATTCAACATTTGAAATGTGGCTAGTGTGAGTTGTAAAATACACACCAGATTTCAAAGACTTCATATAAACAAATGTGAAATCTCTCATTAACTATTTTTTATAGTTTATATGTTGAAATGATATTTTGGCTATATTGGGTTAAATAAAATATATTATTAAAATTAGTATAACCTGTTTTCTTTTTATCTTTCAATGTGGCTTCTGGAATATTAACAATTACATTATGGGGTTTGCATTTGTAGCTCATGTTATATTTCTATTAGACCGCACTAGTACACAGAATAAGAAGATAAGATACCTGAAGTTCATTCTATTGAAGTGAGATCACATCATGCCCGTAATCTTGAAGAATCTGCGATACCTGGTTCATCAGGAGATAATCGCTTCCCCCTAGAAACAAGGCTTCAGTTTTGTGAGGTCCATGGAGAGAAAAGCCAGAGTGCAAAGGGGAAACAGGGAAACTTCAGAATGAACTCTGACTAGATGGTGAGCAGAAAGAGAGCTTCATTCCTGTCTGTTCCTATTTGGGCAAGTCTGCTCTGGACCGGAGTCCTCATGCAGATTGATTCCTGGCTCTGAGCCCTCACCCCTAACAACCTTCCTCTACAGTTTCCCTGTCCTGTGACTCAGGGGCTCCATGTCAAAGGGATAAGCTTTTGGGGGCTTACAGCTTAAGGCATTCCTCTCCCTAGGAAATAGACTACATTATAATAAGGGTCATGCTCCTTAATTGTGCTCTAAAAACACCAACTGTAGGTGGTCCTATGCATATGGCCCCCCGTGGTAGACAGCCAGTCAGGGTTATTGATGGGATCCTCCTGTTTGGAAATTTTTGCTACAGTGAAAACCAGAAAGTGGCTAGAAAGTGACTCCAGGAGGCAGTCTTGGGAAGAAGGAGGTGGAACTACCCCCTAAACACTAGGAAGGTCCTTTAAGTGTAAATCCTTTTGGCAGGAGGTACTTATTTTGGACCTGAGCTTGGCTCCATTTTGAAATCAGACATCTCATAACGGATACCTGCAGCCTGCTGTCAAGACCCTGTGGGACCTGATTTGCATTAAGCAGTAAGAAAAGATCTACAGAGAGTAGATCCTAGGACTATGGCTCAGGCAAGCTGGGCGTTCTTTCTAGCTTGCTCTCGGCTTCAGAGAAGCCCTCGTGCTTTCCCTAGGGATAGCTTTCTGCAGCCACTTGACAGCTCCAAAAGAAGGAGGGGTCCTCTCTATCCAGCAGCGGCTCCGGTGCATGGGTTCCCCACGGGTATGAACAAGCACCCAAGGACAAGACCAGGATTTGGGCGCCTTCCCGGGGCAGAAGCCAGGACTGCAGGAAGACCACAAGCCGCGCCGGCTGCCCAGCCGTGCTCAGTCGCGCTGTGTCCTGCGGAGCGGAGCCGGGGGTGGTGCGGCCTGCACCGTGCAATGGTTGGTTCCTCCTGCCTCGGCTCCACACAGCGATCGCTGCAAACTCCTAGCTAGCCGACCAGAGACCGTGGGGTCTGCTCCTACCGGATCAGAGCCAGGTGTCTCATCGGTGCTTTTTTTTTCACCCCCGCCTCTTCTCGGCCATATTGATTCCGGCCCTGCTGACTTGTCACTTTGGTCCTGCTTAGAAACCTCGGGCTGGAGTCGCTACGAAAATCACATGCCCCTCTTCAAAGTAGGTATGTGACACTGTGAGCAGCGCTGGCCCGGATACCGGTAAATTTTGGCTATCAAGTCTGCCTTCGGTAATCCCATGTCCCCTTTTCTGGATCTTTCTCCCAACTTTTGGGTGCCCCAGCGCCCTTCTCACTAATTCTAAGTCACACATACCTACTCTCCAACCCCCGCCCCCCCAGCGCCACCATCTCCTCCCGAGGAAGGGATCTAGAGTTGATGAGGTTTAGAAGGCATCACCAGGGTTCCCCCCTCCCCCCAACCAGTAGCCTAGTGAACACTCCCCATACCTATTACGTATAATCCAGTAGCATAGATCACTGCGGGATGGTGACAATAAATTCATCCAATTACCTGACTCAACACAAATTTATTGAGCGCCTATTATGGGGTCAGGCACGGGTGGTTCTGCAAACAAAACAAACAAAAATCATTGCTCATGGAGCTTATCTTTGAGTGAGAGGTGATATTAACATGTTAGTATGTTAGGTAGTGCTAAATTTTAAGGATTAAAAATTAAGTAGGGACGGCACCTCTGAGAAATGACTTCCAGATAAGGACCTGAAGGAAGGGGGCGAGCTTAACCAAGTGGGTGCCCAATGTTTCTTAATAATTGAGTATCTGCTGTGGGGCAGCATTATTCTTGGCGTTTACAAAATCACTACTTGATTCCAATCTCACAGCCACCCTGAGGAGTATTGTATTATAAGCCATCCCACTGTCCCCCAACCCCTTTCCTTTTAACATACATGAGGTTCAGGTTTACTTGGGGGTCACTGACTTAACCGGGTTTCAGGGTTCCCAAACACCATATTAAGAGATGCCATTTTCTTATCAAGTCTAATCATGCGTGTATTTTTGGCTCTCCCACATACATATTATAGCATAATAAATAAAAGCCTGTTTCTTTTTTCATCCTTACGCCTTTTCTCTGTCTTATGGTTATGGAACATGCAATGTTGACTAGAACTGGTGATGGTGGGCATCTTGCCTTGTTCTGGACCTCAAAGGGAAAGCTTGTAGCATTAAGGATATTTGCAGTAGTTTGGTGTTCTTGTTTATACATACACATGTCTGCATATACATATGTAGACACATCCTTTAAAGATACACATCCTTTTTAAAAAAAGAATGCTTGTTTTAAAAAATAGGACTTTAAAAAAATATAAATCAGTGTTGAATTTTATCAAAATGTTTTCTGCATCTATTTGAGATGATCCTATGATTTTACTCTTTTCAACTATTACATTGACAGAAATTGATTTTTTAGAAACCTTTTACATTTTGAAATACATAAAATATAAATGTATGGTATAGTTAATAGGTAGTTTAAAAAAATGCTTATAAAAAACACCCAGGTGAAGAAACAAGATGTTGCGCCCTGACCCAAGGCCTATGAGGGATTCTAGAGTGTCCATCCCCACCAGTGCAGTACCTGGACTTAAACAATATTGTAAATCACATCTCATGGCTTTGTTTCTAGTTTGCCCAGCCAGGTATGCATTTTTAAACAATAAAGTTTAGTTTGGGGCTGTTATTGTCCTTTTGCTGTTTCAAATTAATTGGATTAAAAAATCTTTCCATCTTTCCTCTATTTGAAGCTACATCCCATTTCTACTGTTCTAATGATGACCAAAGTATCGCATGCATCCTTAACCTGCTTAACCAGTATCTCACCATGACCTTAGAAGACTACAACATGGTCTCCTCCATTCCCACCTTAAACGGTAAGTTACGTAATTTAATTTTCTATGTATTTAAACTTCATTGTGAAATAAAATATACATATAATAAAGCACACACAAAAGCATGTACTACTCAGCAAGGCATTACAAAGTGAACACCTATAAATCACCACCCAAGAAAGAGAACACAGGCAGCAATCCAGAAGCTTCTCTTGTGCTCCATCCCAATCTCTATTCCTTCCTTCTCCTAAAAGGTAAACAATAGCTTGACATGCATTGGAATCTCTTCCTTGTTTTTCTAAAATAGTTTTACTACAGTGCATTCATTTTTTTTAACTCTACCACTTAGTTTTGTTTTTTAATTTTATGTAAGTGGAATCACACTATATTATTTGCATTACATATATGTTTCATCCATATTGTTGCACAGCAGCGATTAGTTCACTTTCATTGTTATTCATGTATTTATCATGTTGGATAAATAAATCCATTCTGTTGATTGAACTGTTTATGATTGAGGCTATTATGAATAACGCTATGCACATTCTTGTGCCTGTCTCGATGTACATACACATGTTTACATGATATATACCCATTGCCAAGCCCAAAGTCACCTTGTTTTCTCCTACGTTATCTTCTCAAAATTTCAATTTTGTGTAATTTTGGCTTTATGATCCATTTTGAGTTAATTTTTGTGAAAGGAATAAAGTCAATGTATAGACTCCTTCTTTTTGTATGTGGTTGTCCAGTTGTTCCAGCATTATTTGTTTAAAAGACTCCTTTCTCCATTGAATTGCCTTTATTCCTTTGTCAAAGACCAATTGACTATATTTATGTGGGTCTATTTCTGGGCTCTCTATTCTGTTCCATTAATCTATTTGTCTCTTCTTTCACCAATCCCCCAATGTCTTGATTACTGTTGCATTAGAGTAAATCTTGAAGTTGGGTAGTGTCACTCCTCTCACTTTGTTCTTCTTCAATATTGTGTTGGCTCTTCTGAGTCTTTTGCCTCTCCAAGTAAACTTTATAATCATTGTGTTAACATCCACAAAATAACTTAATGGAGTTACATTGAATCTATAGAACAAGTTGGGAAGAACAGACATCTTTTTTTCATTTTCTTTTGAGCAAAACAAAATCAAATTTAACAGTCTTAAATGTGAAAGTAAAAACAAACTAAAAACACAAAAAAAGCAAAAGAAAAATGAACAGAACCCAAAATGTCAAGGCAGTTATGAAGAGAACTTTGAGGGTTAATCTTTAAAATCAAATATCAAAGGTTATTTCTGTTAATAGATAACTGGCAAGAAGTACTTTCCTGCTGAGTGTTCACACGAAAGCAAAGTGTCAAAATAAAATCAGACTATAATACAAAAAAAGTCACCAGAAGGGATGTGAGAAATACAATGCTCAAATGGTTATGTGTTACTAAAAAAATAATGCTATCTTAAGCACTCAAGTTATGCTAAATGCTCTTGGAAACTGGAGAAATGACTGTGAACAACAGTAACCAATGTGTGGGGCACCATGCATGGCAATGTGTGGACAGGAATTTGGGATGTCAGAGTAGCAACATATCTTCAGGTGTGTGTGGAGCTTAGATCTGACTCAGGAATACATGGAAATTCCCTGGAACTCTTGGGTCCATTCCCATTGTGGCCTGGGCTTATGAAACACGAAACACGTTCATGTCCTTCCCTGGGGGCGGGGGGCCTGGTCCTGAATGTGGTCTGGGTGTGGCTCACTGGTGGTGACACCCATTGTGTGGGCCTCCAGCTATTGTCAGAACCACCTGGTAGAGTTCGGGGCTGGGTGAGCAGGAGATGAAAATGGGAGCTGCTTGGAGAAGCAATTTCATGTCAACCAAAGCAGAAATTGCTTAAAACATTGAAGTGGTTGAGAAAACACACTCAGCATCTAAGAACTGACATCTTGACAATATTGAGTCTTCCTATCCACGAACATGAAATCTCTATTTATTTATTCTTTGATTTCTTTCATCAGGGTTTTGTGGTTTTCCTCATACAGATCTTATATAGTTTTGTTAAATCTATACCTAAATCTTTCATTTTGGGGGGTGATAATGAATATGGTATTGTGTTTTAATTTCAAATTCCGTTGGTCCATTGCTGGTACATAGGAGTGACTGACTTTTGCATAATAACCTTGAATCTTACAAACTTGTTATAATCACTTATTAGTTACAGAAGTTTTCTTTCGATTTTTACATAGATGATCATGTCATCTACAAACAAAAGACAGTTTTATTTTTTCTTTCCAAAATGTGTATCTTTTACGTCCTTTCTTATCTTATTGTATTAGTTAGGACTAATGTAAATGGTGTTGTTTTCTGTTTCAAATTTTAATTGTTCTTTTTGGTATACAGAAAAGCAAGTCTCTGTTTTCTTGGTCATCCTGGCTAGGGTTTCATCAATTTTATTTATCTTTTGAAACACCCAGCTTTTGGTTTTGTTGATTTTCATTATTGTTTTCCTGTTTTCAATTTCAGTGATTTCTGCTCTAATTTTTATAACAATTACTTATTTTAATTATAAACTCAGGATAATGTAATATAGAACCTAAAGCACATGTATTTATCTTAAAACATTTCTTTTATAATATCAGTTAATAAATTTATAAGGGACAAAGAATGCTTCAGTCTACTTTAAAAAGTTTAATGTCAATGATGTAAAATGCATAAATAATGAGCAAAATTTCTTAGTAACTTGTAGAAATGTACTTTATTTCATGCAAAGCTATATCATTTTCTGTATTTTAACAGCCAATCAAATTAACATTTCAAAAAATTCATTACATCAATAAATTAAAATACTACAGAGTAATTGCAAGTCCATGAGTTTGTCAAAACCAAAATGAGAGAACATTATGCATAGATAAGGCCAAAGATGCTAATTTACTTATAGGTAACAGTTTGTGGCTTTTTCCAAATACATATTTGAAAATGTAGTGAGAATCTGCAGAGAAAAATAGTTAAATCTACAGTCCACTGATCAGATAGAAAAACATTTGTCATTACATATCAGGTAGCAATGGCTGATTAAAGATAAATTTGCCCTCATGCACAAAAAATGAACATAATGAACATTTTGAAAAATTGTAATCTGGTACACATTCGAAAAGACTTATCTTTTATTTCACCTAATCCACTGAATTAGATAAATATCACATACTTTACTAATGCAACACAGAAATTAGTCTTTTGGTATACTTTGCTTAGGTACTGGTATATATCAAAACATACTGAAGAAAAGTAGGAATATTTCAAATTCACACTGGACTACTGAACTTTAGAATATTGCCCTAAGGAACTAGGTTCTGGGCAGAACTTATTTGAGAAAGATTTTTAAACTACTACAATTAGTTACTTACAAAAACATTTTATAAAAATTAAATACCAGAAATTAACAACAACATTAGAGCTCTTTTTCAATGCTATAATTTATAAATATATATTAGATTACAGTAATTTAAAAGACAGGTCCACAGGTTTTCTACCTTCTAAAATGAGAAAAAAATCCTTTAAGCTGTTTTCAAAATATGGACAAAAACAAATCCATTGGATTGCTTTCAAAAAATAAATAAATAGTCTCTCCCCTACAACTTCGGTACTAAGTAGGGAAGATGCTAGCCAGCATTCTTTTGAGAAATACAGATCTAAATGACTAGGTTGATAAGATTTATGGCAATAATATCAACTCAAAATGGTGTTGTATAGTCAGATTAATAAATTATGACTTTACCCTACATGTCTGCCATAGTAAGCCACTCTCTATTTTTTCTGCACTAAGTACAGTAAAAAAAATCACTTTTTGTAAAAATAATTTGAGATCAAGATAACAACAAAAGAAAATATTTTCAGGGGAAAAAGTTAATTCTCCCCAGGGAGTGTGTTAAAAACAAATACTTTCAGGATATCGATGAGTAGAGGAACATGCCAATATTCTTGCATTAACAAACTTAAATTACAACAAGGCTTCCATCAACTTCAATAGACACAACTTTTGAAAATGAGAAGAAAGTTTTAGAAAAACCAGGCTGAACACGAAAGGAATTAGAGGTGAGGTCATGTTACCATTGCAATGGCACTGGGGATGAGCAAGGCTAGCGCCTGCTCTGCTAGGAGAGGTGGTTCACAGGGCCTGGTCCCCAGGAACTAGGAAGGGAATAACACTGCCTGGTCTTCCAGGTCTCTGAGCAGGAAAAAGTCATTGAGTTAGAAAGAAGTATCTTACACACAGGGAATTCGTATTTCAGAAGGATTCCTGTAACCCTCTTATTGTTCCAACCTCTCCTAATTAAAATTTTAACAATGGCGTATGGTACTTACAAATTCCTTTTCAGAAAAACAGGTTTCAAGGTTCTTAATGTATTTTGTTTTCATTTTTTAACAATCACTGCTTTTGGAAATCCATTTCTATGCCAAAACATTACATTGAGAATAATTCATTTTACTGGTGTGCTATCCTAGGAGATGTAAAAGACAACACACTGAGCCAGTATACATCACATTTACATTCAGATGTTGCTTAGTTGAATAGTAAAATCTGTTTCACTACTTTAGGTGCAATACCGCTAATTCAAGTAGTGGGATTTGTCGTCAGAACTAGTTCCATTTAAGACTACTGATCATCAAAAACAACTGTGTGTGTACACAAAACAAACAGAAGAAAAATCTGTCAACACGTTAAAAGTCCCACTATATAGAAAGGCCTCAGAAAGGAAGGAAGGTGTAAAGGAATGAGGAAACGGAAAAGAAAAGGATAAGATAAACCTCTAAATCCATTTACTTCTCAGTATTTAGAATTTAATACGTATCATTACACTTTGGAGATTCAAGAATGTTAAGATTTTTCAGGCACATGTTTGTCTCAGTGTAAATATATTTATCCTTGTGATTTTCAGGCATGGGCCACTCAAATCACAAGTAAAACTCACATTACTGAACAGTGTGAATTGTAAGTATGGAGAGCTTATTTTTCCTTTAAAATGGTAATCAACACACTACCTAGACCATTCTCTAAATCTATTAAAGGCATAAGAAAGTGAAGGTTGTTATTGTACATAAATGAAATTCCTTCATTAATATGCTAAAATATACTTATGAAAATACACACTACCTTTCCCATCCACATTTAATTTTATTTGGATACACAAAAGGCATAAATTTAAGAACTGATAATCTGATCAAATAATAGAGTCCAAAAACAAATCAATTGGCAGCATTTCTTTTTGAAGAATTGTCAAAATCTCTGATCTGTCCTTTGTAAATCGAAAACCCTTGAATGTTTTGATTTAGCTCTTACCGCTCTTGTGAAATGAGGTCTTCTTGTATGATTAAATTATTCCAAAACCCCTTATTCATTTGGTAAGAGAACAAATTCTAATAATTAGGCTTATTTCTTATTAATGATTTTCACGAAAACACTCTATTGATAACTGATTATTGATGTAGTAACAAAAATTAATTAGCAATTTACAGGTGATTCATGAAATTAATAGATTATTATTACTTTCTGCAATGGTTATTTTGAATTACTGGCTTACTAAATATCCTTACCTAACAATTATTTAGAAAAATAATTTAGAAAATTTGATCAGGTATTTATTATGTAAGAAAAACATTAAAAGGTAATTGACAGAAATAACTCTTCAAGAAATGTACTTTGCATGTAAAGTGTATTAATTTAGTAGTAATGTTTTGCAGTAGATGTCATTACATTTTAATAAGCTTCTCAAAAAAAAACAACACTTTTGTTTTTACTACAGGTTTTTACCCAAGGTGGGTTAATAAATATTAACTTAGTTCCCCAGCAATAAACTCTTAGTCTTCAGGGGTTAAATCATTACATTCTGAACTCAAATTTACCCAGCCAGATAACATTCCTATATGATTGTATATAAAATCCTATAAGACAAATGCTGCTTAAAAATTTGAATACTCTGGATCACTTAAATAACCAAAAATTATTTTGGGAATAACTCTAAAGTCATAAAGGGAATCTACTGTTTGTGAAGTATGCTTCCATTATTATAATCATAAAAAATTTAATAAAGGAAAGTGGTAGATTCCCTTACACATTCCTATCAATTTATCTTACGGCATTGTAAGTTATAAAAGTAATTGGATAATTTATTCTCTTTTCCTACTTCTCTTTCTACAACAGCATCTGAATTTTATGACAAAACCTGATGAGAAACATTACACTTAAGGAAACTATTCCAAAGTAAACCCAAAGACTACATAATAAAACAATACCATTTTCACAGGACTTTTGATGAATTATTCCCAAGAGAATTTTTGCTTTGGGGATTTGTAAGCTTCTCTGTAATAATGAGAAACTAGACACCTTTGCGGGGTGATCATTTCCCCATCCAACACCTTCAAGTACCACCAGGAAAAACAGCATAGCTAACAATCAATTTTGTTTTCTTTTTAAACCCCCGTATACAAACATCAACTCAAAACCCTCACAATAGCTTTGTGAGGTAGATCAGAAGGTAAATACCAAGTATCATCTTCATTTCACAAATGAAGAAATAGAGGCACTGACAGGTTACTTGATTTGCCCACAGTATTCACTGGTCAATCATGAAGTTACAAACAATATTACATTCTCTCTGCTTCTGGCCTATTGCTCTTTAACTACACTTCACAATAAAAGATAAGAGAGTGTGTGTGTGGGTGTGTGTGTGTTTTCTAAATGGACACTCTATATGACCTTCAATTCAGAGTAAAAATCTATTCACTGATAATTATTTTAAAGAGGACCTAATCTCAAAAATCATAAAAATTGAAGAAAATCAGGTAATTAGGATGATACATTATTCTTTTCGGTATCTGCATCTTAAAAAATTTACTAAGTAAAGAGGAAAATAAAAAATTTAAATTACGATTCAGGGAAAGCTCACCTTCAAGAAACATATAATCTTATTGTTAGAGTAACTATATAATTCATCTTCAAACTGCAATGCTTCAGAGTGAAAGTGAGCAGTATTAAAAATTACACAGGATAGATAAGGGTAAAGGGGATCAAATATATGGTGATGGAAGGAGAACTGACTCTGGGTGGTGAACACACAATGGGATTTATAGATGATGTATTACAGAATTGTACACCTGAATACCTATGTAATTTCACTAACAATTGTCACCCCAATAAATTAAAAATAAAATAAAATTTAAAAAAATTACACAGGATAATAGGTGTTACTGAGACTGTCGTGAGCAAGCTCAAGTACAGTCACCACTGGGTGAATCCATACCATGGATCCTCGAAGGCTTGCAAACATTTCAAGGGCATAAAAATGTCTCTGCAAGCATGTTCTGCTCAACTATAGTCACTGTGTAAATAAAGCACTGATGATTTAAAATGTAATACCTAACTCTGGCTTAAACACAAAGGTTAAAAAAAATAATCAATTCAAAACAATTAGCATGTTAATCAAGTTATTACATATTTCCATTCTAACATACAGGCATACCTCATTTTATTGCGCTTCACTTTATTGTGCCCCAGACGTTAACATTTTTTACAAACTGAAAGCAAGATCCTTCACCAGCAAA
The DNA here is from genome assembly GCF_036562045.2 of Rhinolophus sinicus. NCBI lineage: Eukaryota > Metazoa > Chordata > Mammalia > Chiroptera > Rhinolophidae > Rhinolophus > Rhinolophus sinicus. Next base: position 176,120,273 of record NC_133753.1, on the reverse strand, counting down.
GAGATTATGACTCACTTTATCTTGATACTTTATTGCGGTGGTCTTGAACCAAATCAGCAATATCTCCAAGATATGCCTGTAATTTTCTGTTTTCTATAAAACACAATTTAAATGTTGGTAATAACAGTAAATGGATTCACTATTTATCTTTGAGTAACCAGATGTTCTTTTTCAAAAAGTATAAACAGGCACCTTCAAAAATTAGAAAATTTTGTGGGACTCACTGGTAATTAAACAAACAAACAAACAAAAACCCCACTATTTACCATTAATGCTTAGGATTCTCTTTAAATGGAATGATCAACACTTAAATCAACATGCTAAATCATAAAGGTGAACACTTCTCTCGGAAATGAAAATGTTTTACAAAATAAGACCAAAGGCATAAAACCATTTCCCGTTACTACCAAAGACTGAAAGAATACGTCACCCGATTATGGAACACATGTTAAAGATACTAACACTATCAGTTGAAGTATAATCTTAATTGTACATGCAAAAACCTCACTAACATGCATAGAGTTGAAAAAGAGCTTTCTACATTCAGGTATGACTGGCAAGGAAGCCTTGTTTTAAACATGGGTTTTGTAAATATAGTTATTTTTTGAGGTCTCCAATTCTTTGTGAAATACAGGATTAACGTATTCTTTAGAAACAGCAAAAATGTAAATCACAATAATAAAACAGTATAATATTATTTAGTTTGACTTATGGCTTCCTTGGACCTTTAAAACAATTTTCCTGGGGGAAAAAATCCGAAACAAACTGAACTACATGTTCTCAACATATACTGATCTTTATCATGAATTAAATCCTTCCACTGTTACTGTGCTTCTAAGGCAGAAACTTCAGGAATGGTATGTAATAAATCCTATTCGAAAAGATGATATCCTAGTCAATGAATAATAAACCATTATTACTAAGATGTAATTTTCAGTATCTTTTTTATCCTGACACTTTTCACTGAGAATACAGTGTAAGCTCTAGGGTATGTAGATGTTCATAAGACTGAACTGATGTGCTGACTGTGGTTATTCCATAAATCCTTTCAGACTTTAAACATCATCGAATATTCTGCTGCGAGACATTGAGAGGTATCGTCCACCAGGCTGATACCTGAAAGGTGGATAAAGAAATGATCTAAGGCATCAAAAATAATAAAGGAGGAGAGAAAAACGAGGACATGTTAAAAGAAAGTGGCTACCTAATTTGTAAGCACTGTAAAATCTATTCAGAAGCTGAAAGCAGAAATTTCTTCTCCAAGGACATTATCTCAAAGGGATTTACTTAATTATAAATCAACCAACAACTGTTTAGTGCCTGGAATACATGTATAACAGAGTGAGAGATGTAAAAAGAAAGGGGTGAAGAGATATAAAACACATCATGGAACTTAAAAGATTTAATGACCACTCTTGATTGTTGAATATAAATAAGACTATTTGAGTTTTGTTTTGTTTCGTTTTTTGCTATTTAAAGGTAATACTATAGCAAATATCTTCATGCATATGATTTTTTGTTTTTGTTTAATTATGTCCACATAGCATAGTGGCTAAAAACACAGACTTTATAGCCAGAGTCCTAAGGTTTAAACACCTGACTTTGCCATTTACAAGCTGTGTGACCCTGGGTAAGTTACTGAGACTCTCTGATTTCAAATCCAATTGGAATTACAACCATAAAATACAATAATCGTTAAAGTGCTTAGAATGGTGTCTGACACACAGTCATAGCTATGTGGCTACTGCTAAATACGACTAAATTTCATAAGTGAGATTGTCAGAACTTATTAAGATTGTCAGGACATTATTAAGATTCTTACTATCAATTTCAATTTTTCTTGCTTATTTATAATACCACTATTAGTTTATTAAGATACCAATTTCAATTACCACCACTGGATGGTATAATTTTAAAAATAGAAAAGCATTAGAATGTATAAAAAGGTATCAAAGGTTGCTTAATATGCTTTTCATTAGTAGTAAAGATAAACATTTGCCTTATGTTTATTTATCTTGTCAAGTCAGTATGTTATTAAAATTTTAGAGGAGTGCTGGAGCCAAGATGACACAGCTGGAACTTACCTTCCTGATTCAGATTCTAGAGGATCATCAGTAAACGCTTCTGCATTAAAATCCAAAGGTTCTGCATCTTGTAGGAGTTCTATTCTGTCCCTTTCAGTCCTATTATTAGCTCTGGTATATTTGGATGCCGCTGCAAAGGAAGAAAAAAAGTATTTACTTTTCTATTGTCTTTATGGGCTCAAGTCTTTGGACTCACAGACAGGAAAGTCGAGATTATAAAGGATCTGAATTTTGATTGTGAAGACAATATTAAGAAAAGATAACCATGTGGTTCCTTAAAATCAGAATAAAATGATAAATAGTATGATAGAAAATAACAAGGAAAAGTTCTCCCTCGTAGCTAGTCTAAGCTCAGACACAGCTACAGTGCAAAGACTTAATTAATATGAATTAGCATTAATATTTCACTATGGCATCATAACAGTGAAACTGTTCATAATCAAATCAAGTTTCAGTTGGTTTCATAGTGAATCCAGGGACTGTCCCACCTAATTTCTTGGATAGGATTTTCTTTACAGTGTACTCAACTCCAGCGCTTTAAGAAAGGCCTAAATCTTTTTCCCATCAGGCAGGAATTTAGGGCAGCAATGTCCAACAGAAATAAAATGTAAGCCCCATGTTTACCTTTAAATTTTCTAGTACCTGCATTAAAAAATTAAAAACAAATAGGTGAAATTAATTTTAATATATTTAATTTAACCCAATATAGCCAAAATATTATCATTTCATCACATTGCACCAGCCACATTGCAAATGCTCAACAGCCACCTGTGGTTAATGGTTACCATCCTGGTCAGCCACATCTAAAGCACTAACTCTCCCTGCCCTACATGGATAGGGTTTCTTCATACACAATCTCAATGTTTGCAGTGTGGTTTTGAGCAGTTCAATAGCTTCAAAATAACTGTATAATATAGTTCTTTCTGAAAACTTAAGGCAAACCTATCTTACATTTTCGTCATCTTGGACTCTGCCCTTCATCTTTTCTCTCATTCATTCAGCAAATATTGGTTGCCTACCCACATGTTACGTTCTCTCTAACTCATCATCCTAAGACTTTGTTTCCTCTTCTCTGAATCATTCTCCCACATTCTCAGATTCTCTCTCTGTGTTAACTCCTATTCCATGGTTATCAAACTTCAAAATCTTTCTGTAAAATCCTCCCTCTATGTCCTAGCTTTAATTAAATTTCAGCTCTCTCCTATTTCTTCCACCCGATTCTTGAAATGTCATTCAAATCCATCGTTTCCTCTTTATCTCCAGGACACTGCTCATTTTAGGCCGTCATCATGTCTTGACTGCATTTCCAAAATAGAACTGGTTTCTGTCTCACTTCCCTGAAAATCATGCTGTCAAAATCTTTCTAAATCAAAAATCTGAGCATGCTTCTTTCCAGATTGAAATCTTATCTTTGGGATAAATTCCAAACTTCTGAGCACAATAATACATGTTTCCCAACTGTATCTGCAGCCTCCCCTCTTATCAGGCTCCTCTTACTGAAGCTCTAATCACAGAGAAGAACTGCATTTCCCCAAAGGATCTCTCATGTCACTCATTCTTCCTTCTGCCTAAAACCTCTTCACCTGGATAAGTACTATTCATTTCTAAATACTCAGTTAAGTATTTCTTTATCACGGAAATCCTTTCCCAATAAAGAACTGCTCTTTCCATCCCCTGAGGTGAGTTCCCTGAGCATCAGGTATGCACCCTTCTACTTTCTCAGCATTCCTGCTTCTCCCCTTAAGAGAGACAACCTCCACTTTTTACTCCGTGCTGGGTCCTGCACAAAAAGCTTTCTTGTCACCTTTCCAGGGGCAGATGGCAGGATGAAGGACGTGGGGAGGTTTCCTAACCCAACACACTGACAGACGTCTCCTGCCTGGTATGAGTCCCTCACTAAATTATGAGCACCCCAAGGATGGAAATTTATGTTCCCTGTATACCTGGACAGTATTCAATGTATATGGGTCAGTCAGTAAATTGATGAGTAGCCACAAAAATGACTGAGTAGCCTAAATCTACTAATAGAAAAGAAAAACATCTATGTAAGTAACAGAAATAAGTACCTGCATAAATATGCCTGGGATAAGTAGTACTATTATTTAGCGTAGTACAATTACAACTACTCATTTGCTAGCCCAGGTATCTCCTTCCCCTACCAGAATGCATATTTCAATTTTCCTACCTCTGATGCATTAAGGGATGAAAAAGGAAAGTCACTGCAGAATCACATTTACAGTTCTCTAAAGGCATTTCTGAATGAGTATCCTAATCCTCAGTCTCTACGCAAACATAATAAAAAAATTTCTAAGACAATAAACTACTTACTTCGGTTGGTATTTATATCTGAGAAGTTTGACTCTTTTGGGTCAATATGAACATTTCTGTTTCTAGTGGAATCTTCCCTACTGTGTCCGTAACGTTCTTTCCATTCCTAGGAAAGAAACACAGATGAATATATAACAAAAAAACTCACAGGCAGAAAATAATTCATCAGTGTCAAAAGATTATCTTTGTAAAGTAATGTAATTTAATCTTTTCATCAGAAATTCATCAGATAATCAGTAAAACTAGCACAGTGCCTTAAAAAGCAAAGATCAAAAGATCAATAATTTTTCTTATCTCTACATGATTTTAATAGTATCCAAACTTAACTTTTACAAATGAAGACATTTATATATATTTTTGCTAGCTATGATTATTTTAAGTTATTCACTTCTTCGATCTAAAATGTCAAAAGAATATTACAACTACAATAAACTTCTTTGGCAATGTATAATTTATGAGAACTGATAATAATTAATGAGATGTTAAAATTGTCTTCTACCCAAATTAACTAAAAATATTAGAGACCTCTAACCCCAGTTTTGATAGCGAAATTAAAGTTTTACACAAAGATAATTAGATAATTACTCACATAGCATTGTGTATAGTCTTAACTTCACTAAAATCATATTAACTAGGATTCTGTTCATTAAATCTTACATTCGAAAGGCATATTAAAGGTCACCTAATTCAATCTCCCATGCAGCACAGGGCTTCATTGTAAAATAGCCACGGCAGGTGCTTTTTGGCTCTCTTACTAGATGACATGCAAATTTCCATGTGTGATCACCCCATTGCAATATTGGTAAACTGTGGAAGTTTTCATAGGTAGGTGAACTCTATCTCCCATAACTTTCACTCTGGTTCTATTTATGCGTCTGAAATAAATAAGAAGTCTCCCTTTGCATGACACACACTAAAATACATGAAGACCACTATCATGTCTCCTGAGCCCTCCCTTCGCTAGGGTAGATACACTCAGGTTTTGAAAATGTGTGATAACTCATTTTCTGCCTTGTCACTCTCTAGGAGGAGGTTAGTTTGCCTCAGCAAAAGGAAGATTGAAGACAAATTAAAGAGGAATACAATTAATGTTATACTATAAAAAAGTGTAATTGTAAAGCAATCAAAATCACTTTCATAGTAAGACTGCACGAATTTATTCCTTCATTCAACAAACAGCACTTACTGAGCCTTAGGCAAGACACTGCTGGACACGAAGTAATTTATCACTAATGACTTTTTAAATCACATCTGACAAGACACCTAGCATGTACATCTAAAACTACTAAAATTACCTTTCTTTAAAAATATATCCTGTGTCTCTTCCCGCTATTCTTCGGTCTTCAGCCAATTATTCTAAATCAGTAAGACTCTATGACATTTGCCATTAACCCTGAGGCTACAGCAGTTTAATAAGTGCTGTACTTACTCTTCTTCGGTGTTCACCTTCTTCTTGCCTTTGCCTTTTTCTCTTCTCTAGAGACAGAAAAGTGGTCTCAAATTTGGTATAACATGGTTTAATTAGATGGAGAGTAACTGAAGTAAAGGTATCAGGCTATGACCAATTTCCTTTAAATTACTACAAAGTCAAAGGTAATAGGTTATTGTTGGAAAGAACTCAGAGATCACCTACCTCCACAGAGAATACCCTCTTTACTTTGGCTGGAGATGGCCCTTTAGGCTTCGTCTAAATAGGTTTCAATGAGGAAAAAGTTCTTCCTCATGGTGACTTGCAATGTGGTCCTCTGTAACTTCTCTTTTCTTGATGTCCTATCTTCTAAATTAAGTTCATACTTCTTTCTACATAAGAGTCTTGCCCTTATTCTCTTCTGGCTATATACTCAGTGTCCGCCCCCGCCCCCGACCCCATAAGATATGGTCTCCAGACTCATAACTCTGGCTATCCTCTAAATCCTTTCTGACTTATCAGTCTTAATCTTAAAAATCTTACCCAGGACTGGATATGATACTCCTTATGAGGTCTAATTAATGCAAAAAGCACTGGAACTATTACACTGACTACACACCACCTTCCTATGAGAGCTTGTGAAGGCTACACCAGCTTATTTTGAGCTGCAACACATTTGGGCTTACATTTAACTAATAATCACACAAAGCCCCAGACTCAAGTAGGGAGAATGTCTAAGAATCAATGTCCAAAAAGCCAAGTTTTGTTTTTCTTTTTCCATTATCCAATCATCACTTGAACTTCAGGAAATTTGATCTGTTCAGTTTTGAGGTTAGAGTCTAGGAGAACGCCATGTATTCTAACAGGTTGTTAATGATTATCTATTACATTCTAAAAACCAGCTTTGGCTTGAATTATTTTGTACGTAGTATTAAACTGATGATTCTTTAAATTAATGAGTTTTATAGTTGTATTGAATTTGGCATATCCGTTTCACAGCAAACATGAAATGACTCCACCACCACACAAGGGCATTATTTAGCTGCAAACATACTAAATAATTTCTGCTGCAGAATTTCTTAAAGACAAATGAGACAATCATTTATATTTTCAAATTATTTTTGCTATGAAGGATTTATGTAGGTTTTTAGTTGAAAAACATTAATTTGTAATTTCTAAAGATAGATTACGAATTATACAAACATTAATTTTATACCTTGAGTCTTAGCACTTTCCCTTCATTTTAAAAGACAAATCTTACCTCGTCTGATTAATTCTTTTCCTTCATCAACTAAGTCTGATGTCATATCATTATCTCCCATAAACTGCTGGAAGCCAAGTAGATTCAAACAACGAGTTCCCAAACTAATAAAAGTAGATTTTCAAAAAGATAAGCATTACTTCACATTGTAAATATTTATGTAAACTGTTCTTTATTGTCGTCACCCCCAAAGAAACCTATGTTATATTATTAGTTATCTCAACAAGCTACCTCGAGTTATATTTGTCTTTAAGAAGTATTATTTCCCTTTCTAAGATTACATGCCTAGTACTACACTGACTAGCGTATGCATCACGCCTAGATTTCTTGTAGAAACAAATTAAGTTGGGTCATTAGCAACCTTCAGAAAATTAATATATAAATTATTATATTATTATTATTATAGGATGCTAAATAATAGCGAGAATACAAAAGGAATTTGTTTCTTTTCTTATATTCAAACATAAATTTTAATACTGCTAATTCTGTGACTTTACATATTGCCTTGCCATCCAATTATTCTTGTGGAAATACTATACCCCAGGATAAGAAACCCCAAACTTGGTAACTATCTCTGGAAAGGTCTTGGCTTTGTGTAAAGCATCAGGAAATGCATTACACTCTCTAGACAGTTAAGTCTGAAGATTAGCTCTAGGTGTGGCTGTGTTGCTAACAACATGGTAATTATTTAGACTAATTATGGCAGCATTTAAAAAGAAAATGCATCTATAAAGTCAAGTTACCATTGAAATGTCAGCAAGGCATTGCTTCACATACTTCAATAATAGAATATCTACTTTGAGAATTAATTTGAAAATGGAGGAATACAATCTTTTTCTCCCTTAAAGACAAATTGACATCCAAAATTTATCCTAGTGAACTCTAAAACAACACTATTAAGAAATTATTTTTAAGTTTAACAATTTTCCTTTACACATAATTCGTCGTATTTGTTTCAGACTTTATAGATGACAAGGCAGTATCCCACCCATCTGTTACATGATCCATATAACAATCTAAGAAGGCAGGTAAAAAGAGACGCTAATCTTACTAACATCATCACTAACACGAGAAGACATAATTTATACATCACATGATCTTAATGTTCCATTAATAGTTTATAAACTTTTAAAATGAATAAGCATATAATCAAAACTTAGTTTCAGACATTCAAAGGATGATTGTTCTCTTCCTTTAATACATCATTTTCACAGTATATAAACCTGTCTTTTCTACCTTATACAAAAAAACCCAAAATAATAGATTTACTATCATTTCATATTAAGTTTTATTTTAAATTAGAATCCTTTAGCTCCTTTACTTATGAGTAGGTAAAATATAGATGTTTTTAAAAATTCAATAGATAATTTATTTCAAAGCATACTTACCTGTTTATTCAATATTCTAATGTGAGTATATACATATTATTTATAATAGGTACTGGTACTGGAAAATTTAAATTAAAAAGTGGTTGGATGAAACTCATTTTCGTTAGAAAAGTAAACTGATTAACATCAATAAAATATATTTTTTAAGTGGCATTTTTGGTATGTCACGGAGCATTCAAGCAGTGAAAAGGGCCAAGTACAGGATGGGGGCACCTGACATGTGGAAACAGGGAAGCCAGGGCGCTAGAAGCCAAGCATACCTGTCCTTTAACTCCTTTTGAATCTTACCTCTGCCTAGATTCTACCACTTTTCCTCATCTTATAAAAAGAGCAGCCTGTGTACTTTCCAGCCTTACATGTACAGCCTGATTACAATTGCTCCTCACCCGATCTTCTGTGATGGCTATGGTCTGAAAAACCAAGAAACCCAGCAATAATTATGGGGAAAGCCCTAAGACTAACTTATGTTACTGGATAGAAGCTGGGCATGGGGTATTTTATAAGCTACATTGGCTGTCAGTGTCCAATGCCAGGACTCAATATTCTGTAAATTAATCCTATCGCTTTGTAACCTAAAACTTGCAACAGAATAATTCTACTTCTCTTTTCTTGAAAATATTTTCAGAGAACGAGCCTTACCTGATCACTCAAGTAATCCTTTACACTATCCCCAGAATCCCCAAAGCCACAACAAAACAAACAAAGCCAGAACCCGACCAGCGAATATTTTAAAAAGCTTTGAGAAGAAAGGACAGCCAGATTGGGCTAAGAGTATGTGAAAAAATAAGTAATGTTAAGTTTCTTACCTAAAATAAGTAGCAATGCAGAGAATTACGACCAGCATAGGATAATATATATAGAATCCATCTGCAATAAAGGATAAAACTTTCATGGAACCCATAATCTGAGGAGCAAGAAAAAAGTAAGTTAAATCAGTACAGTTCTATATTTTTCATTCTTTTCCATTATTAGAAAATTCAGGCATAACCAGCTATACCAATAAATTTGGACTTTTCAAAAAGTAGAAAGCACAAAGTGGGCTGATTTTTAAGTTCTCATCACAAGAAAAAATACTGTAACTGTGAGGTGATGAATGTTAACTAAACTTATTGTGGCATCATTTCACAGGGCATATATCAAATCATCATGTCATACACCTTAAACTAATACCATGTTATATGTTGATTATATCTTAATTTGCTTATTTATTAAGGTTTTATCCTAAACAAAATTAATATTTTATAAATATTACTGAAAATTATATACATAAGACTATAATTGTAAAAGTTAATATTATTATTGGTCAAGTCTATTGATTCTACTCAGTTGGATGACCTATGTGAACCAAAAAACATTTTTTTATAATAAAAGAAAGCAAAATCACTTTTATCCAGTCATTAGTAATTACAAATTACAATCTTTAAAAGAAAGTTTTAGCTATTAAAAAGATCCAAATAATGCTATAGAACTTTTCTGCATTAAAATAAATTTATAACAATAAAATCCCATACAGATAATGAATCCAAAGAACCGTAGTTTTCTGACCATACTTACAGATGTGTAAGCAGTTGGCTGCGTATTCTTGTGAGAGATGGATGAATCCATATGGGTCAAACCCAAGAAATTAAGACATAAAGGAGGAGTCAAACGGCAAAATAACCTGCAATAAGCATTTATAAACAGAATATATAAAAAAAATAAAGCAGCAAAATACATTTTCTATTATATTGAAATGCATTAAAAACATTTCACATCATTGGAACTATTTTCATTTCCGTGTATTATACATATTTTGAATTATTAATGTAACCTTCCTTACTTGAGAAACATTCTGAAAATCCTATTAATCACGTCTTCCTTAAAAAACACAACCTACAAGGTGAGACTGCAGTGTCAGGCTGCCTGCTTTGGTGGTATTCACCATTGCTTTATCCCAGGCATTTGTGAAGTGTCTTTGTACAGGCCTCTTCAAGTCTACCCTCTGTGCAATGTGTCCCAGCAGCATGACAGGGATGGTAACATCCTCACCGTGAATTGTACACACTACATAAAAGATCTGAAGTTGTATTAAAATATATCACCCTGACAACTACAGGTATAAAGAACTGTTAGAGCTCAGTTTTGTCCAAGATAAAAAGAGTAGGGCGAGAGGGAGTATATGAATACAAAGAGGTAATCTGAGAAGTGCTTGTATATCTTGTTTGTGGTGGTGGTTATATCTTGGTTGTATATCTTGATTGTGGTGGTGATTATAGGAATGTAAACACACACACACACATACACACACACACACACACACACACACACACAAATAAAGGAAGGATAAAAAAATGATGAGAATTAAATGTCTGTAGTCTAGTTAACAGTAATGTATCAATGCAAATTTCCTGGTTTTGATATTATCCAACAGCTATATAAAAATATCTCCATTCAGGGAAGCTGGGTAAAGGTTAATAGGACTCTTTGTATTGTATTTGCAAGTTCCTGTGAGTCTATACTTAATTTAAAAAAAAAAAAAAGTCTTAGAGATGCTTCATGTATTGATTCCTATGTGAACCTCCCAAAGTCCAGCCTTTATAAATTACCCAATATGATTTATCTAACAATGTGGGCAAATAACAGATGGTGCAACCTAGTCCAAGCTGGAGCCATTTCTCAAAACTCTTGCTAAATCTCTTAGCAAAAATTATTCCTGTTGGTTTCCTCAGTTCTCTACAATTCAGCTGAGGCCACTGAATCTTAGGATACTCTCTAGGTCTGACTTAGTCTCTAAACTCTCAAATGTTCCTATTTTTTACTAACTTATTTATTGAACCTCACATTGGTAAATTCAGGCTCATTAAGTCTTTCTTTTCCTTCCTAATCTATTTCCTTCCTAATACCTATTTTAACCTTAAACTTCAAGCAAGATGTTTAGTAGCAATCAACAAACATCTAATATTTAAACCTAATCGATTAGTTCAGAGAAATGCAGGTGTTAGTGGAAGACCTATAAACAACATGAAATAAAAGAGAGATCCATAAGAATACAAGCATTGGAGACATTTCCCTTATTTCTAAACACAATCTACTTACATGCCACTGAAAAGAAGACTGTAAGCATCAGTCTGATGGTGTGAAGCCAAGTAATAATAGTTAAAGACCCGAATCCTGAACACGGTAGAATAAACACAGATACTTAGGAAGAAGATGGAAAGAAAGCAAGCGATCTGAAAAAAACAAAAACAAACAATTAAGACTAATGGACTGCAGCACTTTATACACTATCACAAGCATTATCCATTATTGCCTGCTAACATTTATTGACATTTTAATACTTAAATACACTAACTGTTGTTTTAACCACTTAAGAAAAAAGTTATGAAAAAATTTACATCTCAACCAGTTCCACATCCTATCCCTCAGTTTCAAATCTACTGCCTGAAGTGAGCCTGCACTCTCCCACGCCTTGGCAACTCTTCACATGAAGACTGTAAGTTATGGATCAAAGTATGTAAGAGGATCAAAGTATTCTCATAAAAGTATTTGGCACTATTTTGCATCTTTTCATCTCTTCTCAAATATTGTTCTTAGTTTTTATAGTCTGAGTAAATTGATGAAGCTCATATTTGGAAGTTTGAATAATAACTGTGGGAAACTTCAACGCTTTCATTATTACTAGAAGAAATACATGGAGAAAAGATACAACAGTTAAGGATTACCTTATGAACTGACATTTATTTATGACAGATCTAAAATAAACTGACCTCGATATAAATATAATTGTATGTTTTCTCAGCCAGCTGTATGAAGACTGCAAAGAGGGATAAGACAGGTGTAGTGCTAAAGAACGTGCACTCTGACCACACAACAATCACAGAGAAGATAGACAAAACCACAGCAAGTATTCTATAAAACCATGGTCGCAAAAGACATTCCCAGTACCATTCTGGAAGATAAAAGAAAAAAAAAAAATGATTAGAAAAACCACAAAGGAGTAACAGGGTATTTATACTGTTTCAAAATATCTCCATACCAGATATCTAATTGTAAAGAGAAAATTTTACAGTCGAGGAACCAGGCAGACACCATCCTAACTGAACGACCCCCAGTAAAGGAACACACGTCATGTGCCTCCTGCTACAATGCGATGAGAACACAACATCACTGCTGTGGTATTCCAGCCAAAAATACAGAACCTGCATCTAATTATGAGAAAACATTAAATGCAAATTCAGGAGCACTCAAAAAAATAAAAAATAAAAACCCAACAACAACAAAAAAAACTGGCCTGTACCCTCCAAAAACATCAATGTCATAAAACACAGAGACTTATAAATTGTTGCAGATTAAAGGAGACTAAGGAGACATGACAACTGAAGGCAATGCACGACCTGGAATTTTTTACAAGGAATATTATTGAAACATTTAGCAAAATTTGAATAAGGTCTGTAGATAACAGCACTATATTGATGCTAATTTCCTGATTTCGATCACTATACTTGGTTATATAAGAAAATGTCTTTATTTTTAGAAAATACACACTGGAATATTTAGGGGTAAAGAGGCATCATGTCCAGATTCAACTTTGAAAAGATTAAGGAAAAATACATAGGCAGAGAGAAAGATAAAGAAATGAATATGGTAAAATGCTAACATTTGGAGAATCTTGGGTGAAGGATATATGGCAACTTTTTGTTAAGTCTGAATTTAGGTGAAAACAAAAGTTAAAAAAAAAAGAAGAAAGCTCACAAAATTGAAAAGCTGTATTTCACTTCATTCACTGAAGAGTTGAGCTCCTAGCTCACCCTAAATCTTTTCAACCCTACTCTCAGCATAATTAATTCCTGCTGATTTCAATATCAACATAGGTGATACCCCTTTCAAAACTTTGGTCTTTCATTTCCTTGACCCCCACCCCTCCAATGATTCTGTCTTCCACTCTACAACTACTCGTTCCGTAAACCCTCTATTGCCCAGAACGACAACCCTTCATTATAATCTCATTACAACATCCTTGTAGCCAAACAATGCCTTCACCTAGTATTCCAACTACTGACTACCTCTACCTGGACCAACAATCCATGTATTCTACTACCTTTCTATTGCCACTTAACACTCTCACGTCCTTTATTGCTTTCTTTACCCCATAAATAAAGCTCAGATTCCATCATCTTTGAGGATACTCACTCTCCAATATATCAAGTCTTTTGCTTCCTCTTGCTTCCCTGTACTTGCGAGACTGAACCACACCCTGGCTACCAACTCCTTGGCTACCGTGAGCCTGCACCCACGGAGCTGCACGTGGCAGGAGTAAGACACATCACTTGACTGACGCGTCTCACTTTAAATTCTTAATCACTAGCTTCAAGTGGCCCCCGAGCGCTGCCTGGCTAGCCCACTGTAACTCACCAACTTTCTCACATGCACCATCTCCTAAGCAACTATTTGGCAACTTCTCTCTTTCTTCAAATCTCTAAAATCTCTTCCCCTATACTTACTCTCAGCACTTCACCGAGAAAATAAATAAAGAAAATAAAAAGCTGGCAGAAGAAAACCTCCCCAAATTTCCACCACTACATCTTCTTACCTGCTCAGGTACATTTGGGTCTTACCTCCTAATCTAAAGCCTCTCTCTCTTTATTGCTCACTATTTCCCATTTCATCTCTCCTATACACAGTCATTTTCTTCTATCTCATCAAATTTCCTCTAAGATATCATTCGCATGTGACAAGCTATAATTTCCCTTCACTCTACCATCCTCTGTCAGCTAGTACTTCTTGTCTCTATTCCTTGTTATAAGAAAAACATTTTGAGAGTTTTCTATATTTAATGTTTCTATACCTGCTCTCATTTCTTTTAAATTCTAATCAGGTTTTTTACCCTCACCCCACCTCACCTCTCTGAAATCCAGCCAAGTCTTAATATTCATGATAATGGACCCACCTGCAATATTTGCAAAGGTACTTTGTACACCCTTTTCCTCAAAACACTTACCGGCTTTGTTTTCCTGTCTTACTGGCCGCTCCTTTTCTAGTCTGTCCTGCTGGTCCCTCCTCAACCTGGTGTCTAAACTCTGGAGTACCTCAGGCTCTGTCCTCAGATAATCTCTTCTCTATCTCAGTCACTTCTTCACTGATCTTATCCTGACCCATGGCCCACCTATCCATTGATGACCCCCTAAGTATAGTTGCAGACCAGACTTCTCCCTAGAACTCCAGTTTCTATAGCCAACTACCAACTCAACATCTTATTTATACCTTTATGTGTATATTGCCTGTTTTTCTCACTCCACCAAGGTAGAAATTTTTGTCTTTTTCATTCATTGATATATATACCAAGCACCTAACAATACATAGCATATAGGCGCTCAAATATTTGTTGAATGAATGAAAACAAGTGTTACATCATTCACTCATTTAATTAGAAAAGATCTTCATTGAAGAAGTTTTCTGAGATATTTGTTATGGCCATTATGTGTTTATACTCAAGACCAAACATGCAAAAAAGAATCAAGTGAACATTACCATTTATTTGAATACAAAAGGTAAGCAGAAGTTTCAATGTTGTGACACTGGTATTTTCATTAAGTTCTTCATACTAAATTTGGTAACACTGAATAAAGTGTCATAAATAATCATAAAGGAGAATGGAATAATTATGACCATTGAGTGTAGGTTTTGTAAATAGACTAATAAATGTAAATAAATAGGACTTGTTGGGGGAATATTTTAGTAGTATGTCAAGACCGAAGGAGAGACCCAAGCTTGTGTTATAAAATTGTTTAAAATGCTAATTATTTTAAGTATATATTCTGTACACAAAATATGCTTGATTTATTGCATATATTTTTGCATAGAGTTTTGGTTATCTGTGAAGTAACAGTGGACACTGATAAATAACATGTTATAATATATGACAAGTAAGATAGTTTGTCAGATTCATAATTTACCACATGATATAAGTCAAATACAATTCAACTCTCCATTGGTAAAAATATATATATTTTCCTTGAGAAAAATTATGATCATTAAACTTTGAAATTTATATCAAATTACATACCAACTGTAGGATTATAAAAATATTGGATAAATCTATTTTCTGGCTCTGGCGACTGAAAGGTATGAACAAACTGATGAGTAGCACTAGTTTCATTTTTTGCAACATCTTCTAGATAAAACGCTTGTTCCAAAAGAATCTGCCACTGTACTTGAGTTCGACGGTGCCTCTGAACTGAATAAATAACCTAAAAAAGAGAGCAGAGGGTATGTCTGTTAGTGTTCTAATCCAACAGTGATTCAACTCCCCACTAAGGAGTTGTTTTGGTTGTCACAACAATGGGGAACTGCTAGTGGCATTTACTGGATGGGGCCAAAAACGTTAACATTCTGGAACACATTTAACAGTTATGTTTAGTGAATAATTCTCCTTCCCCAAACGCCAATAGTACCCCTGTCAAGAAACATGAAAACATTTCACTCAAAATTCCTTTTTTTGTGGGACGTATTTATAAATCTAACTAAAACATCAGTACATAAAATAGCTATTTTTAATAAAGTTACCTGTTTATGTAGTTTCACCAGACTCTTTTCACTTGGGTAGGTATTATGCTTTTCATCAAAATCTTCATAATCATCCATGTTCCTGCCCATTTTCTCCTGGTATTCTGTAGGGCACTAAAAGGAACAAGTAGATTTTTAAAAATCTTATTTGCAAAAAGATAAAAATTTTATTTTTATTAAAAAATCTTCATTCTTGGGCATTTCTAATTTTCTTACAAATATCACCCTTTACTGTCACGTCTAAATGGTTGGAATTTTAGTTGCTGACATTTTTTAAAAAGTTTTAAAAGATGCACTGAGTTTCTTCTTACCTCTATTAATATTAATCTTTGTGCTCAGATATACTGGCTGGGGATGGCCAGTGCAGGGGAGCTGACCTACATGAAGTAACTAGTATGTGAGAGGATTATTCTAGGTAAGTGCTTGATGAAATTATCAATTATTTGCCTAGCTAAATAATGAAAAAGAATCACAATAAATCCAAGGTGCTGAATTTTTGAAAAGGATAGTACAAAGGAATACATGATTTAGAGTCAATTGCCCTACTGTTAGTCATTTATTATCTACATGAACTCAGGCAAGTTAGTTAACTTTTCTGAATAGGTCTCAAAAGGTAGCAAATATGAGAGAAATGATTAGACAATTGATTCTCATGACTATTATCTTAGCCAAAAGAAATACTAACTAATAATCAATATAATAAATTTAAAATATAGGAGAAGAGATAGTTCAGTGGTTCTGTAGTTGCAGAAAAGATAACTGGGGAACTTATTTTTGGAATAATTATTTTTGAAAGTATATGAATACTCTTAATTCAATAACAATACATCAAAACCATAATTGTACAGCTTCTTACTAAATATGTATTGAACATCTCATGTCATTCATTTTACAATGTATGGAATATATTGCACAATGACATGCAGGAAGCTGACTGAAACAGATTATTACAGCTCTTGTTTACTTTCTTACAGAAGATATGCCTTTAGTGACCACATTCTATGACACGTTTACAAACTGTAAAGGCCCATCTCCATCATTATGTTGTGGCAATAATTATACATTACTTAACATAACCTCTGTCCTCACATTTCAATGGAAAATATTGCCAATAAGTAATGTTAAACTTGTAACAACAAAGGAATAAATTTTATGTACACATTACTACTGGTTTACGGTCAATATTTCCATGAAAATGGAAAGGAGTTGGGGAGACTTCTGTGATAGGCTGTTCTCATACTTTCCCAATGCTTTTATTATAATATTATAGAAATTTAAATTTCAAAATAGCTGAGAATATGATTTAATTACCTTTTTAAGTATTGTGTCAACACATTTTCTCAATGGGTGGTTATACTTGATGCTTTCATTCACTTTACGAACCTCCTATAAAAACAGTAAGAGAAATAAAAATATTTCCATTTCTATAGATCAGATATTTGAAATGTGAATGCTCTCTAGGTATTATATAAATACACATATGTTCACAAGTTTAATTTCAATCCAAATTACTTAGCGTATATACCTGAAGTTCCATTCAATGAATAAAAAAGAACACAAGTAAAAATACGTACAGTTATATAATAGCTATATCTGTACCCTCACACTTTTAATTACTTTCTAGATTTACTACCTTATCATTTGCTCACTTGGTACACAAAGATTATAAGCATTATAAAAAATTCATGAAGGATCAGACCAACTTTGTGATCCTAAAAGAACAGGACTGTTTTACTTCACCTTGGTCATTAAATTATCCCATTATCTCAAATCCAGTGAAGAAAACAGAGGAAGCAGAACAGGTTAGCAATGTCACAAAGCACCTGCTCCTTTCCAGTGGGAGAATACTCCACAGCAGTCACAACTAATGATTCATTCCATGTTGGTTTAATAAAAGCACATTATAGGCCAGCACAGTGCTGTAAGGTCTCCACAATCCACACCGGAGGGTAGGGTGGGAAGACATGGTGTTGTAAGTCTTTGACTAAGATTAGAGTCTAGTGATACAATCATTAAAAAAGCAACTTAATGAGTATGAAAGGCATACAGGGGTTAGGGAGAACCAGTACTTATAAAAGAATCGTAACATTCTATAATATTAATGAAATTTTTAAAAAGATGGAACCACTGTTCTAGATAAACGGTATGTTCAAAGGCTAGGAAGCAAGAGAGAACTGACCAGACTATTAAAAAGAACATTCTGATTGTAGGGTAGAGAATGGCCTTAAGGTATACAACACTGGTGGCAGGGAAACCATCTGGCATATAGAAAAAGTTAGGAAAAAATACTTGTAACTTATATGACAAAAAACATCACTATCATTAGTATATGGAGAGCGCTTGCACAGCCACAGAAATGGAAAAATACAGAAGGAATACAATTGGTCAATAAATATCTGAAAAGATATTCAAGCTCACTAAAAACAATTACAAATTTTAAACTGAGAACAATTTCTTACAAAATTATAAAAATTGGTATCATGTAATGAAGTAAGACTATATTCCCCTATACAGTCAAATGTGGAAAGTAATTTAGCAAATAGCCATCAAAATTTTAAATTGCTGACCCTATGAATAATCTGTACCAAAGCTTAGTTTAATGAGGAAAACACAATATTCAAACAGAAATGGTGAGAAAACTGCTGTATAATTTAGCATGGGAGACTTTACGATGAACTGATTATTAAAACTGAGATAAAAAGCATGAGTAGGAAGTCAGTCCATCAAAGAAAGGAGCAAGAATATTCTAGGCAGAGGGACAGCATGTAAGAAGGCCTTCAAGCAGAAATGAACAAGGAATTTCAAGGAAAAACTCCAGTGTGACTACAGGGAAAAGAAGAGTGAGGGCCTGAGAAGCATTTGATTAGGCTGAGTAAGAGCAAAGCACTCCAGAAGTCCTTAGTAAGTTTATTTTGAAGGCAACGTGTGAGACCTAAACATGGAGTGACAAGAATTGCGATTTTAAAAGGTGCTTGAAGCATCATTACATTACAATTTTCCATTACTAAGCTGCCTTAACGTTTTATTGACTTGTTATTACAACTTTGAATATAAACTATACAGTCTGGTTATATATTATATATGAAATATATTTTTCCTTTACATTCTTTAGCTATATTAAACCAAAATAAGTAATGAAACAGTTAACTATTGATATTTGCTATATCTGTTATAAAATTAAGTTTCCTTCAAAAGCTTGCAATTTTTATAAAGTGTGGAAAGTATTTGAAATATTAGCTTATTTTCTTCATATAAAATAACATAACTCTGAGCTCTGTCAATACTGTGCCTAATCAATTCTTTACTAGGCAGGCCAGATAATATCCATTAAGTCAGGATAATAGACAATTTTCAGTAAGAAATAAATAGTTATTTCTCCCTCTCCAAAATCCTCTACCTCGAAAGATGACAAAAGGTAGAGGTGACTCCTTAGGCGATTTAGCAAATGCCTTTTGAATGGTTTGACATGGCTTATAAGTTTTATTAATGCTTCAAAGAAAAGTAAGAGACACACAATCTATACAGTCACTTCAAAGAGAAACATCAAAACACTAAACTGGTTTTTATAAAACTGCATTTGGAAGATTTTATGGATAGCTGAAAAGTATGATTAATAATTAGAGGGTTATCACTTTGTGAGGGGTGTAAATGTTTAACTAGTACACTGTTTTGTACACCTTAAACTAATTTTTAAAAAAAGACTGGGGAGAGGGAAAAAAACAATTACAAAAAAAAAAAGGGTGACTGAACTTTGTGTTCTGTTAAAAGATGTATTCAAAACCAATGTATTTTAAGTTTTCTCTCTAAGTAAATTATTCATAATCTTGTTCCATGCTTTATTCTGCACACCTCCATCAACTTGGTCATCCTACACGACAGGATCATGTCTCTTCCCCGCTTGCAAGGTGCCAGTGATTTCTCACTGCTTTCAAAATATAGCCTGAACTTTTCAGTCTGACGTCCAAGGCCCTATCAGACTAAAAACTATCTTTCAAAGTTTACAAGCTTTATCTTTCCAACATAAACCTCATACTCAAATAATCTGGTTTTAAAACCTCCTGATATCTGACCAGGATGCTGCCAGCTATAAAAAATTCTACCCATCCTGCAAGGCCCTGGTCATATTTCACCCTCTCCCCTGATCATTATTCAGAAGTGAAACCTCTCTATATTAGAGCATTTCCTTTGTATAATTCATATCACATTTATCATAAACTATAAAGGACTGTACAATTCTCCACCCTAGATAGTATCCTAATGGCCACTTCTGTAGAGCACTTAACACAGGAAGAAGACAATAAATATTAAATAATGAAAAAAAATTTCTTCTCAAGTTTATCAATATTCACACATTCAGAAAAACATAAAAGATCCCAAATTCCCGTGAAATATATAGACAAAAAAATTCATACTTGGCATGCATTTTTTGAGGGAAGAAAAAAGGGGCCAAAATTCTCCTGCTGTCTATGTGGACCTGCTGCTATTTTCGAAACATCTATCAAGAAGAATGGTTTCTTACAATATATAAATGTATCAAATTATCATTTTGTACACCTTAAATTTACATGATGATACATGTTAAATATATGCAATAACAAAGAGTGGTTTCTAATTTACCTGGAAAATTTTCTCCTATCTAAAACTTTTTAAATCCCTCACACCTTAAACGTATAGTAAAACAGCAAAGGCACCAATACCTATCCTTAATTTTCCACATCCTATTCCTAAGTAAATGGCTCCTGCTTCACAACAACAAAAACAAAACTGATCATTGTTCAGACACTGAAGATTCCTCCTAACAAAATCCAGATCTCAAGTAACAAACAGGATTAACATTTGCTGAATACTGAATGAGCTGGTGGAATCCATATTCCTCAAATCGGAAAGAACTGAATTTGATACCAATTTTTGAGGGGAACACTATCACCTTACATTATCTTGTTTTAATTACTTTATTATCAAATAGAAATTTTCAAACATTTTTCAAAAAAATTCAAATTTTCAGATATAAAAACTATCAAATATAAATGATCTTCTTTTAAAAAATGTAATATCTATCATATGCCCGAGGAACTATAATAGATTACTATTTATAGGAGATTTACTCCTACATTTTGAATCAATGTTTTCTGCTACAGTTCTTACATTTCATAGGGAATGAAAGCTGAAAAGTCAACATAAAAATTTTCAAGTATACACTTGTTTGTTTATTTATTCATTCACTTAAAAATGGGTGTACAAATGTCTGAGTCTGGAGGACCAGGGAAGATGTTATGGTTTGAATTTTGTCTCCTCCAAACTTCGTACGTTCAAGTGCCAACCTCCAGTACCACAGAAAAATGTGATTTTATTTGAAAGTAGGATTGTTGCAGATATAATTAGTTAAATTAAGATAAGGTCATACTGGAGTAGGGAGGACCCCTAATCTAATAAGATTGTGTCCTTATAACATGGGGAAATTTGGACACAGATAGGAACACAGGGAGGACACCACGTGAATATGAAGGCAGGGATCTACAAGCCAAACAGCAGCAAAGACGGCCGCAAACCACCAGAAGTTGAGGGTATGGTAGAGATTCTCCCTACAGTTCTCTGAAGGAACCAACCGTGCTGACATCTTGAGCTTGGACTTTTAGCCTTCAGAACTGTGTGACAATACATTTCTGTTGTTTAAACCACCCAGTTGTGGTACTTTGCTATGGCAGCCCTAGGAAACTGAGACAGAAGGCTTGCTTCCCTGAAGAATTCTCCACTTATGTTGAGACCTGAAAATGAAGTAGGAATTAGCTGAAGAGAGTGGAGAAAGGGCATTCCCAGAGTTTGGGAACATCGTGCTCAAAGGCAGAGAAGAGAGGCAGTGGATGTAATGGTTAAGAGCAGGGGTCAGCAAACCAGATCGAATCCGGCCCAACCACCTGTTCTGGTTTGGAACACATCCAGTCATTCATTTATTTACATACGTAGCTGCTTCCATGCTACAGGGATAGAGCAGTTGCAACAGAGACCATATGGCCTACAAAGACTAAAATACTTACTATGTGGCCCTTTACAGAAAGTTTGCTAATCCCCATTAAGGCACGAATTAAAATCAGACAGCCTGGCTCTACCACTCACAAGCTGTGTGAATATGGGAAACTTACTTAACCTCTGTGTGCCTCATTTTCTTCATTTATAAAATGGGGATTAATAAAATCTCCCTCATAAGGCTGTTGTGAGACTTAAATGTATTAATATATATGAAGTTCTTAGAAAGCCATTAGTATTAATAAATAAGTCTATATACTTGTTTGTTATTATCATCACCATTATTAAGTTTGAGGAACCAAAGTTGAGACTTGGGCAAATTTAACTCTATAGAATTGTTTACTATTTCATTATCATTAACAAGTTTGAGGAACCAAAGTTGACCATGTGAGGAAGATAGAGGAAGATAAGGGTGGAGAGCTAAACGTGGGCCAAATCATTTTTTGGTAGGCCACATTAAAACATTTTGGAGTTTACTCTAACATGAATGAAAAGCCTTCAACATGAGGTTTTAAGTTGGAGAGTAACATCATTAGAATAGTATGTTTTCCCAGAAGAGCAAAATGTTAGGTGACTACAATAATCTCACTTCAAATCAATAACCAAATTATTATTTAATAATAAAATTTTATAATTTGTTACATATTTTTGTGTGTATTATTGAAATTTATACTTTTAACAACTTTGTGAAGTTAGTTGAAATCATCTGCATTTTACAGGTAAACTGCAGTGACTTATTAAGATTACTAATAGAAACTAAAGTTACTGATACAAATTGCTATGCAAATTGTTCTCTACAGAGGTTTCCAGATTTGGTGGGACTACTTTGGGTTAAAGTTTCAGGAAGAAGTGTCCTCTGATTGCTAATTTTCACTTCCACTATGTCAGGGTAAGTAACCATATAACTTATCATCTATTCTGAGAGACTTCAAAAAGTAAAAGAAAGCACTATCAGAAGTTACCCAAGGACCACAAGCATAAACCTGCACTGCTCAGTTAGACTATAGAGATGACAGGTCACGAAGCTGAGCTGCCAATAAGAAGTCATCCAAATGGCTGAAACATTCTTAAGGATTGCATATTGCCAAGTTTTCAGTCTAAAGCCCATCAATGTGCTAACAACAATAATTCAAACAGTGTATCCCAAAGGAGATACACACAACTTGCTGTTGACGGTTAAGATCTAAAACTTGCTTACCTCCATGACATCTTCTAAAGTCTCTTCTGCATCTGCTTTCTCTGTCATCAATTTGGCTGCCTTAAAATAAGTTTTCATAAGTAGATAACCTCTTTTTGCTCCATTCCAATATGACCGAGGAATTTCCACCAAGCCATACCCCAACAATAACACAAGAAGAAAGAGACCCCATGTATTTGCAGCAGCTATCCCAATGGTCTGAAGCTGATTCCTAAGAGAGAGAAAACATAGCTGTGATAGATTAATTTTTCTGACAAAAATGTAAAATGAAACTACTCAATGTTAAATGGTTTGCAGAAAACAACCACCCTAAAGGATGGCTAAAATCTTATATGAAAAAAATTAGACCCTCATAGCCTCAGCTACCCTTTTAATAACAGCATATAATCTGTGTGTTTTAATGAAAAATTAGAATGTGACTGCAGAAATAGGCTTTAACATAGGAAACATTGCTACTATTATAGTTAAAATGAAAATCTAGGATCATTCATGAGAAAAATTATCCCGAAGAAAAGATATTTTTCATTAGGTGCTTTCTTACTCAATATTAACCAAGAGAAGCCTGAAAAAATTTTAAAGCTTGAAAAATTAACTTGTGCTGAGGCAGACCTACACAAATCTCAGGAATGAAACAGTGAGGAATATCACTACTGATCTATTCCTAAATTTTTCAGATCTAGCACTTCACATACATTACAGATCACAAGTATGATACTGACTTCAATTTATTGCAATGTCTGAATATAACATTAAAGAGAAATATGCTCTCAAACTATAGTCAGAACAAAAGAAAAAATATTAACAATTTCCAATGAAAAAGAAAACTAGAAATTTTGTCACATACAAAATTTGAAAGCCTATAAAAAATCATGAGGATTAATACTTTTAACATATGGCTATTAGACAAAACATTAATCATTAGTGTAATAGCTGTATTTAAAGATACTATTCCATATTTTCCTTCTTAGTAGTAAGGATTATTCAGATATTCTTTTTGAGGAATCTATAAAGCATATAATTTGGTATGTTTCTCAATGAAATGTCTGTTTACCTACATGTACGCTCTAAAAATTAATTTAAAAATGGAAACATATACAGAAACAATGCTAAGAACACGATTTTTCTTACCATTCTAAGTGCAAATGTGGGTTTACAGCAACATAAATTAAAAATGCTCCAAAAATCAGCAAATAGGTGCCATAATAGATTGCATTCTCAATCAGTGCAGTTTTGATCTTTCCAGTGATGGAAAACCCTCCTGATCTTGCATAGGACTGCATAAAAGGTAACAGAATCCTAGACAGTTGGAAAGAATATGATTAAAAAACAGTTGGTACGTCTGTATAATCTCAAAATACTGGAATGCGTGAATCTCAATTTTAAAATAGTTCTTTTCACAAACAAATACAATTTTGAGTAATTATTAATACCAAACAAACTGTAAGAGATGATTGAAAACTTTTGTAATATTAAATTCGGGGGGGAAAAAAGCACATTCCTGGGAGCAAAGGAGGCCACAAAGACCAGCAGAGACTTCAACAGAGTGCATGAATTACGATGAGGTTAAAAAAAGGAGTTTAAAACTTTTATGAAGAGTTTGGACTGTATCCGAAAAATAATGAGGAATCATTATTTAACAGAAACGAGACATGATCAAATTTTAGTTTTCTAAAGACTGGTAAGACTTCAGTATGGAGAATGGACTTAAAGGGAATAAAACTGGAACGATGTGGGAGAGGGTAAGGAGCAGTGATGTGGTAAAAAGGAGGGGAGAAGACTGGCTCTCGGTATACCGATTTTGAAGAACCTAAGACACATCCCAAAGGAGCTGCACAGGAAGTCGTTGGCTAACTAGCTTCAGAGTTCTGGAGAGAGGATTAGAAATAAAGATAGATTCAGAGTCATCACCATATCAATGGTGATGAAATAACATTGGCAGATGAGATCTAGAAGGATCATACATAGAATGGAAAGAAAAGAAATGAGACTGACCCCTGAGAAATATCTACTTATAAGGGAGAGGAAGTGAAACAGGAGAGGAGGAGAGGTCAGTAAAGGAGACTGAGATAGAACAGTAGAAAGGCATGGAGGAAAACTAAAGAGTATGTATAGAGTAGAAACCAGAAGAAAGTGTTTGAAACTGGAGAGAGAGAACAATAGAATCAAATCCTGCCAGGAGGTCAGTTAATTAAGAATGTGCATGTATGCGTGAAGGAGTGGGGGTAGAAAAGGGTTCAGTGGGTTGAGGAAAGAGTAAGCAGTGAGCAAATGGAGACACTAAATATAGACTATTCATTTAAGAAGGTGGGGTAGGATAAACTATAATATGTTCATAAAATGTAATATTTCACAGAAATGAAAAAGAAAATAATGCTTCTACATATAACACAACATAGAAGAATCTTCCAAATATATAAGTTAAAAAAAAGAGAGGCAAAAAGGTACATACTGTATAATTCCATGTTTATAAAGTTCAAAAACAGGCTAAACTAATGGTGATGGAAGTCAGAATCCTGGGTCCCTTTGGGGAGAGTAATGACTGGGAGAGAGGTATGAGGGAAACTTCTGGGGACATTGTTAATGTTCTTTATTATCATCTGAGTGCCGGTTACATGGGTGTATTCACTTTGAAAAAAGTAAAACTAAACACACTTTTCTGTGCTAACTTATATTTCAAGGTCTCCAAAAAAAAAACTTAGTTGTGATGAGTAGATCACTGAGGTGGAAGATAGAAAGCTGGAAAGGGTTGTGACTTGAGAGACTTTGTTTAAGGAGGAGAGAATTGTGCATGCTTTGCACAAGTATAGGTAAGTATATAGGTAACAAAAACTGAAGGGGATGAGTCCATATTTCAGGAAGAGGGACTAATTTTAAGAGTGACTCTTTCTCGGTGGGGAAGGAAGAAAGGATGAGTACATAGGTAGGTAAGTTTGTTAGTGAGAAGCTGCAAGAGCTGCCATCTGATGACTTCTATTTTCATGTGAGGTAGAAAGTAAAGATGTTCAAGGAAAGAAGGTACTGTTTCTAGGATGCCAGAGAGAGAGAGAGAGAGAGAGAGAGAGACAGAGAGAGACAGAGAGACAGAGAGAGACAGAGAACTACAAAGCGAACAGCAGAGGTTTGAAGTGATTAGAAAGACTTGTTGTGGAGAATGGAGAGCAAGCAGACTAGAGAAACAAATAAGGAAAATCAGGCAATGTTGAGGACCCAGCTGAGTTCAATGAACATATGAACATGAATTTACAGGGGCATTACGCTGCTGTGTGACTTTTCTCTTGCAACGTTCAGAGCTTAGTTGCCTGAAGAACAATCTGAAATGCTCAGTAAGTAGTAAAGTGTAAGTCTGGAGCACAGCAGAAATACAAAGCAATAGTAGATAGAAAACAAGATTTGGAATGCATCACAGGTCAATGAAACCATGGCTACAATTAAAACTATGCAGGGAGAGTCAAATAATATGATGACCAAACATGGGACCACAGAGAACACCAACATTTAGGAAATGGACCAGAAATGGAGCCCATGAAGGATGGGCTAAGGATGGACTGAACAGATAGAAAGAAAACCAGGGAATAATGATGACATTAGCAAGAGCAATTTCACATAATAATGGCTCTGGAAGACTGAACTGAAGGTCAAGAAAGGAAGCAATATATGGGAAATGGTGACAAGGAAAATTTTTTTCTATTTTCTATTTCTTGTTTGTTTTTTTCTTTTCAGTTCTTTTCTTTTACAATGGGAGGGACTTGAACAAGCAGAAAGGCAGAGGATACAAATTTAAGGGAAATAAATAAATAACACTTGAATAAATTCTAAAATATGAAAGTTCACTGAAAAAAATAATGACCTTTTTTAACATTAGCCAAAATTTAAAAAATGTTGTCTTTTACTACCACTTACCACGTTAAGAATTGTGACGTCCAATATACTACCCTCCAGAAAATTGGCATGATTCCATCAGGAATGTAACTCCATGGCTTGAAACACGGATGTTGGCTGTTGAATAACAATTTAAAGCAGATTAATCATAAATGAGGACTACTTAAATGAGTTATATAATTAATTTGTACACGGCAAAGTTTATTTACATTCAAATTTTAAATTATTGACTCTAACTTGTAAAATTTCATAGAAAACAAATTCAAAGCTGATTGTCAAACTAAAAAAACACACGAAGGGAACAAAACAGCTTGAGGACACAATTTTCACATAATAGACTAATAATGCAATAGTTTTTACAAGCAGATGCATCATAAAATTAAATCTCTGATATGATTACCTTTAAAACTGATGATTACTTTTAAAATATACACTCATCCTATTTGTGGCGTTGGTTATTTTGGGGAAGGAGAACAGGGAGGAGAAAGACACTGGGTGATTAATCCCTGGAAATTAGAATGCTAATTAATCAGTCACAGCATAGAGCCTATGGAGATAGATGCCAATATCTATACATAATCTGTTAGAACTTTCTGAAAATATGTGTATCTGACCATAGATTCTTCCATTAATAGTCAGTCTTCCTAGACTGTAAGGATATCCTTCAGTCCAAGGGCTTCCAATAATCCACAAGTCCTGCTGACCTATATCCAATTTTTAATGGTGGTTCAGTGGGGAGTAACATCCACATTTTAAATTAGCCCTTGTCCAGGTTAGATTTTTAAAAACTAAAATAAAATCTGTATAAAGATGTATGCAAATACTACTTAAAGACTTAACAAAAGCTACAGTTAATATTTCTTAGTTTTTTATTTGGAAATTTGACAATTCAATATAACCTTTTGATAATTTGAATTTTATTCATTCTCAGTCTAGAAATGATTTCAAGGGATGTGCAATATGAAAGGAATATCCTACATGCAGAATAACTCCCTTGTCCTTTATTATTACCTTGTATATTAGTAGACAAAAGAGAAAACGCATGACGTGTTTTTTATATCGGAGCGAGGCTTCTCCAAGTTTCTTATTAGCATCTACTGGAAGGCCTTGTACACCAACAAATATTTAAATTTACTTAAGATTTAAATTTAAACAGAATACAAAGTAACAAAATCTACTAGTAAAGGATGGAGTTGGGGGGAAGGAGGGAAGAGGATAGGGATAAACTTTAATAAATATAAAATCCAGATGGCAAAAACTGACAATTTTTAAACAATTTGCCTTCTACAATATCAAGAAAGAAAAAACGAAACAAACAAAGGAGGGAAGGAGGGAGGGAGAAAGAAAAGAGAAGAAAAGAAAGAAAATACCTTGGAACTGGGGTAGCAGGTGTGTACAATCCTGTAATGTTGTTATTCTCAGGAGGGCTTGAGTTTGCAGCAGCATGCTTGCACCGGTTGTATATTGTCTGAAGCAATGAATGCATGGTTAAAAAATGAAAACCAAAAGGTTACCAAGTACTTAAGGGATATTGGAGAGTATCAACCTATCCACCCCAAATTATCTTCCTGGCTATGCTTTTTAATGATCAAATTCATACAGTGATATTTAAAATCAAACTATAAGTATAACTTTACATAATTCAGCTGTCTGAAGAACTAACATATCTCAAACATGCTATATGATTACAAATGCCTTTCAAATAGTCCAAGTCAGTTTCACGTCTTACCGTACTAACATCCAGAGGCAGTATGAAGACAATAAGAAAGCAGAGATACCAAGCTAGCAGTGTTCCAATAATTACAAGTCTATGCTGTTTCTTAAAGTCTCCATATCGATGAAGTAGGAATAATGCCAGAAAAAAGACAAAAACAATCTCGAGTCCCAAAGCTGCACCGCTCATTATTGAATGTTCACTCTGACTAACCAAAGTAATTCACGTACAGGACTGGATCATATCTGTAAATTGAAAAAAAAAAAAAGCATTATTAACATAGGAAATGACCACTTGGGAATTCTATAAATATTTGTTTATTAAGGTATTAATAAATTCTTTGGAAAACTGTCAGGCTTTACAATGGACTATGACTAAGATGAAAAGGATAATTCCTACTCTCGAGTTCTTATATTTTTTTAAAGCATATCTTAAAATTTCACATAAATTGTATCTTTAGGAAAAAAGTTATTTTAACAAAAATTACACTAGTTCTAAAAATATTACAAAATAAGAATACCAGATGTGAACAGTTTAAATATAGTGTCATTTGGAGCTTGTTCCTTAATGTTATAAGCCCTAATAGAATATTTTATACAAATACACTATTGACTAGATCCTAGGAAATTAGATACTTTATAAAATAAAGTTTTCTAAGTCATCCATAACCCATTACTTAAAATTCTCTAAAAGAGAGGGAGGGAGAGACAGATTATTTTTAAGCCAAGAATAGATTAAGTGGTTAGGCTATAGCTTGACGTAAGATGTGCTGGTGAAAAACGTGACCAGCCTCAAGATCCAGCTTTAAAAAAATATTATTCAATGTGAATTTAACATAATTATTATCTGAAAATTCCTTTATGGTTTGAGTTAGATATTTATTTGCCTGAAATTGTCCAGTGGAAGGGATATGACAATCAGAGAAAAAAAGACTATCAGAGACTACCAAGGAAATGCTAATTCAAGTATGGCAGAACCAAATGATGGAATATTACTGATGGAATATTACTGAAGCATAAGGAATGAAGTTTGTTAAGATCATTTAATAACATAGACAATTACCATACCATTTATTGAAAAACTAGATTCACACATTTTTATAATATGCATAAAAAAAGAATAAGACAACAATGAAATATATACAGATATCAATAATAGCTAGGTTATGGTAAGATTATGGGCATAAGCAAACCACAATTTATAAACTTGCCACTAGCTAATAATATTTTTTTACAATGGCTGTCAATTTTTCAGCCTGATTCATAGCCCATACTTTAAAATGTCATAGATAAGTAAACAGAATTATAGATCCTCTAAGAAATGATTTGCTACATCACTTCCCCATACTTATTGTATTAGTCTCCCATTGCTGCTGTAAACAATTACTATAAACTTAGTGGTTTAAAACAACACCCATATGTTTATGTTTATGTGGGTCAAATACCTCATAGTTTCTGTGGGTCACATGTTCAGGCACAGTGTGGCTCAAATGAGTTCTCAAAATTGAAATCAAGGTGTCAGCAGGTTTGTGTTCCTCTCTGGAGACTCTGGGGAAGAATACATTTCTAGGATCATTCAGGCTGCTGGCAAAATTCAGTTTGTTATGGTTATAGGAATGAGATCCCCATTTCCTTGCTGGCTGTCAGCTGGCATTTGCCCTCAGCTCTAGAGGACTCTCTCTAGGCTTTGCATGTGGCCAGCAATGAGTGGCTTGTCAAATCCTTCTCATTCTTGGAATCTGCCTTTCTCTTCCACCTTCAGCTGGAAAAAAGCTCTGCTTTTAAGGGCTCGTTTGATCTCACTGGGCCCACCAGAAAAATCTAGTCATATTTACTGGTTCCAGGGATTAAGGCTTCGATATTCTTAGGGGTCTATTATTCTGTTTACTACACCATCTATTTCTGTTCAAGTTGAACTCCTGATGCCTTGTTATTGCACATGAAATTGAAGAGGAAAACTGGGGTTTCCCTAACCTGACATGAGAAAATAATAATTTTAAAGTCTGTATCTTTAACTTTGTACCTAAATTCAAGGTAGAAATTTTTTTTCTTTTTTTAACAGTCCAGAATGATAGCACTTTCCAAGGTTCCTTATGAATTCCTATAGCCTGTTTTGGTTATTTCAGCTGAATAATTTTCTGCTCAAAGCAAGGGATGCCTTATTCTCCATCTGATTCAGTTATTTGTATGTTAAATTCATAAAATAACTGTCAACTGAAATCTAATAAAAACAAACAAAGATTGGACAACTCCAGTTTGGTTTATTAAAAAAACTCATTGCCAGGGAGGACAGCAATTTGGCAATATGTACCAAAGACCTTAAAAAAGGTATCATACTCTTTATCCTAGCAATTCCTCTTCAAAAAAAGGAAAACCAAAATGGGAGCAAAAAATTATCTACAATGTTATTTTTCACAGCAGCATTATTTAAACGTGAAAACATAGAGGCAACTTAAATGTTTGTACTAAATAGTCCAGGAAGTCTTAAAAATATCCACTAGTCACATAGTTATTCATTGCCTTTTGAGAAAAGCAGTGAAGGGTGTCCTAAATGACTAATCCTGCTAACCTGGCAAGGACTGACGGGAGCAAAGAGCTGCGCCTGTGTCAAGCACGGCCTACCTAATAGAAACGCTCCATTGCAGACAGTGACTAAAGGAGTCCACCAGATCCCACCAGCCTAGAAGAAAGGGGAGATCCAGAGAGACACCTTAGAGATGTCAAAAGGGACACAGGTGGGACCTGAGCGAGCACACACAAGAAAGAAACACACACACACACACACACACACACACACACACACACACGCATGGACCAATATAAACCAAAATGCTAACAGTGGCTGTCACAAAGTAGTAAAGAGATGACCTGTAACTTTCCTTGTGCTTCCTTGTGCGTGTTTTTAATTTTAAATAATGAACATGTATTATTTTGTAATTTTAAAATTATTTAAAAATCAATATAATAATATGAAATAGAACACATAGCAAAACTGAAAAATGAAAAATTTTGCTGTGGCGTTATTAAGTGCCTAAACATTACAAGCATTTTAAAATACAAATGTTTTATTATACCATGGTAAACCTGGGTTCCAAATCCCAACTCTGTTTACTAATTGTGTAACCTTATGCAGTGTAAGCTGTTAAATGAGGATAATCACCTCACACAGGTCGCTAAGAATGAGAGATAAAACACCAAATCAGAGTTGCAGGCACCGAGTAGGTCTTCAATAAATGCTTGCTGCTAATCTCCACCTCTTTCCTATCATGTGCTTCTAGAAGATAATTAGTTGCCTCAGTGGTCTCAAAACATAGCTTTACCCTTTGGTCTTCCCCACCCCCAGAAAAACTATGGGGTACCCAAT
Organism: Rhinolophus sinicus; assembly: GCF_036562045.2. Lineage (NCBI taxonomy): Eukaryota > Metazoa > Chordata > Mammalia > Chiroptera > Rhinolophidae > Rhinolophus > Rhinolophus sinicus. The sequence goes on along the minus strand of NC_133753.1, from coordinate 176,088,084 downwards.
GCTTTCTCTTCTCATTCTCTGTGATTACCACAGCCTGGCCCACCCTCATTCCTATAAAAAAAAAAAGTGATCTTTGCTCACAGAAACTGCTCCATTTGCCTCCGATGACAAATTGGGATTACCTGCCTAGGTCTGCAAGGCAGCCAAACACCACTGCTTCATCTGACCATGGTGAAGAGACAGAATACCTCTTAGAGCCATCACAAGAAAGTGCATTTGACACATCAATGTCATACAGAAAAGACAATGCCATTCTTCTTGGCACATGATCAAATAGAGGTGGATCAAAACGGATCATTTGCTGAACTGTAAATATGTGCAGCTGTGCAAAAATATACTCAAAGGCAAAATATACCTCTGACCACACAACGGTCCTATAAATATTCTTCAAATATTAATATGTATAGGTTAAATGACAAGAATAAAAGAAGAAAATGCTAAAATTTGGAGACAAATAAAAATTCAGTCCCATATGATTACAAATGAAAAAGGGATTTAAAGTTATTATAGTAACACCACAGCAGCAAAAGTAGATTTCACTCAAAATCAAAACACTAGTTCATTCAAATTTAAGCACCTGACATGTAGGCATAGTCTTCTTTTCAAAACACCAGTTCCGAAAGTCTTAAACATTTAAAACCCAATTCAGTCTTTTATCAATCATCAAGATAACACAGAACATCACTTTCAAACGCCTCTCATAATTAGCATGTTATGTTACTGACTTGGAGTCGTTTCCTAAGCATTTTATGGCTGATAATGGTTTCTCAAGCTAACCATACTTTAAGAGGAAAATTTAGAAATTAAAACAATTTTGAAGCATTGAAGCATTCCAAATATTTTCTAAACAGAGAGAGATAAGGAAAAGACAGGAAGAAGGAAGGAAAGGAGGAAGGGAGGGAGGGAGGGAGGAATGGAGGGAAGATTGGTAGCAATTGAACAGACAAAAATTTTATCTAAGATTCTGAAGTTGAGTGAAAAATTTCCAACTAGAAGTTAATGATTCATCAGAATCAGACTGTTAATTTAAAATGTGCACCTTTACTCAGCTATGTGAAATAATAAAAAGTAGGAGACAACTCAATATCCTAATAATAAAAAAGAATCAGGACTACATGTGAGTGATGAAAGTCAACAATTATTTACCCTCCAATCAAAATTTACATTCTGAAGATTATCATTATTCTCATGATTCAAGATTTCAGGTACAGGTAGAATTCAGCTTAGGATACAGATAGAATACCACAAGAAATGTCATTAAAAATGTGGAAAAAGTCGTTAACATTTCTTGAATCCATCTTCAAAAAATAAGCTGATTCGGCAAACCAACCAGATGAACTGAACTGTACAGCATGACTGCCCTTCCGACGAAAGATGGACACAAAAAAACTTTCACCTTTGGCAAGGCATGAGAGGGAGAGGTAGCAACCACGTAAGCAGGAAAGAAGAAAACAACTGGAATTGTAATGGAAGATTTCAGGTAAAGATATTGTAAGACTTATTTTGGTAGTTAGAGAATAATCCTTAGAATCCGTCCTAGCAAGACAATATTTTTTTTAAAAAAGGAATAGCTAACGTTTGGTGTGAGTTTACTAGATTCCAAGGATGTGCTGCATACTTTACTGAATCAAACCTCATAACCCAGTAAAAAAGGACTGTTAGTATCCTGTTTAACAAAGGAGAAACAGCACAAAAAGGGTCAGAGCTGGGATTCAAACCCAGGCATCCTGCCTGCAGAGCCTAGCTCACAATTAGGATACTACACAGTCTCTTCTACAGTGCAGACAAACTTTCTTAATACAATTTCAACTGTTTAAATCATTTATTTTGTTCAGGTTTCATAGTGAACAATTACAAACATTCTCCTATGAACTATTCCCTTAGATATATCAAGGTAGAAAGCTAAGAAAGTGATATTTAATACAGAATTTCACTAAGCCTTTTTATTTTGCAGGTAGGCTGCCATTACTTAAGGATAATGTATGCCTCTAATCTATGCGGGAAAAGTAGGAAAGAAAACATAGATAAAATAAGAATTGGGAAAGAACCCTTCTTGGTCTTTTGTTCCCCTAAGCTAAATAACATTAAAAAAAAATAACTAAAGGAATCTTAAGATTTACCTCATGCTATTATGGAGCTAAGAAAAAAGCACACCACCCTTCTATTTAAATAGAATCTCTTTTGTCATATTTGATTTTCAAAAATACTAATATATTACTGAATATAGATAGAGCTTATAGTCAAATGTAATTTCCACTCCTTTTTGGCCTCTCCTGTGCCAATAATATTGACCACCTTGTAACTATGCACTTTGGATGATAAACACTTTCCCAATTTGCAAAGTCACTTCGTATTCTATCCTAATCTTAAAAAGAGTACCAGAAATTACTCACTTTAATGTTATTTGCAGGCATTAAAAAATTAGTTCATCTGTCCTAGATATTGATCTAGTAATTCTACTTCTAGAAATTTGGTATACCTCTTTTACTAAAATGGGACATGGGTGTGCTGAGTAAGACTCAATGAATAAAATTAATCAGGAAAATAATCCATATCAGTTGCAATCACAATGTAGTTTTTGAAAACACCAGACATCAATCTCTACATAGCTACTAATTTCATGTCTTCAATGGATACAATTCCTTAAACAGAATTACATGTACCAATTTAAACTTTTATTTACTATATTATGAGAACAGCCATGATTAGAAGGAATGCAGAAAAAAAGTATTCCCATTTTGGCAAGCTAAAGTTTTTCCGTGACCAGGGCAAACTATTAGGCAAATGGCTATTTTAGAATTTGAAGGCTTTGAATTTCAAAGTTGACAGGCTCTCTCTCTGAAGTCCTAGACAGGACCTCATGTCCACCAATTCAGATATTTCTAGTATTCTGAGAATTAGAAATGTTCCCTAGCTCTCAGGCAACTAATAGTTAAATCACAGCAAAAGAATATTTCTCATCTTTAAATTTAGAATCACCTCGTCTATTAGACTTTCCTACTTATAAGCTCTATTTAAAGTGGTCTTTACATGTCAAATTTTTGTTTATTCTTATTATGGCTTTTTAAATAGTTTTTTTTCTTACTTATGCTTTCTCCTCCATTAGTTTTTAAGCTCCATCTTGTTCAATTTCCTGAAGGAGACTATAACATTTTTGTTAAAAATAATTTCTCTAATGACTTGCAATTTTAAGTGAAAGGATGTAGATTTCAAACTAACTCAACTGCTTGTTCCTTAGCCAAAGTAACAAAGACAAGTTTATGGAAAAAAATCGGAATATTACATTTAAAAATATTTTCCATGTAACACTAGTTTAATGAATTCTGAACATTCAGCCTAGTTATTTTTAACCTAGTTTCTATCCAAATGAATTTGTGAACAGATCCCTTTTCACAACAATTCCACCTCCTTTCAAGAACAAACTAAAAGTCATGAATACCTTTCTGTCAAAAGTCGGTATTTACTTTTCAAGCTAAGAACCGAGCCCCAAACAAGCACATACTCGGGCAAAGGAGGTTTAATTCTAGTACAAAGCATATCAGTTAAAGAAATAAGAAGGTATGTCATACAGCATACTGATGTAATGTTTGTGGTGACGCTGGCCTGCTTACTGGTGAACTTCATAAATCTTCTCCATTTTTATTAGGGTTGGAATTTATTCCCCTTCTCTCTTCCACTGTTTAGCCGGGCTCACGGTCATAGTATAGCTCGCACAATGGATTTCGCATGGTCATCCTACCTGGAATATGGCACACTCTCTACTCTAACCGCCTCCCTTCCAAACTCTTCTCCCGGGAGATAGACTAAAGGCAGCTCCCTTTCAGACGGCGACGCAACCGGACGCAGGCGGTGGAGCGAAAGCAACAGAATGGCTTTGCTGGTGGCCCTAGCATCGCACTGTACAGCCCTTTGCAAACACACAGTTACCTTATCTGTGCCGGTGCTAGCATTTAGGAGACTTGTCAACACTGCAAGGCGATGTGCGGCTTTCCCAGGGTACACAGGCATCACTGTGGTTTCCTGCTCCCCTAAAATTAAACAACCGCCTCTCGTTCGAACTGCGCTTTCATTTACAAAACGCTTTCACACGCGTTATCTAATCTGACCCTCACTCCAAGCCTGTGAAACGAGCGTGGTGGTCGCCGTGCCTATTTTACAGATGAGGAAAGGATCCAGTCCACAGACCCAGTCCTATTAAGGGCCGCAGCTTCCGGGCAGAGGTGAGCAGGTGTGACGCCCGCGGCTCGCAGCCTCTCACCTGGCCGGCGGGATGGGCCACCGCCTCCACTCCGCTGCTGAGGACTTGGGCCCCGCCGCCGCGGCCGCGGCCCCTCGGGGTTTTCGGAGTCCCGTCTCCGCCTACGCCCGGCCCCACATCCCAGACCCCAAAGTGCTTCACGCTCTCCCCTTGAGGCTCACCGTCCGATCTCCCCAGACAGCGTCTGGAATGACCGGGAATCTCCGCGTCCGCCACAGCCTCCAGGATCTGGGACCCGCGCCCCGAGGCGATGGTAGTGGCGGTCACCAGAAGGCCTGCGGGTTCCCGGGAAAGGAATACCCGGTCCCGGTCACACGGATGACAAGTCCCAGTCAGCCGAAGCGCCGCCCTCTTCCGCTTCCCCGCCTATGCCGTGAGCTGTTCAACCCCGCAACCGAGGAGGGTTGTGGGTATCTCGAAGGCTGGCAGAGCTGCAAGGGAAGGAAGTAGTGTCGAGCCATCCCGACTACGCGGCACGGCAGAGACTACAATTCCCAGCAGGCAGCGGGGCCGCAGACGGCAACCGCGGAGATCAAGTAGACAAGCCCTGCGCGCGCGGCGGGGATAGAACGTTGGTAGAGTTGGCGGGTCTCGCTGCTGGGGGCCGGAGCCACAAGCCTTGCACCGCCGCGCGCCAAAGCGGGAATCCCGGAGGCTGGCAACTGCAATTAATGCATGCATTTAAAACTCCCGAACCTGTGGACGCCATGCACAGGTAACTCGATTACAAAAAGCAGCAGGACATGAATGGACTGTCTTAATTCATTTAGGCCATGGATACTGTATTGGGCTTTCCTGCTACCGTTTTGAATTGCTGTATGATTTCCCTCCTTCGCTTGTCTGTTCCCTCCACTTTAAGAAATTCCTGAGGCCTTCTGCATGATCGTAAATCAAAAAGCCTTTTCGATTTGTTCGGTTATTTTATCTTTCATTCTTGGGAACTTGCCTGCGGCACGTAAAGAATGCAATTCAGTTAGTTGCTGTGAAAGTTTTCTACATTGCATAACTTGCAGTTTCCTTTAGGCCTACCAGTTATTATGGGTGTGTTTCTGAAAGGAGCAGGGGCTATTGTGCATTTCTACAGGAAACACCTCCAGGAGATTCCTGACCAGAGTAGCAACGTTACCACCAGCTTCACGTGGGGATGGGATTCTAGCAAGACTTCTGAACTGCTGTCAGGCATGGGGGTCTCCACCCTGGAGAAGGAGGAGGTGGACAGTGAGAACATCCCCCAGGAACTTCTTTCAAACCTGAGTCACCCGCAGAGCCCCCCACGTAAACGGCTGAAGAGCAAAGGGAATGACAAGGACTTTGTGATTGTCCGCAGACCCAAGCTAAATCGAGAGAACTTTTCAGGTAAGATGCAAGGGTAAAACTGTCAGTCACACAAGGGGTTAGTTGAACTATTTTGCTGGTAAACCTTTGTTCAGGGGTCTTTAGGATGGGGCCCTTAAAAAAATGCCTAATTCTGAAAGAAATGGAACAATTCATTGTCGCTGAAGTATGTAGGAATCTTAGGTATATACTATCTTCTACTGCACAATTGATTTTTAACCTATGTGAAATTTTAACCCTTGAGAAGACATTCCTGCCTTTTTCCTTAGAAAGGAATCTGCCGGCTCAAAAGCTAGCTCGGTGCCACTGATAAATGGGAACATAAGCAATGATCTTCTTCTAAGACTCTTTTTGTTTTTATTCTGCTGTTCTATAGCCCTGGTTGAGCTTTTTGCCATCATGATTTGTCAAAAGACTGCTAAAGTGAATGTTAAACTAAATGGAATTTTAAGACTTAACCTGCCCAGGTCCACTCCCAAATGGGATTCTTCTGGTATGCTCTGTCTCCATTATGTAATGGAGACAGAGCATTATTTGTTCAGTCACCCAACCCAAAAACCTGAGGGTCAGTCATATTCCCACCATCCCCCAACATCCAGCCAATGATTGAATTTTTTCCCTCTTGTCTCCTAAATATTTCCCAAGCTCTCATCATCACTACCCTGAATATTTGCATCAACTCATTATTCCAGCCTTGTCCTTCCTAGATCCATCCCCCAGAGCTAGAATGGACTGACTGAAATGCAGGACTCACCATATCATTCCCCGCTTAATTAGCATCAAAGCCGTAGGGTAAACAGTGTATTACATTGACCTCGGGTTATCAGTTTTTCTTGCCAGTAAGCCATTTAAGACATTCATTCAGCAAGTATTTGCTGAGTACATACTGTGTGCTTGGCATTGTTCAAGGTGCTAAGGAAATAGCAATGAGCAAAGCATAAAGATTCCTACCCTTATGGAGCTTCTGTTCTAGAGAGGACACAATAAACTTGCTAAACATGGTATGTGGTATGTTAGAACGTGATGAGTGCTAGCTATGGTGAAAAACAAAAATTGAACAAGCCAAGAGGGATTGGAAATCCTGCGGTGGGAAGATGGATTGCAATTTTAAACAGGGTATTGACGGAAAGCCTCACTTGAACAGTGAGCTTTAAGCAAAGGCATAAGGAAGGCGAGGGAATGTGCCATGCAAGTATCTTGGAGAACAGAGCCCTAAGCCGAAGGAGCAGCCAGTGCAAAGCCCCTGGGGCAGAAGCATGTCCTGTTTCTTCAGGAACAACAAGGAAGCCATTTTTCAAAAGTGAGCAAGGGGGAGAGTAGTGGGAGATCAGGCTAGAGGTGATACTGGGCAAAGTTGTGATGTGACCTTTTAAAATGATGCACTGATGTGTGGAGACTAAACTGTATGAGGTCAAGGGTAAAAGCATAGAGACTTGTCAAGAGGGGGGTGGCCAGATTCTGGATAGATTCTTACATTAATAGAGTTCTGGAATGACAGGAAATGACTGGGATAGATTCTGAAATTGGAGCTGATAGAGTAGGATGACTGTTGAAATTGTTGAAGAGCAATCAGAGTGTAAACTGGATTTGGGTGGGTGATGGTAGAGAAGAAGAAACAGATTAGAGAAATAAAAAGGAAGTCTTGCAGAACCAAGGTAAATAAGTATATTCCTAAATTCTCTCATCTGGCTTTCTTTGCAGAAGGGTTGCTTGCTTTGCTTTTAAAAAAACAAAAAAAATCTTTTTTTTTTTTTTTTTTTTCAGTTTTCAGTCCTTTCTTTAGGAAAGAGAATCTTCAAGCTATGATCTTAGAATCTATATCAGGAGTTGGATTAATTAGAAAGGCAGTAAAAACTTGTGGTGAAGTCACACAAATCTGGGTTTGAATCCTTATTCTGTTTATCAGCCTTGGGAAGTTATTTGAGCTCCCTGTGCCTTAGTTTCTTTGAGAAATGGACAAATAATACCCACGTCATAGGTTGCTGTGAAGATTAAATGAAAGAATGCATGTAAAGCTCTTAACATGCGCTGCCTGTACATAACAGTCAGTAAGTAAATCCATTTAATTTGGTCAACAAAATGTATGACATCCATATCGGAGATTACTTCACTTTTTCTTTTGTCATTAATATTGTTAACCTGACCCTATTAGTGTAGTTTTTTGTTTTTGTTTTTTTCCTTCAAAATTTAATGTCACTGCTTTCTTTAGTGTCTGGAATGCAGCACTAGCAATTTGATGTTTAACCAACCAAATGTAATAAAAAGTCACTTCCTGCTAAACGAGCAGATGTTAATTTGTCCAGTGCCGATAGCTTTTAACGAGGAGTATGATTGCTGTATGGGCTTCCACCTTCACATACACAGTTGTAAATAAAAAAAAGACATTTTTTTTAAGTAAGGCACTGTGGAAACAAGACAAGATTAATGGATGGTTGCTGTCTTCTAGGCAATTACAAGTCAAGTCGAGGAGGAAAGAGAAACTCACAGCAAAAGATGGCAGTTAGCAGCCAATGTGTAGTTCAGGCAGCAAGTGCCATAGGAGGCCAGAGGGAGAGAACTGCCTGTGCCAAAGTGACCCTAAGTTTCCCAGCTGCAGAGGGTTTCCTAGGGGAATCCCCACCGGATGTGGACGGTCTTCCTCCTTCCACTCAACAAAAGCACAGGCTCTGAGAAAATGGAGAAGGATCTGGAAGTGGTCCAATCAGAGACTAGATTATTAGAATTGACTTCAAATATACAGAGGGTGCCAAAAAATGTATACACATTTTAAGAAAGGAAACAACTGTATTAAAATTGTAATACTCAATACATACCAATAACAAAATATGAATACAAGTCATATGTATACCTTTTTTTGTCACCGGTGGTATATATGTAAAGTGAGAAGAGAAAAACATAGTGAATTTTATTTTTATAATCATTATTACCTAAGAGAGAGAGAGGCAGGGAGGGAAACTACAGTGTTTCCCTGAAAATAAGACCTAGCCGGACCACCAGCTCTAATGCATCTTTTGGAGCAAACATTAATATAAGACCCGATCTTATTTTACTGTAAGACCGGGTCTTATATAATATAATATAGTATAAGACCGGGTCTTATATTAATGTTTCCTCCAAAAGACGCATTAGAGCTGATGGTCCGGCTAGGTCTTATTTTCGGGGAAACAGGGTAGTATACATTGTACGTGTGTGGAATTACACGCAATGGAGACTGCTGAGTTGGTGTGGGTGGAGGCCACAGAGATGGATTCCGTGATGCAGGAGGAGGACAGCTGGTACAGAGGATTCCCAGTGGGCCTTTAGGAGCCCACTCCAGTGTACTGGATCGTCATTCCAGGGAGTTTTGTGTGCAGTTGTCAGGACAGGTGGCTAACAGCTCTGCCAGGATTAGGGTAGAACAGGCCACACCTGCTATACATAGAGATCTGATGACAGTGGCCCTGGGCTGTGAGTTTTTCTTGGTTCTTCTCTCAGCAGTCTCTCCCTGCAGGCTCCAAGCCAGGTTCACATCTGGCCAGTAAATCCTTTTTATCTGTTTATTTTGGAAGATAAAAACTATGTGGCCAACTGTACCAGGACAGGTCTGATTAGCCCCTGGGGTGAGTGGAGTTGGGAAGAAATGGCCAGTAGCAAGGTCATTAATGAGCAGTAAGAGGACCTACATTTATTCATGGTCATGAAATGCCTGTCCTGGTCCCCTGTCTTCCCCACGTCCCCCTCCAAACAGAGGATGGCCATGAAAACACTGTTGAACTAATTTGTGGATCAGCTCTTCCATGGCTATTAAACTGCTTCAAATTCCAGACCCTACACTGGTTCTCAGACTGGAGACTCCAAAGTTTAGAATATGCTGATATCCCCAAGGGAACTTGTTCAAAGTGCAAAATTCCTGAGATTCTGATCAAGAAGTTCCTGCCTTGAGCCTGGGAATCAGCTTTAACACCCGCAGGCAAACATTTCCTCCACTTTTTTTTTTTTTAACCAGTAAGTAATGTATTTTACATTGCAATCCTGGTGTGTATCTGAAACAGAAATTTCACAAAACTATGTTTCTCCTTAGTAAGATATTTCCTATTCTGTTCCATTCCATTCTTTCAAAAACATTGCTGATCAAACTAAATTCATGTCGTGACTCACCCATGAATCCCAGCCTGCAGTTCCCAAAACTCAGCTCTGTTAGAACCTTTATGGGACCCTCCCAGGCATCATTGTTTGCTCTGTAGATTCATTTATTCGTTCAGCAAAGATTTATTGAGCATCATTCTAGAGTTTAGGAATACAGCAGGGAACATAACAGGCAAAAGACCCTGCTGTCATAGAGCCTATATACTGTACCTTCTCCAAATCCCAATTTTCGTGGTTTCTCCATTACTCTTCCCACACCCGTGCATAAGCCAGACTCACAGAAATCTAGGGTTCTGAGGCTGAGGGGTGGGGGGTCATTGAGGACCTCTGTTTTTTGTTTTGCTATATTTTTCTTTTTTCAGTTTTGCCCATCTACCCAAAAAATAAACAAACAACAAACAAACGAAAAAAAAACCCATACACCAAGAGCTAGCACAGTCTAGTGCTTTCTCTGTATGATTTGTGGGAAGAGGGAGGAAAACGCATCTCAGATGGCAGAATCTGTTAGGTAGTAGTAGCTTCCCAGAATGGAAGTGTGAATTGCTACTACTCAAAAACAAGCTAGCAAAAGCAAACCTGAGGCTTATCTTTAAGCCCCCACCCTTCAAAATACACACAAAAAAGTAGGTGTGAGCAGCAGTGCCTGCTTTATCCTTCAAATGTAATTTATCTATGCTTATAGAAAGAGAGGAGCAATTTCAAGAATCAAAGTTTTGTTTATAAGTAAGATTACTTTGGAGTTTTAAGTTGAATTGGAGTGTGGGTGATGTTCCGAGGAGTAAATATGTCCAATGAGAGGAGTTACCGATCGTGCAAAGATGAAATGCACAGAAAACTTCAATAAGAGGCTCTTTCCAGAGGAGTGTAAGAGGTGTGGGCAGTGAGGAGGTGACCAGAGTGGACAGCTGGGTTTGTACCTGAGGGATACGTGGAAATGGTGACGGCTGAGGGTCCTGATAGCAGGTTTGTGAATCCAGCCAGCTTTCTCCCGTTCATGGCTCAGAAGTGTGTTTCACTGCTTCCATGTAGTTGAAGACTAGAGGCCTTGGGCTGGATAATTATTTCCCTTACTGTGTGGGGCTGGTGGTGTGCAGCCTTGGAGGGTTTAGAAGAGGCGAGCAGTGGAAAGACCTGTTCTGGACTTTCTCTTCCGCTCTGGGCAAACAGACCAGGCGGCCGTGTAGTCAAGAATCCAGGAAACAGATGGTTGATGTTTTGAGAATTCAATGTGGCAAGTAAAATTAGATTAAGCATATCACAAGCCTGGATACCATCCGCCAGAGCAGCTATAGAAAGACAGACTTCCACCCCATCTGCTCGGACAGCAGCCAGTTTCAGGCTGTGGCACCCCGACCCAGAGGCCCTAGAAGCACTGCCGCCCTGTGGTTAACTGAGTGGAGCCCTGGGTACTTGGCTGCTTCCTGAGGCTGTGCATTTGCTTGGCCATCGCTCCTTCCATCTGGTAGCCGACACACTGATAGCTCTCAGCATCTTGTTTTGCACCCTCTCCCCTTCACCCCTCCCTCCCAGCTCTGATTGATTTTTTTTTTTTTTTCCATAGCAAAAGTCAGGTTTAATTCTCTCCTTTCCTAAACTTATAGAATATCAAGTACCCAGAACAGGGCGAGCACAGAATTTTAGAGCACCAAGGGTAGAAAGAGGACACATCCCAGAATAGAAAGAGTCAGACCCTGGGTCTCAGTTCCCTCTCTGCCACCAGCTGGTTGTGACTTTGTCCCTTTTCTCATAGTTGCATCTTCTGAAGCCCCTTCCCCCACCTCACAGATTACTCATATTCTGACAGCGGACGTTCCCTTTGTGCCCTGGGTTTTTGTCTTCAGCCTTAGCCCCTCAGCCCCCAAATGCCAACAGTGCCGTGCCATTCCTATGTAAGTACCGTATCCCCACCTGCCGTGCCCTCTGCCACCGGGCCAGTCTTCAACCACCCACCTCTTAAGGCTTTCTGCCTTTACTTTGGGGCGTGGGGTTTGGAACAGACAGAGCAGACCCACGTTTGCCTCCTCATGACTGCCACTTAGTAGATAATATGACCTCAGTGAGATTCTTCAGCCCTGCTGAGACAAGTTTCCTCATTTATAAAATGGGACAATATGTCTTAGTAGTGTTGCTGCAAAGATGAGCGTCAGCGTGCTTTAATAAATGCCTGAGACTTTTGGGGCTTTCAGTGAATGGCAGTTTTAAATGTTGGGTTATGTATTTGTTTATTAGTTCATCTCCCAGTGAGGCCATTGAGTGGAGACTATGGCTAGCACCCAGCTCCCAGCACTAGTGCATTAATTAGGCACCCAGGAATGTTTGTTGAAGTGGAGCCATAGGCAGGGAAATAGGGAAACTGATCCTAGAAGGCCAAGAGTATTGCCTTTATATAAAATCAAGCCAGCATTCTTCTCTCAGCTGTCAGTTATTCCTTTGTGAAATATCAGTTGAACACTCTCTAATATTCATTGCCAGGCTCTATCCTAGGCACTGGTTATGTAGTAGTTAACTGGTTAACAGAAGTTAATCAGTCACATAAATACAGATTGAGCACATTCACAGTTTGTATGAGGGGAGAGTAAAAGATACAATGGACTTAGCAAAGATTTTTCAAATGCCTGTTACATGCCAGCATTGTGCTAGGTGCTGGGTGTGCAAATCTGGGCACGGGGCCTATGGCGGTGACCTGGGAATGCACCTTTGAGGAAGTGACAGGGAAGCTGAGATTTGAAGAACGAGGAGGGGTTGGGCAGGTAAAGATGGAAGTTGCAGTGCAAAGCCCTCCTAATTCTATGCTTATGTTTCTTGCGTGGCTTCATTCCCTGGCTTTGCTGTCTTCTGCCAACCTCTGCATACATTGCTATGCCGAATTTTCCTCCTAGCATTTTAATTACCTCTTATTGTTCTTCTGATTGTTCCTGATTTCTTATGTCTTCACAATAAAATAGGAAGCACCAAGTTCATTAATTCTATTTCTCCTGCCCTGCACTTCACAGCAAGCCTCCCTAATTTCCCACTCCCACCCCATCGTTAGTGGGCTCTTCAGTGCCTTCTCCATAGCTCCTTGGAACTCACCTTCCCTTAGATGCTGAAGGCTTTCTCCTACATGCCGATGTGACACTGCTTCAGGGCTTTCTCTGGGCAGGCATGCTGGGGAGTTAACATTCCTGCCTCCCTCCCAGAAGCCCATAACCAGTGACCGACAACAGTTGCTGGATTAATACCCCAGCACCCATTCCCTCAGCTGGGATGGCTCTGGGCTGGTCTCTTGCGGTCCTCGCAGATTTGAACCCCAGTTGCCCATAGTGATAACATGCTTATTAACAAGGGAATCGGTTCCCTTCCCTTCCACATCTCTCTCCATTCTTTCCAGGGCTTACTGAGATCCCTTCCCAAATAAACTACTTGAATTCAGATCTCAGGATCTGCTTCTGGGGTTCCTAGGCTTAGAGAGAGGGCGATTTGGGGGTCTTGGTAAATCACAGCACGGCCCCCTTGTCCAAACCCCACTGAGACTGTGGGTGTTTTCACATAGGTGAAAATTCCAAGCAGCATTGAAAAGAAGAGGTCACAAGAAAAAAATGCGCACATTTCATGGGGAAAGGAAAGGAATAGAGGCAAGAAAGTGTGAACGTGCTGCGTAATCTTTTCTCATACATTAATCTCCACAGTGAACAACTCTGCAAGGTAATCTTTCTCTCCTCATTCCTACAGATGAAGAAACGGAGCCCAGAGGGATTAAGTAACCTGCCTGAGGCTCACAGATTTGGGGGTAGCGTAGCCGAATTCTAGGCAAAGCTTCTTCCTCAATCCAGAGTCCTCACACTTGGGAGGCTGAGCTCCTGCTGCCAGGATGATCTTTGCAGATCATAGTAAATTTTGACATAAGATTCAAAATAACTAAGTGTGTAAGTTTTTGCTAAATCAAATGCTAGAACCTGACCTACAGATGCAAGAGGCAATAGAGGTCAGGAAGTTAAGACTTAATGGAAGAAAAACTTGAGAAAAGCCTGTCCATCAACTTTTTTCCAATTTGGAGAGCAGAGCAGGAGTCTGGTCTGAGAACCTCCGTCCTCTGTCCACACTGACCTTGGAGGAGCTTTGTGGTGGTGACGGAGGGTTGTTGCCACACTGAACAGCTTCAGGGTCATCTCCAGCTGCCTCCTCGGGTCACGGTCCAAGGTCAACATAGATGATCTGCCTTCCTCCCTCTACCCCTAGGTTTCAGAGCCTCCGTCAGTCCTTTAATTTTGTCCTCTAAAGAGAGAGGGTCAGGCAGTAGTTGAGGAACTGCACATCTCTTACTCATTCTTTGATAGCAGCCACTTCTTCCAGGAAGGCTTCGCTGACCACCTCTCCATCCCCATACGCTGCACAGCACAGCACTCTGAAACCCACTGCATCCCATTATGATACTTCATGGAGATTTCCTGTTTGTCTATGTTCAAACTCTGAGCAGGCCATGCCTTGTTCATCTTTGTATCCCTGGAACAGACCCGAACATACATTACATGTTCAATAAATGTATGAATGGATGAATGTTTCAGGCGTTGTATTAGTTCCTGGAAATACAAAGATTGTAAAACAAAAATAAAAATAAAAAAGAATTCTTGTGCTCAAGAACTTGTGGTGTAGTGGGCACCTAGACAGATAAGTAAGTAAATAATAAGTTGTGAAAAAAGTGACCTGTTTTTGGTGATATCATGGAAGGCCTTCCATAGGAATTGGGGCTTTCATAGCAACTTGATTTTAAATGAATGGCAGTCAGGGGCGGCCACAGCCCATACAGAGGCACTGAGATATAACACAGAATGACTCGTTCCAAGAATCACAAGTAGCTCTCAAATAGCTGGAACATATTTCTAGATGATGAACCTAGAAAAATGAGTTGGGCCCTGACATGAAAGATTTGAACTTTGTGCTAAGCAGTATAGACTTTAGGCTAAATATTTGGGGGAGGGGGCACTATTGAAGGCTTCTAATTGAGGGCAGGCATGATTGATTGAGACAGATTGCCCAGGAATACCAGCCGGAGGCAGCAGCTGCCATGTGTATCACCCTCCCTGATACTCTTCATCGTGTTATCCCAGAGCCTGGTACAGTGTACGTGTTCAGTCAATACTGACACCTTTTAAATGGGGGTTAGGGCGGGTATATGAGGGTTCTCCAGAACAAGTAGGAGACACACGGAGATTTATTACAAGGAATTGGCTCATGCCATTATGAGTTATGGAGGCTGGAAAGACCCAAAGGCCTGAGACCCACGAGAGCCCATGGTGTAAGTTTCAGTCCCAGGTTGCAGGCAGGAGACCCACATCCTCACTCAAAGAAGGAAGAGAGCCAGTTTTCCCTTAACCAGCCTTTTCTCATCAGACCCGGGACTGGATGAGACCCACCCACGTTAGGGAAGGCAGTCTGCTTTTCTCTGGTTTGCTGATTCAGATGTTAATCTCATCCCGAAACACCCTCGCAGACACACCCACATAGTGTTTAACCAGCTATCTGGGTGTCCCTTGACCTAGTCTAGTTGACATATAAAATTAACCATCACAGAGCGGAGAGGCGAGCGCTAGAAGTGGTGTAGATCGAGTGAAAGAACGTAGAGAGACACAGGGACAGCAAGGTATTGAACTCATCTGAACACTCAGTGTTTCTTTGCGGCATACTTGTTTCCTTGGCCATCGTCATATTATTCTGATCTTGTGCATTAATCTATACATTCATAGGTAAACGTACTTACTTGGTGGATAGCTGTTTAGAGATTGCTTTTATAAGACTAAGGAAACTAGCCTTCCGGTATTTACTTTTTTCTCTCTCTAGTTTATTCTGAATACAGTGTCTAGACTAATCCTTCTCAAATTTACTTGAGATCGATCCTGTCATCCCTTGCACAGACCCCCCTCTAGTGGTTCCTCAGCACATTCAGAGTCAAAGCCGAAGATCTCATCACGAGGAACAAAGCCCTGCATGACCTCATATTTTAACCCCCAACTCTGTTTTTCTGCACTGGACTCCTTGCTGGTCCTCAAAACAAACATACTGTTCTGTACCTGGAACACACCCCAGATACTTACAGGGCTGGTTCCCTCACTGTGTGCTGGTCTCTGCTCAGTGATTGCCATCTCTTACGTAAGGCCTTCCCTGACCTCTTGTTCAGACTTTGAACACCCACCTCATTCTCCCTGTCCCCTCCTGTACCGTGCTTAATTGTTCGGCATGGCACTAATCAATTTTAATCTACCATGTAATTTACTAATTTTTTTTGTTTATGTGTGATTGTCTAGTTCTTCCAACTGTAATGTAAGCTCCATGAGTACTTTGTCTCCCCAACACCTAAAACAACCCCGGGCAACATAATAAGTGTTCAGTACATCTTTGTTGATTAAAAGATGAGAGCACCTGTCTGACATTACACTTGCAGGTAAACTGACTTCTGAGTGCTTTCTGTAAACCTGAAAGAAAAGGGAGGAAGGTTCATTTGACTTTTAAATAAGGGCACTGCTTTATAAATGCTCCACTGAATCCACTCCAGAGAGCAAGGAGGCATTCCTTGGGGACAAAAAAGCATCACGCTGTCTTAGACATTGTGGGTTTTTTTTGTTTTTGTTTGTATTTAAAGTTTGTTGGGGTGACAATTGTTAGTAAAGTTACATAGATTTCAGGTGTACAATTCTGTATTCCATCATCTATAAATCCCATTGTGTGTTCACCACCCAGAGTCAGTTCTCCTTCCATCACCATATATTTTGTCTTAGACATTGTTGTCAGGCATCTGAGAATGGGTGGGGACTTGCTCTGAACAATCCTTAATACAGTCCTCGCTGAAGATTGCCCAGCAGGCACTGATGGAAGAATGTTAGGAAAAGTATTCTTGGGGTTCCCTTTTCTCCTTTGCTGAGAAAGTGTGGTGCTTACTTCAAGGTACCTAGACAGTGAGTGAATATAAAAACAATTGTGAGGATGAGTAATTCGATTAGCGTGAAATTCCCATTCCAAGCCAAATGTTGTGCATTCTTGAGGTGCGTAAAAAGAGTTAACAGACTTGACAGAGTGAAAGCATGGTGGTGGGAAAACTTGTGTTTTTTCTGTCCAAGGTGTTTCCTGGGACTCCCTTCCAGATGAGCTGCTCTTAGGCATCTTTTCCTGCCTGTGCCTCCCTGAACTGCTCAAAGTTTCCAGCATCTGTAAGAGGTGGTATCACCTGGCGTAAGTATTTCTCACCCCTTTTGGTATATTTGGGGGGGGGGGGTGCAGAGGAGAGGACAGTTATCTGTTCATTCATTTGGGTGTGGTGAAACTATAAACCAAGAAAAATATAGTAGCACAAAACAAAGTAAGTGTCTTCCAATTTTTATTAATAATTAGTGTCTTATTTCTGAGTGGAAGGGAGGAATCTCCTGGAGGTGAAAATTTACCCTTTTCTGAAAACCTCTTTTCCCTGCCTTTGGCGTAGCGCATGTTTACTGGGCACCGACTCTGTACTGGGAGTGAAGAGGTTCGGGGTGCGTGAGGCCCAGTGGTTCCTCACACTGGGTGGGCTGGGTGGTGAGTCCAGTGGGAGAGGACACAGGGCTGTGGCTTAAGAGTGAGTGGGAACCCAGCCCCTGCCACTGAGGCTCTGTGTGACCAGAGTAAGGTACTTGACACTCCCGAGCCTCATTCCCCCACAGATAAAAGGGGGCTAATGGTACCTTCAGGACAGGACGGTTCCGAGGATGAAATACAAAGATGCTGCTGGCGCAGTGCCCAGCTCATGCATGTGTTCAGCACATGGCAGCCACAGTTTTGTTGGTTTTTGGGCAACACCTTTCAGGTGTGGAGAGTGAGCTGCACATGGGAAGTCTTGGGGAGCTGGGAAGGCGGTAATAGGCCAGATGTGGGGAAGGAGGCTTTGTGTTTCAGTTTGAACATTTTTCCATTTTCACCCCTTGTCATCCCCTTCCAACCTCTGGCCATCTATCTCTCTTCTCCTTCCACGTTTCTAGGACTCTGTGAGCTAGCAGGAGCCCCTTTCCTTCCACTCAGGAGTGTCCTGGACATAAGACACCCTAGGTATTTATATTTACAGGAGTGGGCTCTTTGCTTAGAAGAGCCACAGAGAGGTTTGCATACCTGCAATGAGGGAGCAGGTGGTGGCTGTTTCACCCATCCCCACCCAAGTGACCCTGGTCTGATGGTCTTTTTCCGCCAGCTGTCTCTTTCACGCAGCGTCTATTACTCTTTATCTCAGTTGTCATAAAAGTAATAACTGATATTTATTAAGCACTTGTTATGTGCCAGGCACTGCAGTCCTGCCTTCTTAATAACAGAGATCAAATAACACAGTTTCTTTATGTAGAATTATTTCAAAGCCCTCGCTGGCTTTCTGCTTATTTCAAGCAGTATTAAAAACTAAAATTCTAGTAGGCATTTAAAGTGTTCCCTCATGTGCTCAATCTTGTGTGTGTTTTTTTTGGTAAATTGAATTACCCTGTGGATGTTACAGCTCCTTTATTGTGTGTTCAGTACATTTTGGGACCTCCTTTTTGCTTTAGAAACACTATCCAAAATGTTAGTAGTATTTTTCCCTTTTCCTTTCACATTAGTTCATGTATACATGTACATTTCTGTTCATAGATATATAAAATGTAAAAGATACTGTGTAAAACATAACTGAACTATGACTTTTTCCTAGTAGATGTCCAATAGCCATACCTCATGACAAAGTAATGCTAACTTGCCTTCTTTAGCTTATATTTCCATGTTATTTAGGGTAATCGTGGTAACCTGTTCTTAACAAAAATGGCAAATGGAGTCATTTAGGCCATTCTGAACCTATCACCTCATCAGTACTCAATTAAGCAATTTCAACAGTCATTTCTAAAGTCATCAAATAGAATTGAATGCTGGAATTTTTTTCCCTGAGCCCAGATCATTGCATCACTAGTAACAGCCCTGAGCCATCTAAGTTAGAAACATGTATCAAGAGGAGGATGGTAGCTTCTGCATGATGTGACCAAGAAACATTGAGTAGCGCCTTTAAAATGTCGTAGCTAATTTATAGCCAACTTAGAAACAAAGGTGTCATGCAGGGTCTCTGGTCCCGCTCCCCGCACCAGAACACAGGACATGGTGAGGCCAAAAAGGAACACCAACAGAGCCATGGATAGGGGGATCATACCACTATATTCTCGCTGGCAGCTGGATTGGAGACACAGGAAGCAGGAGCCGCACAATCCGCAATCCGCCGTCCACTTCTCTGCCAACCGCGCTTGCTAGTCGCAATCTGCAGCCTGCTTTTCTGCCAACCGACCAACAACTTGCTAACTGCAATCCGCGCTTGCTAGTTCAGCCATGGCAGTTATATCACTGACCAATGGCTAACTGGTTACAGCTGACGGTCAACTAGTTACAGCTGACAGCCATCTATGACCCGAGCCATCACCTTTTCCACGTGAGGCCGAGAGCCTGGAAACTGCTCTCTGGGGCTCTGTCCCCACAAAAGGTCTCTCCAGAATTTGCTTCAAGTCCATCTATTGGCCATGTCCGCCTTGTTAGTAACGTGTTGAGAGCTTAACCAAATCGAGCATCTCCTCTTTTCCAGGTTTGACGAGTCTCTGTGGCAGACCTTAGACCTCACAGGCAAAAACCTGCACCCAGATGTGATAGGGCGCTTGCTGTCTCGAGGGGTGGTTGCCTTCTGCTGCCCACGGTCATTTGTGGACTCATCATTAGTTGAACATTTCAGGTAAAAAAAGAAAAATCCCCTGAAAAGACTAATTCTAAATCTTGAGGTAGAAAACCGATGAAAACTTCTTTACTTCTATGGTCAGCCTTACGTAGCCTTTGACAGGTCATCTGTGCAGTGTGGAAAGTTCATTGCATGTTTTGCTGAGTGGCCGTGGGGTTGAAACATGGCACAGGTTTCCGTGACACTGGTCCCATTTTAACTCAGGGTTACTAATGGGCTCTTCCCAGCGTCAAAGATGCACAGTAGCTTCTGAAGTGGGGAGCTCGGCCTCTGGACCTGGTGAACCCCACGAGGCAGGAGCCAGCAGGGCGCTGAGCAGCACACCCAGGGCAGCCTGGAGAAAACGATGAGGAGTCTTTTCAGATTTTGGAGCTCTGGATTTCTCATCCTGTCGTGGACAAATTTGCAACCTGAAGAAATGCCCTCTTTTTGTTTTGCAGAATACTTTGAAAAACTATTTCCTCGTTACTGATAGTTTTGCAGTATGGCTGAGTGCTATCTCACACTTGAGTAGAATGACTGGATACTGAACAGAAAAATAAGCTAACGACAGCAGAGCTAAGGAGAAAACATGCACCCTGACTAGGGCGCTTTTTCCCTTCTCTCCATGATCAGATGGCAGCTCCCACGGGTTTTCATCCTCCTGTGGCTGTTCCTTCATGTTGTCCTTTGTTTATGCCCTAAGCCTGTCCCTAGCTGCCTTCTTTCTTCGTCACACACTCTCCTTGGACAAGCTGTGTCCTGTACACCCACATACATGCCGGGACTCTCAAACTCGTCCATACTTCAGCCCCATCTTTCAAACAAACTCGTTTGTAATGACCTCAAGCTTCCTCGCTTGAATTTTCTCCAAGTACCTTAGTATTAGCATATCTAACATTCAGCTTAGCCCCCCTTTACAACTTGCTCGTCCCTATCGTCCCTGTTTTGGTCAATGCCACTACTTGCCACCCCTCATCTTCACCGGAAGTCGTCATCTCCTGGTCACATCCAGCTCATTCTCATGATGCCCACTGAGTAATTTCCAAGTGGGACTATATTGGCAGCAGCATCTTGACTTGACAAAATCCCCCTTGAATTTTCAAATGAATGAGAATGAGAATTAGCTAGGAGCAATTTGTTTTATGACCAAAGCTATAGCTAATACTTGAAATGTGAATTTAGTGTCTTGTTTGTGATTGGCTGCTTATTGGGGGAGGACGACGGGTTGTATTTGACCTGGATGTATTTGACCTGTACCACACAGAGCCTCTCTTTCTCTTCTGTGTTCAGCCCTTTTCGTGTCCAGCACATGGACCTGTCTAACTCGGTCATCGATGTGTCCACGCTCCATGGCATTCTGTCTCTGTGCTCCAAGTTGCAGAATCTAAGCCTGGAAGGCCTACAGCTTTCGGATCCCATTGTCAAGTGAGTGGCAGCGAGGGGCATGTCCCAAAGGCATCTGTTGTTCCGTGTATTAATTTTGTTTCCTGAGTATAACTATGGTGCCCTTCTGTCTGTATCCAGAGGGACTCAAAAAATATCCAGTGCAGCATTTCAGCTTCTGCAAAACTTTTCAGGACTCATCTAGGCAACCAAAGTGTGCATGCTAAGTTTATGCCAGGCCTTCTGCGAGGTTCTAGAGATACAAGGATGAGTAAAGGCATGGTCTGTGCCTCATTCCTGGGAGACATAGATAACTACAGTGCGGCTGCTTGTTAAATGTGTTGGTGGTGAATATGTGGCAACACGCAGAGAAATGTAATTAAATTTAGGGAGGGCCACCTTCTCAGAGGAAGTGACTCTTAAGCTGAGTGTTGAAGATATTCAGGGAGGAGATCTCCCCATGATAGGAGAAAGGAAGCAGTCTAGGTAAAGCTGCCTGCGTGGTTCTAAACTCGTGAGTAACTGGGAATTGCTGGAGCATAGGGTTCAGTGAGGGAGTGACAAGAGGTGAGGATAGATAAGAACCACGTCTCAATGGGCTCCTGCCATGTGGTAAGATGCCTGGACTCCATTATAGACTATAAAGAGGGAAGTGTGGTGAAGACAGCAGTTCTGATAATGGAAGGAACATGGGCAGAGTTGTAATTTAGAAAATTTACTCTCCGGGCACCTTGGAGTGTTAGTCAGACATGGAAGAAACTAGATTACTTAGGACATTGTGCTCATTCAGGTGAGAAAGGATGAAACCTAATGTAATAATAATAATAGCAGCTAATATTATTGAACACTTACAATGTGCCAGATACTAAGTTCCTTGAAAGTATTCTCGTTTACCCCTCACAACAACGCCATAAAATATATTCTTATTGGTGCCTTTTTATCTATGTGGAAACTGAGGCACAAGCTGGATAACATGTCCAAGGTCACAGGTAGTAGGTGGCGGAACTGAGATTTGAACCTGGCAATATACCATGATTCTGGAACTCTCATTTAATCACTGAGTTTCACTTCCTGAGACATTTGGGAATGTGGAGGAGAGGGCAAATTTGAGAGACATCTAATGGAAAGAACCTGGTAACTTTATAAGTAGAAATTTGCTTACAAGTTAATTCCAATTATAGGTGAAATGGAAATATGTGTGTTCCATTGCTTTCTAAAAAAGTTTTAAGAGTACATTGATGAATGTTTCTTCTCTACTTTGTGTCAGGCACTGTGCTAAGCCCTTTTTTACATTATTTCATTTTAACACCTCTACCAAGAAGGTACTGATACAGGTGAGTAAATTTCACAGATGAGTAAACTAAGGCAAAGCATCCTGCTCGGGATCAGAGATAGTGAGGTGTGAATTTAAACTTACGTCTGACCTGAAGGCCTGTCTGCTCGACTACTTCGCTAGCCTGCTTTCCTCGGCATGCTTGTTGATCAAATAAGAGTGTCTTCTTGGTATTCTTCAGACATGTTTCTCTTTTTCCAGCAACCTTGCGCAGAACTCAAATTTAGTGCGGCTGAACCTGTCTGGGTGTTCTGGATTCTCCGAATCGGCCCTGAAGACTTTGCTGAGCAGCTGTTCCAGGTAGGAAAGATTTGAGACGTGACTGTAGAGCTATTGTTTCAAATATACAATTATCCCTCACATCTGAATAGAACTGGGAAATATCTTGAGCTATTCCTAACTCCGAGCTCTTGATTTGGATAATGCAGTAATAACCTTTGCCCTCTAAACTTTGTCCAAACTCAAGAGCCAAAGCGATGAAGTTTGCAAAGGATACGTGTGTAGTGATCCCTTTTTCCATTGTTATTAAAATAAGGAAAATGTAGTAATATGTTCATCAACAGTATGGTTAAAAGAAATCTGTTTATACCTGACTATACCACCAGGTTTTATTCTCCTATAATATCTGTAGACCTAACTTGTTTTGATTAAATTTGGTACATTGCAAATACACACCATGAATTTGGCCGATTCCAGTAAAAACATCATTTATATTGAATATTAACATCAGTGTATAAATAAAGGCTACAGATGTGCAGATATTACTAAGTGAATACACAGTAGTGTGTGCATGTTTGCTTTTTAGTGTCCCTGGTCTCTGTGCATATATCTCATAGCAGTATACCTGTGTCTCCTTAATGATCAGATAAAAGTAGATTGCCTTTGGAGAAGAACATTATCAAAATCCTGCATTTCCTCAGGAATGCCAGGAATGGGGTGTGTGGTTTAAAGGTTGGACATTTTCTTTGAATCCGTCCTTTGCTCAGTTAGAGGCCAAATAAGATGAAATAGCTTTTTGCAATGTCAGCGTCTCTTTATCAGGAGTCAGTTTTTTAAAGCATCTCAGATGGTGGTTTAGTCTGTGTAGTTGTTTGCTAACAACCTGGGTGGTTAAGAAAGCAGGGGCTGGAATTTGTACTTCCAGTTCTGGAATGAGGTTTGAGCCCTCGGGGAGGATAGTGCTCCCCTCCATTTCCACAAGGGGGCAGCAATCACTCAAGCCTTGGCTCAGATCCGCCCGGGACTTCCTAGGGCAAAGTGCCAGGGAAGTGTCAAACGGGAGAAGACTGTTTTAGGTGAGCAAAGGTAGCTGCTTAGAGAGGCAGAGGTTCTGTGCATAAAATGGTAAGGAATCTATGGCTTTGTATTCGCTTTGCAGCCTGAAGCAGTGCTGCCTAGAGAACTCATGCCTGCGTGATGGTTTTCATGCTTTCTTATTGCCCCTCTGGTGTGCAGATTGGATGAGCTAAACCTCTCCTGGTGCTTTGACTTCACTGAAAAACACGTGCAAGTGGCTGTCGCGCATGTGTCAGAGACTATCACCCAGCTGAATCTCAGCGGCTACCGGAAGAATCTGCAGAGATCAGGTAAGAGCCCCGGGACCCTGGGGCCTTGGCAATATAGAAGGTTTGGTTTACTGAGAGTCTCCTAAGTGCTATCCTACCCATGTTGTCTCGTTTAATGCAGTGCCTGTGTTCTTATTTCCATTTTTCAGATGAGGCAGCTGATCGGAAGGGTTAGGTAACAGCAAACAGCTAGTCGGGTAGCGTCAAGATTCGAATCCGGGATCTAGAAGTGGAAATCTTCATGCTTTCAAACAATTTATTTTTTAAACAGAAGAACTTCTTTTAATCAATTACATTTTTAGGTAAAACTCCAACCTAAAAGGAGATAAGTACAATGTTTGATTAGTATTAAGCAACGGTTCTCAACCAGGGGCAGTTTTGCCTGCAAGGGAACACTTGGCGAGGTCTGGAGACCTTTTTGATTGTCACGGTTGCGGGGGTGCCCCTGGCATCTAGTGGGCAGAAGTCAAGAATGCACAGAACAGCAGAATAACACACAAAGTGTCATCTGGTCTGAAATGCCAGTAGTGCCAAGGTTGAAAAGCCCTGTTAGAAACACTGTTTGTAAGTTCACACTTAAAACTTTAACTTTTGAATTGAGCCTAAGGACAGCGAGGGTGTTTAGATGGACACAGGCGTTTGAAGTCAGGAGTCATGCGTGATGGTTACAGTCTTCAGGAGCCTCAGCTTTCAGCTACACTTTGTCTAATGGGGAGAATACTTTGATTTGCAAAGATAAGTATTTGCAAATGGCAGGTTTCTTTTTTAACAGCTTCACCTTGCAATCTCAGACTGTGGGCTGCACAAAAAGTTAGGCTAACAACATACCTCAAGCCCATCTTGGTGTCTTGATGTGGGTGTTAGCTCATCTGAGTGTGTTTTGTTTACTATAGCTTTTGTTATATTTTAAAAGATACGAATCACACATTTGCAGATTGTGCTTTCTTAGACATCCAGTAGTATTTGAAAACTACTTCTCTAGGACATGGTGTGTCCTCTGGTAAGATACACGTATATCAAGATATAGAAGGTCAGAGTGAGACGCTGAGTGGCGGGGGCTTGGGACCTTTGCCCGTGCCTGTGTTTTCAGACAAGGAGACGCTGTCTTCAGAGATTTGCAGAAGCAGCAGCTGTGTCTTTCTTACTCCTCCCCTCCACAAACAATATTTCTGTTCTACACATTTTCCCTTTAAACACAGTTTTAAAACTGATTACAGTATTTTATAGTTAGTCTCAAAAAAGTGTGACATATGGGTAAATACAAAAACAAATCATCCATAATCTCACCATCATCTTGCCAGTCTTTCCTATCCAAAAGTGTTTTTTTAATGGGACACAGTTTGTAGAATATTTTGTAATATGCGTTTCCCCCCCCAGATATCCCCATTTCATTAGTGACACCCCTAATGTGGAGTCATTTGTATTGATTCAATAATAATTTATTCAGTTGATCTTGTAATGGACCTTTAGAATCTCTCCAGTTTTTTTCCTTTTATGGACAGCTTTGTCATGGACAGAGAAAGACCTTTGAGCGCATTTTTAAGGATGAATTCTTAAAAGTGGAATTGCTGACTTAAGGGTTAGTCTTCATTCTCAAACTTGGGAAGGTGCTTGTTGCCAAATTGCCTTCTGAGGATTTTAAACTTCCACCAGTGAGTGTGTTCTTCACATTGAATCTGCCATTCGTTCCTCTTCATCCCCAAGAGAATAGAAGGCAGGTCTCTATTTGCGTTTCCTTGTCATATCTGAATTTCCCATTTCTTTATTGTGAATTTTTCTGAAACGAAACGAGCTTCTGGGTGCAAGGTCAAAAAACTGTGCTGTAGGCAAAGAGCCGTTAATTTTGCACAAGTTTGGCTTAAAACTCTTTGTCTTTTTGAAAAAGAATAGGTAGCCTGTTCACTGAGTTTTGGCAGGAGTAATAGATACTGAAACCCTGATTGCTGGACACATTCAGGGCGAGGACAAAGATGCAGAGTGTAAGTTGAAGTGTTAGTTTTCTTTTACTTAATGTGTTAACAGTGGCACACTACCTCGTTATAGGTAATGTGGATTTCATTTTAGCTCCTAGACTGGCCCACTCTGCCATTTACTGGGTGTTCTTAAGCAACTTGATTAACTTCTTGGTTCCTCAGTTTACTCATCAATAAAATGGAGATAATAGAACGCCCCTTCTTAGAGTTATAGTAAGGAATAAATGAGTTAATAGACATGCAGCATGCTAAACGGTTCTTGAGAATTCAGTAATTGTTGGCTATTATTGCCACTCCCAGCCAACCATTACAACCTCCCTGGGGGACGGTAGATAAGCACTGAAGGAGGCCCTGGAAAACCTAGCTTTTGGTCTTGGATCTGACCTTGGCTTCTCTAGCTGAAATTGGCTCGCCTTTAAAATGACAGGTTGGATTAGGTGTTTTCTAAGGTCCCTTCTAGCTCAAATGGGCGTCCAGTTTGTGGTGAAATGAAGTGGACAGTGAAGAGGGAATCCTGGCAGTGACTACTGTTTATTAACCCTTCCCACCAAGGGAGGACTGAAATGGGGGTGGAGGTGGAGACTAACCACTTTTATCCCCCAGGGTTCATTCTTTCCCAGGTGGTACCAAGACAAAATTGCATCTGATTTGGGATTTTATAGATGGCTGGTTAGTTGGTTAGATGATGCGTCACTCAAAACTGTATTGTGCACTTTCTTTAGTCATTCATTAAATAAATGTTGATTGAGTACCTACAATGCACAAAGCCCTGTTCCAGACTTGGGAGATGTGGCCTTCAGCTAAACAAATGACGTCACTCTTGTGAGCTTACCTTTTAGTGGGGGAGCCAGATAATCAACAAATAACTAAATGTTATGAAAGAAGGTGAACATGCAAGGAGGGAAAATAAAGCAGAGTAATCAGGTAGAGTGTAGCAGGAAGGGGGCCATTTTCAGAGGAAATGATCAAAGAGAGAGCCTCTCTGAGGAAGTGACCCTGGAGCAGAGAAGTGAAGGAGTGAGCCCTGTACATATGTGAGGGAAGAACATTCTGGAACGAAGGACCAGCAAAGTGCAAAGGCCTTAATACGGGAGCCAGTGTGTAGCAGGGAGCAGGACAGTGACGGGATGAGACAGCCAAGGGCTCTAAACCAAGGCAAAAGCTTTGTTCAGATTTTTTTCCGAGTGAGATGGGAAACCATTAGAGTATCCTGAGCAGGGAATGCTATGATCTGACTCACGTTGTAGAAGTCTCATTCTGGTGCTGTGATGAGAAAAGGCTGCAGGAGACTAGGCTGTTAACATTCGAGTTGGTAAGAAATGATAGGATCTGGGGCACAACTGAAAGCCGACAAAACAGGAGTAGTAACAGATTGTATGTGGGATGTGAGAAAAACAGTCAAGTATGATTCCCAGAGTTTTGGCCTACGCAACGGGATCCGTGAAGTTACCACTTATGGGATGGAAAGACTTTAGGGAAGGAGATTTAGAGGAGAAATCAACTATTTGATTTTAGGCATAAATTTGAGGTGCCTTTCCCATATTCCAGTGGGTATGTTGAGGCCATTGAAAATGCAAGTCTAGGATTCAGGGGCAGGGGGAATGGGCTGAAGATAAGCTGTAAGAAGAAAAAAACAACCCTCAAACGTTCATGAAGTTTGTCTGTTTTTAAAAATAAGTAACACTTACTGATTCATTTTCTGATTACCAAGTAGCACATGTGTCTTTCTTCAAAAATCTAAAAATTTATCTATAATCCCACCACCCTTGGTAATTGCAGTTAATGTTTGGGTGTATTTCTTCCTGCTTTACCTGCACCCCTTCTTTGTGTGTAAGTTTATGTGTAAATATGAGTTTGTGAGTGTGTTTTAACTAATTGAGACTATAATGCATTGTATGTATTGTGTTTTCACTCTACAGTATACCCTGAGTATTTTTAAGGTCATGAGATATTATTTAAAAGTTTTTTAATAACTACTATTAGCATTGTGTTCCAAAGAATGGATGGAGGCTAACGAAAAATGGGTGAAGTTTAACGTATTAAACTAATTGGGGGAAGTGCTATTATAACAGTTGCTACAAAGAATATCTTTATGCCCAACTCTCTTTTTCTAAAAGTAAAATCACTGAGCCAAAAAGCAAAGTGTGAAATGCTCTGAACACTTTTATTTTTTTTAAAATCACTTTCTCTCCTGAAAGTCTGCATAAAATTAAATATCCACTTGTAGTATATGGGGAGACCTGCTTTATTACATTTCATCAATTCTGGGTATTATAATAGAATTTTTTAATTTGATGGCTGAAAAGCAATTATTTTCATTTTAGTTTGCATTTCTTGCTGCATTTTTATTATCTCTGTATTTTGCAAAATATCTATTCATGTTCTTGCCCATTTTCTATTTATCGTTTTTTGCTCTTTGTATAATAAGACTACTAACTATTTAATGTATGTTGCAAATATGCCCAGTTTTCTGAGGGTTTTCGAATTGTTAGTGATTTGTTTTGCTTTAACATGGTAAGAGTTTTAAAATTTTTATGTAATAAATTATCGGTTCCCTTTATGTTTTCTTCTATGTTTAGAAACGCCTAACTCAATCTGTATTTTTGCATTTAGAACTTTTTAATATGTGTGGAAATTATTTGGATATGTTATTGAAAGTGCAGAAATACATTGCTCCCGGTTGTGGTAGCCATATTGTTTTTTAATAATCCGTGACTTCCCCCATTGAGTTTAAGTCCTACCTTTATGATATGTTGTTTGTTTATACAGTCATGCACCACTTAATGACTGGAATATGTCTGAGAAATGTTAGGCGGTTTTGTCATTGTGCAAACATCTCAGGTTGCACTTACACAACCCTGGATGGTACAGCCCATTGCACACCTGGGCTAGATGGTGTAGCCTCCTGCTCCTAGGCCACAAGCTTGTACAGCCTGTCAGTGTACAAAACAACATGAGATTAAATCAAGTGCAAGAGAAAAATGGTGCTATCAAGAGCTGCAGTACACAAAGGGATATGCGGCAGCTCCTGGCCTAACACGGCATACTGTTTTACAGCAAACTTTTTTTTTTCATAAATGGGAAGAGTACAGTAAAATAATGACAACAACTCTAGTAAATCCATAAACCAGGAACATAGCTGTGTATTAATCATTATCTAAAGTACTACCCACCTGACGTAACTGTGTGCGCTATACTTTTGTACAACTGGCAGCACAGTAGGCCTGTTTTCACCAGCATCACCACAAACATGAGAGCCATGCCTTGTGCTACGACTCTGACAGCTACGGCTTCACTAGGCGAGAGGAATTTTCCAGACCCATTATAATCTTGTGGGACCACCGTTGCATATATC